>NC_069699.1:29053172-29689839 GCF_023699985.2 Odocoileus virginianus
CTCCCTTCAGCTGCTGCATTAAACTGCCTTCTATGAGTTTATTGTCCTAGATATTTCATAGAAATAAAATTTTATCAATATTGTCACTGACAAGACCTATTAACAATCCCCAGGGAATAAAAATAGACTCTGGGTAATAAAATAGAGCCTAACCTTTTTTTTTTTTTCTTTTGTGCTTCATCTAGTTTCATCTGGTCACGAGGTGCCCCAGGCAGAGGTCTTGCCCTCAGCACATTAGACCAGAGCTCCTAGGGCAAATGGCTGCACCCAGCACTCATCCCTGAGGACCATGTGCAGAAGCTCTGGGCATGATATTGCAATTCAAGATGGCGGTGGTTGGCAGAGTGTAGAGGCTTGGATCTGAGAAGCCAACACCTGTGCCAGACTCGCAAGAACTTTGCAGTCCATCCCCCACTACCCCCCAGGTCCCCATAAAGTCCACAGCCCTTCCCGGAGAACGTATGCTTGAGAGCGTGAGCTCACAGCTCTCCATTCTTCGATTGAAAAATAATGCTTCCCTGGACTCCCTTGTTGGTGCAGTGGATGAGAATCCGCCTGCCAATGTAGGGGACACCGGTTCATTCCCTGGTCCAGGAAGATTCCACATGGCGTGGGACAACCAAGCTCACACACAACTACTGAGCCCACACTCTAAGGGCCCCCAAGCCACAGCGCTGAGCCCACACACTGCAAGTACTAGCCGGCATGCTGCATGCTGCCCGCATGCCTAGAGCCTGTGCTCCAAAACGAGAAGCCACCACAACGAGAAGCCTGTGCACCGCAAGGAAGAGTAGTCCCTGCTCACTGCAACTAGAGAAAGCCTGAGCAAAGCAATGAAGACCCAGCACAACCAAAAATGTAAACACATAAATAAAATTATTTTAAAAAAACAATGCTTTCTTTTGCTTCTGAACCAAAGGAACTTCGTCTTGGTCTCATTCTGTTGGCCCAAATGACACTGTGCAGGAGGACCCTTGTTTGGGACCAATTCAACAGGGTCTGTAACAATACGTGACTGATTTTCATGTCTGGCTTCTTTCACTCGGCAGGTTTTTGAGGTTCATCCATGTTGCAGCATGTGTCAGGACTTCATTCCTTTTACAGCTGAAGAACATTCCATTATATGGATACACTATATATACTTGTTTTTGCATTCATCAGCTGATGGAAATTTGGGTGGTTTCTACCTTTCAGCTGTTGGGACTAGTGCTACTATGAACCTTCGTGTACAAGTATTTGAATACCTATTTTCAATACTTTCAGGGATACACTTAGGAGTGGGGTTGCTGGGCCATATGGTGACTATGTTTAATTTTTTGAAGAACTGTCAAATGTTTTCCACAATGGCTGCATCATGTTACATTTTCACCAGCAATATATAAGCATTCCAATATCTAGAACTGCCCAGTTTTGATTCTAGGCTTTGCTACTTATTGAGTGTGCAAGCCTTGGGCAAGTTATTCCCTGGACCCACTTTCTATCATGAATAAAAAAGAATAGAACTTACCTCATATGATTGCTTTGAGGATTAAACCTGTTAGTATATGTAAAATACTTAAATAGTGCCTGGCCCAGGGGTAGTATTAAAGGTCAGTTATTTAATTACTATCTACTGTTATTGCACTTAAACATTTTAACTTTAAAATGCAAAGCCTGTCTAGTTTTTCAGATTTTTAACTCCACTTCTTGGCACTGAACCTGGCAAACAGAATATAACCAATAAATGTTTGGAGAATGAAATGGATAATAAAAGCTAAGAAACTTTTCAAAAATAGTGAATAAAAATATAAGGCATATTAAATATTAGAACATATAGCAACAAATAAATATCTAAACCATGTGGTACTCACATAATAATAGAGAGCTGAATGTATAAGTAAATAATCCACAATAACCCCTACTTTTATAATTTGTATAATATTTTTTTAAATTTCATAATATAAGTTCTTGATATTTGATGGACAGATGATAAACAAAGAAGAGATTATCCAATAGGTGGTGCATAATCATCTATATACAAAAAAAAGATGAAGAAGGTTATATTTGATACTAAATACCAAAGCAAATCCAAATGAATATAAATGTTAATATAAAAGTTAAATTATAAAACATTACAAGAAAATTTAAGCAAATATTCTTATATTTCTGCCTAAGAAATAAAAGCATGGAATAAATTCCCCTTAAAAGATCAAAAAATTTCCATGTGTTAATTTTATATCCTGCAACTTTACTATATTCATTGATTAGCTCTAGTAATTTTCTGGTGGTGCCTTTAGGGTTTTCTATGCAGAGGATCATGCCATCTGCAAATAGTGAGAGTTTTACTTCTTCTTTTCCAATCTGGATTCATTTTATTTCTTTTTCTTCTCTGATTGCTCTGGCTGAAACTTCCAAAACTAAATTGAATAGCAGTGGTAAGAGTGGGCACCCTTGTTTCTGACTTTAGGGGAAATGCTTTCAATTTTTCACCATTGAGAATAATGTTTGCTTGCATTCCTCTACACTAACAATGACAAAACACAAAGAGAGATTAAGGAAACAATTCCATTCACCATTGCAATGAAAACAATAAAATACTTAGGAATAAATCTACCTAAAGAAACAAAAGACCTATATACAGAAAACTACAAAACACTGATGAAAGAAATCAAAGATGACACAAATAGATAGAGAAATATATCATTTTCATGGGTCAGAAGAATCAATATAGTGAAAATGAGTATACTACCCCAAGCAATCTATAGATTCAATGCAACCCTGTCAAGCTACCATCGGTACTTTTCACAGAACTAGAACAAATAATTTCATAATTTGTATGGAAATACAAAGAACCTCAAATAGCCAAAGCAATCTTGAGAAAGAAGAATGGACCTGGAGGAATCAACCTGCCTGACTTCAGACTCTACTACAAAGCCACAGTCATCAAGACAGTATGGTACTGGCACAAAGACAGAAATATAGATCAATGGAACAAAATAGAAAGCCCAGAGATAAATCCATGCACCTATGGACACCTTATCTTTGACAAAGGAGGCAAGAATATACAATGGAGAAAAGACAATCTCTTTAACAAGTGGTGTTAGGAAAACTGGTCAACCACTTGTAAAAGAATGAAACTAGAACACTTTCTAATACCATACACAAAAACAAACTCAAAATGGATTAAAGATCTAAAGGTAAGACCAGAAACTATAAAACTCCTAGAGGAAAATACAGGTAAAACACTCTCTGACATAAATCACAGCAGGATCCTCTACGACCCACCTCCCAGAGTAATGGAAATAAAAGCAAAAATAAACAAATGGGACCTAATTAAACTTAAAAGCTTGTGCACAACAAAGGAAACTATAAGCAAGGTGAAAAGACAGCCTTCAGAATGGGAGAAAATAATAGCAAACAAAGCAACTGACAAAGAATTAATCTCAAAAATATACAAGCAGCTCATGCAGCTCAATTCCAGAAAAATAAACGACCCAATCAAAAAATGGGCCAAAGAACTGAACAGACGTTTCTCCAAAGAACATTTCTCCATACACATGAGTAACACACACATGAAAAGATGCTCAACATCACTCATTATCAGAGAAATGCAAATCAAAACAATGATGAACTACCATCTCATGCCAGTCAGAATGGTTGCTATCAAAAAGTCCACAAACAATAAATGTTGGAGAGGGTGCAGAGAAAAGGGAACCCTCTTACACTGTTGGTGGGAATGCAAACTCGTACAGCCACTATGGAGAACACTGTGGAGATTCCTTAGAAAACTGGAAATAGAACTCCTATATGACCCAGCAATCCCACTCCTGGGCATGCACACCAAGGAAACCAGAATTGAAAGAGACACATGTATCCCAATGTTCATCGCAGCACTGTTTACAATAGCTAGGACGTGGAGGAGACCTAGATGTCCATCAGCAGACAAATGGATAAGAAAGTTGTGGTACATATACACAATGGAATATTACTCAGCTATTAAAAAGAATGCATTTGAATCAGTTCTAATGAGGTGGATGAAACTGGAGCCTATTATAAAGAGTGAAGTAAGTCACAAAGAAAAATACCAATACAGCAGTATATTAATGCATATATATGGAATTTAGAAAGATGGTAATGATGACCCTATATGCAAGACAGCAAGAGACACGGATGTAAAGAACAGACTTTGGACTGTGTGGGCGAAGGCGAGGGTTGCATGATTCGAGAGAATAGCACTGAAACAGTATATTACCGTATGTGAAATAGATCACCAGTCCAGGTGTGATGCATGAGACAGGGCGCTCAGGGCTGGTGCACTTGGATGACCCTCAGGGATGGGTTGGGGAAGGAGGTGGGAGGCGGGTTCAGGATGAGGAACACATGTACACCCATGGCTGATTCATGTCAATGTACAGCAAAAACCACTACAATATCATAAAGTAAATAGCCTCCAATTAAAATAAACAAATTAATTTAAAAATCAATACATTTCATTATTATAAACAGAAAAATATTGATACTTCAAAACAAATAAGATGAAAAGGTGAAAAAATCTGAGAAAAAATTCTTTCCACAAGTATTACAGGGCTTATATCCTTAATACATGAAGAATTCTTACAAGTTAATAAGTAATACAGCATGGTGATAATAGAGAAATAGAGAAAAACAGGTGAGCAATAATTTCCAAGAAGAGAAATCAATGTCCCCCCCCCACCAAAAAAAAAAACATGAAAATGAAAAAGACTCAACTTTACTAGGAAACAAAGAAATGCAAATTAGAAAGTGAAGAAGCCATTGTTACCTATCTAATTAATAGATTTTAGAAACTGGTAATCCTCAGTGAATGATGTGAGTACACTAAGATGGGGACTTTCAAACGTTGCTGATAAGTGTGCAAAATGTTGCAAATTTCATGAAAATTCTAGAATTTCTTTTAATGGAATCATATAGTATATTCTCCTTTATATCTGGTTTCCTTCATTTTTTTTAATGTGTGATGTTTTTGAGATTTATCACTGTTTTGGTATACAACAGTGGTCCTTTCTTCTTTACTACCAAATAATCTTCCATTGTGTGAATGTGCCACAAATTGCTTATTCATCAATTTCTTGATAGACATTTGTTTTGTTTCCAGTTTGGGGCTATTCCAAATAAATCTGTTATGGACATCCTTTTTTTTAATTTTTAAAAATTGATTTTATTTATCTTTTGGCCACACCACATGACTTACAGGATCTTAGTTCCCCGACCAGTGGTCGAACCTGCACCCCCTGCAGTAGAAGCACAGGATTGCCAGGGCTGGATAACCACTGGACTGCCAGGGAAGTCCCAGCTGCTATGAACATCCTTAAACATATCTCTGTATGGACATATAATTCATTTCTTTTAAGTAAACACCTAGGAATGAAATTGCTAGACTGTACAATGAGTGAGTGAGTGTTAGTTGCTCAGTTGTGTTCAACTCTTTTGCAACCCCATAGACTATAGCCCGCCAGTCTCCTCTGTCCTTGGGATTTCCCAGGCAAGAATACTGGCATGGGTTGCCCTTTCCTTCTCCAGGGGATCTTCTTGACCCAGGGGTCGAACCTAGGTCTCTTGTTTTGTGGGCAGATTCTTTTCCATCTGAGCTACCAGGTAAGCCCAACTGCACAATAAGATTGCACAATAAGTGCACATTATACTTTGTAGGAAACTACTAAACTAATTTCCAAAATATTTGACTACTTTACATTTCCACAAGCAGGTCCGAAGGTTAGAGATGCTCTTTGCCTTCAGCAACACTTCATACTGTCTTTTAAATTTTAGCTACTCTTGTGGTCATATATGTTTCTTTTTAACATAAGAATATTTTATGGGGACTGCTGTGTTCATACTACTCCAGATCTTGGTACATGATATCTGGTTATTTCATTCTTAACAAGTTATAGTAGATCAACAAGTTTAGGTGGCAAAAGCCTGATCCTTTCCAATCTTTCATCAGTTGATTCATCTCCTAATGATTTTTTAATCAATTACTTCATCAGGGAATACAAAATGGTAATTAAAAAACTGTCATTCTTTCTGCATTTTTAAAAAAAGTTGGCTGCACCAGGTCTTAGTTGTGGCATGCAACCTCTCAGTTGAGTTATGTGGAATCTACTTTCCTGACCAGGGACTGAACCTGGGTCCCCTGTGTTGGGAATGTGAAGTCTTAACCACTGGCCCACCAGGGAAGTCCCCTTTCCACATTTTTAACCAGAATTCTTTTATAAGCAACAACTTTCACATATTGATCATGGCTACTGGGTTAGGGTAAATCCTTAAATCTTTCTCTATAGCCAATAAATTAAATTGTCAATAATTTTCAGAGTTTCTACTGACATGGAAAATGTTCACAATATAGTGTTAAGTGAACAAATCAAAACAAAACTATTTTTATTAACAGCACTAGTTGTCTCTGCTTTGTGGGGTTATGGATAGTTCTTACTGAAACTACATTTTTCTATATTTTCCAAATTTCTATAATGAAGATGCAATACCTAAAAGATCTGTGCCATGAAAGTCATAAATTTGCTGACCTAATCAATGGATGACTGGGTTAATTTGCAGCTATCTATTGTATACTTTGTAAAAGAGGATGGAACATATTATCAATAAAGAGAAGGTAGAGTTTCAGACAGGTTAGCTCTTGAGTCTCTCAGATCCAATATATTTTCTTTCATCAAGCCTTAACATCTTTTACAAAAAAGTGAAGTATTGGGTTGGCCAAAAATTTCATTTGGATTTTTTGGTACGATGCTATGGAAAAATCTGAATGAACTTTCTGGCCAACCCAATAGAATGAATGGGTTAGACTAGAGACAAAATTACTGGAAAGAAGAAAACATTGGGGGTTGCTACCATAAACTCCTAAAGTAAGACCTTGACAAAAAAATCCAACAGAAAAAAGGCCTTCTGCACCTCTTTCTACTTATTGATAAATAATGATATTTAGAGATATCATATCAACTTTGATCTCTCTGTTTTTATGATTCACACTAAGGTTAGATACTTGTGATGTGTCAGAATCCCATCCTTTCACATACAGAATCTCTCAACATGCTCAAAATAGTGCCATTTACCAATATGTGCCTTTAAAGTGTTCGAACCTTTGCACCAAAATGAACGATATTTTACTGGAAAACAACTGACCTAGGAAATCTGACTTAGGAACAAAGCTAATTACAAAATATGGCCCCCTTTGATGCAGGCATCCAGATTTTCACTGGAGGCACAACTTGTTTACGAAAGTTGAACTCTTGCATTTTCATCTTCGGCATGTGATTGCCAGAATCCCATAACAGCATACAAAACACCTGAACTCACATCTTTTCCCCTGACAGCCTTTCTGTTCTTTAGTGCAATTTTCATTTCCTTTTAGAGACAGTCTCTTCGGCCCTTTCAGAACTATTAGACTGAAACATTCCTTAAAGCTTAAAATGATGTTTACTGAGATTGACAGTCTATGGAAGTCAGGATTTCCTGCTGGTTTGACTAAATAAAGTGTCTCCTCTATGACTGTCACCATGCACTGTTATAGGTCAGTGATGTTTCATGCTGTTCACCAGTATAGCTAACCCAGAAGTGAATACCATGAAAAGACTTCTTGAATTAGAAATATAAAGATGTCAGTATTTCTGAATAGCTACTCTATCCTATACTTTACATTTGGCTATTTGTTTTATCTCAACGTGTATCTCTCTCTTCTGCCACCAAAAACATCCACATTTCTTATGGAAAATCAATGCTTCCTATTTGTAGCCATAAGGTTTAGGTAGGATTGACTTTATCCTTCTGGGAATGGGCTCCCCTCACCTTCAAACAAATGTATTTCTTTCTTCCGACCACGGTGATTTGGGAATGGACGTGTAAACAAAATGCATCAATTCCAGGTACTGAAAAAAGGAGCTATTTCCCTCTTCCATGGAAGCCATCAGAAAAGATAACTTACCTTTAGCTGGAGGATGTGGTGGGAGACTGTGTGGCCTGGAACTTCTACAGCCGTTGCTGCACAATGAGCTGAGTCACTCTGGGGACAAAACCAATAGACAGAGGAGAGTGAGACACAGATCTAGATTACCCATGATTCCATGAATCCTGTATCAAAAGGTTATAGTGGAAGTGTTAGTCATTCAGTCATTTTTCACTCTTTGCAACCCCATGGACTGTAGCTTGCCAGGCTCCTCTGTCGATGGAATTCTCCAGGCAAGAATACTGGAGTGGGTGGCCATACTCTTCTCCAGAGAATCTTCCCAACCCAGGGATTGAATCCTGGTCTCCCACACTGCAGGCAGATACTTTACCATTTGAGTCACCTTGCGGGCTACAAATAAATAAAAACTCCACTGGGCTTTTTAAGTTGTGAGTGATTAAATATGCTTGCTTTTCTTAAGCTAAGTTGGATTGAGTTTTCTGTTGTTTACAACCCAAGATTCCTAGCTGATATACTAGCTATAATTTACCATATTTCCCTCATCATAATGGGCTTTCCAGGTGGTGCTAGTGGTAAAGAACCTGCCTGTCAGTGCAGGAGATTTAAGAGACTCAGGTTCAATCCCTGGGTTGGGAAGATCCCCTGGAGAAGGGCACAGCAATCCACTCCAGTATTCTTGCCAGGAGAATTCCTTGGACAGAAGAGCCTGGCAGGCTAGACTCCATAGGGTCACAAGGAGTTGGACATGGCTGAAGAGACTTGGCATGTATGCATGCACTTCACCATAAGCTTGTGAGATAAGTATTATAATACCCATCTTACAGCTAAAGATATCAGCTCTCCAAGAATCTCAGTAATGATACAGCTAGGAGGTGAACTTCAGTTGTCCAAAGCCCATATTGTCAACCTCTGTGCCAACATTTCTCAAAGTGTGGTCTGGGAATTTCTGAAGCAGATGTCCAAAACTCTAGGGATTTATAAAGTCAAAGCTACTTTTATTATAATACTAAGATATTATTTGTCTTTTCTACAACCATTATCTTATGAGAGCATAGAGGTGTTTTCCAGAGGCTTCATGATTTGTGATGATATTACAAATCTGGTGGCAAATAGAATATGCGCTTTTGTGTTCTATTGTTTTCCAGAATCTTCTATGGCAAGCCCTTTGGGGTTCTCAATATTAGAGTGTAAAGAACTCTTGAGATAAAAAAGCTTGAGAATCAGTGCTCCAAGCTCAAAGTGTGATTCAAAGTGCTCACAGCGTTTGCAGTGATACCTTTTATCTAACATAAATCATTTTCATCAGTATTTTACATAAATCAGGTATCACCTTATTACCATTTCATGAAAAGTGGAATGAGTGTTCCATTAGATTTTAGTGAGAATTTATAATTTTCTCTGTGTTTTTTCTTGGGGAATTCTAGAATTTGTGAATTTTAGAGAATTAAGGGCCCTTTCTTCTCAGATTCTAAATTTAAACTGACTTCTTGGCAGAAATAAAAAATTTTCCAATTTAGTATTTCTAAACAGAGGGGTAACAGAGTGGGTGCATGAAGCCTGTGTGTGTGCTAAGTCGCTTCAGTTGTGTCCGATTCTTGCCACTCCATGAACTGCAGCCCACCAGGCTCCTCTGTCCATGGGATTCTCTGGGCAAGAACACTGGAATGCGTTGCTATTTCCTCCTCCAAGGGATCTTCCCGTCCCAGGGATCAAACCTGTGTGTCTTATGTCTCCTGCATTGGCAGGTGACTTCTTTACCACTAGTGCCACCTGGGAATTCTGCATTAAGCCTGGATATAATCAATAAAGGGGTGGATTTTCTGTAGAGGATTTAAAAACAATAGTAAAATCTAAAAAAAAAAACTAATTAAAAAAAACAATAGTAAAATCAATAAAAATTCTGTCTACTTTTAATCAGGAACATGCTCTGACAATCCTAAACAATGTTAAGAATAAAATACTCCTCTGATCAACAATTCAAAATTTAAAATACTTGTACTTGAATTGATATCCTAGAATTTGGCATCAGAACTCCTAAATTCTATCCCACTATGATCTCCCTGACTAGGATATAAAGTCTCTTCCTTCACTTCTTGCCTTATAAACTCAAAATAATGATTTAAAACACTCCATATTTGTATAATGTCTCTGACTCATAGAGGAATCTTCTCTGTTCCTCTGGGTCCATCCTCCTATGATGGTCTCACGACATTCTTGATGTGTAACCAAAAATCCAGTGGAACTCCAGAGATGTTCAGGATTGAAATCTATGTCAGGTTTGCAGATGTGAACTGCAAAGAACCTTCCAGTGCATTGCCTGTACGCATCTCCCATCCCATCTTATCTCATCCTCTCTTTCCCCTCTCACAAATCACTGTAAGCAGGGTTTTCCCTGGTTTTCTCTTGGTTTTCCATGCACTCTGCTCTCCCACCTCAGGCTTTACTCAAGCTGTTCCTCTGGCCTAGATTGTTCCTCTCCTGTCTCATCATCTGGCTGGCTTCTTCTCACCCTCCAGGTCTCAGCTTACATATCACTTTCCTCAGGGAAAGTTGGGTCCCCTGTCCAACTCTTCAGAAGACTGACTCCTCCGTAATTCTTTCATCATCTCCTTTACTTTTCCTTCACAGCACTTAGCACCATTTGTACACATACTTGGTTTTTGTCTCTCTCCCCCACCCTTGTGGCTCCACTGATAAAGAATCTGCCTGCAATACAGGAGACCTCGGTTTGATTCCTGCATTGGGAAGATCCCCTGGAGAAGGGAAAGGCTACCCACTCCAGCATTCTGGCCTGGAGAATTCCATGGACTATACAGTCCATGGGGTCACAAAGAATCAGACACTACTGAGTGACTTTCACCTTAACTTTAGCTAAATTGACACATGAAGATTTGAACAAAACTGTGGATCAGACTAAATTGACACTATAGCTTTTGAAAGTATCAAGAAGCAAATTGCTTTATTAAACTTCAACTAAAAAACCATGTCATGAGTTGCATTTCTGATAGGAAGGTATTGCTGTATACATCACATAATTTAGATATATATCCTTTGGGAAAAAAACATGTATACCTTTTTAGGAACATTACAGTGTCAAACCAATACATAGTATCCAAAAAGAACTCTGCTTTGAAATAAATAATTTTAATGTTCACTCTTAAAATAATTTTCTTTGTCAAAGAGCATAAGTGGATGCCATAACTTTGAGCTTCTGTGCTTCCAAAAGAAAGAAACAAAGCAATTCATGGGCATAGTCAGTTGCTTCCAAACGATGCTTGCCTTTGATAGACAGGTGGTTCATAAATTGATCTTTTCACATGGAAATTATGTTGCACTTAATTTTTCTTGGGGCCAAAATTATAAATAGAAAACAGGTCATTGTATCACAACAATAAATTATTATTTATGCACAATGGAGATGAAAGAGTGACTTGCCTTCATAAATTACCTTTCTTCCATGATTCATTGAATTCCTCCTGACCCATGAATAATGAGTCCCCTAATTTCCTACAAAGAACTGGAGGAATGAAGATAAAGCAAGGGTGGGAGGAGCTGGAGAAAAATTATTGAATTAAGAATTTACATTTTCACATAGCAAACATATGAAGAATGTCCCATGGCCGTCTACATGAAATCGATGCTGCATAATTTGAAAAACAGCAGCCTGATGCCTCTTTATTCCCCTTGACAAGTGCAAAGGTTATTTTAACAATGGCACTGAATACTGTTCCATGAAACCAGTCTCCTTAAGAAGTACTAGTGTTAATAACATGTGGGATCCAAGCATCTTTCATGTAAAACCAGCAAAAAGTCTATATGCCTGTATAAGCTCTTTTTGTTTGCCCCCGAGTTTAAAAGAAGCATATAAAAATGGTGTTTTCATTAAAATCACAATATGCTCAAAACTGAACTATACTCTGAAATGCAACATTCAACAGCAGAAAATGACAGTCTGTGGTTAAGAATAGTTGACAATTTTATCATATGATTTTAAGGGGAGAAGAAAGAAACAGTTGACCATTTTTCTCAAAATATGTACTAATAAATTTATTAAAATGTGAGATGCTAGAGTCATCCTTCGTCTCCTCTAGGGAACCAGAAATACAGAAGATGAGCATTTACAGAAGAGAAATCAGTAACACTATTACAAAGTAATCTCATATTTATGATGTCAGTAAATTGTCATAGTGTCACGATCATTTCTAATTTATAGAAGAGCTGCAGTGTAATAAAATACAAAACAAAAATGAAGATTCTTTCACTTTAAAAGTACTACTGGGTGCTCGCTTCGGCAGCACATATACTAAAATTGGAACGATACAGAAAAGATTAGCATGGCCCCTGCGCAAGGATGACATGCAAATTCATGAAGCGTTCCATATTTTTAGCAAAAATAAACAAATGGGACCTAATGAAACTTAAAAGCTTTTGCACAACAAAGGAAACTATAAGCAAGGTGAAAAGACAGCCCTCAGATTGGGAGAAAATAATAGCAAATTAAGCAACAGACAAAGGATTAATCTCAAAAATATACAAGCAACTCCTGCAGCTCAATTCCAGAAAAATAAATGACCCAATCAAAAAATGGGCCAAAGAACTAAACAGACATTTCTCCAAAGAAGACATACAGATGGCTAACAAACACATGAAAAGATGCTCAACATCACTCATTATCAGAGAAATGCAAATCAAAACCACAACGAGGTACCATTACATGCCAGTCAGGATGGCTGCTATCCAAAAGTCTACAAGCAATAAATGCTGGAGAGGGTGTGAAGAAAAGGGAACCCCTTACACTGTTGGTGGGAATGCAAACTAGTACAGCCACTATGGAGAAGAGCGTGGAGATTTCTTAAAAAACTGGAAATAGAACTGCCATATGACCCAGCAATACCACTTCTGGGCATACACACCGAGGAAACCAGATCTGAAAGAGACTCGTGCACCCCAATGTTCATCGCAGCACTATTTATAATAGCCAGGACATGGAAGCAACCTAGATGCCCATCAGCAGACAAATGGATAAGGAAGCTGTGGTACATATGCACCATGGAATATTACTCAGTCATTAAAAAGAATTCATTTGAATCAGTTATAATGAGATGGATGAAACTGGAGCCCATTATACAGAGTGAAGTAAGCCAGAAAGATAAAGAACATTACAGCATACTAACACATATATATGGAATTTAGAAAGATGGTAACGATAACCCTATATGCAAAACAGAAAAAGAGACACAGATATACAGAACAGACTTTTGGACTCTGTGGGAGAAGGCGAGGGTGGGATGTTTTGAGAGAACAGCATCAAAACATGTATATTATCTATGGTTAAACAGATCACCAGCCCAGGTTGGATGTATGAGACAAGTGCTCGGGCCTGGTGCACTGGGAAGACCCAGAGGGATCGGGTGGAGAGGGAGGTGGGAGGGGGGATTGAGATGGGGAATACATGTAACTCCGTGGCTGATTCACATCAATGTGTGACAAAACCCACTACAATATTGTAAAGTAATTAGCCTCCAACTAATAAAAATAAATGAAAAAAATAATAATAAAAGTACTACTGGATCCATAATAGAATTTTTTTCTTCTTCAAGAAAAGGAAAACAATAAATGCAGTGAAGCTTAGATGAGAGCCTTGTTTAGTTAAAAAAGATTATTTTTCTGCTCTCATACATTAAGGTCTCCTTATTTCAGACTCCACTGACTTGACATTCATCATCATTTGGGTAAACGCTCAGTTAAGAGTCTTCCCTTGTGGTGTCAGATTTAGAATAGCATCTGAGTAGCACACACTGATAAACACTCTCACAACTTCTTAAAATACATATAAAGATTTTGAGTGAGGTGAAAATCGGAACGATAATTCAAAGTAGATCTGATGGTCAGCCTACACCAATACATTGTATACTTACTCAATATAATAATTGTTTATAAGAAGTGTGTGCACGCTCAGTTGCTCAATTGTGTCTGACTCTTTGCAACCCCTTGAACCAGCCTCCAGGTTCCTCTGTCCCTGGGATTCTCCAGGCAAGAATACTGGTTCAGTTCAGTTCAAGAATACTGGAGTGGGTTGTTATTTCCTCCTCCAGGGGATCTTCCTGACTCAGGGATCAAACCCATGTCTTCCTGTACTGGCAGCCTGATTTTTAACCACTGTGAACCTGGGAAGTAGATCTTTATCTGTCCAATGTTTCTGAAATACCAGATGAGACTTACCAGTAAACTATGTGCCCTCCTGCACTACAGGTGTATGTGTGTGAAGCAGTCATATTGGTATTGTTTTCCTTTCATTCATCTTCAATTCCCTTCCTACTCAAGTAAGATCTCTCTCTCTCTCTTTTACTTCTACTAAGAGACAAAAGATCCTAGAAATCAAATGGATAAGAATCTAAGGAAAATGACAAAAGAAGACACAGGAAACACCCCACCAATAGCTGGGAATTGCTGTTTTTCATTTATTTCATCAAACACTAGATTGTGGTAACAGGATAAGATCATATCAGACCAACAAAGATGCACTTGAAACTATACAAAGACACCGAGAATGGAGATGAGGATTGAGGGTACGAATTAACTTCCCAAGGTTATATCTTAGTCCTTTTTGAAAGTTGCTCACTCACCTCAGTCATGTCCGACTCTGTGTGCCCCTATGGATTGTAACCTGCCAGGCTCCTCTGTCCACGGGATTCTCCAGCCAAGCATTATAGAGTGGGTTGCCAGGCCCTCCTTCAGAGGATCTTCCCAACCCAGCGATCAAACCTGAGTCTCTTACATCTCCTGCACTGACGGGCAGGTTCTTTATCACTAGTGCCACCTGGGAAGTCCTTGTTTTGTTTTGAATGTTTCTCCCCCCAAAACAAGAGACTTTTTTAAGATTCTCATAATTTAAGAGCATATACAACCAAGAGGACAAAGCATAGATTCACTAGTAATCCTTCCGCTCTATAAACAAACGAGATGAGTAGACTACATCATTCTTTTAAATGAATAAGCAGGAAAAAAAAATTAGAAATCTATGGGAAAAAAAGCAGGAAAGGAAACACTACCTTACAGACTCAGAAGAACTAGCCTCTGGAATGGTTTACCACAAAAACAGGGCGGGGGGAAATAAAAGAAAAATCCCTTTTTCCCCTGCACAAAAGTCCACTGTCCCCAAATCACGAAAAAAAAAAAAATGACAGAACATTTATGGACGCTTTCTTAGGGAAGACTATGGAGAGGACATATATATTTAAATCACACACCATTTAGGGTGGAAAAAAAACAATATATCTCCATTCACTAGTCATTTCTTTTCTTTTTTTTTTCACTAGTCATATCTAATCTCAGCAGATTCCCATTTTGGTTGTACAGCTATCAGGAGGTCTTCTGGCTTCACCTTTCCTCTAAATAGTGCTTTGTTTTGTTACTACTCTCCTTGAGATTCTCTCTGCCCATCCCCAACACACTCCAGATCCAATTTCTTCCTTCCTTTAGCCATGGAGACTTGAGCTTCCCTTTCCTTGGTGAAAACTGGATTCAAATGGGAAGACTCAGAGGGATGGGATGGGGAGGGAGGCCGGAGGAGGGATCCAGATGGGGAGCACATGTAAATCCATGGCTGATTCGTCAATGTATGGCAAAAACCACTACAATACTGTAAAGTAATTAGCCTCCAACTAGTAAAAATAAATAAATAAATAAATAAACAAAAACAAAAATCTAAACCAAAGTCTTGCAATGGGTTTTGACAAAACACTTTACAATGTTGGGTCTCTCTCTACACAGAGATAAGGAAATAAAAATGTCTTTGAAAGTTAAGCTCTTTTTATAAACACACTCTACCATCCTCTTTAGTGACATGCCCCACGAAAGTACTATAAATTCTTCAGAGGCAGGGACAATGAGGTTAGATTTTTGTGCGTTTCTACCTCCAGATATGTAGTAGTATCTCAAAACTGAATTTTACTGGGAAAACATGGAAGCTTTGATTTCAAAGCGTTGTTATAAAATTCTTTTAAAGATAAGAACTATTTTTTATGGAGTGCTGACTTTTATTAAGTGCTAGGAATTCTGCTACATACGTCCTTTAGATAGAGTATCTCAATTCTCAAAACAAACTTACAGACCATGATTTAATTAATATAGTCATTTTACAGATGAGAAAACTGGGGCTTAGAGAGATTAAGTTGCCTAAGGTCATATACCCAGTAAATACTAGAGTTAGGATTGAATAAGAAAAATGATTGTTTGAGAAATAAGAACTGTACAGTTTTTGTGATAATTTAAAGCTCTTTTTATTTTGTAAGATATTGATAGTTAATTCAGTCCTTGGTCCACAAAAATTTTGATAGTTTCATTTCTTTTATACACTGAATACTTGTAAAATGGTATAAAGTTAGTCAGTATTTACATCATCATTCCCCTTAATATCTTTGTGATACCACTATGAACATCAAGAAATTTATACTCATTTAGTAGAACAACTTTGTTTAATTTCACTTAGTGCTTGATAAAAGGATATTTTAATGTTTCAGGCTATGTTTCGTAATATAGGAAATGCCATGCCAACACATCATTAACAGCACATTTCTGTCCACTGACTTTCCATCTAGAACAAGGAAATATGTGTTGTGGTGATGACTGTACAGAGAGAATCAATGTCACTAATGTATCAACCAGTGAGTAGCTATATAAAACACACTATAAACAGAAGCCTAGCATAAATGGAACAGGCATGTCTCAGCTCCATCTTGACCTAATAATTGCTGCACTTATCAATTTTCATGCAATTATATGTTATAAGAAATCATTTCCAGGACTTTTAACTCTTAATGACTTATTTTCACATTCCTGATGGTGTGGATTAGCTAATCAGAAGAAAAGGGGCCTGTGTGGTTAGGGTGCATTAATGCAGAGCTTGATCATGGCTGGGTTTCCACTCCCTATGGCTACAGTCAAACATGTGGTGAAAACCACTTTGCCCCATCACCTATGATACTCTTGCTAATTTTTAAAGAAAAAGTTTTTAAATGGGTCCCTATTTTAAAGAACAAATACTTAAGGAGAATGGATTGGCTTTCCATGTTGTGAGGGGGGAAAAAAAATCCAGTTTTTAAAAGTGAAGTATAGTTGACATATAATATCATGGGGGTTTCAGAAAACCAAAAATTTAAACCTCATCTAAAAGCTCCTATTTTCACATAAACAGAAAAATGGTAAATTTTGAAAAAAAGAGATAAAACGTGAAAGACTTAAAATTATTAGTGTATGGAACTGTAAATCACTCTAATTAACCTAGTCTGATTTTGAACAGGGTTTATATCACAGAGGCTCTCAGTCTGAATCCATTCTATTTTGATATGTTCCCAACATAATTTCAACTTTCCGGATATCCATTACAGGGACTTCCCTGGCGGTCCAGTAGTTAAGAACCCGCCGGCCAAATCGGGGGACAAGGGTTCAATCCCTAGTCTGGGAAGATCCCCCATGCTGCAGAGCGACTAAGCCCGAGTGCGACAACTACCGACCACGGCGCTCTAGGGCCCTTGGGCTGCAGCTGCTGAAACCAGCGCGCCTGGAGCCCACGTTCTGCAACCAGAGAAGCCACCGCAATGAGAAAGGAGCAAAGAAGCCCCCTTCCTTGTACAGCAAGGAAGACCGAGTGCAGCCAAAAATAAATAAGTTTAAAAAAAAAAGTAATAAAATTTTTTAGACAATAATCTTTCCTTGATAGACATTTTTAAATGCATATATATATAGCAACTACAGAGAACCTTTTCATCCTCTGGCTGCTCTCTCCCTTACCTCCTCGCAAGCACCGTCAGGGCTTTCAAATCACGCCATTCACCCTGTGCGTGTGTGTGCGCGCGCGCGCGAGCGTGTGCACGTTTTTGCGCATGCGCATGTGCACCGCGTGAGTAGTTAAGGTGGGAAGTGACTCTGGGGAGCGGGAGTGAGAGACGAGGAACGAGACACAGAAGGTGGGACCGACAATGTAAAGCCGCCACTCTTCGTGACACTGCAGGGTCGGCTGGGACCTTCTGAAGAGCCTTCTGAAAAGCCTCTCAGAACCGTCTGTGGTGGGGTACAAAGGAGGATGTATTTCTCCCTGAGGCACCCAGCGCTCATTGTGAAGCGTTCTCTTTTGGATTTGCTTCTTAATGGTCCGGAGGCAAAATTGTCTGGTTGCACAGATGTTAATTATTTGAGACTACTCTTAATTAGTTGTGTGAGTTATTCATTCTGGAACCGTGACAGAAAGCCTCAGCTGGTTTGGTCTCTGAAGACAATCCCAGGAGCTTTCCAGAAGCCGGGTTGGTGGCCCCTCCCCCAAGCATCTCCTCCTTCTTGAACCAGAACATTTTGATTTAGTCAAGCTCACAGAGGCCACCCCCCCCCCCCCCAGGGGGAACTTTAAAATTAAATGTTCAGGATGTACATGATTTTCAAACGCCCTTTGCCCATACAAACTAAAAGCTTCGGTGTCCCTGACCAGGGAAATTATTCAGCTCGCAATCAAGTGGCATTGTGGAAGACCTGGTGGGCTCTGACTGTGAGCTGACCATTCATTTTCCTTTGACTTGTAATTTCCCTTGCTCCGGTGATTTGCACATTGCGCTGCACAGTGTATTAAGCACGTTGGCTGCCTTCAAGACCGTCTAAATAATTAAAGCGTTATTGAAGAGAGCATGGTACAGATTAGTGTATTAAATACTAATCTGCTTGTTCATTACTGCCTCCTACAAGCACAAAACTGGGAGGCAGGAGGCCCCAACTCATATTAAATCCTCTGTTCCTCACAAAATACTCGCACAGACAAAAGGGATTGCCTAGATGGTCATTTTGAAAGAGTTTACTGGAAGACATAGCTGGTCTGTCCATGTGGCACTTCGCCTTTCTTTTTTTTTTTTAACAGAACCATTGGTAGCAAAAAAATCTTCCTTCACACTAAAGACCAGCTTCAGGCAGGAGGAAATTAAATGCTCCAGGTAATAAAATATATGCACGAGGAAAATGACTTCCACTAGAGTTATACCAGGAGGAGACATAGACCAATGCTCATTTTAAAGAAATTCAGATCTATCATTTTTTTATGAGTCTATACACAGGAGTTTGGTCAGCAGGGAGAAAAGGAAAGTATGATGTGTTATAATCACAATTTAAACTCTGTTTTACAAAATAAAGTGGCTTGTTAAAAAGAATGAGGTAGTTCTATAAAGATACCCAGAATATGATAAAAGGACAAACAAGAGACAGAGCAATAGCCATGATATAATCCCATTTGTGTAAAATCAAATTATTAAAAACTTTATATAGATTATACATATGTTTATAAGTGTATCAAGTAATTTCTGTAGGGTAACATAACCAGCTATTTTGGTGTCTCCTCTGGGAGAAGCAATTGATGCTAGGGAAGGGGAGGGTAAGCTTTAATTGCACGAAACAATTCAAAATAAATGAGAGAAGAATACATTTTTTAAAAAATAGGCTGAAGAATAAAATTAATATCATTATATTATAATAAAAAATTAGCTGAAGATTTTTATACTTCCAAATACCCTTGTGATAGTTAAACTAGAGCCCTAAAACATTTTACAGCAAAGGAACTGTAGGGAAAATTGGTTTAGATTTCGTAATTTTCAAAGAATCTTACAAAGATGAAGCTCTTAGGTAGCAAGAATTTTAAACTGCAGGTTTGAAGAAAAACTTATTTTTTCAGAAATCTATTTTCCCCACCTCTTTCAGAAATATTCCTCTTATTTCAAAAGCAGTACAGTGGTTTAAGAAGAAGTACACATGGGGTTTGGAGTCAAAGAGAACTACATCCCTTGCTTATTAACTATGTGACTCAGAGAAACAGCGTTACTAAGTATCTGTTTTCTCATCTGTAAAATGGTGGGGGGTGGATAACAAAACTGGATCATTGTAAAACTGAACATAATGCTTATAAGCGGCTTAATCTATTGGCTGGTTCAGTTCAGTCGCTCAGTCATGTCCCACTCTTTGCGACCCCATGGACTACAGCACTCCAGGCCTCCCTGTCCATCACCAACTCCTGGAGTTTACTCAAACTCATGTCCATTGAATCGGCTGATGCCATCCAACCATCTCATCCTCTGTAGTCCCCTTCTCCTCCTGCCTTCAATCTTTCCCAGCATCAGGGTCTTTTCCAATGAGTCAGTTCTTCACATCAGATGGCCAAAGTATTGGAATTTCAGCTTCAGCATCAATCCTTCCAAAGAATATTCAGGACTGATTTCCTTTAGGATGGACTGGTTGGATCTCCTTAGAGTCTCCTCCAATGCCACAGTTCAAAAGCATCAATTCTTTGGCACTCAGCTTTCTTTATAGTCCAGCTCTCACATCCATACCTGACTACTGGAAAAACCATAGCTTTAACTAGATGTACCTTTGTTGGCAAAGTAATATCTCTTTTTTTAATATGCTGTCATGTTGGTCATAGCTTTTCTTCCAAGGAGCAAGCGTCTTTTAATTTCATGACTGCAGTCACCATCTGCAGTGATTTTGGAGCCTCAAAAACATAAAGTCTGTCACTGTTTCCACTGTTTCCCCATTTTTTGCCATGAAGTGATGGGACCAGATGCCATGATCTTAGTTTTCTGAATGTTGAGCTTTAAGCCAACTTTTTCACTCTCCTCTTTTACTTTCGTCAAGAGGCTCTTTAGTTCTTTTTTTGCTTTCTGCCATAAGGGTGATCATCTGCATATCTGAGGTTATTGATATTTCTCCCGGCAATCTTGACTCCAGCTTGTGCTTCATCCAGCCCAGAGTTTCTCATGATGTACTCTGCTTATAAGTTAAATAAGCAGGGTAACAATATATAGCCTGACACACTCCTTTCTTGTTTTAGAACCTGTCTGTTGTTCCATGTCCTGTTCTAACTCTTGTTTCCTGACCTGCATACAGATTTCTCAAGAGGCAGGTCAGGTGGTCTGGTATTCCCATCTCTTTCAGAATTTTCCAGTTTGTTGTGGTCCACACAGTCAAAGGCTTTGGCATAGTCAATAAAGCCGAAGTAGATATTCTTCTGGAACACTCTTGCTTTTTCAATGATCCAACAGATGTTGGCAATTTGATCTCTGGTTCTTCTGCCTTTTCGAAATCCAGCTTGAACATCTGGAAGTTCATAGTTCATGTACTGTTAAAGACTGGCTTGGAGAATTTTGAGCATTACTTTACTAGTATGTGAGATGAGTGCAATTGTGTGGTAGTTTGAACATTGTTTGGCATTGCCTTTCCTTGGGATTGGAATGAAAACTGACCTTTTCCAGTCCTGTGGCCACTGCTGAGTTTTCCAAGTTTGCTGGCACACTGAGTGCAGCACTTTCACAGCATCATCTTTTAGGATTTGAAATAGCTCAACTGGAATTCCATCATCTCCACTAGCTTTGTTTGTAGTGATGCTGGTATAAAACAAGAAACATTCAGTAAATGTTAGCTATTGTAGGTTTTGTGGAATTTATTACCTTTCAACATAGCCCATGTACCTTCTTTGGAAGGTTTATATATCTCAGCCCTATTGAACTCAAGAGTGACAAAATGACTTGCTTCAGCCCATGAATCACAGATAGAAGTATCACTTCCAAGAAGATACATTAAGAGTCAGTTCACGACTTATAATACATCTTTCTCTTTTGTCTCTCTCATGACATTAGCAATGTTTCAGATAAGGGCTGCACAGAAAGCCTGAATCTTGGAGTGAAGACAAAGATGGAACACTCAGCCCATCAACAATAGCTGTGATTCTAGCATAAATGAGAAATCAACCTCAATGATGTAAGTCACTGAGATTTTGAATTGCTTGTTACTGCAGCTCAACCTAGCCTACCTGACTGATAGAAGTATCTTCTCTCTTGGCTGGAAATTCCTGGGCAGATTTTTTGTTTACCAGTTAGACTTCTCATTTGTAAATATTTGAACTCTGTCTATTTAGTTTAAGCAGAGACAGAATTTGGTGAGGGATATTAGGTGGTTCACTGCATCTCTGGGTGGCCCAGTAGTAAAGTTGGTATCTACTCAGCCAGGAACAATGACCAGACTATTTAGCATTTCAGCTTCAGTGGAGACATCACAGCTGATGCCCCTGGGCAGAGGCTTTGTAATTTGCACTGCCTAAGTCTGACCCTGATCTGAATCCTTTGACTGTACCTTCTTTTGGTAGCTGGAAGTATCTGCCTCCATCTCAATAGGATAGAGTCTACCAGGTGTCCACATCTGATTGGCAGAGACCACAGCACACACCTGCATTTAGATACAGGTGAGACTGGGGGGGGGGGGGGGTGGAATGTATGTCTGGAGAGTTGTAAACTCATAAAGTAGATTGTTCCTTAAACACAAGGAAAGTGTTCAAACATGAGGGGTGGCAAAAAGTAATTGACAAATGTCTACAACATGGTTCTGTTAAGAAAAGTATCGCTTTATTTCTAGGTATTTTGTTCTTTTTGATTTGATGGTAAATGAGAGTGTTTCCTTGATTTCTCATTCTGATTATTCATTATTAGTGTACAGGAATGCAAGAGATTTCTGTGTATTAATTTTGTATCCTGCAACTTTACCAAATTCACTGATAAACTCTAATAGTTTTCTGATAGCATCTTTAGAATTTTCTATGTATAATAACATGTTATCTGCAAACAGCGACAGCTTTACTTCTTTTCCAGCATGGATTCCTTATATTTCTTTTTCTTCTCTGATTATCATGGCTAGGACTTCCAAAACTACATTGAATTAATAGTGGTGAGAGTGGACATCCATATCTTTTCCATGATCTTAGAGGAAATACTTTCAGTTTTTCACCACTGAGAATGATGTTCGCTGAGGGTTGTCATATTTGGCCTTTATTATATTGACATAGATTCCCTCTCTACCCACTTTATGAAGAATTGTGGTTTTTTTTATCATAAATGGATATTGAATTTTGTCAAAAGCTTTCCCTTTGTCTATCGAGATAATCATATGATTTTCGTTCTTCAGTTTGTTAGTGTAGGATATCACACTGATTTTCAGACATTGAAAAATCCTTGCATCCCTGGGATAAATCCCACTTGATCATGGTATGTGATCCCTTTAATGTGTTGTTGGATTTGTTTGCTAGTATTTTGTTGTGGATTTTTGTGTCTTTGTTCGTCAGTTATATTAGCCTGTAACTATCTTTTTTTCTGATATCTTTGTCTGGTTTTGATATCAGGGTGATAGTGGCCTTGTAAAAAGTGTTTGGGATTATTCCTTCCTCTGTAATTTTTTGGAAGAGTTTCAGAGGGGTAGAGGGAAAGTACAGTGTGCTATGATAATAAACTGTGAGCTCCAGGACAGTAGCCACTGGCCACATGTGGCTATTTAAACTTAGTTTAAATTAAGTGCGATTAAAAATTCAGTTCCCCCATCTTACTGACACATTTCAAGCAGTCCATTGCCGTGTGTGGCCTGCAGCTAATGTATTGGACGTTGTAGTTATGGAACACTTCCTTCATTGTAGAAATGCTCTCCAACAGTGCTGCTACAGGGAAATGAGCCTGATGTTCTGAATTATATGGCAACAGAAAGAGATGGCTGTGTGGTTCAGGATAGACAGTCCTGTGGAGTATCCACAGACTCTGGTTTCCAGTGATGTCACCACCCGTTTGTGATACTAGGCAGATCTTTTAGTCTTTTCAGGACTTGATTTTCACATCCGTCAAACAAGGGCATGGTAATTGTCATGGAGTAAGTTCCCTTAGGCAGCCCCCCCCACCCAAGACTCCAGTAATTAGACCCCTGCCGCCAGTTGTAGTGAGTAGATTCCTGGATCAGAGGGCCTGTATGTAGAGATGGGGAGGGGATATGAGGGTGTGTTTCCACTCTGCATAAGAACCCTTGAGGATTGGAAACTTAGCTCCTTTTCTCTTTCAGCAGATACGTTCTTGTCCCATAACCCCTGCAGATCTGGATGCACTATGTTATGGGGTAAATGTAAGGGAGTTTCCAGCCCTTCCATATGAACAAGGATAATTATCAACCGCAATCCCATGTGGTACAGAGGCCAGTTTCAGGGTTCAGCTTCTGTTTCATTTCTGTTGAAAACCAGGTACGTCTAGCCTCCAGATCTGATCTTTCTTCCTGAGTCACCCGAATTTTCTGTCCAAGACTAAGGTCCTCTCGTCCTTACCCTCCTTTCCAAGCCCTGGAGGTTCAAGACCCTTTTCTCTTTGAGTATCACTTAGCAACAAGACTCCAGGTAAAAACAAGAGCCAGCTCTTCTAGTTCCAACTCAACCTGAAGCAGTTTAATTCTCTCTCTGTTTTCACTGCCACCTCCTAGATCAAGCCACCACTACCACTTACTGGGTCAGCTGCCAGGTTCCCTCACTGATTAATTAAATACGTGTGTAACAGGTGTTTATTTTATGTCTGACTGAGAGTCATGATGTTATTTTTTAACACTGCATTCCGGCCACTCAGTTGTCTCCACACCCAATAGCAGTTCAACAGTCAAAGTGGTCCTTATCAAATGGATAAACAGAGCACGCCTCTACTGGCTTTAAAACCCTCTCAAGATTTCTTGTTTTCTTTAAAATAAAACCTAAAGTCATCAGATGGTCCAGAGGCCATACAGTATGTAGATCCTGACTATCTTCTCTCCTACTATTATCTCCCCCTCTCAGACCATAGAGGAAACATAGCAGTGTGTCTATTGGAAAACTATATATTATCCAAACTCTAGATGACACCCCGCCTTGTTCTCTGATTTTGATTCTCTGGAAGTTATTTCACAACTCTGTAATCTGGCAATGCAAAAATAATCTTTGTCTCTAGACATGCAAATCCATGTTATCTGTAAATTTAGCTGACTCCCCTCTTACTTGTGAGAGAAGTGAGTTTTGCCTCTCTCTTATATATATTTATTTTGATATTCCTTTATTCCATAAAAATTTGTGCTGTTATGAATTGTTCCTTGAACCATTACATTTGCCACATTCCATAGTTTGTTACTGAAGTAAAATCCTTGCCAAGTGTTTATTTTATATCTGCAATGAGAGCACAATTTTACACTTTTTCTGACAACTATCTTTTAACATTTCACATTCCATTCCAGCCCCTTCTTTATCCTCAAATATTCTAGCTTATTCCCACTTTGGGATCTCTATCCCTATTGTTTCCTTGTTTCAAAAGTCCATGCTCTAAGATCACGGGTTCGGCTAAGATACCACTTCCTTAGAGAGATCTTCCTTTCCAAGACTCATCACTAATCTCTGTCTATTCCTCTTTTCTGTTGTCCTCTTAGACTTACTAATTGTCCAAAATTTTCTCCCTCATGTATTTATTCAATTATTTTTTGTCCGATTCCTTCTTCTGTCTACCCTCACAAGGTAAGCTCCATGAAAGTTGGAACTCTCTATGTCCTGTTCACTACTTATCACTTGCCAGGGCTGGTGACATAGTAGATATTCAATAAACATATGTTTATTTGAATGGATGGATGAAAGTGATTTAACACTTAAACTTTGCCTGAAATTACTGTACCTTTACAAACTGCAGTTTCATCATTAATCAAATAAATAAATGATTCAAAAAATACAGTTTGACTCAGAATAATAGAAGGGGAGAAGTAGATACAGATATACAGAAAACAAAATTAGGCATGAGTTGGTTGTGGTTAAAGCTGAGTGATGTGTGTACAAGTGTTCAGGATACAGTCTACTTTGAAATGTGATTGAAGTTTTCTATAATACAAAGTTTAAAATAAGAACAATGTATGCTGATCTTACACTGCATTGGCAGGCAGGTTTTTTTACCACTAGCACCACCTGGGCATATTTGGAGGAACCCAAAGTTGAGTACATTTGGAGTTAGTTCAGTTCAGTCACTCAGTCATGTCTGACTCTTTGCAACCTCATGGACTGAAGCACACCAGTCCTCCCTGTCCATCACCAACTCCCAGAGCTTGCTCAAACTCATGTCCATTGTGTCGATGATGCCATCCAACCATCTCATCCTCTGTCATCCCCTTCTCCTCCTGCCTTCAATCTGTCCCAGCAGAAGGGTCTTTTCCAATGAGTCAGTTTTTTGCATCAGGTGGCCAAAGTATTGGAGTTTCAGCTTCAGCATCAGTCCTTCCAATGAGTATTCAGGACTGATTTCCTTTAGGATTGGCTGGTTGGATCTCCTTGTTGTCCAAGGGACTCTCAAGAGTTTTCTCCAACATCACAGTTCAAAAGCATCAATTCTTCGCTGCTCAGCTTTCTTTATGGTCCAACTCTCACATCCATACATGACTATTAAAAAAGTCATAGCTTTTACTAGATGGACCTTTGTCGGCAAAGTAATGTCTCTGCTTTTTAATATGCTGTCTAGGTTGATCATAGCTTTTCTTCCAAGGAGCAAGCATCTTTTAATGTCATGGCTGCAGTCACCATCCGAAGTGATTTTGGAGTCTAAGAGTTAGAGTGGGAGAAAGAACATGATAGGAGGCTGTGGAGAGAACCTGGTCAGAGATGACAAAGGAGAGAGTCTGGAATGAGCAAGCACTCAGTGAGAGGGGAGCCAAGTTCAAGCTGAAGGAGTGGGGGCTGACCTTCTGTGAACATAATTCTGTCCCCTGTATGTTTCTGAACCTTCTGCCCACCTAAGGTGAGGCAACGGCTTTCCACTCTCCCCATGTCATTTCTGCAGTTTTCTTTTGTCTCGCGTTCCTACTTTGTATCCTTCAACCTGGTTGCCACTTCCTGCCAGTTCAACCTCTTCTCTGGATGCTTTACTAGAAAGCCATGTTGCTTGGTAGTTATAAGCACTAAGATCAAAAGCAATCTGGATCTGAATCGTGGGCGTGCCACTGACTACCTGTGTGAGCATGGACAAGCATTTTAGCCTCTCTGAAGTTCAGTCTTCTTATCTAAAAGAAAACAATTCTAATTAGCTAGAGAGTTTTATGAAGATACAAAGATAATATATGTGAAGAATTCAGCCAGTGAATGGCATATAGTAAATGCTCAGTAAATCAAGACTGTTGACTTGGCTATATCCTAGCTGGATTCTGGAATGCTTCCTTCCTGCTTCATCCTCTTTCTGACCACTGTACAAAGAAATTACATTTGGAATCATGGAAAGTAAGTCTTTTGAACTTGAAATGCTAAAAGGTCCTCTTTTACTTAAGATGAAAAACTAATATTCTTCCTGCCTGGGGAGATGCTGATAAAAGGTAAAGGAACATTTCTCTTTCTCTTTTCATGGAGTTTGCTTTGAACCATGGGCATCACCCGTTCTTCCTTGGGAATTCTTCAGAGACCTTCTATTCCTAGGTTTCTAATACTAATGAAAGTATTACTATAGGGAATCAGCAGGTAAGACAGAAAGGAGTTCATTTGAACCTTAAGTTTAGTAGAAAATATTTGTGAAGGTAAAAGGACATTGACAAATTAGTTGGGGAGAAGTTTGATGAAAGACAGAGGAGTTGAGCATTTGGAAAACAGCTTGAAGGGATGGGGGGGGACTGACATCAATTTTCATTTCAAAGTGAAGGATGGAATTAAATATGCTGTAAAGCCATCTTATACTCCCTAGCTAGCATACTGACTAGGAATGGTTGTGTTCCTAGAAAGGGAAGCATATGGTCACATTCCCACTCTGAAAAATCTGACGGCCAAGACAAATAAACGTGAACATTATGTCTGCAAGTAATGTATGAGGGCTGCTATTTTTCATTTGCTCCATGCTTATGATTCTCAAATAGAATACAAATACTTTGATCCTGTATTTTTGCTCATGAGTGCCCCAGCCCAGGTGAACCCTTTTTCTTATCTGAGTCTTTTATTTCTCCTTCATGCTATTCTATCTCTGAAAAATTCATCACAGAAAAAAGTCATTGGATGCATATCTGAGTTTCATTCACAGATAAAATATGACTAAATCCACATACAAATGAGCTGGGTTTAATGGAGGTATTTCTGTTCCCATAGAATGAGTGGGATGAATAAAATACATTGCATGCATGTTTGTTTTCACCTTTTTGTACACTGGTTATAAGTTTTTATGATGGGGAATGGGAGAGTGTGGCAGATTGCAGGGAAAGGAGAATATAGTGGTGTTTAGTTGCTAAGTCATGTCCTACTCTTGCAATCCCATGGACTATAGCCCACCGGGCTCCTCTGTCCATGGAATTCTCCAGGCAAGAATACTGGAGTGGGCTGCCATTTTCTTCTCCAGGGAAAGGAGAGTATAAGAGATGCCACTGAACCTGAGTTCAGTAAGAAGCATAAGCGACACATACCTGACACTGTTTTACTGAAAAGGAAATATATTTCCATCTCAGTGGCTTCATTTCTCTGTGACACAGCATGGTCCTGAACCACACTGGAAAGAACTCTGGATTGTTTGCAGTGGAATTTTTGTCCTGGTGTTGAGTCTCCAAGAAAAATCATGAATTTTCTGCACCTTCATTTTGCTCATCTGTCAAACAAGGAGTAGAAGGGAATTATCTGCTTTTTTGTTTCCGCCCTAAAGCCAATTCTACATGCTGGTTGTTTTTTGCTGATTTAGGCCAAAGAAATAATTTTGACTACCTTTTGAATCTGAATCAGAGGGCTAGAACACAGAAACACTTTTTTGTTACATTCTTTTATTTTAGATGCCATGGGTATCTCCAACAAGTGAGCAATGAAGATTATTATAGTATAGTCATATGAAGGTGATATTAAGCAATAGGTTAAAATAATAGTCACACAGTTTTAGGGGCCTAGGAGAGTGCTCTAGATATAATGTATTTAACAAAATTGCCAAAAATTTAGGAAACTAAATGACATAAACAGGATCACAACAACAATGAAAAGTGTAGAAAAAGATCAGTGTCCACATTTTAACAGTGGTTGTCTCCTGTTGGCAGGAATATGTCTGAGCCATTTTCTCTACTTCTCTATGTTCATTCTTTTTCTGTATTATTCTATATAGCAAAAATCCTTTTTATACACTGTTCATCTCCTAAAAGGAGCATGTTCTATTTTCTGGTCAGAGACATGGGCTCTGAGCAGTTTTCCCTAGCCATGGTGATGGATTTTTATGTCTGGAGTCTACAGTTACTTGTGACAAATGGCAGGAATCTGAAAAACAGCCAGCAAGATTGGAGATATAGCCTGTGGTCACTCAACGGAGCAAAGCACTCTCAACTAAATAGCTATCGAATCCCTGGCCTTGGTGTTATTAAGGCCAATGCACCACCCAGAGGAACTAGCCATCCGTAAATGACTTTCAAACTACTGAAATTGAATAGATCTCCCTGAGCTAGAGATAGGCCATTGACACTGTAGGTGGTTAGGCTGCATTACCGGTGTTTCAAAGAAGTTATTTGTGATACAAACTCTTCTTCTGTGAAATACTAGACTGTGCCAGGATTATGTGCCAATACGCTTTTAGTGAATGGGTATTCTGTGCCCAGCCTTGTGCTAGACATAGAGGATATAGGATGAATAAGATCCAGTTCTGCCTATCAAGGAACTCATGATCTAGTTCTTAACACAGACATGAAAATAAATGATGCTGCCCTGAGATGAGAATGGTGATGGGACCAAACCCAGGAAGTTGGGTTGCTAAATCGTATCTGACTCTTGCGATCCCATGGACTGTAGCCCGCCAGGCTTCTCTGTCCATGGAATTCTCCAGGCAAGAATACTGGAGTGGGTTGCCATTTCCTTCTCCAGGGGAAGGAGAGTATAAGAGATGCCATTGAACCTGAGGGGTATACCTTCTGCAATAAAAACTTCCTGATAGGCTCCAGGAAGTTGTGGGAGCTCCAAAGGGAAGTTCTAAGTTAACCAAGGGCATGATTATTCTTGAGTGGGAAATCCCATGAACAGAGGAACCTGGCAGGCTACAGTCCATGGGGTCACAGAGTTGCACATGACTGAATGACTAACACACAGAGACACACACACATACACACACACACACACACACACACACACACACACACACATACATGCAGCTAACGACAGTCTTTTCAAGTACCAGCTCTAAATACCTGGGCTGGGGGCAGGGCGAGTGGAGGGCCAGGGTGTTAGGGCAGTCAGATTTGATTAGTCTAACCTGAAATAGATACTGACCTTTAATCCAATCAACTTGGGCAAGAGGGCAGTGTTACTGGCCCCAAAGTCTACAGAATTGGAAAATGAAAAAGACATCCCAGTGGCACTGTGGGAAAAGCCCACATTTGTTATTGGACAGGCTTGGCAGAATGGTTTTCAGTGATTCACTCTACTTGTAGGTGCCCTGATGCTTCTGCTCTGCCACACTTAAGCTCTTCACACAATCGACACCATCAAATGAGATAATGTGTCTGAAAAAAACTCTGTGCAAAAAGTCAGTTATTCTTATGAATATATGTGTCTGTGTGTGTGTTAGTCATGTCCAACTCTTTGTGACCCCATAAACTGTAGCCTGCTAGGCTTCTCTGTCCATGGAATTCTCCAGGCAAGGATATTGCAATGGGTACCCATTCCCTTCTCCAGGGGATCTTCCTGACTCAGGGATTGAACCTGGGTATCCTGCTTTGCAGGCATATTCTTTACCATCTGAGCTACCAGGGATACTTATGAATATACGTATGTGAAAACAAAAGTTCCGAATAGACAAGAGTGGAAGAACTATATCTTTGGAATCAAATATATGGACTTCAAATCCCAACAGCTAAACCACTTCTAGTCATATGACCTAGAGGCAGAGAGGCATGACCAGAGACGCATGCTCTCTGCATATCTCTTTGTCAACCCAAAACAAGGATAATAATATCTAGCTTATAGGGCCAATGTAGAAATTAAATAAAGTGTCCCCAAATATGAATTACCTAGTCTAGTACCTTTGACATTCAGTAAATTTTAGCTGTCATCATTATTAGTTATTAAGACACATTATTATTATCTCCCAGATGTGTCCACCCTTAATCTAAAAAATCTTCTATGATAATGCTTCAAATCGTCAATTCTGTTGGACAAAGTCCTATGACAAGGGATTTTCTTTAAACAATGGTTCTTAACCAATAGAAATACTTGGAAAACTCTTTTAGAAATACCAAAGCCTGTATCCCACTGTATACCAACTGAATCGGTATCTCGGAGCCTGGTACCCTGACATCTGTATTTTTAAAAGCTCTACTGTAGAAGATAAAATGCTCACTAACAGTTTGTAGAATGAATGGATAAATGTGTCAGATGAGTAACTGATAACCCTACAATGAATACAATGTATTTATAATAAGTTGGAGGGCAAAAACGTTTAATTCTGTACTCTGATTTATGTTTTAAAAGTTGATCTATGTTTTCAAAGTAGATTTACAAATAAAACATTTAAAGTAATTCCACAGAAGAGTTATAAGCGCTTATTTGCTGGTAGTGTCTACATTTTCTTCAGTGTGGTCATTGTTAGAAAGCCAGATGTTTTTAGTGAAAAGTGCTTTACCACAGTAACAAATGGAGTGTAAAACTGCTATGTGAGGACACAGGTGTTTGCTTCCAGGATGGAAATGCCTCTGCTTGTCTGTTGCTATTTTTCCCTTGCATTTGCTTTTTGGTTTCTCATGCCTTTATAAGGATGGAGTTGTTGACAGACTGGAGTGCCGCAACCAGTTACACTCCTGAAGTGTTCCCTTCTTTTCCCTGATCAAGTTCTTGAGTTCTTGAGTTGCATTTACAGTTAGCATGCAGACCACTTCTTTTTCAAGCACTTAATCTACCAAGCGCCACAAAGTCAAAATAAGGAAAGGATACAAGGATACTTGTAAGGAAAGAATTCAAAAAGGAAAAAGCTTTATATAGACTCATCAGCCCAGTTTAACCCATAGAAGGTCAGGAGGGGAAAAGTCCTCAGAAAATTATATGAGGTACAACTGATAAGCCCTGGCAGGGTAGCTCGAAACTGTAGGCTGGGAGAGACCGAATATTTTATGGCTTAGCTGCATATGAGTTTCAGAAATGGAGACCCTTAGGAAATAAGCAATGAATTAAAAGGATTTTCAGATGAAATTCAACATATCTATTGGAAGAAGAAAAAGGAGATTGGTTTCATTTTTATTGAAAGTGAGTTGGCTAGTCTGCAAGAGTGATCTAAAAAATAAGAAAAAATAAAGTAGTCGATTAAACTGGATTCATAAATCACTCTTTAAAATTATTGCATGGATTAGTGAAGAAGAGAGTTCATGAAAAAACACACAAAGTTGTTAGAAGTCAAAGGAATCAGACATACCACATATCAAAGTCACACAGTCGAATGTCTACAGGGTCTCTTAGCCAAAGGACTTGAGTGTAAGATAATAAGATGGGCTGTGAACTTAGGCACATTGGAGTATACATACTATTTTAGTTATGTTGCCATGTAGGATATAAGAGTGCAGCCTCTAAGTTTTTAAAGAGAAGTTGGAAATACAGGGTGTTTTTTTTTTTTGTCACGCAAAAGACTCCCAGTTTTTAAATGTTGAAAGTAAATTCAAATATTTAAGTGTACTAAATTAGCCAAATCAAATACGTCAGTGGATTTGATCTGACCCATGGACTACCATTTGAGCATTCTGGAGTGTGGATCAAATATACATAGCTGTTGGACTCTTTCAGAACTGAGTTTTAATCTCGTCCACCACAAGTTATGTATATGTGGTCAACCAATATTTGACAAGGGAGCCAAGAATACTCAATGGAGGAAAAATAGTCTCTTCAATAAATGATGTCAGATATCCACATGCAAAAGAATGAAAACTGGGCCCCTATGTTACATCATTGACCAAAACAAAAAACAAAAACAAAAACAACAAAGTCAAAAAAATGAAACAATCAACAAAATGAAAAGGTGACCATGGAATGTCAGATAATAATATATCTGATAGAGTGTTAATATCCAAAATAGTAAGAAACTCTTACAACCCAGTAGCAAAAACCAAATAATCCAGTTTAAAAATGGACAAAGGACCTGAATAGACATTTTCAAAAGAAGCTATACAAACAGCCAACAGGCACATAAAAAGGTGTTCAACATCACTAAACATCATGGGAATGCAAATCAAAACCACAATGAGATAACACCTCATATTGTTACAATGACTATTATCAAAAAGACAAGACATAACAAATGTGGGCCAGAATATGGAGAAAAGGAAGCCCTTGTGCACTGTTGGTGGGAATATAAATTGGAACAGCCACAATGGGAAACAGTATGGAGTTTACTCAAAAAATTAGAAATAGCATACAACCCAGCAATCCCACACCTCAGTATATAGCTGAAGGAAATGAAATAACAGTCTTGAAGAGATATCCGCACCCCTACATTCACTGTGGTATTATAATACCCAAGACATGGAAATAACTTAAGTGTCCACTGATGGATGAATAAGAAAATGTCACACATATATATATATGAATATGAATAATGGAATATTATTGAGCCATGAAAAAGAATGAAATTCTACCACTTTCAATAACATGGATGGACCATGAGGACATTATGCTAAGTGAAATGTCAGTCAGAAAAAGACAAATACTATATAATTTCACTTATAAGTGGAATAGTAAAAACACCAAACTGATGGAAACAGAGAGTAGACTGGTGATTACCAGGGACAGTAGTATTGGGAAAAAGGGTAAAAATGCCCAGTTATAATATGAATAAGTTCTGGGCACCTAATGTACAGTATAGTGGTTATAGTTAAACATACAATATTGTATACTTGAAAGTTGCTAAGAAAATGGATCTTAAAATTCTCAGCACACACAGAAAAATGATAAGTATGTGAGAGGATGGATGTATTAACTATCCTTGTTGTAATAATCATTTTGCAATATATACTTTTATAAATAACCATGCTGTACACCTAAAACTTGGGCTTCCCCAGTAGTTCAGCTGGTAAAAAGTCCACCTGCAATGCAGGTGACCCCCCTTATATTCCTGAGTCAGAAAGATCCCCTGGGGAAGGGATAGGCTACCCACTCCAGTATTCATGGGCTTTCCTGATGGTTCAGATGGTAAAGAATCCACCTGTAATGCAGGAGACCTGGGTTCGATTCCTGGATTGAGACGATCCCCTGGAGGAGGGCACGGCAACTTCATGGCAACTTCTTACCTGAAGAATCCCCATGGACAGAGGAGACTAATGGGCTACAGTCCATGGGGTCACAAAGAGTAGGACACAACTGAGCGACTACGCACAGCCCACCTAAAACTAACACAGTGTTACATGTCAGTTATATCCAGATAAAGCTACAAAAACAGAACAACAACAAACAAGAATTATTTTCTCCACCTCAAAACCAATTTTCGCCTCTCTGGGGATGATATTAATCAAGTGAAAATGTGTATTTTGAAAAGACTGACAACACAGACAGAGTTCCAACTTTTGCCTCACTTTGGAATTAGAGATAATGGATACAAATCTTATTGTTCAATGCCTGAGAGAGTGTAGATGCACAATACATTATGGCTTTTACAACGAATGTCAACAAGATACATGGAGAGTAACAGGATAATTCTTTTCTTTAGAGTACTGTCAGGAGATATTCCGAGACAAACCTACTTTCCGTGTTTTACTGCCATGCTCCCAGATCTTTACGAAGGCAATTTTACAACAGATCAGAAACTCTCTAGCAGTCCCTCTGAAGATACCATTTCCCAGGAAATCCTGTTCTCTAAAGAATATTAGCAACATTGCTATTCTTCTTTGCAACACTCAGCATATTTGTAAAATTCAAGGGGAAAAGAGTACTCTCAGCCGTTTTGTCAGAAAGAATAATCGTCTTTGCTTAAACTTATCTTTGGTCAATGACACACTGCTGCTTTGCAGCCAAAAGTCAATCTTTATCTTATAAGCATAATGAAATCTATGCCCCAAAGCCCTGAAGTGTATGAGAGGGTTCCTCTACTTGGCTTCATGCTTTTGTAGTGGTTTTGATCGTGCATTCCTTCCAGGCTTGCTCCACTGTGACAGACTATTAGCCAGAGTCCAGGGGAAAAGAAGATCCACTGTACTGTAGCCTTTTAGTGGCCTATTGCCTCATGCTTGGCAGGCTTCTCTCTGTAACAAAAGTATAAATTGAACCAGGAGGACGTTCCCAGGAGAAAATCTCTGCAGATGATGTCAGAACAATTAGATATTAAAAGTTGCAGACTCCACAATTATTAACAAGCTCAGGAAAACTAATTAAGAAGGGTGTAGAGGCTACCTGGCTTGCTCAGAAGTTTAACTTGTCAATGAAGATTCCATACCCCGAGATTTGAGGAGTAATCTAGGAGTTTCCAACTGGGCTAACAGCTGAGGACTGGGATGGAAGTTGGTATACATGGAAAAGAAACACAAAAGTTAGTCTTCTGGGGAGACTTCTATTATGGCCCTCAACTTGTACGTTTAATTACCTATCCTGTTTTTTCAACTTTGCCTGAAGACTCCAAGGTGTCAAAATTGTACTTTACTGCATGGTTCGCTGCCAGGAACATTATTGTTAGTAAAAACTTGTTATAATGATGAATTATTATTTAACAAAGAATGAATCTTTACCATCCTGGAAGGGAATAAATATTAACATTCCCTTCAAAGAATGTATGTGTTTAAGCCAAGTGGATGAGTTTGATTTTTAGTGGTTTCACTTACACCTATGGGACATAGAGATAATTACTGTATATGTATATGGACCACCATTTCCTCATAGCAAAATAAAAATAAGTATAGTCTCTGGCACTAAAGAGTTGCTGGGAAGATTAAATAAGCTAATTTATATGAGTTTTATAATGTAATAATGTGTTAAGCTCAGCGCCTAGCACATAGAAGGAACTCAATAAGTGGTAACTATTATTACTATGGTTATTATATGATGATAATTGCTAAGACGCTTCATCTAATGGAAAGATGTTTTGAAAGTAACGAAATAAGCAAAAAAAATCAAATATATTAAAATTTCCCTTGAAGATTCATCTATTGTGCTTAAATGAACAGAGCTCGGACTTCAGGAAGATCAAAAACCAAGAGTTAACTTTTTGTTTCTTTTGCATTTTGGCTGTGACTTTCCTCTTTCCAAAGCAGTAAAAGCCAGAGCCTACTTTGAAGGGTAGAAGGGAGAAAGAGTTAATTAAATTTGATTTTCTTTTGGCCATGCTCACATCATTGAATTTGAATAAGTTGAACATATGTGTGGTGTGATTCCACTGTTTTGTAGCTCTTGATTTTTTTGAATGCTAAGTCTGAAGCAAGCTCTGGACACTTAAAAGCAGCAATGGCTCATAAGAGAGAGCAGTATCTGATAGAAAAGGCTAATGAATCAAGTTAGGTAGGAAGTTCCATGGCCATTTATAGGTCACTGGAGTATTTTGTTACCCCTCCCAAGAACTTCAAAGGATAGGTTTTCAAGTTTTGTGAAGTAGCCCTGATTGACTGTCCTGGTCTTAAGGTCAGCTGTGAAACCTTCCCCAGTCCTGGCCATTTCCCTCTCAAGAATGTCGATATGGTGACTTTCCTGGTCAAGTGGTCAATTGGCTAAGATTCTGAACTTCCAATGCAGGGAGCCCAGGGTTAGATCCCATGGTTAGATCCCACATGCTGTAACTGAAGATCCCACATGCCATGACAAAGACTAAAGATTGTATGCTGCAACTAAGACCTGGCACAGCCAAATGAAAAAATAAATATTAAAAAAAAAAGAATGTCAACATGAGCAGACCTAATCATTTCCACCAACCAAATAACAATACCTAAAATGTCCCCTGGCACATGCATCAGCTGTGACCTCCACTATAAGAAACTATAGACTGTCTCAGCTATAGGGAACTGGCTAGACTAGTCCATTGAGTGCATGCTCAGTCACTTCAGTTGTGTCCGACTCTTTGCAATTCTATGGACTGTAGCCCACCAGGCTCCTCTATCCATAGGATTCTCCAGGCAAGAATACTGGAGTGGGTTGCCAAACCCTCTACAGGGGGTCTTCTCAACCAAATGATCAAACCCAAGTCTCCTGCATCAGCAGGCAGATTCTTAACCACTGAACCACCTGGGAAGTCCAGTTCTAGTCCATTAGTCCTTGGGAATTCTCGGAATTGAAAGAAGGTGTGGTGAGAAAGCAGAGGAAAGACAGACCAGCACAGGCCCAGGCTCTTTAGAGAACCAGAGCCATGCACAACAGTAGCTCATGAGCCATATCCAGCATATTTTGTTTGGTTCACACAGTGTTAATTTTTTTTTAATTGGCTGCCAACATTTTTAAAAATCAAGAGATATCTCTTAAATTTTGTAATTTCTGGCTTCCCTTGAAAAATCAGAAATGTTGGCAGTACCGAGCCTGTGTGCTCACATGGTTCCCAGCTGACTTCATCTGAATGGCGGTGACTTCATTGGCTCAGGTACACTTCTTCTGTTTTCTCCATGCCTAATAAGCCTTGTTTTCTTTGCTATACTTATATTATGTATGTACTGTTACATTCCATATTATGGATTTTCTTATCATGAAAAGAAAAGTAAAATGTTCCCTGTACCCAAAGCAGGGAATAGAAATGACCGTGTGCACGGAGCTGAATTCTCTGTGCTATAGAGCAGGTTCCCACTAGTTATCTATTTGACACAAGGTAGTGTTTGTATGTCCATCTTAATCTCCCAGTTTGTCCCACCATCCCCTCCCCGACCGTGTGTCCACATGTCTATTCTTTCCATCTGCATCTCTATTCCTGCCCTGGAAAGAGATTCATTTCATTGTACAGCAGAAACCAATATAACATTATAAAGCATTTGCACTCCAGTTTTAAGAAAAAGAAAAAACAAGCCCAACCAAACAAAAATGACCATATGATTTAAGACTTTTTATAGCCATTAGATTTTTACTGATTACAATTAATAAAGAATTAATTTTATCTTTTATGTTTCTTTGGCATTAAATACATTTGATGCTTGACTTTTCTTGCTACCTATTGCCAGAACTTTATATGACTGGAGGGAATTAAGATAAAAATACAAATTTTTTTTCTTTTAAAAAAAAATTTCATTGGAGTATAGTTGATTTAAAATGTTGTGTTAGTTTCCACTGTAGGGCAAAGTGATTCAGTTACACATATAGACACTGTTTTTAGATTTTTTGCTATGATTTAAGATGTTTTTAAATACTGTATATCTCTTTCCATTCACATAATGTCCCACTAATACACACCTAAGGGGCACTTCTAGTTTTTAAAATTAAAAAAGTAGTTTTTATTTGTTGTTGCTCAGTCACTAAGTTGTGTCTGACTCTTTGTGACCCCATGAACTGCAGCACATCAGGCTTCCCTGTCCTTCACTATCTCAGATTCACATACTTTGCTCAGATTCACATACATTGAGTCAGTGATGCTATCTAACCATCTCATCCTCTGCCACCCTGTCTCCTTTTGCACTCAACTTTTTCAGGATCAGGGTCTTTCCCAATGAGTCAGCTCTCTTCGCATCAGGTGGCCAAAGTATTGGAGCTTCAGCTTCAGCATCAATCCTTCCAGTAAATATTCAGGGTTTATTTCCTTTAGGATTGACTGGTTTGATCTCCTTGAAGTCAAAAGGACTCTCAAGAGTCTTTTCTGGGCTTCCCTTATAGCTCAGTTGGTGAAGAATCCACCTGCAATGCAGGAGACCCCGGTTTGATTCCTGGGTAGGGAAGATCTGCTGGAGAAGGGATAGGCTCCCCACTCCAGTATTCTTGGGCTTCCCTTGTGACTCAGCTGGTAAAGAATCCACCTGCAATGCAGGAGACCTGGGTTCGATCCCTGGGTTGGGAAGATCCCCTGGAGAAGGGAAAGGCTACCAACTCCAATATTCTTGCCCAGAGAATTCCATGGACTGTATAGTCCATGGAGTTGCAAAGAGTTGGACACACTTGAGCAACTTTCATGGTTTTTCCAGTAGTCATGTACGGATGTGAGAGTTGGACCATAAAGAAGGCTGAGAGCCAGAGAATTAACTGATGTTTGAATTGTGGTGTTGGAGAAGACTCTTGAGAGTCCTTTAGACTGCAAAGAGATCAAACCAGTCAATCCTAAGGGAAATCAACCCTGAATATTTATTTGAAGGGTTGATGCTGAAACTGAAATTCCAATACCTTGGCCACCTAATGCGAACAGCTTATGGACCTTTGTCGGCAAAGTAATGTCTGCTTTTAAATACACTGTCTAGGTTTATCATATTTTCCTTCCAAGAAGCGTCTTTTAATTTCATGGCTTCTGTTTTATACTGGTTGGTAAAAAGCCATTGTCTCCATCCCCTCAGTGTCCTCTGCTAGTGACAAACCATGCAGCCCCTCCCCTGGGACCTAGGGGTTAAGGGCCGACACCAGCCCAGCAGAGGTGTTAGATGCTCATAAGCACCATTCATCTGCTAAGCTGAGAGTGGCATTTTGGTGCAATCTATTACCTTGTATGTTTCATGAGTCTCTGGCCAAGGAATGCTCACTTCTGTACAGATCGGTTTCAGTTCAGTTCAGTTCAGTTCAGTCGCTCAGTCGTGTCCGACTCTTTGTGACCCCATGGCCCACAGTACGCCAGACCTCCCTGTCCATCACCAACCCCCAGAGTTTACCCAAACTCATGTCCATTGAGTCAGTGATGCCATCCAACCATCTCATCCTCTGTCTTCCCCTTCTCCTCCTGCCTTCAATCTTTCCCAGCATCAGGGTCTTTTCAAATGAGTCAGCTCTTCACATCAGCTGGCCAAAGTATTAATAGAGTTTAAAAATTGCTCTTTATCTTAAAAAAACAAACAAAATTTATTTCTGCCTCTCTAAGACTTCTCATCTGTGGCACTATTCCTCACTGATAATGAAAATCCATTGTGCCCCAGCTGGTTCCAGCCCTCCAACCCAACAATTCTCAGAGCCTCCTGGTCCTCATGGGTACACATGCTGAGAAAAGTACTAAGTCTTCCTCAAAAGATGATGTCCCTAGAAAATACTGCCGTGATGCTTCTGGCTTCAGGAAGAAACAAGACTATGAGTATTTTCTAAAAGAATCACAATTTAAACACAGTTTAAACATGTTTCTATTTTCTTCCTATTCTATTTGGGGAACTATTTTTAGCTCCCAAAGTGTCATTCAGGATGTCATCCACCAGAATTGGTGTGCCTAGAAGCATCCCCATGACTCTGCTCCTCCATCTCGAACTCAAGACACTCTCACCAGGCTAACTCCTCCATATCTTTCAAACTCACTCTTACTTCCTCCAGGATCATGTCTACCAAGATGATGATTTCAGCCCCTACTCTGCACCATGTAAATAGTTGCCTATTTGCTGTACCCACTTCATATTTATCTCCAGCTCATAGTACAGTTCATAGCACATAGTCAAAATTAAAAAAAATATTCACTGGGTGACTGTCTGATTAAATGAAAGAAGGTTTCAAATTCTGCAACCTGCATGCACTGTCACACATCAAGACCATGAAGCCGCAGAAGTCACTGATCCCCAAAGACTCCTGTTAACACCAGCTCTACTGCTTGACTCTGAACTCTTCCCACAAGGGACCAGCTTCAGAGGATTGCCTTTGAGAACTTCAGCCCCTGTCCTGGATGGAAAGCTAAAGGGCCTGGGAGTTTCCTCCTTGCATCCAGAGAAGCCAAGGGCTGACTGATGTTGAAATATAAAACCCAGGTCTTTTTCCTCCAGGTGAGATAAGGTGTGAGGGGGTGGTTTCTGCTCTAGAGCTCCCTGCAGGGTCACACTGAGCTGGGACTGGACCTGAGATCGCATCCTTACCTGCCCTACCTTTCCCCTGTCCCCCCTTACCCTACTCCCTCATCAGTTGGAGAACCCAATTCTTGACTCAGGGTCTGCTTCTGGGAGAATCCAGTCTAATAAGAATTGGCCAATGAGCATCTATTGAGCACTTCCTATAGACAGAACCTTATTATTTGGTAACGCCAGAAAGTAGGCTGACTTGTGCTTGATTCCCTCTGACCCACATCTTTATCAGCAGTGCAGTTCTAAAAATACGGACCCTCAGTGATGCCATTTGAGCTACGCCTTGTTTCAGCATTTTTAAAATCAAAACTCACAGCAGTGTGTAGCCCAATAAAAAATTTAAAAATAAATAAAAGGACTCGAAAAAATCAATAGCCTTTCCTCCTAAGTCCCAGATAAGGTGCCAACTCCAGATTTTCTTGAATGACTCTTCCGGTGGAACTTTCACTAGCTATAATGACATGGTTTTCCCAGGTACCAAAATAGAGAAGTTACTTTGAAAGGTCAGTAATGGAGTCTTTATGTAGGAGGTCTTAATTGAGGAAATCATTGATTTCCCCATTAATATTTTAACCTGCATGAAAGATAAGAAAGTGAAGGCTAATTTAGTTTTTAAAAATACTCTACTAAAATAGATCAGGCTGTCTCAACCTTGGCAGTATTGGCATTTTGGGTCGGATAATTATCTGTTGTAAGGATGGTCCTGTGCATTATAGGATATTTAGCAGCATCCTTGGCCTCCACCTCCAACACCATCTCAGCCAGTTGTGACAATCAAAAATATCTCTAGGCATTGTCAAATGTTCTCTGAGGAGAAAGTTGTCCCTGGGTGAAAATCATTTACCATACATAGGTATTCCATGGAAATTAAAGCCAGAGATTTGAGGTCCAGGGGTTTTTAGAGTGGGTGTCAAAAAAGAAAACTATTATTTCTGGTCCATTAACTGCAACTGTAAAGGATGTAAATGTAAATTCAGATGTAAATATCATCTGAATTCTGGAATTATCAGTAGAAGCCTCTCTATAAACTGGCACCAAAGTGAATAGCTGAGATCTACTTCATGACCAGCACAGATAGCTCTTACATAGCGTTCTTTAGTAAAAGAGATTCACGTAGTAAAGAAGACTGTTTTAAAATGTGTGCCATGATTTGTCCTGAATGGTTAAAAGATTAGCTGGGAACTTTGTGGATCAAATCTAACAACTGACTAAACAGCTAGTTCTTCCTAACACTTTTGGGTCAGCTTCTCTTGACTGCCTTTAAAAAAAGAAAGCAGGTCACAAACATCTGTTTTGAGTTCTCAGAAACTTGAAAAGATTAAAATCAAAAATAAGAAGAAAATAAACAAAGATTGTTTTACCATCTGTTTCCTAACAGTCTCTCACTTAAAAGTATTGCAGTTGTGGAGAAGGACAGAAATTGTAAGTCTTTTAAATCCTTAAAGTAAGCCAGTAAAGAGGGCTTTGTGGATAACTTTAAAGGCAATGAGAATTACGCAAAATCTTTTTTTTGTTTTAAATCCAATGCAAAGCATACATTTCCAGTCTCTTGGTGACGTATATATCTGAGTAAAGTACATTGTCTGTCAAGCAGTCTGGGCCATATCAGGCCTCTGTCAACTTAGATAGAATCTCTTAGTGAAAATGGTAGAATCCAACATTGAATCCTTGGATATCTCAGATTCTTATTAAAATTTTTAGAAAATAATCTGAGGACACATGAACTTTCCTTATTTTGATTTATTTAATGACCTGATGAATAAGTTATCATCACTGGAATCATTCATCAAAAATTAGTTAAAGAGGAGGTAGGAGGACTGATGCTGATGTCCCATCCAGTGATCAAAGTACTGGGGCTTCAGCTTCAGCATCAGTCCGTCCAATGAGTATTCAAGACTGATTTCCTTTAGGATGGACTAGTTTGATCTCCTTCCTGTCCAAGAGACTCAAGAGTCTTCTGCATCACCATAATTCAAAGCATCAATTCTTTGGTGCTCAGCCTTCACATCCGTACATGACTACTGGAAAAACCATAGGTTTTACTAAATGGACTTCCTTGGTAAAGTGATGTCTCTGCTTTTCAATATGCTATCTAGGTGTGTCATAGCTTGGGTTCAGCTGGTAAAGAATCCACCTGCAATGTGGGAGACCTGGGTTCAAACCCTGGGTTGGGAAGATCCTCTGGAGAAGGGAAAGGCTATCCACTCCAGTATTCTGGCCTGGAGAATTCTATGGACTATAGTCCATGGGGTCAGTAAGAGTCGGACACAACTGAGCAATTTTCACTTTCATGGTTCATGGCTTCTTCCAAGGAGCAAGTGTCTTTTAATTTTGTGTCTGCCATCACTGTCTGCAGTGATTTTGGAGCCCAAGAAAATAAAATCTGCCACTGTTTCCACTTGTTCCCCATCTATTTGCCGTGAAGTGATGGGATTGGATGCCCTGATCTTAGTTTTTTGAATGTTGAGTTTTAAGTCAGTTTTTTCACTCTCTCTTTCACACTCATCAAGAGGCTCTTTAGTTCCTGTTCACTTTCTGCCATTAGAGAGGTATCATCAGCAAAAATCTCCAGTTTTTAGCAAGTCTGTCTTTTGACAACTGCACAACCTTTCTCTCTGTTTTTCTTCATCAGAAGTGACTGGGAGCACTCATTCTCCTACTTTGTTGAACTCTATTGTTTTCTCAAATGGGAGTGATGCCTAGGTTTCCCTCCCTCAAATGGAGAAGATTGTGTTTTAATAGATATTATACCTCAGGTCCTTTTGAAGTCCGGTGACTTATTCCTCCATCAATGCCCAAAGCCATAGACCTGGCATATCTTACTTATAATAAGGCCACAGCAAAATTCTTTCATGTGTTTCTGGTGCTGACCATTTTACATATTAATACTCGAATGCTCTCCAGTGTTTGGCACTTTGTATTTTGGGATTTGCTTCTCAGGTTCTGTTATACATGGTTGAACAATTAAATATCTACTCTGCTTTGTTCCTACCAAACTAATGGTTGGCTTGTTTTAAATATAAATCATCATCAACTCCATCTAGAGCCTGGCAAAGTCAACAATTAAGTCAGCTGCCTGGTGGTCCTAATTGTAAAATGGACAGATAAGGTTTCATTGGTTTTAAATCTCAAGTTCTAGTCATTGTTTTATAGCCTAGTTGGGGAGACAGACATTAAGCAAACAATTACACAAATAAATGTAAAACTACCAATCTGCTTAGCACACGGGTTTTCAGTCTCAGTACTGTTGGCATTTTGGGCTGAATAATTCCTTGTTGAGGGGCTGACCTGTGCACTGCAGGGTGAATACTAGCATCCGTGGCTTCCACATGCTAAGGGAACTTCATGTCCCCCCTCTTCATCTGTGACCACCATAGATGTCTCCAGACATTGCCAAATGGTCTCTGTAGGGCACAGTCACCTCTGAATAAAAACCAAGAGGCTACCAAGAGGAGACAGATTCATGGTATTATCCACAGCATGTAATCGATGATGGGAACATGATACAGCCTGGATCACCTAGAGAGATTTTCCCACGGCTATGGTATCTAAGCTAAGACCCCAATGATTAATAGAAGTTAACAATGCAAAGAAAGAGGGGAAAGCTTTTAATTCACTCATCATTCACTTATTCATTCATTCAAGAAGTATTCAGGTTTTAAAAAGTAAGACAAAGTTGGAGGAACTACCTGATATTAAGATTTACTATGTGGAGGGCTTCTTGGTGATCCAATAGTTGAGAAAACACCTTCCAGTGCAGGGGATGCTGGTTTAATCCCCGGTGGGGGAGCTAAGATCCCACATGTTTCAGGGCATCCAAGCCTGTGGTCACAGTACAAAGGTCATGTGCTCTGGAGCCCACATGCTCCAACTAGAGAGAAGCCCGAGTGCCACAGTAAAGAGCCTGCGTGTTGCAGCTCAGTCCAAGCGCAGTCAAAAATAAAAATGAATATTTTTAAAAATAAGATTTACCATCAAGCTTTACTGGGTTTTCTAGGTGGCACTAGTGGTAAAGAACCCACCTGCCAATGCAGGACACATAAGAGACATGGGTTCGATCCCTGGGTTGGGAAGACTCCCTGGAGGAAGGCATGGCAACCCACTCCAGTATCCTTGCCTAGAGAATCCCATGGACAGAGAAGCCTGGCAGGCTACAGTCCATAGAGTGGCTCAGAGTCCGGACACAACTGAAGTGACTTAGCATGCCTGCACATAGTAATCAAGAGAATGTGGTATTGACTAAGTGATATATACATAGAGCAATAGGACCAAATGGAGAGTCCAAAAATATTCAAAAATGACCCATGGAGTTTTTACAAAGGATTTAGGCGATTCAACTGAGAACTGTTAGCTTTCTCAACAAGTGGCTTGGGAATGATTAGACATCCATATGTTAAAAAAAAAAAAAAAAGAATCTTACCCAAACCTTATACTTTATACAATTATTAACTGAAAATGTTCCATAGATCTAAATGTTAACTGGAAAAGCATAAAACATTTAAAAGAAAACATGGAGTCAAATCTTCATGACCTGGCATTGGACAAAGAGATTCTAAATTTTACACCAAAAACATGATTTTAAAAAAGGAAGAAGTGAATGCCTGCTATATGCCAGTTCTCTTCTAGATGTTGATGATACAGCAACAAAGAAGTCAAAATAAGTCCTATGCTTATGGAATTTCCCTTGTAGTAAGAGAAGATAGTTAATAAACAGGTGAACAACTGATGCAAAGTGCAGAATCTACTTTATCTAAGTGGACAGGGAAATACTCTCTGAAAATGTGACCTTTGTACTGCTACCTGAGTAATGAGAAGGAGCCAGCCAAGCAAAACCCTGGGGGAAATAAATTCCAGGCAGGGATAGAAGCATCTACAGAGTTACTATAGGGAAGGGTTTGAGAATATTCAATACCAAACTTCCTTTATGGCCATTTTGAATCCCTGACCATAAGATTAAGTAACTGAAAGCCAGAGCTATTTAATGGCTAAGAAGTTGCTTTAATGATACCTATTTCTGGTGTCCATATGGGGACAAATAGACTGGTGCCCACATCATCCCTGGAATAGTAAAAATCAAGCATAAATTATTAGTTGAACTGATATTACTATATTCAAGACGGTTTATCCAAGATCCCATTGTTTGAGTGGTCTGTTCTGTGGCTAAGAGAAAGAGCTCTTAAAATGTCATTGGCTATAAATAAATGTAGTCCCCCTATCCTGAAGATGAAATTTATAAGAGAGATAAACAGCCTGCAATTTCTGTTAATAGGGTCTACAAGATGGCTTTATAATGAGGAAGGCAATTGACAAGATCATTTAAAAAGAAATAATGTGGCAAATACAGCCAGAGGCTATGTTTTCTAATAGGAAGTTTGCATTTGACAACATGTAATATTTAACAGAGTACTTTCTCTGTGTTTATTTTCCCCAAAATAGCAGCAGCTTCCAAAGTTCCCTACCCCAATCTGGATAGTTACCCAAGGATGCAAACGTCAAGGATGCTGTTGAATTTTAGACTGAGTGGTACCCAACTATCCTGTTTTACAAAGAAAGGATGCAAAGCTCAGGAAAGTTAAATGACTAGCCCAGGGTCATAAAATAATTTGTAACATTGCCAAGACAAGAACATCCTTCTCTGAGAAGTTGTCAGTGTTTCTTGCCTTTCATGAACTCTTGCCTCCATTTTGCACGGATTGCTCATTAAAGGAAGTGTCTTTCAAGCTTGATTAAATCCATACTTCCCTTCAGCATGGCTCATCACATTGTCATTGTTTAGTTGCTAGGATGTGTCTGACTCTTTTGTGACCTCATGGATTATAGCCCACCAGGCTCCTCTGTCCACGATATTTCCCAGGCAAGAATACTAGAGTGGGTAGCCATTTCCTTCTCCAGGGGATCTTCCTGACCCAGAGATTGAACCCAAGTCTCCTGCATTGCAGGCGGATTCTTTATCACTGAGCCACTGAGGAAGCCTGCTTATCACATTAAATCAGTGTTATCTGCCTGACCAAGGGACATTTAGCAATGTCTGGAGACATTCTGGTTATCACAACCAGTGTTAGGGTCTGCAGGCATCTAGTGGGTAAAGGCCAGGGATGCTGCTAAACATCCTACAATGCACATGAAAACTCCCACAGTACAGAATCATTCAACCAGAGTGTTAGTAGTGCCATATCTGAGAAGCTCTGTCCTGGGCTTTGGTGCTGTCTTCTTCACTAGACTTCCATGTCAGTGATAACTGAGGTTTTCCTGACTTATTCTTGTCTCGACTACTGATGTTCAGTGCTTTCTCCAAACTTAATGGTCGCACTTAATTTAATAGTGAGCTATAGTGAGAGATGAAAATTCCTTCAAAAAGTGGTAATGAGAAGCAGAAAAACTGTAGAAGGCCAATGATTACTTCCCTTGGTTAGCTGGAGACATTTAAAAGTAATGGTCTTTCATCCTTTTGGGAGCATAGATTATCCTTGAGAATATCACAAGAGCTTTGGATGTTTTCTTCCTAAAACTACCATTTGTAACACATTTTTCCATACAATAGGGCTAATGATATGCTAGAGAGGTCAAGGATTCTGGATCTAGACAGACATGTTAGAATATTTTCTACTCTTCCTTGCCCTTTGGATAGCAGAGTAAACTACTGGTTCAATACTGGCTTCCCAGGCGGTTCAGTGGTAAAGAATCTCCCTGCCAATGCAGGAGACCCACGAGACACGGGTTCAATCCCTGGGTTGGGAAGATCCCCTGAAGTAGGAAATGGCAATTCACTCCAGTATTCTTGCCTGGAAATTTCCATGGGCAGAGGAGCCTGTGGGCTACAGTCTTTGGGTTGTAAAGGGTTGGACCTGACTGAACATGTGTGCACGGTTCAATAGTGGTTGCCCTTATTCCCAAGAAAATTGGTTTCTACTTTAAATATTTTAAAATAAAATGGTTCAAATATTTGAAATGGCCTACAGAGTCATCTAGTGAAATGAACAAGCAAAATGTAGATTATCACACAGTGTTTTAAAAAATGAAAATATTGAAAGTGTTAGTTGCTCAGTTGTGTCCGACTCTTTGCAACCCCATGGGCTGTGACCCATCAGGCTCCTCTGTCCTTGGGATTCTCCAGGCAAAAATACTGGAGTGGGTTGCCATTTCATTCTCCAGGGGATCTTCCCTACCCCAGGATCGAACCTGGGTGTCCTGCATTGCAGATGGGTTCTTTACCATCTGAGCCACCAGAACTGAATCCATATCCATCAACTTGGATCACTTAAACAAACAAACAAACAAACAAACAAAACTCGTTATTAAGTGAAACACACAGGCTATGGTACCTTTCACATGTTGTGATATCATGTATATTCAAAAACACAAATAACACAGATAAAATATTACTATATAATATAAATAGAAACCTATATCTATAGTGAAATTTGGAAGGATTCATACAAAACTCAGGATGGTAATTGCTTCTTGAGAATTAGAGATAAGAATAAGACTGGGAAGAGAAGGCAAGGGGAATGTCAAGTTTTCTGGAAACTAATTTCTTCTAATTGAAAACAAAGGACAATGGATCAAAAAAAAAAAAAAATGCTAAAGTGTCCAATCATGATGGGTAGCTGCAAGGATGTTTGTTATATTCTGTATTTTAAACTGAATTATTCAGTATTTTAAATTTTTTTCTGAAAGTGGAAAAAAAATCTCAGATATATAATGGAAATTTTCAGTTACTGAAACTCTAAAAGACATTATCCCACTCCTTCAAAGTATACTGGGTTCCTTACAAGTTTATTGTGTATTATGTTTGCTTTGGCAAAACAAGCAAACTGGCCTGAAATGCCTTGCATGCATGGCTTCATTTTTACAGTCATTGACTCACAAGTGTATTTTTCTTTTTCTGCCCACCCAGTTCTTATTCATGGTAGGGAAGTCAACGTGGATCCTCTAAACTATTTTAGTTTTTCTCTGTATTTGGGCTGATTCAGTAAAGAGATGAAGGTAGGAAACATGTAGGTGAGGAGAGAGGCAGAAAGTTTTCTGGATACATGAATGGAAGTAGATTCATACTGGCCTTATAAATGTTAGAACCAATTTAGGTTATGTGACCATGTGAATAAAAGCCATTTACTGCAAATTATATGCTCCAAAGTCAGTGAATATCATCATCATCATGTTTTTTTAAACAGTGTACAACATTTGAAATCACATAATTAGGAACATCATTTAAATCTTAGCAAGAAAATAGAAGCGGATGTTTGTAACATAACAGCCCCAGGTTAGAAGCCAAGCGGCCAAGATTTCCCTTCCTGTTCCACAGTAAATAGCCACATGCCCCTGGGCAAGTCACTCTCACTCTCTGAGCCTCAGTTTCCTGATCTGAAAAATGAGGGGTTGGAATGGATCAATAGTCACAAACTGGAGGCCCTTGAGTTATTTCAAGCCTGCAAATATGTTTTTGTTTGGCCAAGTGCTTAAAATGGTTTCAAACCAGTTGTCAACATTTGGTAATTGAGAGATTTTAACAAGCATCCAGATTTCTGGGTTCTCTCCAAAAGCAAATCTGGCAACACTGTTTCTCAGCCATGGATGGTTACTGAGTAGTGGAGATCTCTGTAGACAGGGTATGTGCTTTCCAATTTGCCACAGTCTCCACTCTTCCCTATTGTCACACACTTGACCCAATGTACTTATTTGTGTTCTTGCCTGACCCTTCAAAGCTTTGAATTTGTAACCTATGCACCAAAAGTTCTCTAAATTCTTCTGAATCTAATCATTTCTTGACCCTAAAAAGGGACTGCAGCATGACAACAGGATCCTCCAACTGAACCAGACATATGGAAAGCTGAAACAATATCACCACCAAATTGAAAGAGCCCTTCTAGTCATTTTTGGCTTCCTTGGTGGCTCAGAGTGTAAAGAATCTACCTGCTATGCTGGAGACCTGGGTTCATTCCTTGGGTTGGGACAATCCCCTGGAGGAGGGCATGGCAACCCACTCCAGTATGCTTGCTTGGAGAATCCCCATGGACAGAGGAGTCTGGTAGGCTACAGTCTTTGGGGTCACAAAGAGTCAGACATGTTTGGGCGACTAAGCAAAGCACAGCACAGCACAGTCATTTCTGGAGTGTGGAGGAAAAACATGTTGAGCTAATGGAAATTTTGTTTCCCTGTTCTATTTATTTTTAAAGGAAATCATGAATTTTTGATGAAATAATCCTAGAAGCATGAAAAGCAAGTCTAATGATTAAAGAGTGGCCTGTTTATAGAAAATTAGCATATCTAGATTAACATTTTTAAAATATCCTTTCAGAAATAACAGAACAGCATCAAGTTATATAGCTTGGACTTTAAATCTTTCCACCAAAGACACTCAAGTACATCCACACATATGCGTCCAGAGGTTTCTGTTAACATATTCAAGTTTTAACCATGAGCAACTCAGAAAACACCAGACAGGCCAAAATACATGCCAGTTTGCAACCTCTTTGGTGAAAGTGAGTTATTTCCAAAGTCATTACTAAATGATCTATTCCAATAAGATTGGGATCTTTGTGATTAAGTAACATTGTCACAGAATTGCTAAAGGACATTTGTTTTTATTTCCCAAGGACTGTCCTTGGCCTTTGGCAGGAAAGATGATAGTCTCTGAACACTGTGATTTAAGATTTCCCTGGACCCCAGTGCTCATGCTATTCACTAAAGAGCTGGACTGCAGGGCTGGCCTTTCTCCACGGTGTCTCAGCCAGTGAAATGACAAAATGATTAAAAAGCATTTTCACATATAAAAAGGGCTTAGTGATGTACCCTCAAAGGAGATTATAGTTATGAGGACTTAACTGGTGGTCCAGTAGTTAAGACTTTGCCTTCCAGTGCAGGAGGTGTGGGGTTGATCCCTGGCTTGATAGCTGAGATCCCACATGCTTTGCAGCTAAAGAACCAAAAAACAAAACAGAAGTAATACTGTAACGAATTCAATAAAAACTGTAAAAATGGTTCACATCAAAAAATCTTTTTAAAAAAAGATAATTATGTGTGCATCATTGTGAGGTTCCCATTCAAGCATATCACTTCTATAATCTGGAAGCGAGGGCAGATAGCCTAACAACACAAGTTCACATTCAAAACTAACTATCAGCAACAGCTTCCTACTAGGTTGAACTCTATGAATTTGCTGATACTTGACCTTTAACCACAACAAGACAATTTCCCACGATTTACCCTAACACTAGCTTGTGTTTAGATATAACCATTTAAGTTTTCTAATTTTTTAGTTTCAGGACATCATCATTAGCACACTTAAAACAAAGTACTTATTTATGCTGATTTACATTGTGATGTATGCAAAGATTGTACATAACTTCATATGTTTGTGCCCCATTTGACTATAAAAACACAGCAGCCTTAGGTTAGTGAAAGGAGAGGCTTTCATTTCATCTCAGTGCATGTGCAAAGGCCCTGAGGTTAAATGGAAAGATGAGGCATCAGTTACAATAAACTCTCCCCACAGAGGCATGAAGTAACAGGTCATCCTTTTGTTATTCATGTGTGTGTTAAGTACCTTCAGGGACAGAGTGTGTCCAGGCTTACACAAAAATGCATGATACATGGTACCTTTTCAGAAGGGGTGAAGTAACTTAGAGTATATCAAGAGATGGCTGTTATTCTCATTAATGGGATTCTTGGTAATTGACCTTGAACAATAGACTAGCTATATAAGTGTGGTTTTTTATATGGATAATATTTCTGAGATGTAATTTTTTAAAATCCCTATGGTGAATCTAGAAAGTAGTCCTATCTATCCAAGTCATTACATTAATAACAAAATCATCAAAAAAAGTTTAGATCTCACGTCGTGGTGGGGAAGACCTCCATTCCCACTCTCAGAAAGACCTGGGATCAGACCTTAACACCTCACTTACCAGCTGTGTGGGCTTCCTAGGTGGTGTTAGTGGTAAAGAACCCATCTGCCAATGCAGGAGACATAAGAGACATGAGTTCAATCCCTGGGTCAGGAAGATCTCCTGGAGGAGGGCATGGCAACCCGCACCAGTATGCTTCACTGGAGAACCCAACAGATAGAGGAGTCTGGTGGACACAGTCCATGGGGTCGCAGAGAACTGGACACGAGTGAAGCAACTTAGCACATACACATTACCGGCTGTGTGATCTTTAGCAAATTCTTTCACCTCTCTGGGCCTTAGTTTCCCTGTGTGTAGTAAGGAGAAAACAAGATGCTGACTTACGTAGGGTTGCTATTAATAACTAAGAGGGACCACATCCATAATGTGCTTAACACACATGAGCATGTGTTTTTCTTGTTATAAATTAAGAAACATTTGCCCATTCACCCGCTTTTAGCCACAAAATATGCAAGCAGTATATATGTTCTTTTCCAACATCTGGGTTTTCAGTAGGAGATCTTTGGAAAGCACAACGTTGCTAAAGCTAAGAGGATTGAATACTACAGGGAGAGTGTATTTTTTTTCATTGTCAAAAACTCATCCAGTGAGTGTATATCTACCTCTAGCACAAATACATGCATACATAAACCTATTTATTTTGGAAGTAAAATATTTATGAAGCATGCTCTCATTAATTCAGAGGCGGAACCTCATGATACACATACCAAAACACATCCCTTTATACTGCACAGAACAGAGATAAAGGGCTTGAAAGTGGGAGTCCAGGGAATTTCTAGCACAGTCTTGCTCCAAAAATCTCAACCTTCAACATTCTGTTATGCACAGAGCAATAGGTGAGGCCCTCATTTTCACTGGAAAAGCTATCAGGGCAGAATTGCTTGCTCTTGTTGCTTATTGCTGTCATTTTGTTCATGTGCATTTGTCTTGTCTCATCAACTAAATTTTGAGATTCTGAAAGTCAAGACCCATTTGTTTTAGCTTGATTGTTGTCGTGTTTCTACATAGTGCCCAAACCAGCATTAAATATTCACTAGTCAGGAGAAGGGGACGACAGAGGATGAGATGGATGGATGGCATTACCAACTCAATGGACACGAGTTTGGGTAAACTCTGGGAGTTGGTGATGGACAGGGAGGCCTGGCATGCTGCAGTTCATGGAGTTGCAGAGAGTCCGACCTGACTGAGCGACTGAACTGAACTGAGTCATCCCAAAAGTGTAGGAGTTGTTATTTGTTTTTTCTCTGGGTATGTTTCTTCCAGCCAAACCCACAATATAGATCATAAATGGGTGGTCCATAAATGGATTTAGCCTGAAGACATCTTTCATTTTATGTACAGAATATTTTGAAGTTTTTGGTTGGTGTCAAGAATTTTTAAACACTGGGAGATTTCATGTCAAAATCCAAATCTCCAGCTTTGGTTGAAAAATCAAAACACCTGATCAGTGAGACCAACATTCCCACATGGCAGCAGTGTGCTCGGAATGACAGTGGCTGCGTCCTTTAAAAGGGGAGAATGCGTTCTCTAGTTTGCCACAGTCTCACCATTCCCCAGCGCTTCACACCTGTCTAGTTCACTGCTTTGTTACTTACTGGGACCTTGAGTTTGTCACTTTTGAGAAGTTCTCTGGTTGATTCTTCACACTTACAGTCTCTGGGGCGTCTCTGCTTTTCTGTTCAGTCACCGAACATGCTCTCGCATAACTGGAACAGTTTCTTTCAGGAAAGCAGCTTGGAAGTGCTCCCTTCTTCAGGAACCCATTTCTGGTTTTTCTCACCCTAATGCATCCTTTCAATGTCTCTTTTATGTATATCACTTTTCACCTTGCCTAGAAAAAAAGCACTTGTTCATGGTAAGGGCCTTGCTCATGGTAAGCACTCAAAACACCGAAGCCTTATTAGTACAGCTATTCACGTTTGCATCTTTTCTTCCAAATTGTTAAATTCCTTGCTAGAGAAAAGGGTTTTACTCATCTTTATACCCCAGTTCCAGTGATTTATGTGAAATTAGTATAAATGTTCATTTAATTAAATATAAATTCAAACAGAGAGCTGGATTCATAACAAAAATTTGTTAAATTAGGGTGGAAAAATATCTGTAAACCTGTGCCACTGAGTGGGAGACAAATGGTATAGGGGAAGGGCAAAACAGTGTTTCTCATTCAATGAGAATAACAAAAAACCTTGTTAAAAATACAAATTTCCGGTCCACGAGTCTTCTTTTAAAAAAAAAAAGATATATTTATTTATTTTTGGCTGCGCTGGGTCTTCATTGGTGCACAGGCTTCTTGTAGTTGCAGCAAGTGGAGGCTACTCATTGTTGGGACGTAGGGGCTTCTCACTGTGGCAGAGTGTGGGCTTAAGCATTAGGACTTCAGTAGCTGCGTCTCACAGACTCTCTAGAACAGGCTCGGTAGTGTGGTACACGGGCTTAGTTGCCCCTTGGCATGTGGGATATTAATTCCCCAACCAGGGATTTAACCTATGCCCTTGCATTACTAGGCAGATTCTTAAGCACTAGACTGCCAGGTAAGTCCCTCCATGAACCTTTTGGAGCTGAGGTCCAGAAGTCTAGGTTTGATCAAGCTCTATAGGGAGTTTCTAGGCATACCAACTTCACAGTAGTTCTCAACTGTGACTGTAACTAATTGCACCTATGGAGCCTAACTCCACTTTCAGATAGTCTACTGTGATTGTGTTGAGTATTAAAAACAAAAACAAAACTATCCCCTCTAATTTGCAGCCCAAGTTGATAATTCTGTACTAGGGTAAGAATAAATTTAAAATGATTTCTTTGTTCTATTGTATTGTGTCCTTTATTTATGAAATAAATAATAAATAACACTTTCATGAAAATGAAAGTGTTAGTCACTCAGTATCGTCCAGCTCTTTGCGATCCCATCGACTGTAGCCCACCAGGCTCCTGGTATTTTATAAATATTGGTGTATCAGAAGACTAAGTTGGAAAGAAAGTCACTTTAATACTTTCTTTAATAATATGTAAGTTGTCAGGACTGAATTAGTTAATATACAGAAAGCACTTTAAAATTTTATTTTTGGCTCTACTTTATTATAATAATATCCACTGTAATAATATGAACTAATATTTATTAAGCATTTACCGTGGGGTGGTGATGGTAGTTTAGTTGCTAAATCATGTCCAATTCTTGCGACCCCATGGACTATAGCCCTCCAGGCTCCTCTGCCAATGGGGATTCTCCAGGCAAGAATAGTAGAGTAGGTTGCCATGCCCTCCTCCAGGGGATCTTCCCAACCCAGGGATCGAACCCAGGTCTCCCACACTGCAGAAGGATTCTTTACCTTCTGAGCCACCAGGATAGTCCTGAGGCAAGAATACTGGAGTGAACTGTGATCTCCTTCTCCAGAGGATCTTCCTGACCCAGGGATTGAACCTGCTTCTCCTGAGTCTCCTGCAGTGCCGGCGATTCTTTACTATTGAACCAGCAGGGAAGCCCTTACCATAATTTGGCACTACTAAAACTGCTTTTTAGGCCTTCTTTGGTCCAGTGGTTAAGAATCTGCCTGTAAATGCAGGGGACACTGGTTTGATTCCTGGTCCAGGAGGATTCTACGTGCCACAGAGTAACGAGGCCTGTGTGCCACAACTGCTGAAGCCTGCAAGCCTAGAGCCCGCGCTTCACAAGAGGAGGAGCTGCTACAGTGAGAAGCCCGTGAACCACAGTGAAGAGCAGCTCCCGCCTGCCACAACTCCAAAAAGTGTCCCCATGCAACAGCTAAGACCCAGTGCAGTCAAAAATAAATAAATTAACATTTTAAAGTGCTTTCTGTATATTGACTAATTCAGTCCTGACAACAACTTACAAAGTCAGCATTATGATTATCCCTATTTTAGGTTGAATATTGAGAAAAGCTGGGCTTTCAACCCAGAAAGAAGAGCCCTGGAGCTCCCACTGCCAAGCCCAGAGTCTCTTTGCACCAAGAAAACCCAGAAAGCATCCCACATCTTCCAGAAAATTCTCCTGGACTGCTCTGACCCAGACCAACCTTACTGACATATTTGATGTTGCATTTTTCACATTCAAGTCTGTATCCAGTTTTTTCCCCCAAATATGCACCGAGCAACTTCTTAGGTGCTCAGCCTTATCCTATTCATCTCCCCTGCATTGCATGGCTCTGCTTTGCCCTCCACTTTCTGTGTGGTTCTCTAGTGACTGTTTCACATGCACCAGCTTCCTCTCCAAAGAAATTATGCCTTCATTTATGAGGATGAAGCAAGCATTGATCTCTGCATTGCCTTCTTACCTGTGGTCCTTTGTTGCTGTTCTCCTTGAATAGACAGTATTGCATGGTGATTAAGGAGTCTTCAGACCCAAGTTTAAATGTAGGCATGACCTCTTTCTAGGTTCATATTCTTGGGTGGAGCAGTAAACTTCCCTGAGCCTCAGGTTCCTCCTCTGCAAAATGGAGATCTTTTCACTCAGCTGACAGAGAATGGTCTGTGGCCATGTGCTAAGGACTGAACTAGGCAAACACAAACCCTGGCCTCAAGAGGCTTCCAGGTCAACCCCTTTCTCTCAAGAGAATGAAATGACATGATACCAAATAAAGTGCTTCCTTAGCTTAGGTCAGGGGTCATGTAATAGGCTCTCAATAAATGTTAGCTATTCATTTAATATCTTCTATTTAATTAAAAGCAAGCAATCCGTTCCGACACCTGAAGAAAATTTAATTAAACCTCACACTGTACAGATACAATATTATACATCACTCCATCTCAAGCTTTTACTGATTTTGCTTTTCATTTCATGTCAGTAGCAGCTATGCCAGGACCTGGGAAATCAAAACAGCCCCTCTCTCCCTCTTTACCATCTTTTATTTTTTTTTTTTGTAGGCTGGTGGTTAGAATAAGGAGGAGAAGTGGGAGAAGAAAAGGAAGAGGAGGAGGAGGAGAAATGCCAATACCAGGATAACAGAAGCAATAGTCTCTTTCAAATATTGACACTGGATGATTCAACCAAAACATTCAGCAAAATATAGAGCTGTATAATTGTGTAATAGTCACAAAATATTCTTCAAAGTGGACTGAGTTTTCAGAATGAATTCATTCATATTGTATAGAGTAGTGGGTGTGGAACTGGGACACACATTTAAAGCTGTTTGGAAAATATTTTCTCTCAGCCCTGTCCGTGTACTCCGGGGCTCTACTTGCCAACTCATTTGAAGACAATAGGAAAACCTCAACAGATCCTTCACCAATGGTTCTCCCTTCTTCCTCTTCTCTTCTTTGCTATCCTACACTCAGCATCAGATCAAGTTGGAACCCCTGTCCTGCCACATACTAGCCATTTGGAATTAACCCCTCTCTCTCCTTTCTTCTCTGTAAAGAAAGCACAATGAAACACTTCTGAATCACAGAACTGTTCTGCCTGGCATTGGGGAGGCTTTCGCTTTCACCCCTCTTCTTTATCTGTCTCTGCCTCTCTGTGTCATCCTCTCTCTCTTCTTTCTTTTCTTTCTCTGTACACTCCCTTCCTTCTTTCCTTCTATTTCTTTCTTTCAAGAGCCGAAACACCAGTTTGCTGGCATCTCAAATTAAGTCATTAGTCGGACCCAGTCCCATCCTTGGCTAGATTCCGCGCCTCCTGCAGCGGGCAGTGTTTCATTCCCTTTATTCTAAGGGCAGTCGAGTCGGGATGCTTGAAACCTGGGAAGCGGAATCAAGTCCCTCCCAGCGCTTTAGAGTCAGAGGGAGAGAAGATAGACGCGGGCTGGCGACCCCCTCCCTTTTCCCCACTCCTGGCAGCGCCAACCGCTCCGCGCCCCTTGGCACCAGCGCCTTTTCTCTGTCGGGAAGACGAGCCCAGCCCACAGCCGCGCGGCGGGGGCCGAGGGCGCCCCCTCCCTTCTCTCGCTTCCCCCTCCCCTTCTTCCCCTCCCGATACAATGACTGGGCCGGAACAGCGCCTCAGCCGTGTCTCATTGGCAGCGGCCGCCCCAGCCCCCGGAGAGGCGGCGGGAGGGGGCAGCGGGGGAGAGAGGAGCCCAGAGCCGGGGCTGACAGCGAGGAGGAGGCAGGCAGGACGGAAGGACTACAGGACGCGAGGAAGGCGGCCCGGAGCGCAGCTTTAAGTGTGGATCAAAGCGAGGACGCGCGGCGAGCGGCGGCGGGGGCGACTAACTGCCCTGGGTCAGGGGATGCGGCAGGCGCTGGCTGCCCTGCGAGTCCGGGAGTCTGGCTGCGCGGCTAATGTGCTGAGCAGGAGCTTGGGCAGAGAGGAGAAGGAAGAACGCAGCCGCCCGGGTAGGCGCTACGTAGAGCGGAGTTGCGGAGCTGGCGCAGAGCCGGGTCCCCAGGTCCTGCGCGGTGAGAAGCCGAGACAATAAAGTAGCGGTCGACAGTCCGCCGAGCGCCCGAGGCTGGAAGCGGGAGAGCAGGTAGGTGGATGACTGCCCCGGGTTCCCGGAGCGCACGGAGGGGGACGACCGTGCGACGCGCTACCGAGGCGCCGCTTCCCGTGCGCCCCAGGCGCAGCGCGCGCGGTTGGAGACCCCCAGTGGAGGTGCGGGTCCCGGGAGCTCCTGCCGGCAGGAAACCCCGCCCCGCCGCTCCCTGGCTGCCTGCAGCCTCCGCTGGAGTCCCTCGGGCACTTGGCGCGGCGGCGCTTCGGTCGCTTTGGTGGTGTGGAGACAGGAAGTTTGGAGGTTTCTGGGCGTTGGCGATGGTGGGGTTTGCAAACGCGCCGCCAGGGACCATGTGCTTTGGTTGCCGCGCGTTCGTGGGAGGTGGGGGGAAATGCTGATGAATCCCAGATCCCTCTGCCCAGAGATACTTTCAAAAAGCGGCGAGAAGAGTGGAAGGGGGAAATCCTTTGCGTTTGCAGAGGATGCTTAGGGTTTGGTTTGGCTGCCCTTTTCAAATAGGTGTGTCTGCCCCTAGCTGCTGCTGTGTTGAAGTGGCTGTATGCGTGTTGTTCGCTCCCTCTCTATTTTCTGGAATATTTCACTTTTTACTTTTGTCTAGGGAGGGGAAAACAAAGATGATATTTTGGGAAATTCCATTCGATCTGAGCTAGGGGATGAACTCTTCCTTTGCGTTGAATGATCTGTGCTCCGAACGATATTGCCGAGCAGTGCCTGGTCTTGTTCACAAAAGGGGTGAGAGCTTATATTAAACCTCCCCCGGATCTGAGAAAGCTGCCGCAGGAGGAGATCTCCCTTGTTCTCCTTTGTGTGGCCGCTTCCTTCCAGATGTGAGAGGGTTGGGCTGGGCGCTCCTGGGTGGGGTAATAATTATCGTGAACATTCCTGCGATCTGCTAGGACTTGTAAACATACCAGAGCCAACTCCTCTGAACTTTGCGAACCGACTTGGTCTTGCTTGCTGGTACCCAGACGGCTGCATCTGGAAGGTGGCCCCTGGGGAGTGGGGGGATGGGGGGCAGAACGACCCTGGAGTGCTGACAGTCTCAGTCTTTCGGGAAAGGTTGTTGATCCTTCAAGGTTAGCTAGTGTTTGCCCATAAACTTGTCAACTCATTTGGAGGCTGGGTACAGGATTTTAGCGCAGTCCCTGGCATGCTGTTTCCTGTCGTAAAGAGAATGGGTCTGTGGAGCTTCCCTATTAAACCTCTGCAGGGGAGGAGAAGCAGCTTCACCTTACTTAACCTCAGCAGACTGCTCTTTAATCCCCCATACACACTCGCCTGCCAATGCAGGAGACCCCGGCTCAGTCCCTGGGTCGGGAAAATCCCCTGGAAGAGGAAATGGCAACCCACTCCAGTATTCTTGCGGGGAGAATTCCATGGACAGAGGAACCTGTCAAGCTACAGTCCATGGGGTCACAAAGAGTCGGACAGGTCTTAGTGACTGAGCACAAACACACACAGACCCTTTAGGAATGGTGTTTAAGAGAATTTACTAGGAGACAGGCATCCCAAGAGGCAGTTTGGGGCCATCATAAACAGTCCACGGAGTGGTCAGCTGAGCCCTCGACGGAGGTTAAGTAACCTGCCATAAGTTACACTGATAATCTTTCATTTACATGAGGTCTGTTTCCAAATGCCAGGCTCTTAACCATAACAATACCTCCAAAAAGACTGTGTTGTGGTGGCATTGATAATGATGAAGCAAAAATAATTACAACACAATAACAATGGATTCATAAGATTAAATCAAATGACGTTTAAAAGAATGACTGAACCAAGGCAAACACTTGGGGTATAATTTGGTCGCTAAATTAAATGTCATAAACTAGGTGATGGGTATATTGATGACTATGAGTCTTACTTCTTTTGTGTATCTGAAAAACTTGAAATAAAGAGTAAATGTGCGTGCACTCGTGTATGCACACGGACACACACACACACACACACACACACACACACACATTCACCCTTACCTTTTGAACAGTGCTTATTATTGTTTTCTAAAAGATGGCCAGAAGAATTTATGCAGTTCCAAGAACTTCTTGAACATAAAAGGTTTATCATTTCCGCATGACATCCGAAGATATTAATTAAACACTTCATTTGCATAAATTCAGTAATGCAGGTGTAATGCACTTGAACACTATGATGATGAAAATCCACCTAAACTACTATTATAGTGAGGTCCGTTTTTCATGATCTCTGGGGAAAAGTTCTCAGAAGTCTCTTCTGAGCATGCAAGTGATTGTCTTAAACTTCACTTGGTTTGGAAATGAATAATGGTTTTGAATTTGCATGTTAGTGGCGGGAAAGTTAATGGCTTCTCAAACAGGCAGACAACTGTGCATGAGCCTGACAAGCTAGAAAAGTATGGGCGGAGTTAAGTTCACCAGCCTCTCCAGAGTGGAAATGCAGTTTTCTCAGGACTGTTTACTTGACTGGCCTCTATTTCTAGCAAGCCTGAGAATCCGAGCTCTCCATTTGAGTCCAGAGATTGAATCAAGACTCTGCCGTGCTTTTGAGCAGACAAAAAGGAAATTTTGGCTAACTGACAATACAAATAAGGTACATGGAAAACAGTTAAAAATATCCTGTCCAAAAAAAACCCAAAAACAAAAAATCCCCTGTCTTGTCCAGCCTGCAGTAATTGTCTGAAACTTCAGGAGCTCTTCATTGTTATTTTACACACATTACACACGTAAATGAAGGCACCAGTCTTATTACACTGCAAGGAATTTCTCTCTTTCTTCCTCCCTCTCTCCATCCCTCCCCCTAAATCTTCCCTAGAGATCTGATGTTATCATGAAGGCACTATTTTAAAATACTCAGCGACTGCTGAGGTTCACTGAAATTATTATCTTCAGCTTATAGATAAATAAATCATGTAACTCAGCTCATCAGCAGCACTTGGGCGTTCATTTTCTTAGATATCTCTCTTCTCTCTCTTTGTAGACGTGGTTTTTGTTTTGCTTTAAAAGCCACTTAACTTTTTTTTGGTAATTCCTTTATATCTCAATCATTTTCTTCTCTGTTAAGTGCATGTCCTGTGTGGTCAGAGAGAAACTGTAAAGTAGCAATTTTCTGTTGCTAGATGTTTGGTTTAGGAGCCAAACCTATTTTCCTCGATAGCCTGTGTCAGTTTTTAAAAAATCTCATTCTTTCCGGTGAAATCCATTTTTAACCTAATCTCATAAAGCAGTGTTTTTCAAAACGAAGTTCAGGAAATCAGTTTAGTGGGTCACATCAGTATTTTCCTTTTAAGTATTACAAGGACAGAAAATATCAGCATCATCTTAATGTCAATAAAGGCTCTGTAGTTTGATGAACCTTTGAGTCCGTCCTGAATCTGAGAATGTGTGCACACTCTGGATTGCTGGATAAAATGTAATTCACACTATGATTTGCTATGAAAAAGTTTGCAAGTCACTGCCACAGGATGTGTTTGTTTCGTAAGTTGACAAACACCCAATTTAAATAGAATATAGACATATATATATATATGTCCCATGTATACAGATTCAATTTTCTAAAAGGTACATGGGTAAGACTGGTTTCAAGAGCATCTTCCTCAGGGTTGAACAGTGACTTCAGGATCTGATTAATTTTTTTCATCTTTTGTTCTACCTTTTTCTTCCTTCCCTTTTGTTCCTTGTTGGGTGACAGTGATGTAGCAGTTGCCGGTTTACACAATTCCAGATTCAAGACCAACAGAAAAAGCATACACCCTTCTTCTCCAGTTGCTGAACAAAACGTCTCAGCGCCAGTTCTGACTGGCCCAGTTGGCTTGGCTGAAGGAAACTCGTCCCTCTAGTGGGAGTCCCACCCAGGCCATGTGAACCGTGGATGCTGGAGGCCTGGACCTCCAGATGAATTCATTCATTCATGAATGAATGTTCGCCACAATGCACAAGTGCCTAACTCAACACAGACTGATTTCTGTTCTCTTTGATGCCCAAGATAATGGAGGACAAGCTGATTTATATTCTGGCAGATTGTTTTCGCTATGATTTTTCATGTGTGTGAGGAAAGCTTTAGCTGTCACTTTTACCTTGGTCAGTAGCAAGATTTGCAGATCAAAATGTAGAGCAGGTCAAAGTGATGGTGGTTTCTATATTTTCCGGTGACACTGAGGGGGGGAAAAAAGGCAGATATACTGATTTAAAACCCGTTGCAGACCCCAAATCTCTTTTTTGCACTATATGCAAATCTTGGGAGGCAGTTCTTTTAGTCAGTGTGTTGTGTGAATATGGCAACCATGGATATTTCAGTAGCATCTTCCAGGAAATTCTTTGAAGAGTACATCTCCTTAAGGCTGGAGATGAATAAATGCTCTGCTCGGCAGCTCTTCAGCCTGGAGGTATTTATCTGAGTCAGTGTTGCCTCACCCCTGGGGATGTGCTGCTTTTAATTGTCCTCTGTCACTTTGTGTACAAGTATCCAGTGGGAAGGGAACCCCATTTCTGTTTGGCTGTGAGAATAATGCTCACTCCCAGCAAAGGATCCTGGAAGTCAGGTGATCATGCTGGCTTAACCCGGCTCAATCCTGGTTAATGTCTGTGCCTCCAGTTTGAATGATAACTTGTATGGTTACTTTACCTATAAAGGCTGTTTTGGGGGGCCATGATTAGGGGTCTTTTTAATAGATCAAATTATAAAGAGCTCCTCTTACCAGGCAAGATTAAATGATATTTAAGAACGCGTGCCAGGGCTTCCCAGGTGGTGCTAATGGTAAAGAATCCATCTGCCAATGCAAGAGGACGCATGTTTGCGTGGTAAAAATATAAAGGAAAGTCGCTTAACCTTTTTTGTGCTTTGATTTCCTCATCTCTAAAATAGGGAGAATAAGAGTTCCCACCTCATTGTGTGAATAGAGGATAAAATAAAATTATTTCATGTGGTGCCTGCTACATACTATATAATCCATAAATGTTAACTATTATTTGTGCTTTGATGAAGCTAGGAGAAATAGTAATAGTTATTTTTTTTATTGAACACTATGCACCACATTTAAGTCTGAGACTTTTTTAGCTATCATTTTCTTTATTTTTACAAGTCCTGTGATCTGAATCTTATGGCCATTTATTGTTGTTATTACTCCCATTTTCCAGATAAGGAAAACAGACTTAATGAAATTAGCAAGTAATGAAGCCATTACTTGCAACCCCCAGTCATTTTGATTCCAGAGCCTCTGCTCTCATTTATTATGTTATATTGTGAGACTTGGAAGGGAGTTTTGAGATAAACCAGCCTTCAAAAATGACCGCAAGATGTGATTTGACTCGGCAAGTTATTTAAGGATGGTGCAGGCCAGAACCAAAGTTTTCTGCCTCCCACAACCATCGATATGTTGAGAACAAATGCATCCACCCAACAAGATGAGATGGAGAAGGCAATGGCACCCCACTCCAGTATTCTTGCTTGGAAAAATCCCATGGATGGAGGAGCCTGGTAGGCTGCGGTCCATGGGGTCGCTAAGAGTCCGACACGACTGAGCGACTTCACTTTCACTTTTCACTTTCATGCATTGGAGAAGGAAATGGCAACCCACTCCAGTGTTCTTTCCTGGAGAATCCCAGGGACGGGGAGCCTGGTGGGCTGCCGACTATGGGGTTGCATAGAGTCGGACACCACTGAAGTGACTTAGCAGCAGCAGCAACAAGATGAGAGCAGGAACAAACTGGGAACACTGGATCTGGAGTTGGGAAGATGTCTTCTAATTCAGCTACAAAATGTCTAGTACTGTCTTAATAGGGTATGTAAACTCCTGGGGGTATATGAGTTAATTTTAGGTGATAGATGGAGAATCATTTTACTTCAATGATTATTTTAATGTGTGCCAAAAGAATTTGTTTTTATACTCAGACCTTCAAACTTTATTAAATAATAAATTTCTTCTTGTCTTGCTGAGTAAATTGTTAACATACAATATTATTGCTTAGGGTGAGGCTCGAAAGACAGTGTCAATGTAAAATCACTTAAAACATATATATTAGGTGAAACATAGGGTGGGTAGTACTGGAAAATGGCAAAAGCTATAAAAGGGAAGATGTGAATGACTGAAGTTTGGGAAATGCTGGATTAGAGCAATGTTTGTCCAACTCCGTGCACAAGACTTAGTTGGGAATCAGATTCTGATTCAGTAGATCTGGGGTGGAGTCTGAGATTCTGCGTTTCCAGCAGGCTCCCGGGTGATGCCAATGGTGCTGGTCTGAGGACCATACTTTGCCTAGGAAGGGATCAGAAAACCTAGAAGATTCTTTGACACATGCTGGGTGTTGAGGAGAATTCAAAGAACTGTAAGGTATAATGAAATACCACCTCACACTTGTCAGAATTCCTATCGTCAAAAAATCTTCAAATGACAAATGTTGGCAAGGATGTGGAGAAAAAGGACCCCTCTTACACTGTTAGTAGGAATACAAATTGGTACAGCTACTATGGGAACAGTCTATAAGTTTCTGGAAAAAAAACAAAACACAAACTAAAAATAATACTACCATATGACCCAGCAATTCCACCCCTGAGTATATATCTGAAAGAAACAAAAATACTAATTTGAAAAGATACATGCACCCCAACTGAAGGCAGGAAGAGAAGGGGATGACAGAGGATGAGATGGTTGATGGCATCACTGACTCTATGGACATGAGCAAGCTCCGGGAGTTGGTGATGGACAGGGAAGCCTGGTGTGCCCCCTGTGTCCATGGGGTCGCAAAGAGTCAGACATGACTGAGTGACTGAACTGAACTGAATGCACCCCAACATTCATAGCAGCATTATTTGTCTCTCAACAGATGAATGGATAAAGAAGATGTGGTATATTGGGTTGGCTTTTTCCTTCACATGTATATATACACACAATGGAATAATACTACAGTCATAAAAACAGAATGGAATTTTGCCATTTCCAACAACATGGGTGGACTTTGAGTCACTTGTGCTAAGTGAAGTAAGTTCAAAAGAGACAAATGTGCATGATATCGCTTACATGTAGAATATAAAAAATAAAACAAATCGGTGAATATAACAGAAAGAAAGACTCAAAGATGTAGAGAACACATTAATGGTGACCAGTGGGGAGAGGGAAGGAGGGAGGAGCAAAATAGGGGTAGAGGATAAAGAGGCACAAACTATTAGGTGTAAAATAAATAGGCTACAAGGGAATATAGCCAATATTTTATGATAACTATAAATAGAGCATACCTTTTAAAAATTGTGGGTAACTATGTTGTACACCTGTAACTTATATTCAGTTAAGTTCAGTCGCTCAGTCCTGTCCGACTCTTCGTGACCTTATGGATTTCATGGGCTGCAGCACGCCAAACCTCCCTGTCCATCACCAACTCCTGGAGTTTACTCAAACTCATGTCCATTGAGTCGGTGATGCCATCCAGCCATCTCATCCTCTGTCGTCCCCTTCTCCTCCTGCCTTCAGTCTTCCCCAGCATCAGGGTCTTTTCCAATGAGTCTGTTCATCGCATCAGGTGGCCAAAGTATTGGAGTTTCAGCTTCAGCATCAGTCCTTTGAGTGAATATTCCAGACTGATATCCTTTAGGATGGACTGGTTGGATCTCCTTGCAGTCCAAGGGCCTCTCAAGAGTCTTCTCCAACATAGCGTACATCAGCTATTCTTCAAAAAACAGAAACCATAGAAAATGTAAGGGAATCCCATTTCCCAGAAGTCTAAGCTGGTTGGGGAGAAAAGATGTGAAGGCAGGTGGGTGGTAAACTCCCTCATCCAGAGAAAGTGCAACACAGAAGGAGAAAGAGGTACAGAGACCATGGTGTGCCCCAGAGATGCTGCAGTGGGGTGGCAGGAGGGGTGGAGTTTCAGTTTGGTCTGAAAGATTCGTAGCAGCAAGTGGAGATTCCCAGACAGGCTTGATGAGCATGAGGAAGGGTGTAAGAAGTAGATAAGACTCCAAAAAAATGCCTGCACCTACAGAGTGGAAATTTCAGTAACATTATGATCAACATACTGAAACACTCACTTAGAATAAGCTCTGTCTTCTAAGAATAAGCCCCGTTGCCTGGTCCTAATAGTCCGCATTGACTGTGTCTCTGTCTGTGCCAGCTACTTGCCACGTGCTTTCCAGACAGTATATATTTCATTCTGTCTCCACCATGAGCCACAATAGCTCACACTTTGTAGAGGTGAAAAGGGAGGCTTGGAGGGGCTGTCCCCTCGTTCAGAATCACAGCTGGTTAGTGGCAGACCTGAGATTCAGAATCAGCTGGGTCTGTGCTCTTGGACGACACGCTGCAAGTGACTCTGTCTTGTGTTATTTCTGACAGTCACAGCCAGAGAGGCTCAGCTCTCCCTCCAGAGAGCATACCTCACCAGAGATGCTAACGGCTCATTTTGTTTCAGAAGAGAATATCGCCCCCCAAAACAGATCCTGAAGCTTCAGCCAGAGATGATTATATTTCTGCTTTGCTAAATAAGCCATGACCAGACTCCAGTTTTTAGCATTGTGATCTTCTATGAGAAATAGGTTCAAAACTGGCCCCTTCCCCTACCCCTTTCTCCTGCAAATAAACACTGACTGTTTTGTTGCAACGAGGAGGCACTTTCCTTAGGAAGTCACCAAGTAGCCCAGAGAGACAGTTATTGGAAATAATTATGCCTGTGCCACAGCGTGGGGCCCATCACTGCCCCTCCTGATTTTCAAAAGGTCTTTCTGGAATACCAGCATCCATCTTCCAGCTGGTGCTTATAACAGCCGACAGCGTTGGTAGGGAACCTGACAATGGATGAGGCCTGAGGATTGTTTTCTGGCTTCCCTTGTTGCACCTGACTGAGCCTAGCCATCAATTCAGTCCTCACCCAAGAGCAGGGGGACCATATGTGATTTGAATGAGAGGCCCAGATCACAGAGCCAGCTCTGGCCCTGGTTCATCCAAGTGTAATACTCCAGCAGGGTTCTGCCAGATGAGGGAGGGGTTGGGGAGACAGGGTTGTGGTGACCCTGGGTGGAGAGTTAGAAACGCTGAGTTCTGATCCCGTCTCAGCAGCACACTGACCTTAGCTATGTTAATTACCTCTCTGATTTCTCAAGTGCGGGATGATATTTACATTATGAACCACCAGACGTGTGCTCAGACTTCAAATCTTATTGAAGATTTGCACTTTATCCACAGCCACTGTACTCTTCTCCCTTTAAAACTTTAAAAGGGCTCAAGAACACCTCCCCGTGTTCAAAGGGATGGAGGAGAGACAAGATGAACGTAGAGAATTAAGAGATACAAACTACTATGTATAACACAGATAAGCTACAAGGATATACTCTACAGCCAAGGGAATATAGTCAGTGTTTTCTACCTTTTAAATGCAGTATAAGCTATAAAAATGTTGAATCACTATTTTGTACACCTGAAACTAATATAGTATTGTAAATTAACTATATCTTTTTTTAAAGTCTTAAATAAATGCATTTAAAAGAGCTTCTTTATCTGTAGTGTGTTGGTTGGTGGAACACTTCAGTAATGTTATTTGCTGTGCGGTAAAAATGATCTTCAGTATAACTTCTCCTATCAAGTAATCTTTCAGTTTTAAACAGATCTTGAAACATTAAGATAGTGTGACTTCTTTGATAAATCAGGAAAGTTAAGGGTATTTGAGGCCACCACAAACGAAGTGATTGCATCCATTTAAACGTGCAAGTTATGAAATGCAGGACCCTGATTAAGTAATAAAAACCATGTGCCCTTAGACTGGGAACAGAAAGCCCAGTCCCAATGCGGCTCTAAGACACAAATTGAGGGCATATCATGGTAATTTGCTCCAACTGTGTTAAATTAATTCAATTTGTATTTCGAAGAGAAAAAAAAAGAAGCATGCTGTTTTATATACTTCCCTGTGCCCACTCTAGCTGTACTTTCACTGCCTAGAAGAATGGGCTGTCCAGTTTACTAGGGGTCAAAAGTTTGATTCAAACAAATTAAGAGTAAGAAAGTATTTTTACAATGATTCAGCTGCTTTAAACAGTTCGAGTCATGAGTGGTTCTTGGTGCAATGTCTAGCACTGAGCTTGATTACACTTGGAAAAGCGTAGTGGTGGACTATCCTTGGTCCTTTTCAGATCTCAGAGGAAAGCTGTGAAAAATGGGTATTTAAAAATTGATATTTTGTCAGCAAATGTTCATTCTATTGGATAGATTCTTTCTCTTGATAATAAAAGGTGGAAATGTTAACTGCAGTCTTTCAGAATACACAGTGCAGTCTTCCACCCCACCCTTCTACAGTTTCACTGATACAGCATTGTCAAGGGATAAGACATTTGTTTCACTGAAGTGATTTTTCCAGGTGATTAAAGCTTACCTCTGCCCACACATTATATTTTTGCTTGAACTGTTTCTGATGGAAACGTGACACATGCTTCTTTACTTTTTTACATGGAGTTTACAAATGTGGATACAACTTTCCTTGACTTGGGCTTCTCATGATAAACATCCATTTTCGTCCTTTGCCATCATCCTCTTACTGTTTGACAGCAGACTTGCATTGGGCTGAGTGACTTTGTATAAATTATCACATATTTTTGTTCTTTTGTAGTTATCATTATTCCTAATAATAGCGTTCCTCTGGGTAGTTAGCAAATCCCAGGCAGGGTGCTAAGAATGTCATATACATTATAGCCTTTGTTAATCTGCCTGACTCCCTCCCCCCATCCCCACCCCCAAGAAATGAGATTATTCCTTCCATTTAGGGTGAGAAAACTGGGGTTTAAAAAACTAGTAGTGAGTGGTGGAGCTGGAATTTAAACCTGGGTCTCTAACTGCAGGATGTCTGTTGCTAGGTGTTACAGGAGTTGCCTCTTGCTGTTTCTCCTCTCTGCATATTTCTGTCTTTACTCCTACTTCTGAAACCTTCCCCCAAGTAAAAGCCCAAGATGAGTTCTGTGTCTTTTTTACGGAGCATTTGTTGGTATCTTTTTCCTTCAGTGGAGTTCTGAGAATATTTTTGCTGATTCCTAAGTTCCCAGGCGTCTTCTGCACAGTTGCAGTTTCTGGAGGTCAAACCTACGAGTTCATCACTATATGCGCTAAGGCTTTGGGTGGATTGGTTATAGCAGGGGTCCCCAACCTCTGGAATCTAATGCCTGATGATCTGAGGTGGAGCTGATATAATAATAGTAGAAATAAAGGGCACAGTAAATGTAATGTCCCGAAACCGATCCCTTGAACCCCATGGTCCACGGAAAAATTGTCTTCCATGAAACAAGTCCCTGGTGCCAAAAAGGTTGGGGATCACTGGGTTATAGAACTTACTGCATTATGATTTAATAACATAATCAAGAAACCTGCAATCAGAGGATTGCCTGACAAGTCTATAATTTAGGGGTCAGCAAACTTTTTTCTGTGAAAGGCCGGTTACTAAATATATTAGGTTTTGCAGGCCATACGGTCTGGGTTGTAGCTTCCTAAATCAGTCTTTGCATGGCAAGAATAGCCACAGATAAGACATAAAATGATGCATGAAGCTGTATTCAAGTAAAACCTTATTTACAAAAACAAACAGTGGGCAGGGATTGGCCACAGGCTTGTTGTTTGTCAACACCTGTTACAATGGACAAAAGAGCCAGTCAGGGTATTTAAAAAACCAAGCTAGGTAGAGAGTTCAGATGCTGTGTAGAGCAGTAATTTCACCCAGAGACTCTGGAGACAATGCCTGGATGTGTCTCCCATCTTATCCACTAAGTACTGTAATTTAGCCAGCTGTCTTAATCTCTCTAGTCCCCAGTTTTCTGTCTTTAAGGTTAGGACAATAATAGTCCTTCCAAGACTGCTTTACAAATTAAAGGAATTGTTTGTCAAGTACTGATAATGATGCCCAGAGCACATTTACGTTTTTAAAGTGACCCCAAACTTAAATGTCAGCTGAAATAAAACAATTGTCTCTAGTTTTTTGGTTGCAAAAATCAGAGTGAAATTGAAGAGTGTGACTTTGATTTTCCTTTATCGTCTGTGTCTCTGCTTTGCTGCTGTTTGGGTGTGGCTGGCTGTGGAGTAACACAACATTCTTAGTTAAGACAATGAATTTGGAAACGTGCTCTATCTCTTCCCTTTCACCCCCTTCACTCAATCGATCAAGACGGGGCTTGGCAGGTGTACTCCCCACTTGTGAAGCTCTGGGTTCTCTATTTGGGGTTGAAAGGCAACCTGTAAAATAGTTGCCTCACGTGTGTTCAAAAGGATACCACTGACACTCATTTGCTACACCCTGGGTTCTCTCTCGCCTTTCTTCTCCTGGGCATCCAGCTATTTTTAATGACGTGTTTTAATCAGGGGTGAACTTGTGAAGATCTTTGGCCCCAAAATAAAAGAGTTTGTCACAGCTGAATGAGGGAGAGGGGGAGTCATGCCCCAGGTCTGAGGACATAAATAGCAGAGGGTGTGAATGCACGAGAATGTGGGAATCTCTGTGAAGCAGAATCCGCATGTGTTGTATGCACAGCACGATGTGAAAGGAAGGCCTGGGAATTCAAAGGTTAAAGTGAGAGTGATGTTACGTATCAAATAAGGCAATTTTGACCCTGGAGTTGACATGTGAGTCTTTGGGGGAAAGTTGTTAGTAGATCTGGAACCAGAAAGATATGTGTTTGATTCCAGAGTCTGTCACCCAATTGTGCTTACATTGTGCAGATCATTGTACATTGTGAGCCTCAAGAGGAAGGTTACTCCCAACTCTTCAGTGTGTGTAAAACAATATGTTAAGATAGCAAGACATCATTCTTAAAGTTCTCTTGTTGATGAGTCACTGTCAGACTCAAAAAAATTCTAATAGTGATTTCTTTCTTTCCTTTTTTATATTGTTCTTTCAATCCTGCATCCTTGAAATGGCCAAGTGCAGGAATGGTAGATAGAATGTACATTCTAAGGATGGAGGGGGAGGTGAGAAGCTTCCAGTTGTTTGGGCCCACCTTCTGAGTGATGTGGCAGGCATGTCCTCTCGATGACCTGCTCCCACACCAGGAGATGGCAGATCTTCAAGGTGGAAAGTGTCTGGGTCCCTCTCCTACTGTGTGGGCCAGAGCACTGCTACCAGCTCCCACCTGCTGCTAGGCCACTCTCTACTTGGACTCGAGCCAGAACCAATCTAAACCACTCTTGCTTGGTCTGTGCTCCAACCAAGAACCTATGTTGTAACTGATATAAAGCTTTGACACATGACTTAGCTTCAGCCAACTGGGAGTTGCGAGAAAGATCATGGGAGTTGGAGCCAGAAGACCTGGGTTTAATCCTAGTTCTGTCACTTGCTTGCAGAATAAGAAACTAGCCTAAACCTCTTCTGTGACTGACACGCATTACCATATTTAATATTCTGCAGCAAGCCTCTGGGGGTAAAATGCCTGGCACAGTGCTTGGCACAAAGTCAACAGACAATGAAAGATGACTATTGATATTATTCATATCAGGATTAATTATTCACAATGCTGAGTTGTTACTGATCAACTCAAGCTGTGTTTGTAACTTTATACCTGCTGGCTCTGAGGTCTGAAATGAGTTTTGCTAATTTCTGAAGTGGTTGGGTGATCCGTGGCCAGTGAGCGGGCCAGCAGAAACCAGAAATTCCCTTAGCCGCTGTGTGTGGCATTTACCTACCTCGGGTAAAGGATATGTCTTAGGATAATGTGCACAGGCTCCTGGGGTGGTGCCTTCTGATCCCTCACAAAGGGTGAGGGTGGAGCTAAGGGTGAGGCACCTGCTGATCAAGAAAAAACTGAGTCTTTTCCCTGACTCACCTGGGAAGCCAAAACCTTAGCACCTACCTGATACCAGTTCCTCCATTCTGAATAACAGAACCCCAGTCTTATTTGAGGTGGTAGTGTACTTTGCTAAAACACTACATTTCCCTTCCTCCCACAATATTAAATATGGCCAGCTGACCAACTGCTGACCAGTGAGGTTTAAGTAGTGTTCTGTGGGATGTTCAGGAAGGATCCCAGTTGGGAGCTGACACAGGTGGGAGACTTGCTTTTTTGCCTTTCCATCCTCCTCCTCTTCCTGCTGCCTAGAACATAGAAATGATGGATGGAGCTTCAGCAACCTTTCTGTGACTTTGAAGGCAGAAGCCACAGGCTCAGGATGGCAAAGTTGAAGACAGAGGGGACCTTCATTCTGCATGAAAAGGCTCCCCTGCCCAAATATCTGAGCACCATCCAGAGATCCTCCCTATTATTCTGGCTTTATGTGTATGAATGAGCCTTGGCCTCATTTTATATTACGGATTTCAAAAGCCTTCAAGACTACAAGTCCCAGTGCTAAAGAACTGCATAGCTATTCTCATCCTCTTGTGTGGCTAGGTTAATTCCTTCATCCTGCTTGCAAACGCCTAGAGCCCAGCTTCCCAGCCAAATAAGCATATGATGCCATCGTTCTGTCTGTTGCACTAAGGACTGGACATTTTGGTGCTTAACTGCTCTCTAATTGTTTTGATTTGTTGTTTAATGGCCTTTCCGGGTGGTCAGGAAGTTTCTTCCAAATACTGTAACACTTCTTCTTGTATTTTCTGTCCTGAATATGTGGATGGATTCCTGATGACTGTTCCCTCAGAGGAGGGATCCTTGGAAAAGCCCTTAGAAAAATATCCAATGGGTTAACCTGGGATTTGCACCCTCTTGGTCATTTCTGTTCAGTGAATAAACTTGACACTCTGCTGGTTATTCATCTTTTGATTATCATCTCCAAGCCCATCCTGCTCTCCTCTGAACTATTATCTGAGGTAGATTCCATATGCTACGTTTGCCACAGCCCCTTATTAGCCGGCTTCTGGTTAGGCTGTCAGCAGGAGGTGTTGACCATAAATGGGGATGGGAGAAAGGATTTATTTCTGTTTCCATCTCAAGTTTGCATCTTCTCAGCAGCCATGAACCTCGGTGGTGCTTCAGCCTGCAAATGTGTACTTGAGAGGGAAGACTGATCCAGTCTGATATTTACAAACGTCATCATCTGAAGGCTGAGGGACACTTTTCACCAAAGCCTGTTTCTTTTACCTCCTGGGTGGCACACAGAGAAATTCTGTTGTTCAACTTCCCCTTCAATAGTATGTGAACCAAGAACTTCCAGATGTACAAGCTGGGTTTAGAAAAGGCAGAGGAACCAGAGATCAAATTGGCAACATTTGTTGGATCATAGAGAAAGCAAGAGAATTCCAGAAAAAGATCTACTTCTGCTTCATTGAGTATACTAAAGCCTTTGACTGTGTGGATCACAACAAAGTGTGGAAAATTCTTAAAAAGGTAGGAATACCAGATGTCTTACCTACCTCCTGAGAAACTAAAGAAGCAACAGTTAGAACTGGACATGGAAAAACAGACCGGTTCAAAACTGGGAAAGGAGTACATCAAGGCTGTATATCAACACCTTGCTTATTTAACTTATATGCAGAGTACATCATGAGAAATGCTGGGCTGGATGAAGCACAAGCTGGAATCAAGATTGTTGGGAGACATCAATAACCTCAAATATATCAGGTGCTACCACTCTAATGGCAGAAAGTGAAGAGGAACTAAAGAATCTCTTGATGAGGGTGAAAGAGGAGAATGAAAAACTGGCCTAAAACTCAACATTCAAAAAACAAATATGGCATCCAGTCCCATCACTTCATGATAAATAGATGGAGAAACAATGGAAATAGTGACAGACTTTTCTTGGGCTCCTAAAATCACTGAGGTCAGTATAATCAAAGCTATGGTTTTTCCAGAAGGCATTTATGGATGTGAGAGTTGGACCATAAAGAGGGATGAATGCAGAAGAATCGACACTTTCGAAGTGTGGTGCTGGAGAAGAATCCCTTGGACTGCAAGGAGATCAAACTAGATAGTCCTAAAGGAAATCAATCCTGAATATTCATTGGAAGGACTGATGCTGAAGCTGAAGCTCCAATACTTTGGCCACCTGATGCAAAGAACTGACTCCTTAGAAAAGACCCTGATGCTGGGAAAGATTGAAGGCAGGAGGAGAAGGGGACGACAGAGGATGAGCTGATTGGATGGCATCACCGACTCAATGGACATGAGTTTGAGCAAACTCAGGGAGATAATGAAGGACAAGGAAGCCTGGCATGCTGCAACCTATAGGATCGTAAAGAGTCAAATATTACTGAGTAACTGAACAACACCAACAATAGCCTCCCCTGCTGGAGGATTATGGTGGGGGAGCGGAGGAGACTGAGTTCTGGCTAGCCGCATGAGGGTAGAAGTGGTTTTTGCTGTTACTATATAAGGTGCCATACAAGGTGCCCCCACTACTTTCCTGACCTTCTTTACCCTCATTTGCCTTCTGGATGCAGAAGATCTGGTGTCCAATCCTGAGGCCCTGGGGTTTGACACACTAGAAGGAAGGATCCTGGGATGCCAGACAATTTCAGGAAACAGAATTCCTTTCTACCCCACAGCTGTCCTGCCCTGGATCATGACGTAATGAGAAAGCAACCTTTAATGTGCTTACCCCATGAGACCTGGGGGTTGGTTTTTATAGACATTAGCTTTACATACCTTACACTAGTACGTGGTCAGACTTCTGAGATTATAGCTTTTGACCCCAAGGCCTCTTGCATCCCAAGAATCAAAGTCAGAAAATGGCTTGGAATAAATAATAAGTGAATTAATCAAAGTACCACTAAACACGTGCAGACTTCACAACTTCTTAGAGGTTTCATCATTCATTAATTCATCCTTTCAGGAAATAATTTTTTAAATATTTATTTATTTGGCTGCACCAGGTCTTAGTTGAGACCTGCAGGATCTTTTAGTTGTGGCATGTGGAGTCTCGTTCCCCCACTATGGATTGAACTTGAGCCCCCTTCATTGGGAGCATGAATTTCTAGCCACTGGACCACCAGGGAAGTCCCAGAAAACACTTCTTGAGTACCTGCAGTGATTGTGTGAAGGACCATGAAGACCTTAAAGATTGAGAGGTGTGACTCGGGGAGGGATATAACTTTGGATTAGCAATGGAATAAAACCTGTCTCTAGAGTCTGTGTTTCATCTGAGCTAGAAATCTGAGACTTGGAGAAGGAAATGGCAGCCTACTCCAGTATTCCTACCTGGAGAATCCTGTGGAGAGAGGAGCCTGGTGGCTGCTGTCCATGGGGTCACACAGAGTTGGACACGACTGAAGCGACTTAGCATGCGTGCATGTATTGGAGAAGGAAATGGCAACCCACTCCAGTATTCTTGCCTGGAGAATCCCAGGGGCAGAGGAGCCTGGTGGGCTGCTCTCTAGGGGGTCACGTGGAGTCAGACACGACTGAAGCGACTTAGCAGCAGCAGGAGCAGCAGAATGCTGAGAAGGAAGCAGTCCTGTGAATACCTGGGCAGGTGTGCACTCCCAGCAGACGTTGTGACTAGTGCAAAGGCCTGAAGGAGGAATGTGTCTGCTGAGTTTTAAGAACAGAAAATGAGCCAGTGTGATTGGAGCAGAGTGAGCAGGGGAGAGAGTGGTAAGATGAGATTAAATCATGGCGTGCCTTGTACACCACATTGGCTGTGCCTTTGTATTTTATTCTGAGTCCAATGGGAAGCCAGTGGGATAGCAAGCAGAGATGTGACAGAATCTGATTCACAACAGCATTTAAGTGTTGATCCCCCCAGGATAAAATAGACAGTCACTCCAGGCAGAATTAAGGGTATTCTCCTGGGAATACCTACAACAATGTCAAAATAGGAGAGTGCTGAAGACCGGAATGTCGCAGGGAAGAACCACATCTGGACTGATGAGTCTGATCCTTTGACTGTAACCTTTGTTATCCATTGCTTTTGTTACTATAATCATGCATAATGACCTGTCTTGGGGAGCCCTGCACATTTGCCTGAAGCAGTTAACACATCCCCTCCTTGAGGTTGGTCATTCCAAGAGTTTTTTCAAGATAAGGGTCTTTACTTCCTCAACTCCTCCCAGTCTCTGTCCTGTAAAAGAACCTGGCTTTCAGACCCAGACAGGATGGTTATTTTGAGGCATTGGTCTTCCATCTTCTCTGTCAGTCAGCTTTCTGAATAAAGTCATAGTCCTTGCCTTAACACCTCATCTCTTGGTTAATTGGCCTGTTGTGTGGTGTGCAGACCGAGCTTAGACTTCGTAACATGAACAAGCACCTTACAGGGAAGGCCAGGAGGGATTGATAAGCCTTTTTATATTTTTCTGACTTTCATTCTTCGCTTTCATTATCATTATTGAGCTTCTCCTTAAAGTACAACTAGAGGTGAGTGCTTGGGTGCCTGTGGTTTACTTTAGGAGGAAATCTCAAGGGGCACGTGTTTGTAAACAAGTGTTGAAAGGGAAAAAAAAAGCACAACCTGAAAGTGCAGAATTATGATTTAGTCAGTGGATTTGCTGAGGGTTTAAGCCTGGGAGCAGTGCTCTCACATAGGTAAGAGAGGGACCAGAATAAATGGGAATATTTGCAACAAAATCTGGGTAGTCAGAATATCAAAAGATTACTGTTAATTAAAGAAAAAAAGATACCTCTAAAGTTAATGAATTTAGCACTTATCTGTGAACGGGAAGGTGCAAGAGTCTGGACTTATTGAAATCATTCCTTTGATATGAGCGGTAAATATCTAGAGCTAATACCTGTGTTTTTTTTTTTTTCCCCACCCTGAATCCCCTCAGGGTGCGCAGTCAGGGGCGGCTGCAATGGCCTGTGGTTTGAAGGTCACAGGTCACAGCACCCTTTGTTTACTGATGCGGCAGGTGACAGTTCTGCATCCACACGGGAAGCAGGATGCACATGCACATCACCAGAGGGCAGCTGCACCTCCGTCCCACTTGGGGTTGCTCTCTGAGATGCCAAGCTAAATGCACCTTAGGATTTTTCTACACAATGGGAAGAAAACAGGATTAGTTTTCCATGGGCTCTTGGCCCCCTCGGTCTTACACACTTCTTGAGTGTAAGCTGCCTCGTATTTCCAGGTTCGCTCAGGCCTCACACCGAGTGCTCCTGGCAGACTCTCAAGCTGAGCCCCAGGGCAAAAAGCCTCAAGGCCTTCTTCTGTAGGCTTTAGCACGAAATGCTCTTTTAAAATGGTGGGTTTTGATTCTACAAATGCCCGAGAAGCTAACCAGAGAGAAAAAGGGTCTGGGTAGGGGAAATAGAAAATGGCAGCCAGTATGCCAGCAGAAGCCCTGAGGCATGGAAGGGAAGAGAAGGCTGCCTGTTGGAAGAAATGAGATGACTCTTTTTCAACAAAGGGTTTTGTGTTTGTTGCATGCTGTGGTTTCTTCTCTCTCTCGCTCTCTCTCATACACACACACACACACACACACACACACAGTACAAACCACATGGAAGGACTTTTGCCCTCCCCCCCCAAATAATACCATTCTCTTGACTTAGATCCTTTGTACAACCTCCGTCTCTTGCCCCTCCCCAGCCATACACACATACACGCTTTGCCTGACTAGTTCTCATTTATCCCTGAAGACCCACATCTCAGTTTGATGGCTTTCCTGAACTTTCTAAACCTGGTACTACTGTCTTAGAGCTTTTTGATTTGTCAACTTGAAAAATATTCACAACCTAAAAGCTGAGTTATGTTTTATTCAGCAGGAATTTTTCAGACTTCAAACCTAGGAGGCAGCATCTCTACCCTGAGAGAACTGCTCCAATAAGGTGAAGGGAAGATCCAGGTTATATAGAAGTTTTGTAACAAAAGACAAGTACTCTGAACACCAGAAGATTATTTTTAGTTGAAATAAATCCGATATCTCAAGGAATTTAATGCTTTTTATGGATGGAATGATCCAAGAATCTGGGCTCACTGAAATTATTCCTTTGATATGCACCTCTTCTATCTGGGGTCAGTATCTGTGTTTTCATATCCTGTGTTTCTTCAGGGCTCACCTAAGGGAATGGCTGCTGTCTGACGGCTGCTAGATGGCAGATATTCTTTTCCTTCCTGAGTTTCCTCAGGGCTGCAATCACTAATGACTGTGACATCTTTTGTTTACTGATATAGTAGGAAATATTCCATTTCTCAAATTCTAAGAACCAGACCCCCACTCAGAGTTCAAGTTAAAAACAACCAACCAAACAAATGGATGTAGGGTAATGTTTCTTTCTCAGCATATGATTCCATAGACTGCTTACCTCAGGATCACTAGGGTGCTGGTTCTAAGTACCCATCCCTGCAGCCTGCCCACACCTGCTCAACCCAAAATCTAAGGAATTGGCACATAAGCAAGCTGCCTGGATGCTTCTTCTGCATATCCATTTGCAAGAGCCACTGCTCCAGAGATTCTCCCAGTGCTCTTTGCAAAGAGGGGTACTTATAACTGGGCCTGAGAGGAACCAGAACTTTGTCAAGCATCTTAGATCTGTAGAAGTTTGATTTCTTATTTCCCCACTGGTCCCCTTCCTTGCTCTCCTTTGCTTCCACATGGTTCCCTCAGCTCTAAATTCTATCGTTCTAACAGCCAACTGGCTCAGCCTCAGAGTCCCCATCCCCAGTCCTGGATCCATCCAGCTTGGACCAGAGGTCACCCTTGCTTCAGCCAGCTATGGTCCAGGGGATGGAAGAGTTGATGTCACCTTCTCTGCAATTACTGTGGACCAGGCAGTTTGTTTTACAAAAAGAATACAAAAATCATCATTTCTAGTGCAACATCCCATGGGGCTTTGACATTCCCCTATTCTAACATCTATTAATACTAACTAATGTAATTGGCAGTATACTTCCTAGTATCCACCCTCAGACTGAGAAAAATCTAAGTACAAGACCATCATCTTAAGGACCCTTATATTCGTAAAATTTACCAGAGTGCTTATCACCAAGAGAGGACTCAATAAATAAGATTGACCGGATATGTCACTACAAATGTACAGGAGCAAAATTCCACTGTTTTTTAAGTTTGAAATCAATATTATTAAGGCTTGTTCACATACAGTAAAATATACCCATTTTAAGTGAACAGTTTGATGAGTATGACAAAGGTGTGTATCAGTGTAAGCGTGTGTCAATCAAGATACAGAACATTTCCATCACCCAAGTCTCCTTTCTCAAAGGGCTGCTTCTTAATTCCTAATTTGCTTTAGAAAAGAGTAGTCCAAGCTTGGATTCAGGAGGTGGTTCTCACAGTGTGCGCTCTCACTCAGGAGCACCAGCCTTTCCTGGAAACTGGCTAGCAATGCAAATCTTTGGGCCCAAACCCCTGACCTGCAGAATCAGAGACTCAGGATGGGACCCTGCGATCTGTGTGATGCTGGTGAAAGCTTAAGTTTCATAAACACTGCACAAGATCAGCTGCACTGATCATTGAAAATGAGCAGCTGGAGTGGAGCCAGATGGATCACAGAAACACTTGAGAGCCTGCCCTGAAATCAAAAGGAAGTACAAAAATGGCATGAGCTGATGAAGTGTTTCTGAAGAAAAGCCTGGGTGGGGCCTGCTGGATGGATTTGAAGGCAGAAGGTGGGAGTCAGAAAGACCAGCTCCTTTTACAGCAGGCTCTGGAAGATCCATTGTCACTGCAAATGCACAGAACGACATTGCTCCACTTCTTGAGGACTTTGGTAGTTTTAGACTTTGTGCAATGAGGTATCTGCACTTTAAGACTTTATTGCACTTCATAAGACTATCTTACGATGAGATTTGGCAGTTAGGTAGTTTTCCTCTCCTTTGAAAGGGTTTAGGTCATACGTCTAATTCTGATGTTGCTTTCATTAGAATCCCCCCCCCCCCAACCCATTCAGCTCTTCCTCAGCCTTTATGATGTTCATTTTTAAGATTTATGTGTATGATTTGCTGCTTTTTGTCCACAAGGTTGCCAGGCTGCACAAGTCAACCCGACAGATAGTGGCTGGGCAAGTCCTCACAGAGAAAGGTGGAACAAAGGGAGTTTATTGTATGGATTGAATGCTAGTTTGAATAAACAAAAAGTATATACAAGTTCTAGCTTCAAGAACGATGTTGGCTGATGTGCAGTTGGTCAATAGATTTTTAAGGGAGAGGAGAAAAGGACCTAAGTGATTGCTTCAGAAATAAATATGAGCAAAACAAACAGATGCTTAAAGAGATTATTTGAAACTTGGAAATGCAGCAAAAAGATCACTGTATGTCTTTTCAACATGATACTAGAGCAGACCCTTCCCCAGCTCTCCAGGGGAAGGTAACCTGGTGATCAGAGTCCAGACTGTGGAGTTGGAAATCTTTATATATCCTAGAAATAGAAACCCTTTATCAGATACAGGATTTGCAAACATTTTTGCAATCTGGTAGGGAGAGCCTTCAGATCATGATTAGAGTCTGGCCCCTGTGAGAGGGGGAAGGGAAGGACAGAAGAGTGGGTAGGAAGAGTCTTAGACTCTGGGCACCTGTAAGTACATTTCTCTGAGGTTGATGGGCATCCTCAAACACAGATTGTCCATTGGAGTCCCACCTCCCATACGATGGACCCTTGCTGCACTCTGCTGTTGGCTAGAAGGAGCCCAGAGGATCAAGAGAGCATTGGCTGGGCTGTCAGTGAGCTATGCTGTCTGCAGTCAGAGATGTGAGTGGTGCATTTTAATAGCCAGCTCATCTGCTCTCTAAGCCCACACACAGGTGTGTGACTGTACGGGGTTTGTATCCTCATGCTCTCCCTTCTCTGGACTACTCTTTACTCCTCTGCATATGTCTGGCAGATATCCCCAGGGCCGAGCACAGTGTCTAGCATCTTTCAAAGCAAAGGCAACCTGAACTTTTCAAAAATTAATTTGAAAAAAAAAAAAAATTAATTTGACATTCTTTTAAATTAAAAAGAAAGAATTTATTAATATAAGAAAAAAAACCTTCAACTTGGCTTAAAAGAAAAATGTGCCCTGTGGAGTGGGCTGTTCAAAATCAGTAAAATCTGCAATACTGGTTGTAAACAACTGAAAACACTAACCTGAAAATCTTTGTTAGATGAAATGTAGGGAAATAAATGAACTTATGGCCGTTGATCAGGCGAAATACTGGAAATACCTAATCCCAAGAAAATCTTAAGCTCGATTATCTATTCATTGATGGTGTTTGTTCTGGGATATCTTTATGAGTTTAATAAAGTATTTATAAATGACCCCACATGTAAATAAACTGCATTATTGGTCTGCAGGAGTCAGATAAATGGTGCTATATATTGGTCAACTATTAAAAAATTTTTTTGACTTCTCTGGTGGTCCAGTGGGTTAAGACTGAGCACTTCCAATGTAGGGGCCCAGATTTAATCCTTGATTGGGGAACTAAGATCCCACATGCCATGTAGCATGGCCTAAAAAATTGGGGGCTTCCCAGCTAGAACTGGTGGTAAAGAATCCACTTGCCAATGCAGGAGACACAAGAAATGTGGGTTTGATCCCAGGGTCAAGAAGATCCCCTGGAATAGGAAATGGCAACCCACTCCAGTATTCTTGCCTGGAGAATTCCCTGGACAGAGGAGCCTGACCAGCTCCGTGGGGTTACAAAGAGTCAGACTATGACTGAGCATACATACACACACATAAAAGTATAGATAAGACTCCCATGCTCACTGCTTTGAAGTTAGGCAAAGAGAGGAAGTGTCAGGAAAGGGTATGAAATCTGGGCACTGTACAGGGCTGTATGAGAACTCTTGTCTTACCTGTTGGTGGACTTGCTCGTGTACATGTGGGTGGTCTTGAAAGTTCTTTGCTTATAGTGTAATATGTGGGAGTCTAGGGCCCCAAGTGGCAAACCTAAGTGTGAGCCTGCCTACTGCAGTCATCAACACCATTTGCTTTCCTGTTGCCTCTCAGTAGCCCTCCACCTGTAAATTTAGATCTGTAATTTACAAGTGTGCTCCTGCTGCTGAATTTGTCTCCTTTGAGGGTGCATGAAACCAGGTGTTTGGAAGCGGAATCCAGTTTCACCCTTGATTTGTACTCTCAGATATGCCTTGAATTCATTTAAGTTTCTTTTTACCCCAAATGGAAATTGCCTTATTGTTTTATCTGATAATAAAAAGTATTATTAAAGCAATTCAATATCAAGGGGGGAAATAAAAAAATCTGTAATTTCATCACCATGAAAGAAGCTGCTCGACATTTCATAAAATGAATTCTAGACTGATTTAATTTCTTTTTTTTAAATTTTTATTTGTTTGGTGATTTTTATTATTTTGGGCTGTGCTGAGTCTGCGCTTCTGTGTGTGCATTTTCTCCAGTTGTGGCGAGCGGGGGCCACTCTCTAGTTGTGGTACACGAGCTTCTCCCTGCGGTGGGTTCTCGTTACAGAGCATGGACCCTGTAGTGCACAGGCTTCGGTAGTTGTGGTGCACTGGCTTAGTTGTCCTGCGGCATGTGTTACCTCCCTGGATCAGAGATTGAAACGGTGCATTGCATGGCACATTCTTAACCACTGGACCACATGGAAAGTCCCTCTTCTTAAAAAAACTTATCTTTTATTCAAGTATAGTTGAATCACAATGTTGTGTTAATTACCACTGTACAACAGAGGGGCTCAGTTGCACATACACACACACACACACACACACACACACACACATATATATATATACATTCTTTTCCATGTTCTTTGCCAATAATTTATCTTGAATACAGTTCCCTGTGCTGTACAATAAGACTTTGTTGTTTATCTATTATATGTATACCAGTTTACATCTGCTAATCCCAAACTCCCAATCCAACCCTCTCTCTCTGCCCATTTTTCTACTGAGTTATTTGCTGTACTGTTCTCAAGTTATATGAGCTGTTTGTGTATTTTGGAAATTAAGCCGTAGTCAGTTGCATCATTTGCAAATATCTTCTCCCATTTTGCAGGTTGCCTTTTCATTTTGCTCATGATTTCCTTTGCTGTACTGGACTGACTTCATTTCTGATCTTCATTTGGCCATGGATGCTGACACTGTCATTTTAAGTTATAATATTATAATCTAGCCTGTCTGGAATGTCTTGTGTGTCTGCTAAGTTCCTTGCAGCCTTTCTGAGTAGACCCTCATCACTTCATAGCTGGCCAATATTTTCAGATCTACTTTACTGCTCTTTGTCGTCTAATTCGGTTTTATGGATGAATGTTTCAAAGATGAGAGATGTCTCTGAGTGATCACTTCTGTATCTTCAGTCTCAGATGCTCATTATGATTCTTAAGTGACTGGCTGAAGTCATTATCGAGGCAAGAGCTATTACTTCAAGAGCTGGCAAACTTAATTCTTCTATCTGGCAAGCAGTCAACAATATGCTTCCTTTTGTACACACTCAACAGCACAAATTCACATTAACAGACATGATTTTCAGCTTCGTTTCCAGTTTAAAGGTAGAAGAGGAGTGTTGTCCAGATAGAATCTATCAAATTAGATAGAATTAGATTAGAGAGAATCTACCAAATTATAGGAGTGAGGAGTATATGGAAATCTGTTCAGTTGCCTCAAGTTCTTGAAAGATTGTGTCAAGAATTGCAATCTCAAAATGCTGGAAAGGGCCAATAAAACAGACTACAGGACTTCCCTGGTGGTCCAGTGGTAAAGAATCTGCCTGCCGATGCAGCGGACATGGGTTCGATCCCTGGTCTGGGAGGATCCCACATGCCACGAGCAACGAAGCCTGTGTGCCACAACTACTGAGCCCGCATGCCCTAGAGTGATCCACAGCAGGAGACGCCTTCACGTTGCAACTAGAGAGTTGCCCTCAGTTGCCACAACTAGAGAAAGCTCACATGCAGCAACGAAGACGCAGAGCAGCCAAAAATAATTACTTAAAAAAAAAAAAACAGATTACACAAGTATTTAATTAAGTCTGAGTAAAGCAATAGCAGAAGGTGAGGGCCGGGACAAACTGGAGAACCATACCTCACTTGACTTTTTTTTTTTAATACTTTTTTTTGAAGTGTTATACTGATCAAATAAAACAGCCAAATCACTGGCTGCCATTTGAAATTTTCTAGTTTCTGAAGTGCAAGATTGGCACAAGACAGGGAAATACCTACAGGTCTCATAAGTTTGACTGTTGCATCCAAATGGATCCCTTCTTTTATTCCCTATTTCAGCACTCCTTTTATTCCCCTTTCAAGCACTTATTGCAGTCTGTATGAATAGTTTCTGCTTTTAATTTGTTTCCTTGATTATGATCTCTTTCTGTCAGTGCTAAGCTTTGTGAAGGCAGGGGCCTCATTCATCTAGCTCGTCTCTGTAATTAACCTGCACTGCCGCCGCTGCTGCCTAGTCGCTTCAGCTGTGCCCGACTCTGCCACTCTATGGACTGCAGCCCGCCAGCCTCCTCTGTCCATGGGATTCTCTAGGCAAGAGTACTGGAGTGGGTTGCCTGCACTGGCCAGGGCGAGATACATAATTGGCTTCAAAAATAGAAAATTGTTGAGGGGATGAAACAAAGAGTGTGATATATCTTATCATGTGATGTATCTTTTTTATCCTGGAACCCCCCAGTGCCTGGTACAATTGTGGTGATGCAGTAAGTATACGTTAGATGAGATGATTGGTGATGATGGTCCACCACAGATGGTTAACCACATGGAACTACTTTACATTGGGCGGGGGGCAGGTTCTCAAAATAGATGTGGTCAGTAGACTGGGGAGATACTCGGGCAGTGGACTCAGCTCTGCCAGGCAGTAAATGGCAAGTTTTATGGGTACTAATAAAGCATAACTAGTAATCAGAGCAGGCTGCTTGGCATCAGGGTTATCTGATGATGGATGAAAACAGGAAACCCAGAAAAGGTCAGCATTCCCAGGTAAAGATATGCACTCTGCCTCGGGTGAGGCTGATGATACTAGAACTAAATCCACTGGGGCTGAAGTTTGAGTTCATACACGTGGTAAGAAGAGGAATGGTGAGAGAAAGGCCCAACAGGAGACAGGGCACTAAGATGTCCAGTATGGGTTTAGGATTCGAAAATTCCAAAAATGATCATAAGATGTAGGCAGTGTCCAGACAGGACAATTGCTGGAGCCCAGATCAGGCCTACACCAGCGTTAGTGTTGCTTGGTGTTGAGTTCTTTAATAGATTCTACCCCAACTAAGGCCTCATTGGTGCACATCAGTACCCTTGGCTCTAGAGAGAAGAGATTCCAGTCCTAACTTTTATCCTAAGTGAGTGTAAACCTAGAATGTTTCATTTGTAGAGGAGAACCCATGTGGGTTAATGCTTTCATATATTTAGCAATCAGGACTCTTTGATTAGGTAGATAACAGAAAGATCATTCATATTAACTTAAGTGAGAAAGAGGAAGCTCTTGGCTCGTATACATAGAGCATGCAAAGGCAGAGCAGAGCTGGCCTTGGGGTTTATTCTCTCACTAGATTTATGTGCTGTTCTCTGCTGTAACGTCACTCTACTCTCTGGGATAGATTTCCCTGTAGAGAACAGCATAACCTAGTGGTGATGAACTGGGGCAGTCAGTCCCACAGCCTGGGTGTAAAGCCCACCACTCCCCTTTGACCTTAAATAAAGTCATCATCTATAAAATGTGCGTAATTAATAGCACCAACATCATCAATTGTTTGCAAGGATTAAATGAGCACGTAAATGTAAAACACTCAGAATGGTGCCTGGTATATAGAAAGTACTGTGTTGTTATTATTGGCTCCCAGCAGCTCTGGCTTATAACACAACAGTTATGATGCCAGAGGGTGGAGAATGATTCACCCTGCCAATGGCTGGTTAAAAACAGTTGTCTAGGAAGACTCATTAGCTGAAACTGAGACAGATGTGTTGGCCATGTAAGAGGTGCGATCTCCTATGAAAAGAAGAGAAAATTGAGAAACGAGGCATAGATGCCTCTGTCCGCCACATTTTGTATTTGCCTCCCATATAGAATTGTTGCTGGGAAGTGACTGCCCAGCTCAGGTCTGTATTTCCTAGCAGCTTTCCTCCTCTGCATGGGAGATGAGGAAGTGAGAGGGGAAAACACTTGACTAGTTCTTATCCACGTCGTGAGGTTGAAGTGATATGTGATCCTTCCAAACTAAGGCTTTTTTAAGAGATGGTCTTGTTTTGTCCATACTTTCTCCTTGTTATGTGATGAGGACGTTGTCCTCAATACTCTTTTACACAATGGAATCCGCTGGTTATCTTAACAAAACTGATGCCAGGCCTGACATTAGACCAGTGGTTCTTAACCAAGGGGCATTTTGGGCCCCTTAGTGGGCATTTTGCAAAATCTGAGAATATCTTTGTGAGAATATCACTGTTGTGTGGAGGAGTTATTGGAATCTAGTAAGCAGAGGCCAGGTATATTGCTAAACATCCTACAATGCACAGATATCCCCCCCCCCCCCGCCCCAACAAAGACTATCTGGTCTGAACTGTGGCAAGGTTTATAAACCCTGCCCTAGAGGGTGGAGAGCATAAGGCTGAGAGATGGAAGGTGCTGACTCACTGCGTCAAGGAAAGTCGCCAGTCAGCCTGGAGCACCTACATTGGAGAGTCATCTGAATGGAAAGAAGACTCTGTTGTGTTAAATCTTTGAAATTTGGGGTCTTTCTGTTGGGGAGCAGCTAGCATTAATTGCCTTAAGTAATATAAGAAATGTACTGAAGGAACTGTGATTATTTAACTTATGAAATGGACATATATTTTTATTGCTGTCTGCCTAGGTTGCGATATTAAATTGTGGGCCATTGTTTTAATACTCAAAATTGACCAGTAATTCACAGCACAGATTTCCCTAACTAAAATCATGCAAATCAGTATTCAGTGATTTTAGGGCATGGGAATGGATTTTAGTATATGTGCTGCCGAAGTGAGCACATGGGAATGGATTTTTGAGTCTTTGGTTTGTATCATGGATGAAAAATATTTGGATTCTGACCTTAATAAGTAGGTTAGGTTTTGTTTCAAGTCAAAATTTGTTTTATTTAGGATTTCATCTGTTTTATTCAGTAAATGTTAAGTTAATCTTTCACATCATCTTATTGGTTATTGTTTGTAAAGAAGACAAGTTAGATTTGTAAAGTAAGAGCAGAAAAAATGTTACAGATGGTAGTTTTAGTAAATATTGTAAAAATGCCAGATTCTTAAATCTGTTTGACTATATGAGTTACTGTGAATGCTTTGAAACTGGTTAATATTGAAACTCTTCAGGGATTGTGTTTTTTCAGGAATTTTAGAAGAAAGACATCAATACTCTCAGTGCCTGGGGGTGCCAGAGTCCAGGGGGACCCACCTCTCCATCTAGAGTCACCAGGGCTGGACAATTGAACACTTAACTCTTTGGCTATATTGATAGAATTAGAGATGGGCTAGGTAAGAGTCAGGGCTTCCCAGGTGGCGCTAGTGATAAAGAACTCACCTGCCAGGGCAGAAAACATAAGAAACATGGGTTTGATCCCTGGGTGGAGAATATCCCCTGAAGGAGGGCATGGCAACCCACTTCAGTATTCTTGCCTGGAGAATCCCATGGACAGAGGAACCTGGTGGGCGATAGTCTATAGAGTCGCAAAGAGTCGGACACGACTGAAGCTACTTCAAACACACACACAAAGGTGAGGGTCATTTTGGGACGTGTTCAGGATTTGTCAGAAGAAACGTGCTTTATTTTTTGCTGATTTGGAGTGATAAGATTGTAAGTCACACTATGGGCAACCATCTTACTTAAGAATGAAGTCATCATAAAGAAGAACGTAGATGGAAGATGGAGATGGAAATAGAAAGAGAGATTAGGTTCTAATGACATCATTTGAATACCTAGGCCAAGTTATTAAGTCCTACCTAGAACTTCATGGACTTTCCATTAACCCACATCAGTAAAGTTACCCTTCTTGCTTAAGCCAGTTGGGTTAAGTTTTCTGTCACGTATATCTACCTTCAGGTAACATAGATGAGATATGTTGGTTATTCCTACCATGATGAAATGTGTTGATTGTGTCTTTGCTATGGTAGAATATATTATTATTATTGATTATTTGTTCCTCTCCTGTGAGCTGCCATTTGCACCCATTTGCATGTGACTGGCATTAACTACCCTCTGGGAGGAGAATAGTTCTCTAATCTGTGATGTCAAGTCTGGTCATGTGACTTGCTGTGGCCAACAAAGTGTTGGAAGAAATGACATGTGCCACATCCAAGCAGAAGATTTAAGGGCAATCACATGGTTCTGCCGTTTTCTCTTTCTCTATTTTCTAATCTGTCCAGTGGCCATAGATCCCAAAATGAATCCCAGAATGGAGAAGATATTTGGAGCAGAGCCTTAGTGGACCCACAGATGACAAGTAGCATGATGAGAAACAATTTTACTTTGTTGTAAACTATTGATGTTTTAGTGGTATTGTTAATGAAGCGTAACCTAGCAAGAGCTGACTAATATGCTTGCTATTTTTGGAATGCTTGCCAAAATTTATAATTGAATATAAACCTAGAGCACTTATAATCATTGACTATATCCTACAAGTTACCAAACATGAATTTGGAATGACTAGTTTTTTTTTTTCTCTCTCTCTCTCTTTTTTTTTGGTGTTCATAGCCCTAACTAGTTATATGCAGTGGTGACAGAGAGCGTGTGTTTTATCTCTGTGGCATAATAACTAATAAGCTACCAAATTTCTTTGATTCTCAATGTCTTCCTTATAATAATAATATCTTCTCTAGGATTTTTGTGCATACAGAGTTAAACACAGTGCAAGGCACATGATAAAACACTCAGTAAATAGCAACTACTATTTTTATCATTACAGAGGAAAGTGCCCTTACAAACTCTTTTTGATGCTTCCAGTAACAAACCCCCTTGGATGGGGTCCAAGTAAAGCCTAACCAATATTAAACACTATTTCCTAATGGGTGGCATTCTGGGAAGGCTCCCAAGATCTTACTTTTATATTTTTATTTATTTATTTGGCTGTGCCAGGTCTTAGCTGTGGCATGTAGGAGCTAGTTCCCTAACAGGATTGAACCCAGGCCGCCTGCATTGGGAGTGTGGAGTCTTAACCACTGAACCACCAGGGAAATCTCAAGACATTACTTATAAAATTGCATCTATATCATTTCAGGAAACAGTAACTGGGGAGAATGCTGTGGAGAAAGTTGAATGAGAGTTGAGGGAATATACTGAGAAGTAGTATAGCCATTCATCTTCTGAATTTCTTTTTACTTGAAGGTAAATGAAAAGAGATCAGCAATTGCTCAACACAGAACTGAGGACAGTAGCATCTAGTTGGGGTTCTTGCACATGCTTCATTTACAAGTGCCTTTTGGCAGGTTTGTTTTGTTAGAAGGCACAGGTTATGTTGGTTGAACTAATTATTTAATAATCTTAGAAAAGGGGATAAGGAATTTTTATGACAGGAGTACCTCTTAGGACAAATATCTCTGAATAATAAAGAGTAAGTGTTCTGAATGATTTAGACTGAAAGCTGTGTATGTGTGTATGTTCGCATCCATGCACATATGCTTTTGGATGGTATGGAAAGAACCAGAATGTGACCTAATAGGAGGAAAGGAGGCACTGAACTTAGAAGTATTATCTGGGAATTGGGGATGGTTCCAGTTTTTCTTTTTATATTCCTGAATCATATAGTGTGTTCAGGCATTGTGTTAGGGCCTAAAGGTGTAGACTCATTCATTCTTTCATTCTTTCAGCAAATATTTACTGATCACCTACAATGTGCCAGGCACTGTGCTAGCCACCTGGGAATGCAATAGAGAATGCAATCAGGTATTGTCCGTGACCCTCAGAGAACTGAGAGTCTAAGAAGACATGGATGATTAAATCATGACATGCATAACTATGAATTTACAGCGGTGTTAGCTACAAGGAAGGAAAGTTAAAAAAAGCATGAGGATGTTTACCAGAGGGATTTATCACTTTGCCTGTTAGTGTTAGGGAAATGATATGGTCTGATTTGTCTTTTGAAAGATTATTCTGGCTTTGTGGTTGAAAAGAAGATTCAATAGTGAGTACAGAGAATCAGTTAGAAGTCTATTACAGGGATCCCAGGAAGAAACATGGTTGGCTTAGGACAAGGAGGTGATGATAGATAAGTGAACCAGTTTCAGAAATCTTGAGGAGGTGAACTCAGTTGAACTTGGTGAAGAATTGGATGAGAGAGAAGAGGGAAGTACTATCAAGAATGATTCCTAGGAGAAGGAAATGGCAACCCACTCCAGTATTCTTGCCTGGAAAAGTCCATGGACAGAGGAGCCTAGCGGGCTGCAGTCCATGGGGTTACATGACTGAGCATGTGTGCATGAGGGTGGAGGGAGATGGGTTGGTAGCAATAAAGTGGTAGAACTAAAAAAAAAAAAAAAGAATGATTCCTGGGTTTTAAGCTCTCTCTCTCTGGTCTCTAGGTCCTCATAAATGCACTATGAAAAATGAAGTGTTTGCCTAAGCATAAGCAAAGTTATGGCACAGAGAAGTGGGACTTGGAAAAAAAATGTCCCATCAATGACCCTTGAGCTTAATTTCCTGAGGGCTCAGTGTTTAAAGAAGATTAGAATATAATTTATTTGTTTTTTGGTATGTAGCCAAAGTCAACACAAGTACCCAGACTATAATGCACTGCTTTAGGGCACAATTTGAATATTCCAGCCCCAGGCCAAACTGTGAAGTCTATTTTTGTGTGGTCCTGTAATATTCTCCATCTTCTCTCCCACCCCAAGTTAAAAAAAAAAAAAGAAAAGGTGCTCTTTACTTTTCAGAGCTGTTTGCAGAGCCTGAGGGATATCTCGTAACAGCCTGCTCTTCAAGGAATTAACTTCACAACTTAATGAAGAGAAACTTGCATGACTTCATCTGTGCTCAGTGATTTTTATTTCTCAGACTGTGTTTCTGTATGGCATAGATAGAAAAGCATACACTTATGCTAAAACATAACTGATACAATTTACAGTTTTAGAATATATAATATGTAACTTTTGGATGAGTTATAAAAGTAGACACTTAGTGGGCATTGATTAATGTTACTTATAAATGTGAAAATTGAGACACACCAATATTAACTAACTTGCTTTTGGACTCACAGGTACTCATTAGAATTCAAAGCTTATATTTATGTCAGAACTTGTTCCTTCAACAAATATTTATTGAGTACTGTTTGCCAGGGCTATTTCCAAGTAAATAATGTTACCATAATAAATTTCTTGTCCACAAAGAACTCATGTTCTACTTGGAAAGAAAAATAAGAAAAAAAATTGTATAATTTCATATACTACCATGAAGAATAAAATGGGGCAAGGCATAGAATGTAATTAAGCACATTAAAACAATGCTTTGTCAAAGAAGTCCTTTGTGAAGGGAAGATATTTGAGCTGAGATGGAATTGATGAGAAGGAAATCATTCTAGGTAGGGCACATCAAGTGCAAAGATCCTGAGGCAGAAAATAGCTCAGCAGGTTTGACAATAAGAAAGAAAAAGTCCCTGGAGTAGGAAATGGCAACCCACTCCAGTATTCTTGCCTGGAAATTCCCATGGACAGAGGAACCTGGTGGGCTGCAGTCCCTGGGGTTGCAAAGAGTTGGACACAACTGAGCATGCACATACAAAACAGACTCACAGACATAGAGAAGAGACTTGGGATTGCCAAGGAGAAGAGGGAAAGAGGAGGGATGGACTGGGAGTTTGGGGTTAGTAGATGCAAACTATTACATTTAGCATGGATAAACAAGGTCCAACTTTATAGCACAGAGAACTATATTCAATATCCTGTAATCAACCACGACTGAAAAACATATGAAAAAGAATATATACATGTATGTATAACTGAATCACTTAGCTATGCAGAAATTAACACAATATTGTAAATCAGTTATACTTCAATAAAATTAAAAACAACAAAAAAAAAAAAGAAAGAAAAAGTCATCTGGTGGGGATGTGGCAAATCCAATGACAAATGAAATATTTCCTGCCATATCCAGTTTCCCAGGTGGTGCAGTGGTAAAGAATCTGCCTGCCAATGCAAGAGACGCAGGAGACACAGGTTCAATCCCTGGCTTGGAAAGATCCCCTGGAGTAAGAAATGGCAACCCACTCCAGTATTCTTGCCTGGAGAATCCCCATGGACAGAAGAGCCTGGCGGGCTACAGTCCATGGGGTCGCAAAGAGTTGGAGACAACTGAGCAAGCACACACTGCATCAGTAAACAAAGGATTGTCACAGTTATCAGTGATTGCAGCCCTCCAGCCTGAGCTGGTCTGCCCTGAGGAAACTCAGAAAGGAAAAGAATACATGCCATCTAATAGCCATCAGACTGTAGCCACTCCCTATGGTGAGCCCTGTGGAAACTGAGGATATGAAAACACAAGATATTGGCTCTAGATAGGTGAGATGCATATCAAAAGAATGATTTCAGTGAGCCCAGAGTCTTGCATCTTCCTCCACATAGAAAAGTGCTAAATTCCTTGACTCGAGACATATGGTTTTCTTTAATAAAGGATAATCTTTTGATGTTCAGACTCCAATGGTAAAGAATCTGCCTGCAATGAAGGAGACCCAGATTCAATCCCTGAGTTAGAAAGATCCACTGGAGAGGGAATGGCAACTCACTGCAGTATTCTTGCCTGGAGAATCCCATGGACAGAGGAGCCTGGCAGACTACAGTTCTTGGTGTCGCAAAGTTGGACACAACTGATCAACTAACACTTTCATTTTTCTTTTTTTTTTTTACTTTCAGACTGCCTGTCTTTTGTTACAAAACTTCTGTATAACCTGGCTTCCCATGCACCTCCTCAGAATAGTTCTCTCAGGGTTACTTGAGATGTTGCCTCCTGGACTTGAAGTCCTAAAAATTCCCACCAAATAAAACATAACTCTCAACTTCTAGGTCATGAATACTTTTTAAGTCCACACCAAGAAGAAGTGTATTTGAAGGCCAAGAGATTAGAAAATCTTTAGGGCTACAGTAAAGAGCTTGGATTTTATCTAAGGGTAATGGGAAGTCTTGAGAGGATTTTAAGCACTAAAGTAACATGATCTAAGTAGAATTTAAGAAGATCACCCAGTTGCCGGGTAGAATGGAGAGAGTAGATATAGCAGAGTGTGAGAAGAAAGATAGCTGCTGAGAAAGCTGGTGGTTTGAACCATCATTGTAGGAACAGAGATAGAGAAGTCAGTGAATTTATAATATCTTTGCGTATCAGGTGGCACGGTTTACTGGTGGACTAGTGATAGGAGGTAAAGAGTAAAACAAAAATAAGGGCAACTTCTATGTTTTTGACTAAAGCAATTAAATTATGAATCTCTGTAGTACTGAGGATTCAACTCCGATCACCTTGCCACTCCAGCATACTCTTCTGAAAGGCATTGTCTAATTGCCTGTCCTAGTGAGGTTATTTTTCCTTTTGAAGTGTTACTTTTAACAAAAAAAAAATAAAGAAAAAAAAAAATATATATATATAAATGAAGTGTTACTTTATTATTCTGTCTACAGGAAGCAGGGAGAGAGATTGATATTTATAGGTTGCCCACCCCAGATATCTGCTCCAAGCCTTCTGACTAGGTTAGTGATAGTTGTGGGACATTGGCTCTGCCAGTGAGGATGTCTGCCTCAGTGTCCAGTTCCTTTGCTCCAGAAGAAGACAAAGAGACCGACAGCATCAACCTGACTGCCCTTCTTGTTGCCCAGTGCTCCCCTTTGTCTGCAGCCCACTTCCTGTATCTGGTGTCATGACTTGGTCAAGAAGACTTTGGGTACACATCTGCCAGTAAGGGTTGACAGATGGGATCTGGACTATGGTCCCGGTACTGTGATGGTCTCCAGAGCCTAGAGGATGAGTGCCTGGCCCCTTCAGCTCCCTGCTTTCTTTAGTCAGAGCAGGTTCTAGAACTTCATGGTGCGGTGGAACTGGGTCACCACCGTGGTTTGGACAGACAGCAGGGTGGGGCAGAGTGTCCCCAGGCTGCTCCGGAGCTGGCTTCAGAAGAGAGGCTAAAGTCGGGCCTGTGGTTGAAATTACACATGTGTCCCTGGCAGAATTCACGTCAGGATTTATAAAAATAGATTTTATAACTTCAGCTGTACTTGGCAGTGATCACTTCTTGGTTGAAGATGCTTGGAGGGTCTCTAAGATCATTTCTTACTGCAGATGGAGATCTGAATTCTGACAGTGAGTGAGTTACCCTTGCCTTTTGAAAGTCTCCTGAACAGGCACAGAAAGGAGTGTCAACCAGTCAGGATCCTGGCAGGAAAGAGGATTCGCCTCTGAGGGGCTTCCCTCATAGCGTAGTTGGTAAAGAATCCGCCTGCAATACAGGGGACCCAGGTTTGATTCCTAGGTTGGGAAGATCCCCTGGAGAAGGGATAGGCTACCCACTCCAGTATTTTTGGGCTGCCCTTGTGGCTCAGCTGGTAAAGAATCCGCCTCAATGAGGAAGACCTGGTCTCAATCCCTGGGTTGGGAAGATCTCCTGGAGAAGGGAAAGGCTACCCACTCTAGTATTCTGGCCTGGAGAATTCCATGGACTGTATAGTCCATGGAGTTGCAACATGACAGAGCGACCTTCACTTCACTTCACTTCTGATGGTTCATGTGAAGAGAATGAATGAAGCAACTCTTTGCAGAAGTCTAGGTGGGGCTAAGGGACAATGAAAGGGCAGGAGAGTCACCAAGAGGCTGGCAGCAGGGCAATCTCTTACCACTCCAGGGGCCGAAGAAGATAAAGACAGAACTATAGTTACCTGAGCCAGGGGAGAACCTGAACCATAGAGGAGGAGCCGCCAGCAGGGGCTGGGGTGGTGGAGGGAGTACCAGACAGGTGGCCCAGAAGTGGGAGGGACTGAGGAAGTTTATTCACCTCCTCTGTTCAGTCTCCTGCCTGCCTGTAGGGGAGAGAAGCAGGAGGAAGGGGAGGAAGGTAGATCTGGAAGAGCAGATGAAAGACCAGCAATACAGAGGGATGTCATTATACACTCCAGATCATAGCGTTGGCATTGTCTTCACTTTTTCTAAAATTTAAAGCAAATGTTTTAATTTAATTTAATTAGTTAACTTATTTTTTGGGTGCCCTGAGTCTTCGTTGCTGCACACAGGCTTTCTCTAGTTGCAGCAAGCGGGGACTACTCTTCCTTGCAGTGCATGGGCTTCACATTGCAGTGGCTTCTCTTGTGGAGCACGGGCTCTAGGCTCACAGGCTACAGCAGTTGCAGCTCACAGGCCATAGAGTGCAGGCTCAGTAGTTGTGGCCCATGGGCTTAGTTCCTCCATGGTATGTAGGATCTTCCCAGACCAGGGATTGAACCCATGTCCCCAGCATTTGCAGGTGGATTCTTAACCACTGGACCATGAGGGAAGTCTTGGCATTGTCTTTAGACACACATGCACACACACACACACACACACACACACATCCTTTTCCTCCTCCTCCATTTCTTTTTATTGATTTATAATAATAATCTTCAAACCCCAAGACACACATAAACCACTGCGGGAGAGAGTGATGGAACGTGAATACTACACTATGGGGACAGTGGGTGCATCCAGGTATTCCTTGGTACAGCATGGGATGGAGCAGGGAGTGTGGATGGGGGTCATAGCTTAGACCCTTATTGCTGGTTGGGAGTTGACGGGCAAAGTGAGAGAGGGGCTCAGGGTGAATAACAAAAATTCTCACCCCAAAGACAATGGCATTTGGGGACAGAGAGGGTCAAGGTATGTGTTTCATGCAGACTAAGGGTGGGAGTCAAAATGAGCTTCAGAGACGAGCTTTCTACTCAGGAAGAGATGGGTTTGAGGTGGTTTGATTTAGAGCCCCCACGTTGGTACCTGGTCCAGTTTCTTAAGGGCTTGTTTAAGGCACAATTATATTTTTGGTTATATATCTTAGCAGCAAAAAAAACTCGCACAAACCAAAGTTCACATATTTATTTATAAATTGCATCTCTCCTCCACATTACCTTATTGACATACTGCGGTCAGAGCACGGACTCTGGATCTCAGATTTTTCTTCTGTTTTGAGAAGTGATTATCCTCAAAGACCTTAGAACAACGCCTGACATGAAGTCAGCAGAATGTGGGTTACACTGCAGTAAGAGACATATCCCAAACACAAAATTTTTAAGGGTTAAACTAAAGTATTTAAATAGAAGTTTACATATACATATATATATATATAAAATATATAAGAATATATATTTCCACACTCCATCTTGCACACCTTCTGGGGCATGCACAGTCCTCACTTTGGAGTCCTCCAGTTGAGATTTAGTATTTGCTGGCAGACCGGCTGCTACCTTGTGTAAATTCACTTTTCCAACCTCACTGTCCTCCTCTGTGATGAGGGCAATTAAATGTGCCTGCCTTACAGGGCTGATAGAGGATTAAATATACCACATCCACATAGCCCAGGCCCTGCCTGATGCATCTTCAGTTCAGTTCAGTCGCTCAGTCATGTCTGACTCTTTGTGATCCGCATGGACTGCAGCACGCCAGGCTTCCCTGTCTGTCATCAGTCCCAGAGTTTACTCAAACTCATGTCCATTGGTTCGGTGATGCCATCCAATCATCTCATCCTCTGCCGTCCCCTTCTCCTCTTGCCTTCAATCTTTCCTAGCATCAGGGTCTTTTCGAATGAGTCAGTTCTTCGCATCAGGTGGCCAAAGTATTAGAGTTTCAGCTTCAGCATCAGTCCTTCCAATGAGTATTCAGGACTGATTTCCTTTAGGATTGTCTGGTTGGATCTCCTTGCAGTCCAAGGGACTCTCAAGAGTCTTCTCCAACACCACAGTTCAAAAGCATCAATTCTTCAACGCTCAGCTTTCTTTATAGTCCAACTCTCATATCCGTACATGACTACTGGAAAAACCATAGCCTTGACTAGACGGACCTTTGTTGTCAAAATAATGTCTTTGCTTTTAAATATGTTGTCTAGGTTGGTCATAACTTTTTTCCCAAGGAGCAAGTGTCTTTTAATTTCATGGCTACAGTCACCATCTGCAGTGATTTTGGAACCCCCCAAAATAAAGTCTGTCACTGTTTCCATTGTTTCCCCATCTATTTGCCATGAAGTGATGGGACCAGAGGCCTTGATCTTTGTTTTCTGAATGTTGAGTTTTAAGCCAACTTTTTCACTCTCTTCTTTCACTTTCATCAAGAGGCTCTTTAGTTCTTCTTTGCTTTCTGCCATAAGTGTGGTGTCATCTGCATAGCTGAGGTTATTTATATTTCTCCCAGCAATCTTGACTCCAGCTTATGCTTTATCCAGTCCAGCATTTCTCATGATCTTCTCTGCATATAAGTTAAATAAGCAGGATGACAATACACAGCCTTGACGTACTCCTTTCCCTGATTTGTAACAAGTCTGTTGTTCCATGTCCAGTTCTAACAGTTGCTTCTTGACCTCCATACAGATTACTCCGGAGGCAGGTCAGGTGGTCTGGTATTCCCATCTCTTTCAGAATTTTCCACAGTTTGTTGTGATCCACACAGTCAAAGGCTTTGGCATAGTCAATAAAATGAAGCAGATGTTTTTCTGGAGCTCTCACTTTTTCAATGATCCAACGGATATTGGCAATTTGATCTCTGGTTCCTCGCCTTTGCAAAATCCAGCTTGAACATCTGGAAGTTCACAGTTCATGTACTGTTGAAGCCTGGCTTGGAGAATCTTGAGCATTACTTTGCTAGCATGTGAGATGAGTGCAATTGTGCAATAGTTGGAGCATTCTTTGACATTGCCTTTCTTTGGGATTGGAATGAAAACTGACCTTTTCCAGTCCTGTGGCCACTGCTGAGTTTTCCAAATTTGCTGGCACATTGAGTGCAGCACTTTCACAGCATCATCTTTTAGGATTTGAAATAGCTCAACTGGAATTCCATCACCTCCACTAGCTTTGTTCATAGTGATGCTTCCTAAGGCCCACTTGACTTCACATTCCAGGATATCTGACTCTAGGTGAGTGATCACACTATCATGGTTATCTGGGTTGTGAAGATATTTTTTGCATAGTCCTGTGTATTCTTGCCACCCTTTCTTAATATCTTCTGCTTCTGTTAGGTCCATACCATTTCTGTCCTTTATTGTGACCATCTTTGCATAAAATGTTCCCTTGATAGCTCTAATTTTCATGAAGAGATCTCTAGTCTTTTCCCATTCTATTGTTTTCCTCTATTTCTTTACATTGATCACTTAGGAAGGCTTTCTTATCTCTCCTTGCTGTTCTTTGGAACTCTGCATTTAAATGGGTATATCCTTCCTTTTTCTCCTTTGCCTTTTGCTTTTCTTCTTTTCACAGCTATTTGTAAGGCCTCCTCAGACAACCATTTTGCCTTTTTGCATTTGTTTTTCTTCAGGATGGTCTTGGTCACTGCCTCCTATACTATGTCACAAACCTCCATCCCTAGTTCTTCAGGCACTCTGTCTATCAGATCTAATCCCTTGAATCTATTTGTCACTTCCACTGTATAACTGCAAAGGATTTGACTTAGGTCATACATGAATGGCCTAGTGGTTTTTCCAACTTTCTTCAATTTAAGTCTGAATTTGGCAATGAGGAGTTTATGATTCGAGCCATAGTCACCTCCAGGTCTTGTTTTTGCTGACTGTATAGAGCTTCTCCATCTTTGGCTGTAAAGAATATAATCAATCTGATTTCAGTATTGACCATCTGGTGATGTCCATGTGTAAAGTCTTCTCTTGTGTTGTTGGAAGAGTGTGTTTGCTATGACCAGTGTGTTCTCTTGGCAAAACTCTATTAGCCTTTGCCCTCCTTCATTCCATACTCCAAAGCCAAATTTGCCTGCTACTTCAGGTATTTCTTGACTTCCTGCTTTTGCATTCCAATCCCCTATGCTGAAAAGGACATCTTTTTGGGGTGTTAGCTCTAGAAAGTCTTGTAGGTTTTCACAGAACCATTCAACTTCAGCATCTTCAGCATTACTGGTTGGGGCATAGACTTGGATTACTGTGATATTGAATGGTTTGCTTTGGAAATGAACAGAGATCATTCTGTCATTTTTGAGATTGCATCCAAGTACTGCATTTTGGACTCTTTTGTTGACTATGAAGACTACTCCATTTCTTCTAAGGGATTCCTGCCCACAGTTGTAGATATAATGGTCATCTGAGTTAAATTCACCCATACCAATCCATTTTAGTTCACTAATTCCTAAAATGTCGATGTCCACTCTTGCCATCTCCTATTTGACCACTTCCAATTTGCCTTGATTCATGGACCTAACATTCCAGGTTTCCTATGCAATATTGTTGTTTACAGCATTGGACTTTACTTCCATCACTAGTCACATCCACAACTGGGTGTTGTTTTTGCTTTGGCTCCGTCTCTTTATTGTTTCTGGAGTTAGTTCTCCACTGATCTCCAGTATCTTATTGGGCACCTACCGACCTGAGGAGTTCATCTTTCAGTGTCCTATCTTTTTGCCTTTTCATACTGTTTATGGGGTTCTCAAGGCAAGAATACTGAAGTGGTTTGCCATTCCCTTCTCCAGTGGACCATGTTTTGTCAGAACTCTCCACCATGACCCGTCTGTCTTGGGTGGCGCTACACGGCATGACTCAGTTTCATTGAGTTAGACAAGGCTGTGGTCCATGTGATCAGATTAGTTAGTTTTCTGTGACTGTGATTTTCATGCTTTCTGCCCTCTTAACTGACTTCAGAACTCAGTTAAATGTTACATGTGATTATTGTCACAAAAATAACGATCATTGTATTTAAATCAGCAAAGAGAAAAAAAATCATAATACTGTAAGATCATATATGATCAGTGTAAAGAAACCTGGGATATTTTTAGAACTTTTCCTGAAGCTTCTGTATATACAGAGGCATATTTTGCATAATTGTAATTATAAGACGCTTACTCCTTGGAAGGAAAATTATGACCAACCTAGACAGCATATTAAAAAGCAGAGACATTACTTTGCCCACAAAGGTCCGTCTAGTCAAGGCTATGATTTTTCCAGTAGTCATGTATGGATGTGTGAGTTGGACCATAAAGAAAGCTGAGTGCTGGAGAATTGATGCTTTTGAACTGTGGCGTTGGAGAAGACTCTTGAGAGTCCCTTGGACTGCAAGGAGATCCAACCAGTCCATCCTAAAGGAGATCAGTCCTGAGTGTTCATTGGAAGGACTGATGTTGAAGCTGAAATTCCAATACTTTGGCCATCTGATGCAAACAGCTGACTCATTTGAAAAGACCCTGATGCTGGGAAAGATCCAAGGCAGGAGGAGAAGGGGACGACAGAGGATGAGATGGTTGGATGGCATCACCGACTCAATGGACATGAGTTTGGGTAAACTCCAGGAGTTGGTGATGGACAGTGAGGCCTGGCGTGCTGCAGTCCATGGGGTCACAAAGAGTCGGATACAACTGAGTGACTGAACTGAACTGATTGCGTATTCTGTTATGGACCTGTTAAAAACAGGTGTAAAATCTTATAGGGTCAGAATAATTTATTCACCTACCCCTATTGCTGGTCATTTGTGTTTTTTCTAAGGTTTTTCTGTTTTAGACAACACTGTGATGAATAGTCTGTTTTTAACAGGCTTATTGGGATATGGTTTATGTGCCATCAAATGACCCACATAAAGTGTGTGAATCACTGATATTTTAGTGTTTTCAGCATTGTATGACCATCAGTAGAATCTAACTTTAGAACATCGTTATTGCTGCACAAAGAACCTGTGCTCATGGTGGTCATCCCCATGGTCAACCCCCACAGATCCAGGCAACCACTAATCTACTTTCTGTCTCTACAGGTTTGTCTATTCTGGACATTTCAGATAAACAGGATCATACAGTTATGTTGTATCTGGAGACTGGTCTCTTTCACTTCACGTAATGTTTTTTGAGGTTCACCCACACTGCAGCACTGTCAGAACATTATTCCTTTTTATTGCCAAACATCCCATGGTGTGGATATGTCATGCTTTATTCATCTATTCATGAATGATGTACATTTGAGTTGTTTCCATGATGAATAATCTTATAGATTAATCTTAACTATTTCCTTTGAATGCACTCCAAGACTTGAAAATTCTGGGTCACAAGTTCTGCCTGTTATTTCCAGACTTTTGACCATCAGTTCAGTTCAGTTCAGTTGCTCAGTCATTGCAACCCCACAGACTGCAGCACGCGAGGCTTCTGTGTCCATCACCAACTCCGGGAGCTTGCTCAAACTCATGTCCATCAAGTTGGTGATGCCATCCAACCATCTCACCCTCTGTCATCCCCTTCTCCTGCCCCCAATCCCTCCCAGCATCAGGGTCTTTTCCAATGAGTCAACTCTTTGCATGAGTGGCCAAAGTATTGGAGTTTCACCTTCAGTATCAGTCCTTCCAATGAACACCCAGGACTGATCTCCTTTAGGATGGACTGGTTGGATCTCCTTCCAGTCCAAGGGACTCTCAAGAGTCTTCTCCAACACCACAGTTCAAAAGCATCAATTCTTCAACGCTCCACTTTCTTTATAGTCCAGCTCTCACATCCATACATGGCTACTGGAAAAACCAAAGCTTTGACTAGATGGACCTTTGTGGGCAAAGTAATGTCTCTGCTTTTTAATATACTGTCAGGTTGGTCATAGCTTTTCTTCCAAGGAACAAGCATCTTTTAATTTCATGGCTGCAATCACTATCTGCAGTAATTTTGGAGCCCTCAAAAATAAAGTCTCTCACTGTTTCCATTGTTTCGACCATCAAGCACTTCTAATTCAATCTTTATCTCTTACTTGAGTACATTGATGACTGTGTTCTTCATCGTTTGAACTACAAAACCTTTGTTTTCCATGTGACACCTGGAGGTATTTACAATTTCTAATATTCTAAAGAACCGTTCTCAGGGATTCTATCCTATGTTGCATGTTGGAGGCTGTGAGACAGTAATATTCCTCAAGGGATCACATTATATTTACTTATATAAGTCTTTATCATTTTTAACTAGAGACCTTCTTATCATCTGGCATTAAGGAAAATCAGCAGAGACTTGTAAGTGATAGATGATCTCTTTGAATTGTCTCACTTTGCACTTTAAGTATGTGTATCCCCTACCAACCTCTTGGAAGTGGTTAACATCCAGAAAAATAATGTCTGCGTCAGTGGAATGTTGACCCAAGGTTTCACAGCACATATCATTTGGTTTATAATCTTATTTATTTAAAATATGTTATTGCTTAACTGACTTACCCCCTCCTTTAAAAATGTGAAAGTAAGTGAAAATTTGTTATCTACATGCTGTGGTTTTTAATTCAACATAGCTGTAAACTCTTGGGGTGGCCTCCCGGGTAAAATCTACTCACACATCTCCTTTATTATATGAAAGGATCCTGTGGAGAAGTCAGCTGGTGGATAAACACCAAGCTTAAGCCTCAGTCAGTGTGAATCCTGGATAATGTTTACAAATAGAATGGTCTCTGCAGCAACCGACTTGCGGCAGATAAGAGCTCTGCCTACCTTACAGCTGCATTTAATCTTTCCAAAGCCTGAAAAATATTCGTTGAATCATGGTGATTAGGACAGCTGATTTTGTCCTCACCTTCACCCCCAGATATTCTTCCTCCACTGACCTTTCTGGCCTTAAGCAACAGAGGTGATTGAAATACTCTGCCCTTTTTACAAAGACCATCCACAGCACCCCCTGAGGCTCCCTGCTGTTGTCATCAATGACACTGATGGGTTTGCCTTGATCTTTACTTTGCTGCCACTTGAGAACAACAGTGTACATTTATGAGAGAATTGCCTATATGTGAAAAAATCTGGCAGGGACTCGTAAGTGCTGCACCTCTCTTATGTGAGGCATTTTTATATAAGATATCCAATTTCAATCTCATAGCTACCCATGAAGTCGGGCTTTCAGGCCCATTCTAAGGATGGGAAAGTTGAGACATCATTGATCTGTGCCTCCTGGCATATGAGGTACAAAAATAATTCAAATTCAATACAGACTTGTGATTACAGCATAGGAAATGCAGTTATTACTAAAAGTAAACAAAGGTAACCCTATTGCTAAATTCTTAGCTGTCAGCATGGCGCATGTCTTGGTGGCATAACCATTAAGAAATAAATGCTGCAGTGTTATACTCAGTGAGGTGTGGTGTTCAGAGAATATGCCCTTAAAAAAAAAAGTTTCTATGATCAAGAAATTTGGGAAATGTTGGGGTAAATTAATACATGTTCAGAGAATATGCCCTTAAAAAAAAATTTCTATGATCAAGAAATTTGGGAAATGTTGGGGTAAATTAATACACATAAGACTCTAGATTAATGACCTTCTCACAGACTCTACTGCAGAATTGTACATTGTGAAACCCCAAGATGGGTAGAGCATAAATCCTTTGTTTGTGGGACACCTCTTAGTGGTTTAAAGAGCTGTTGTTTGTGATACACACAGCCAAAAGGAACTTCATAACAGCCCTTCTTTTTTGGTTTAGTTTTTTTAATAGGTAATAGATATATGTGATAAGCTCAGAGTATGCAGAGGTTTCAGTGGAAAGGTATGTCTCTCTGCTTTTAACCATTGCCTCTGAGATTCTCTCTTTTAAATTTTTTTTTTTTTTAATTTAAATTTACCACACTCTGAGGCATGTGGAAACTTAGTTCCCTGACCAGGAATCAAACTAATGCCCCTTGAATTGGAAGGTGAAGTCTTAACCACTGGACCTCCGGGGAGGTTCTCTGAGATTCTCTCTTGAGAGATAAGCATTGTTTTCAAGATGTGCAGTCATGTCTGTATGTGTATATGTGCATGTGTGTGTAAGTATATGTGTGTATCTCAATTTTGAACACATTGTATACGTTATTCTGCACATTATTTTTTTTCTTCAGTACTTGTAAAGCTGTGTCATTTCTTCTGATATCCACATAGAATTCTATTGTATGGATGTGTCATGATCTGTTTAACCAGTACCTATTGATTTAGAATGTTTGTAATCTTTTCCTACTGTGAACAGTGCTGCAGTTGAGTACCCTTGTACATTTGTCTTTGTCATCACGGTGTTTCTTGTATCAGCCTTTGATAAAAGCCAGGGTTGTAATGATAAAATATAATTTTGTGAAGTCAAGAATGACCCAAATTTATAGCCTTCTGAAGATCTGGCTTGATCCAGAGATATTTAGATAATTTAGAGAACTATAGTTCCAAGTCCTAAAAATACATTATCAGAACTTGTTTAAAATAGTGGGACATGGTGCAGATTATTTTTCAGAGATAAGAAAAAAAGATTTATGAAGAATCATTTTTATTTTAGGAAATAAAGAAGTTTGGAGTTGATAAAGTAATTGTACATATGTTCTAACTCATGACAAAAGCAAGCTCAAGGCATGATATCTCTAAAACAGGGATTTCCCAAATGGATAACCTTTGATTCTTAATTCAAAACTTAAAGAAAACTGCTTTTTTCACCCTGGTTCAGAATCAGTGGTCTTGCTTCCTCACTATCTTGTATTGCATTCAGTTTCTGCCAAATAGCATTTGAGTGACTCAAAGACTGAAACTTTTTTTCTCTCTTGAGCATATTTCTCCCTTATCTCCTTTGTGAGCAAAGTAGAAAAATAATATAAGGGTAACTCTTAATGTAACAAGAAATAAAGCCTTTCTTTTGAAAAGAGATGTTGTTGCGTAGTTGGAAATTCGACTGTAGGACTTGATAGAAAGAAATCCTTCCATATTTTGTTAAACAGCTTATTTGATAATGTCTCCCTTATCTTTTTAGTCAATTTGATTAATAGGGTTCAGTCTCAGAGCAGGCAGGGCAAATTTCCTTGAGGCCAAATTACCACTGGGACATCAAAGTGTATTCTAACCGTCTGTTCCTTTTTTGGGAGGGTGCCTAAGACAGATACACTCAAGTCACTGTGCATCAAAAGGTGCCATCGCTCTGGGCCAGGCACTTTGCAAAGAGTGTCTGATCATTTATATACTTCGTAGAGTATCACTTGGACCTGTAGTATTAGGTGGGAACTGCTCTTATTTCCTCTTTATAAATAGACTAAGACACAGGGCAGTTAAAGAACTCCCTCAAGACTGCTCAGCTAGAGCTAGAATTTGAACTCACTGTTTTAAAATCTTGCCCAAATTAGAGGTGGGTTTATTCTCTCGAGTAGGTCTTACTTGAATTCTTTTAAACTCAGAGAAATGTAATCAACAATAAGAAAACGAAGATTTGTCACTGCTGCAGTGTAGTTAAACCAGCAACGTGTGAACGGGTCCCCAGCATTCACAGCTCTTGGCAATGGGGGATTTGTTCTCCTAGGACTCAGCAGTCCTGGCTCCAGACCTGGTGTAGTTCTCATGGCCAGAGGTTGGAACAAGCACAGTGACACAGGTGACTTTTTATTACCTCCCGTGGAATAGAAGCGATCCACTGTGGTAGTTTCTAGATGTCTAGTCTTTTTTAAAGATTTTTTTTTTTAATATGTGGACCATTTTTAAAGTCTTTATTAAATTTGTTGTAATATTGCTTCTGTTCTGTGTTTTGGTTTTTTGGCCATGAGCCCCGTGGGGTCTTTGCTCTGGGATTGAACCCACACCCCCTGCATTGGAAGGCAGAGTCTTAAGCACTGGGCCGCCAGTGAAGTCCCTGTGATGTCTAGTCTTAACTCTGTGTCTTCGCTTGAAGCTAACTGAATGAGCAGGTTGTCTATCATGTTCTTAAGAAAACATTCACCCACCCAAATTTTCCCTTAGAAATTTTTACAAATGTTAACATCCACTTCCTATGTTGTAATATGCAGAAGTGGTGGTTAGGGATGCATTGAACCGAGCATGACAACAAATTTTTAGTTTTCCCTTTATGTTAAGGAGCTGGAAGAGAGTCACTCCATGAAACCTGAGTGTTAAGGTATTTTCAGGTCATGAAGAGGAATTTGACCAGAGTCCCAGAAATGCAGGTCTAAATGAATTCCGATCCCAAGCTGTTAACCATTGCTGTGCTGTGGGCAGCTGACCATTTGCATTTGTCCTCTGGGGCATTATAATCCCATCAGTGGTAGTGGCTAAGTCATATGAGACTCCTGAGACCTCATGGACTGTGGCCCGCCAGGCTCCTCTGACCATGGGATTTTTCCAGGCAAGAATACTGGAGTGGGTTGCTATTTCTTTCTCCAGGGGATCTTCCCAACCCAGGGATTGAACCTAGGTCTCCTGCACTGCAGGCAGATTCTTTACTGACTGAGCTACCAGGGAAGCCCATAACCCATCTACTGGTGGAGAAATCTCAGAAACTTTATTAAAAGGAATGCCTACTGAGTGGTTACCAGGTGCCAGGAAGTATTCGATGCTCCATATCCCTATAAACCGTTAGATGCCCTGTATCCTTATAAATACCCAGCTGCCTAAGCTCTCTCGCTCAAACTAGGGCTTGGAAACTCTTACTTCTGCATGTGGTCATCCCACATGCTCCACCTCCCCAAACAGGCAAGATGTAGAAATCAGAGGCAAGAGGGAGTCTTGATTGCCAGGTTCAGATTCCTGCCCGGGAGATGTAATTACAGGCCTCTCTAGAGCCTATGATGAGCTGATACTAAATTTGTTCTTGGCAGACCGTCTTGGGATGTTTGGGGGCAGAGCGGAGGAGTGGGAAGTGGGGGCTTAGGTGCAAGGATCCTTTTGTAATCTCTGATCTCCTCTTGTTTGAGCAGGAGTACATTTCCTGAATGCTGGTCTTAAATATCTACTAGTCATTCAGATATAAGACTAGTCTGCAAACTCCATGCCTGAGACAGGGAAATAATGCTGAGTGGTTTGCTGTATGCACAGTCCTTCTTCCTGTCTTTTGCCTCAGGCATCTGGCCTGAGGCTTTTCTATCAGCGAGATATTTGGACAGGATGTCTCTCATGGTGTAACAGGTAAATTGTGAAGGGCTTCTGACATTTTTCTTATTGACTGTGCTGTTCACCAGCACTTTCTTAGGTTTAAAAGAAATTGAGCATCAGTTGAATGGCTTTGTTTTCCTAACGTTAACTCTGTTTCTTTTTCTTTTTTGCAGAAGAGAAAAAATAGTTCAGGATATGAAAAAAGATAGGGTGCTTTTTTAAAAAGTTGACAATAGTTGATTTAGAATATTGTGTTAGTTTCAGATGTACAGCTTCAGATTCTTTTCCGTTATCGGTTATTATAAGATATGAATATAGTTCCCTGTGCTATACAGTAAATCCTTCTTTTCCGTTTATAAAATTGTAACATATGATAAAGGTCCATTATGAATTATCAAGAAAAGGATACACTATTCAGAAATAGTGCTGGGACAGTTTGCAGATTGGAAAATACAGGACAAAAATAGCATCTCACCATAAAACAGATACCAAAATAATTCTTAATGGTTAAAGATTCAACTGTAAAATATAAATAAGTGAAAAGCTGAAAGCAAAAAAGATACGGTGCTTTTACATAAAGTTTCTTCAGTTCTATGTAGGTGCCATTTTCTTTCTTTCGATACTCTGATCTAAAAGAGTATTAGATGAGGGTATGTCTTTCTTTTACTTTTCCTTTTTTTCTGGTCTTTCTCTCTTTCTTCCCCTCTCTCCTTTTCTTCCCTGTCTCCTTCCTTCCCTCTCCTTTTTTTTTTTTTTTTTAAAGATTGAAGAGCTCAGTGCTTTGCAACCAGCTGGACAAAGGCAGCTATAAATTCAAGGAGAAGTCCACATCCTCCTCTTTGTTTCCTGAGAGATCATCATTTTGTCAAGGGGGTTCCTAACCAGAGAACACCTCACTGAAAGGAGCAACAGAACACAGCACTGCCTGACTTCCTGACACCTACTGTTTGAACTCTGCTTTGATTTTCCTTTCATTAAAAGTTGGACTGCTGCTGCTGCCTCTGCCGCTAAGTCGCTTCAGTCGTGTCCGACACTGTGCGACCCCATAGACGGCAGCCCACCAGGCTCCCCCGTCCCTGGGCTTCTCCAGGCAAGAACACTGGAGTGGGTTGCCATTGCCTTCTCCAATGCATGAAAGTGAAAAGTGAAAGTGAAGTCGCTCAGTCGTGTCCGACTCTTCGCGACCCCATGGACCGCAGCCTACCAGGCTTCTCCGTCCATGGGATTTTCCAGGTAAGAGTACTGGAGTGGGGTGCCATTGCCTTCTCTGAAAAGTTGGACTAGCCTCTGTCATTTGCTTTTCTGTATTTAGTCTCATCCATCTTGTTTGAGAATCTAGTTATCCTGAAATGTAACATTCATCAAGCCAGTGCTGGATCTCCAGATGATGTGGAATCTGTTTTCCTGAAATCAGTGTAATATGTTGTTGAGGAGATTCTTGCTGGTTTTTTCTTTTTTTTGGTGGGAGGGGAATGGGATGTGGGTGGAGATGAATGAGAGGTTTTGGAGAGGTATTAGGCAATCCCTTTTTTTCCCCACCCTGTTATAAATGCTGAGGCAGGAAATCTTATCCTGGGCTCCATTCAACCTAAAAGTTGATCAGCCGACAAGTCTTGATTACCAGCTTGGTGTGGTGGGGTCGCAAGTGGTGCTAGTGGTAAAGAACCTTCATGCCAATATGGGAGATGTAAGACATGCAGGTTTAGTCCCTGGGTCAGGAAGATCCCTTGGAGAAGGAAATGGCAACCCACTCCAGTATTCTTGCCTGGGAAACCCCATGGACAGAGGAGCCTGGCGGGCTACAGTCCGTGGGGGGTCTCAAAGAGAGGACACAAGAGAAGCGACTTAGCACATGATCGTGGTGGAGTCAACTATGGCCTCTAGTGTGTAAGACATGTATGACTGCATGCTCTAGTGTGTAAGACAGACAGTAAACCCATAAGCCAACAGAAATGTGAATATGGAAACAGGAACACTAGCTAACATTAGGTAGAAGCTCATACCATGAAACAAAATGAGCGGTAATGAGTGACTGTGAACTGCCTGAACTAGAGAAGTTTATCTTTTGCATTGAACCAAAATGTTGAAAAGTCAGCAGTTCTGCAAAGATCTGTGAGAGAAGTTTTCCAAGTAGAAGGAAGAAGCACTGCAAATGCCTGAGACAGGAACAAGGCTGGCATGTTTGAGAGACAGGAACATTTAAGCTCTGCTGAAAGATGAGAGGAGCCAGTTTGTACTGAACAGAATCAAGGCTTTCCTGAGAAAGGGAAGAACTGGGGCAAAGGTCTTTATGAAAGGAGACTAAGAAGAATAGCAGATGCTGTCTGGCTAGTACTGAAAACTTCATGCATGTTCTTTTTAAATAACCTTCACCAATGAATGGCATGGAATTTACATAGCAACATCCCATGAGATATGTTTATCTATTTGAAATGTTACTGATTTAAAATATATAGTTCAAGGGAGTGAGATGGGAGGGGGGTTCAGGATAGGGAACACATACACACCCATGGCGGATTCATGTCAGTGTATAGCAAAACCACTACAATATTGTAAAGTAATTAGCCTCCAATTAAAATAAATAAATTTATATTAAAAAATAAATAAATAAATAAAATGTATAGTTCAGGGCCTTCCCTCGTGGCTTAGTGGTAAAGAATCCGCCTGCCAATGCAGGAGACCTGGGTTTGAGCTCTGATCCCGAAGATCCCACATGCCACAGAGCAACTAAGTCTGTGCGTCACAACTACTGAGCCAGTGCTCTAGAGTCTGGGAGCTGCAACAACTGAACCCATGTGTGGCAGCTACTGAAGCCCACACACCCCAGAGCCCGTGCTCCACAACAAGAGAAGCCACCCCAATAAGAAGCCTGTGCATCACAACTAGAGAGTGGTCCACGCTTGCCACAGCTAGAGAAAAGCCCACACAACAAAGAAGACCCAGCACAGCCACAAATAAATAAATAAAAATTATAAATGTATAGTTCAATGACTCATATTATGTTTACAGAGTTGAACAACTGTAACCATAATCTTACTTTAGAAAATTTTCATCACCACCCAGAAGAAATCCTGTACCCATTAGCAGTCCCTTCCCATATTTCCAATCCCTGCAGCAACCATTGACTACTTCCTGTGTCTACAGATTCACTTATTCTTTACATTTCATATACATAAGCTCATACAATATGTGATCTTACCTGATGGATCTAGAATGTTTTTTATGTGCTTCTGTGTTATAGCGCTATTTGTATTTAATTTCTTTTCATTGCTAAATAGTATTCCCTTGTATTAATACACATTTTATCTCTCCATTCATCAGTTGAGGGACATTTGGGCTATTTTCACTGTTTGGCTCTTATGAATAATGCTGCTATGAACATTTGTGTACCAGTTTTGGTGTAGACATATATTTTTATTTCTCTTGGGTAGATACCTAGGAGTAGAATTTCTGGGTCCTATGGCAACTCTCCATTTAACATTTTGAAGAACTACTGAGTCGTTTTCCACTGTGGGGCTGCACTATTTTACATTTACATGAGCAATGTGTAAGGGTTAACAATTTTTCCACATCCTTGCTAACACTTGTTATTGTCTATCTTTTTTATTATAGCCATTCTAGTGGTTTTGAAGTGATATTTCCTTTTGGCTTTGATTTGTGCTTCCATAGTGATTAATATGCTGAAGCATTTTCATAGGTGCTTATTAGCCATTCATATGTTTTCTTTGGAGAAATGTCCATTTCAGATCCTTTATCTGTATTTTAGGTGAGCTACTTGCCTTTTTATTTTTTAGTTATATAAGTTATTTTTAATATTCTGGAGATAAGTTCCTTATTAGATATATGACAATTTCCACAAGACAGTGGGTTATCTTTCCACTTTCTTGATGGTGTCCTTTGAGGCACAAATATTTTTAATTTTGAGCAAGTGTAATTTATTAATTTCTTTTTCTGCTTGTGCTTTTGCATTATGTAAGAAATCTCAAAGTCACCAAGATTTCATAGTGTGTTTTTTTCAGAGTCTTATACTTTTAGCTCTTATATTTAGGTGTATGACACACTTTTAATTTTTTTTTAATTTATAAACTAGGTGTCCAACTTCATTATTTTTAAAGTACTTATACAGGTGTCCTGGTATAATTTGTTGAAAAAAATATTGTTTCCTTATTGAATTACATTGGCCCCTTTGTAGGAAATCAATTGACCATGAACATTAGAGTTTATTTCTGGGCTCTAAGGAGGATGCATTTTTAATTAATGGCATCTTTCTAACATGATATGAAGGTTTCAAAGAGGCAAGCTCTGGTTTGGTAGTAAAGTAGCTGTCAGGTAAATTCTGGTGTGAAGAGGCTTCATTTTCTCTGATTATAAAGTGAATTTCTGGATGAAGGCTCTGGTAATATTTATACCTATAGCACTGAAAAAAATCCTTCAGGCAATTTTCAGACATTTAATAGGGCTTCGTCTGAACCATCATTGACAGGGCAGTATCTATTCTATTTAGTTTCCTGTTTCTTTCCTATCCTTTCCCATTCCTCTTTTCCCACCTCCCTTCCTACTTTCATTCCTTCCTTCCTCTTTCTGTTTCTCCCCACTCCCTTCCTTTCTTTGATTCTTTCTTCATTTCTTTCTTTAAATCCTAACTTAGGTTGAAGAGATGAGATTTATAGTCAAGATACAAGTCAATCAGTTCAGTCGCTCAGTCATGTCCAACTATTTGCGACCCCATGGACTGCAGCACGCCAGGCCTCCCTGTCCATCACCAACTCCCGGAGTTTACTCAAACTCATGTCCGTTGAGTCGGTGATGCCATCCAACCATCTCCTCCTCTGTCACAAGAGGAGCAGTTAAACTAGGTGATGCCTACAATGGCAGATTCTTTACCATCTGAGTCCCTAGGGAAGCCCATTTTAACAATGATGTGAATAGGTCAGAATATTTGGATATATGAGATTATGTAATCACACAAACTCTGGCTAATGACTTCTTAATTTAGCAAAGTTTTTGAAGTAGATAAGAAACGTGGACCTTGAGCATTCATCCTCCCAAGATGTATGCTGCTTCTTTCTAACACTTTTCCCTTGGGAATTTTCTCCCTGCACCATCCTCATGTGGATAATGCTTCAAACTGCATTAGCATCCCTGGACAGTGTCCTAAACTCAGGTCCTAATTGTCCTACTGGGTATTTTCACTAGGACGCCTACTAATGCCTCAGGTCCCAAACAGTAGAATTATCTTTGACATTTTAAAACAGCAATGTACCTGTCTGATAGATTTATGCATTGCAGAAGTTCTGTGTTATCTTCTAGATTTCCATTCCTTTTGCCTCCAAGTGATTCTCCTGAATTAGTGCGATAAACATCTGATCAGTTTCTTCCCCTGCAGGCTCTTTCTCTTCCAGATAGATTGGATTGATTTTGTTGGAAAACTCATTGCTTACATCCATCTCTAGAGCCCCAGATCTTCCTTGACTGTAGGATAAAACTTAAACTTCTTCACTTGATATTCAAAATCCTTGTCTAATCTGCCTTTCACTTGCTTTCCAAGCCTTTTCTCTGATGTCCTCCATACGTGAGTTTGTCTCTCTTCCAAACCACGCTGTTCAGTGTTTCCCAAACAGACCTTGAGCCTTTCTGGTTTGGGGCTTCCCTTAACCCTCCAGTGTCCATATAGTGTGCCTACCACCCTCCCTCCCTTCTCCTTATATTGATACAACTCTTTCTTTCAAGACTCAGTATAAATCCTACTTATTCTGGTTACCCCACCACGAGTGATGGGTTCAAATCGAGATCCTCAAAGGCTTAGTTCCGTGGTAGAAGGTGAAGTTGCAAACTGTCAATCCATGGGCCTGGTTCAGTTTGCTGTTGTGTTTTCTCTCATTCACAGTGTGCATATGTGTGTTTTTCTTTAGTTTTTTTTTTTTTTAACATGGACCATTTTTAACATCTTAATTTGTAACAATACTACTTCTGTTTTATGCTTTGATTTTTTTGACTACAAGGCATGTGAGTCTTAGCTCCCCAACCAGGGATCGAACCCCTCATCCCCTGCATTGGAAGATGAAATCTTAACCACTGGACTTCCCAGGAAGTCCCCCACATTGTATTTTTTAAAAAAAATTTTCAGTTAGAACCAACAGCTAAAAGTCTGATCTATCACATTTAAAAAATAGATTTCCAGTCAACTTGGAAACATTCAGATCAGGGCTCTGTATTCCTGGATGGTAACCATGGGTGATTGCTCTCTTGAGTTTCCCCATTTAGCCGAGATGTGTGTGTGTGTGTGTGTGTGTGTGTGTGTGTGTTTGTGTTTGTTTGTGTGTGTGTGTGTGTGTAAGTAAAGTACCATTGAGCTACGTCTGGTACCCGGCCTCCCCCATTACTCATGTATATTCTGCATCCTGCCCCCGTGGGAGTCTGCCTGGACAGTTAATCCTGTAAAATCTTATGACTGACTACCTCTTCTTGTTATCTTGAATGTTAAATCACTCAATTAAAATACTCCTTCTAAGTCTAGCACTCTGAAAAGTAAATATTCAGTTAAGCTTTATCTGGGTGGTTCAAGGGAGGGGGTGGATCCTAACCATCTGACACCTTCAGGCAAATGCTAAATGCTCTAAAAAGATGTGAATTGGGCAGTGTGTAAAAAATATACACCAAGATGATTTCTGTTGCACTTTTTGTATTAACAGATGTCTTGAAACAAGCCAAATGTCTATCAATAAGAGACTGTTTAGACAAGTTGTAATCTATATACTGGAATATTATGTGAGTGCTCAAAGTAACATGAAGTCCATCTGTAAATACTATACTGACTATCAGGGAAATTTAGGAAGTATGGTTAAGTGGGGGGAAAAAAGCATGATCACATTTTCATTTTTTTTAAAGCCATCACTGATATATTTGTCTGTACTTATTCTATAGGTATAGTTTTATGATCACAGAGAAAAAAGACTCATAACCATCAGAGTGTTGACAGTGGTCAGTGGTTACTACTGGGGCTGGGATGTGGGAGGTGGTCAGAGATTTAGCTTATATACTGGTGTTAAGAAAAGAGTAAATGAGGTGATTAAAGATTTAAAAAAATACTCCATCTATAGTACCTCCCATGAGAGTTTGTATGTGTAAGGTACTAAATAAATGAGACAAGGTGATTTTAATCTCCTACTTCTTGCTCAAACTATCTCACTCCTTGCATAAGATTTCAGGTAGTGTTTTTAACAGACCTGCACCCTAAAGAAATAGAAGAGAAATTCAAATAAAGAATCAACCAAAAAAACAAGGAGCATAAAATAAATGTGGTTGACAAAATTTCATAGATAAAGGGAAAAGGCAAGGTAAGATGTATTTTATTTAAAGGAAAACCAAGTCTGCAAGTTGAACCCAGGAAAGCCTCACTCACCAGTGTTCTGATAACATTAGTTATTTGTGGGATGTAACTGATTTTTATTTTTAAAGGACATTTTCTTTCAAATAAGGCAACTAGTTCAGGGCTTTTGATAAGGTCATCATAAGGGAAACTAAATCTCTATTTGAATTGATTTTAAAAATAACTTCATGGGTCCAGTTGGTTAACATTTAATGCTTTTATTTCTAAGAGTTGGCAAAGAGATGGGTCACTGTTTTTCTACTACCAGTTTCCCGGTTTTTATGTCTTTTCCTCCTCAAGAAGTTTCCCAGCATGAAAGGTAGGGAGATGCCCCACTGGTGGCTGGTTCCCTGGACAGTCCTTTGTTTTCCGTTCTTTTATCATTAATATGAGATGAGGTAGTTCCCCAGTCCATTTTCAGCTTTCCTTTAGTCAAACACTGAACCTTAGTCCACTTCCCTTCTGTCATGGACTCCACACAGTATCTTCATAAACTAAAAAGTTCAAGAGGAAGTTATCTTTAGGCTTCTCAGTTGTTATAATCATTATTGTCACCAGTGTTTAGCACTTTATAAGGGAAAATCTTTGTGCTGAAGGAAAGAAGAAGCTCTGAAGACTCATTTTAAAACAAATGAAGCTCTGGCAAAGATCTCGGAATACATCAGCATTCTTTCCCACCTACAATATTTGACTATTACTCCCACACTGACAAAGGAACACGGGGCCTCCTTTTGACCCAGGAATCTCACCATCAATTGTACACGCTCAATGACTAAGAGTATTTTCCATCCCTCTGCTACCTGTGGTTCCAACACTTCTGTTACTTTTTAGGTTTGTTGACTTTTTTAAACTCAAAATACATATATACATATATGTATTTATATGTATTTATATATGTACATAAATACATATATTGTAAAGGTAACTTTACATGCCTATTATAAAAGAAAGACCAATAATCCCAGCCTAAAACTGAAGATTATTGGGATATTAAATTCAATATAAACACGTCTTTGTTATTAAGCTCCGTCTGGGGTCCTCCTAGAGGCTCTGCTTTTTCTCTGTACAACAGTGGGAATAGAATTGGTTTTAGAGAAGTCCTACATAATAACACGAAACTGAAACTCTTTGAGGACTATTTAGAGGGATTGAAAGAGAAGCAAAAAGGGGCAGCATTTTACCCTGGACTTGAGGGGCCCCTCTGGGGACCCCACGAGGTCATCTCAAACAGTAGCACGTGCCCACACTTTGGCAGTCTCTGAACCAACTTGGCAATTCCTGTCTCCTCTACATACTTAAGGAGATGTTGGTGAAAGCTTTGATCCTTAAATTAGAGGAAAGTTGGTGTGAGTACCTCGAAAAACCTCCTCTGTGAAATGTGTGCATGAAACTTGCTTTTTGAAGAAAGATATTACAGCAGGTCCCCAGGTGAGACTGGGTTAACTTTCCTGTCTCGCCCCTCACTTCCACCCTCCCTCTTTCTCCCATCCCTTCCCCTCTTCCTCCTGTCTGTTTCTCTCCTGCTTCTCCTTCTTCCTCCTCCTCACTCCTTATTAGTCATGTTCATAGGACCAGTCACCTGAGGGAGTCCGTGTCTGATCATTAAGTACAGGAGCAGACACACTTCCCATGTCTCCAGGGTATGACCTGCAATTCCCAGCCTACTCACTTCTGTGATATTCTCAGGGCTGCAGAAGCGCTCTCAGCAACAATGCTTGTTTAGGGTCTTTTTAAAATGCCTTGTCTCACTGCAGCTTTTACCTTTCAACCCCTCAGAAAGCAAAGGAAAGTCTAAGGAACTTGAACTTGGGTGCCTAACAACAGGTCCAAAAGAACATTTTGGCACAAGCAAATCAAATGAATAATGCATGTTCAGTTGTTTCTGAAACATAGGTGGTGATTTTTCCCTCCCAGCAGAATTTCAGCTTTTAAAAGAATCTGTCTTATTTATTCAATTATTGTTGTCTATGGTGTCAACTTTATGGAAGCAGTTAGCATAAACACATTTAGTCAGTGTTTGTGGGATTTTCTGTTCAGTATTTTGTTGTGTGCTCAGTCATGTCCAACAGTTTGTGACTTCATGGACTGTAGCCTGCCAGGCTCCTCTGTCCATGGGATTTTCCATGCAAGAATACTGGAGTGGATTGGCATTTCCTTCTCCAAGGGATCTTCCCAACCCAGATAACAAACCTACTTCTCTTGTGTCTCCTATATTGGCAGGCGGATTCTTTACCACCGTGCCACTTGGGAAGCTCACTCAATCTTTTGGGAATTGCCCTCCAAAGAGCCCTATTTCCCTGGTTTCTGTAAGAGCAGTGATTTGATACACCAGGACCCTGTTCTCTGTTGGGGCTGATTTGTCCAGGAATAGGGACCCGACTTCAACTGGGCCAACTGGAACTCTTCCCTGAGATGCTTGAATTTGAGACCCTGAAGGCTGAGGTTTTCTCTGTCCCGGGGGGGATTGAACTTGGAAAAGGTGAAGCTTGGGAGCTTCTGTGGCCAAGTTTGCCTCTGTATAGAAAAGGTCAGTGAACCAGAAGATTGAAGTTGACATGCAGAAGGAGAATTAGCATTCTGATGGCTTTTGAACTCCAGATTATATCCTTCTTGGGCCCTGGCTTCCTGCCTGCCTTTTCTATTGCTTTACCGGTATGTAAAGCATGCAAAGTCTCAGAATATCCTTCTCTAAATTTCCGCAAAGCAAAAATGCTTCAGGTGTTTCACGTTGGAATTTATCCATCTGTAACCACAAAACGGCCTAATAAATGACAAAAGATGGTTCTTTATTCTGAGTCTCATGCAGTAACCAGTCCTATTATGAGCAGAAAAAAAAATATACGGACCAGGAAATTATGAGCCAGGAAATTAACATACACTATTTCAGACTCCAGCCCTCACAGCAACACTATCAGGGTAAAGTATTGGTTTGGCCTAAAGAGAATGAAACATACTTTACCATATGTAAAATAGATAACCAGGGGGAATTTGCTCTATGACTCAGGAAGCTCAAACTGGTGCTCTGTGACAACCTAGAAGGGTGGGATGGGGCGGGAGGTGGGAGGGAGTTTGCAGAGGGAGGGGACATATGTGTACCTACGGCTGATGCATGTTGATGCATGGCAGAAACCAACACAATATTGTAAAGCAATTATCCCTCCATTAAAAATAAATAAATTAAGGGAAAATAAAAAAAAAAAGTCTACTTGCCCCACCAGAGAGTAGCCTCTGTGAAGGCAGAAACCCTGTTTCTCATTTTCATTATTGCCCTTCACATGGCTTGTGCTTAATATGCTTAAATGGTGACTAGAACACATGAATAAAATAGCACAAGGCTGTGCATCAGTGGTCTGCGGTTTAAGACAATTGAGCTCTATGATATTGGAACATATCTTCCAGTTGAAATTCTTTGGTGTTTGCTGTGTTGAACACTTGATGTTGTAATCATACAGGTAGTATTTGAACTTGTAGCTTTGGGGACAGAAATGCTCATACTAGTATCAGAAACCATGTTTCTTTCTTCCTTTTTTCTTAACTCCGCGTGCTGGAACAGTATTTCTGTCACTTGTACTTAGTCATTCCCAGCAGGTATATGAGCTGAGACTCAAGATGAGGAAGCAAGAGAAGAGCAAGTAATTCAGACCACTGGATAAATTACTGGGGGGCTCTATCATCCCTTGGGCATTTGTGTCTTGGAGACTCAAGTGACTCTCTAAGTTTCGAATTATGTAGGGGAGGCTGGAGTGGGCTTCCCTGGTAAAGTATCCACCTACAATGCAGGAGACCTGGGTTTGAACACTGGGTTCGATCTCTGCTCAGAAAGATCACCTGGCAAAGGGCATGGCAACCCACTCCAGTATTCTTGCCTGGGGAATCCCGTGGACAGAGAAGCCTGGCGGACTATGGTCCACAGGGTCGCAGAGAGTTGGACCCGCCTGAGCACACACGCCCACACACGTCCCCTGTGCCATGCTATGCTGTGTAAGTTGCTTCAGTCTTCGTGACCCTATGGACCGTAGCCCGCCAGGCTCCTTTGTCTGTGGGATTCTCCAGGCTCTAAGAATACTGGAGTGGGTTGCCATTTCCTTCCCTAGGGGATCTTCCCAGCCCAAGGGTTGAACCCACATCTCTTGAGTCTCCTTCATTGCAGGCAGATTCTTTACCACTTAAGCCATCGGGGAAGCCCCGTAGTGGACATTTACCTACCAGTTATATAGAAGATTCAACTGCCTCACCCTCATGAAGCTGAGGATTAGGGGAGGGAGCATGTGCACTTGAGGAAGAAGAACCAAAGAAAGCAGAGGCTCTATGTTCACAGTTGGTCTCCTCCCATTCCTACTAGGTAAATTACTTCTGGAGAGAGGGTCCAAAGGTTTTTCCAGTCTTCATTTCTTTCGGGGCAAGTTCTTTCTCCTCTGCTTAAAATCATAAGGAGTTCCTCAGTACTCCCCCTCAAGTAGAGGTGTTAGATCCCAGATTGCTCTTATTTCCGGAGGATAGGATATGTGGAAGGAATTAGCCAAAGATACAGTTCCCCAGAGACTCACTTCAAGGCTTGAAAATACTAACAGAGTCACCAGTGTGGATCACTCACAGTCTCCTGGAGCTCCCAGTATACCCAGACGGCACTGGCCGTATGACCCGTGGCAAGTCCCTATGAGATCTTCTCATAAAACTCAGCGGATCATCTGAAGTAGAATTTGCAAAATAATGTCTTTCTATACAAAATCCTCTTCCAAGGAATAGAAAAGTCAAACATGAAAAGTCTAACCAAACAATTCATTTTCTCCTTGCCAGGCCATCAGGAGCATGCTCTGGAAAGAAATATGTATCCTGGCGAAACAATAGCCTTGCCTATTCATGTCAATACGATTTCCATAATGGACTGCATGATGGTGCCTTCCTGATGTAATTGCAAGAAGCCTCCCCGGCTGCACTGAGAAGTTTTATTCGCTACCATAAATAATAAACTTGCTCTCTGCAAAAGTAACCTCTTTGGGGAATACAGATCAGAAACGTTCCCATCATCTTGGAGCCTTTAATGTGTTTTGCAGCTGAGTGTCTTGGGGTGTATTTCAACAAACCTCTGAACTAGATTTTTTTGATTCCATCCCGCGGAGAACGGTGCTATACCGCTGTTAATCTGGAACATTCGCGGCATCACAGCAATTTGGTGAAATTGTAATTGAAACATGGTACTTGACCCCGAGGGGACCGTGGAGAAAGGGATTTGCTTTGGTGACGCCTTGTACATCATTTAAAACCTGCTACCGCTGAATCCAAGTCTTGCTTCTGTCTTAATTCTGTAAACCCTTCATTGACAGCCATTTTAGCTGGTCTGCAGAACACGGTGCTTCTTGCCAGCTCTGTCATTTTTCTCTATTTGTCTGTCTTTATTTTTCCATAAATTGAATTACCCTGATTAATAATAGGATTGTGAAAGAGGAGCTTGTTATAGGATTCTGGTGACTATCAAAAGAATATAATTAAACCATAGTTGTGCAGCCTAATTGAGGAAAAGACAGTTGGAATGAAGGGAAATTGGTGAAATTCAGTTATTAATTTCATGTACACAGGGTAATAAGCTGGGCTAATTTGGGATCACTGATTGCTGGAATCCTTCTGAGATCCACCTAAAAAGAAGAGATGAAAAGGAGGTATGGTTTTACCCATTTCTAAGTAAATAGGTGTGGGTAAATCTTTGAGAAAGTGCTAAAAAAACATTTCTTTTAAATCCTGTTTACATTCTGAAGTTGTTTTATAGAAAAAATTGTCAGTTGAAACAAACACAATTAAGCCTCCCTTCTTCTTTAGTGGAGGCAGCTAGCTGTGTGTCCCAGTATTTATTTTTCATTTTTTTTCTAGTAGGAATAGAGCTGGACATATGACCACACAGAATAATGACCACGTTTCTCAGCCTTCCTTGCAGTTGAGTGCTACCACATGACTAAGTTCCAGCCAATGAGATGTGATGTATGTGATTAATTTCTGGGTTGTACCCTTGCAGGAGGGATTCCCTGGTGGCTCAAATGGGAACTGCAGGCAGTGGGTATCCACATCATCTCTGCTGGAGGGTGTAAGTGCTGCGGGGACCCAGAGCAGCTGGTTGAGCTGGGAAGATGGAAGCTGCCTGCTAAGGATGCAGGAGAAACTTGGTCCCAGTGATTGTAGAGCCACCTTAACCTGTCCAGGACCTCTTCTGCGAACTCTTCTATGAGAAAGAAGTCAACTCTTGTTCTTGGTTAAGAGACGCGCTCTTAGGGCTTCTTTGTTACATCATCCTAATCTGTATTCCTCACTCTGGAATTTTGAACCCAGGCTTTACAAGTCATGGGTCTGTATTGATAGCACAGTTGGGTGCTTTCCACAGCAGATAATAGATTCCTGGATGCACACAGGTTTAAATAGTGAAGCAAAATGTTAACTCTCAGAACAGCAAGTGCAGAGATGGGGCAAGCTTTCAGGTTGCTTGATTCAGGGGCTCAATAATATTCAGAAATGAACTTTCTTCTCCCTGTCCTCTGCCATTCTTTTTTTTTTTAATTTGTTAGAGTATAGTTTATTTACAACGTCATGCTAGTTGTAGAAAAGTGATTCAGTTCTACATATATTACACACATTCCTTTTATTTATTTTTTTTTAATTTTCTTTTTTTTTTCCATTTATTTTTATTAGTTGGAGGCTAATTACTTTACAACATTGCAGTGGTTTTTGTCATACATTGAAATGAATTAGCCATGGATTTACATGTATTCCCCATCCCGGTCCCCCCTCCCACCTCCCTCTCCACCCCATCCCTCTGGGTCTTCCCAGTGCACCAGGCCCAAGCACTTGTCTCATACATCCAACCTGGGCTGGTGATCTGTTTCACCCTAGATATACATGTTTCGATGCTGTTCGCTCGAAACATCCCACCCTCGCCTTCTCCCACAGAGTCCACAAGTCTGTTCTATACATCTGAGTCTCTTTTTCTTTTTTTGCATATAGGGTTATCGTTACCATCTTTCTGAATTCCATATATATGTGTTAGTATACTGTAATGGTCTTTATCTTTCTGGCTTACTTCGCTCTGTATAATGGGCTCCAGTTTCACCCATCTCATTAGAACTGATTCAAATGAATTCTTTTTAATGGCTGAGTAATATTCCATGGTGTATATGTACCACAGCTTCCTCATCCATTCGTCTGCTGATGGGCATCTAGGTTGCTTCCATGTCCTGGCTATTATAAAGAGTGCTGCGATGAACATTGGGGTGCACGTGTCTCTTTCGGATCTGGTTTCCTCAGTTACACACATTCCTTTTAAAATATTATTTTCCATTATGGTTTATCCCAGGATATGGCATGTAGTTGTCCATGTTGTGCAGTAGAACTTTGTTGTTTATCCATTCTTCTCATTATAGCCTACATCTGCTCACTCCAACCTCCGACTCCATCCCTCCCGCAACCCGCTCCCAGTCGTCAGCCACAAGTCTGAACTCTACGTCTGGGAATCTGCTTCTGTTTCACAGATGGGTTCATTCACGTCATATTTTAGATGCCACATCTAAGTGCCGACATGAGGTATTTTCTTTCTCTTCCTGACTTCTTCACTGAGTATAATAATCTCTGGTTGCATCCATGTGGATGCAAATGGCATTATTTCATTCTTTTTAATGGCTGAGTAGTATTTCATGGAGGCCTGGTGTGCTGCAGTCCCTGGGGGTCACAAAGGGCCAGACACAGCTGGGCGACTGAACAACAGCAGAAATCCATTGCATGCATGTACCACGTCTTTGCCATCTGTTCGCCTGTTGATGAACATTTAGGTTGTTTCTATGTCTTGGCTAGTGTGAAGGGAGACTCCTTTTCATTAGTCACAGTAGGAAGTCTCATGTTGAGATCCCAGTGATCCCACCTAGATTCTGTACCCAGATCCAAACCAGAGATGGACAGGAGAAAGTGGTGCTTGGAGGGACCAGTCACGTTCTATCCCTGGAGCTGAGAGTAGTCTCCCTCCTCTCAAACACTGGGGATCTGGAGAGGCTGATTCTTCTAAAGGACATCCAGGGACTGTGCTGAGGGAAGACGACGTGGATCCTGGGCAGGGACAACTGACAGAGGACCACTGTGTTCTGTGACCTCATTTAGGCCTTGTAACAACCCTGGGCACATGCTGTTGTTATCCCCATTTTACAGGTGGAAAAACTGAGACTCAGGAGCTCAGATGACTTGCCGATCATATCGATGATAAAGGTAGAACTAGGATTCAAACACAGGACGCTGTTGGTGCCCTTGGGCCTACCCTGAAGGTTGTCTGTGGACAGATCTACACACCGACAAGCCTCTTTTTGTCTTTCGCCTGAGCACGTTCACCCTGTACCCACAGGAGTGAGCTCTTTCTCACTATGGGACAGGCCAGATAGGCGGGAGGGCAAGTGGAAATCTCCAGGCGTGACCCTCAACCAAGAGGGATAGGAGCAGTGGAACAGACTGAGCTTCCCTGCCCCCACCGAGGGCAAGCTGTCACAACCTCTCACGGTTCCCAGGGAGACTGCACCCCACTTATTCACCGCCGTAACCTGCTCACAAAAGTCCTGTGTAGTGGCTTCCTTCTTCTCCAAGCCTCGCTTCCTCACTTCCCTTTATGTTCTTCCTCAGAGCCTTTCCCCCAAACTACCTATCCCTGAATCCTTGCCCCAGGCCTGCTTTTGAGAAAACCCACGCTAAAGACGTTGTTGCTTCCCTGGTGGCTCCGTGGTAAAGAATCCGCCGGCCAGTGCAGGAGACACAGGTTCAATCCCTGAGTGGGGAAGATCCCCTGGAGAAGGAAATGGCAACCCACTCTAGTATTCTTGCCTCGGAGCTCCCATGGACAGAGGAGCCTGACGGGCTACAGTCGACAGGGTTGCAGAAGAATCAGACATGACTTAACAACTAAACAACAACAAAGACATAAGCCATCGGCAAAATCCTATCATGATTAGTTGGGATGATATCAATAAAACCCTCAGAGCAGTGCCTGCCTTTTAGAAAGTGCAAAATCAATGGAGCATCATTTTGACTATCTTCCCTCCAGGTCACCCATAAGAATGGCCATGTAATTTCTCATCCAAATTGGACATTTTGAGCGTGAAAGAGGGAACTATGGCAATTGCTCAGTGAACATAAGTGAAAAACAGTACTGTCTCTAGGGCTCAGGATGTCTTATCACCCAGCAGTCATGGTTTCTTTAGTAGAAAGGGAACTCTCCGTACAAAGGAAACAGTATCAGCACCCATACCTGTTTCATAATTTCATATTTTTTTCTATTATCCTTTCTTAAAGTTGAGACTCACCTTACTGTATCCCTTTAGTGCCTAAACAGGATAATATTAAACTTTGCATTTGCAAGTTGGCAGTGAAGTTGTCACCTACAAAGAACTGACAAGGGTATCACACACAGAAGTGCTTTTTGGTCTAAATGCAATGAAAAGGACTGTTTAAAGTTTTCCTGGTTTTTCAATTCAACAGAGAATTGAATTTTGAGAGAATAAAAACTTCAGATGTCAAAAGCATGGAACAGAGAATTGAATTTTGAGAGAATAAAAACTTCAGATGTCGAAAGCTAATACCCAAATGGGGTGCATTTAAAAGAATATTAAGGTCTCCATCTAAATAGTGTTGACTCAGAGTAGTCACTTCTTACAGTGAAAATAAGAAACAGAGAATGAGAACTCCAGTAAGGGTGGGAAGAAGCCTTCTAGCATCTAATCTGGTGGATCCCAAGTGAAGCTGCCTCTCCCTGTCATCTGGAGGAGCTTTTGTAAATAAGAAAACTGGTCATTACCCAGCAGAGGCCATGCCTGGCCTAGCGGGGGTGGGGTGGTCAGCAAACCCTGGCCAGCAGGAAAGCTGGCCAGATCCTGCCACGTTGCTGGTGGACATATCATCTTTCATCACTGCTTTGATGACACAGCGGGAAACTTAAGCATGGCAGCTGGAACACACCTCATACAACCTACAAACCCTAAAATATTTGCTCTCTGGCCCTTTGTAGACCAAGTTTGCTGATTGCTAGTCTAGAGGAATCTGTATTTTTAAAAGCTTTCCCAAAGATTCTGGGGACACAACCAGGTTGGGGAAATACTGATGACAATTTCTTTTCATTTATAAAAACACTAAGCTGAGAGAACTAGAGAGGTGAAGTGACTTGCCCAAGGTTGCAAAGCCAAAACAAGACTGAGAAACTTTTTCATTTTTTAACCCCCGTCTTCCTACCACAGCATCCTCTCTCACTAATGGTGGTCCTAGCTGCTGTGGTTTTAGAGCCCAGACTCTTCACTGGACCACCGTCGGGCTCAGCTGACAGCCATCAGTTCCCTGGCCAACAACATTTGATGATGAATAATACAGTGACTTGACTAGGCATCTGGCACCTTAAGCTTCCCGCGTGCCAGAACGCCTTCCCTTTGTCATGGGCACCATCTGGATAGAAAACCATGTGGGATTTCCAGCAAAGGGTATTTGATAGACATGTGCCACAGAACTCTCTGAAGTGAGAAGTTTGTCGAGAGTGAGAGGGCTTACACATCCCCAAAGGGAATCATTCATTCATTGGTTCATTCATTCAGCAAACATCAACTGGGCACTTTACTATAAGCCAAGCACAATGCCAGGCACGGCAAATTTATTAATAGTCTCTGTCTTTATGGATCCTATAGTTTGATGAAGGAAGCAAACAGTAAATAATAGATAAATAATAAAAAATAGATAAGTAGATTTGTTGTTTTAGTTGCTAGGGCGTGTCCAACTCTTTTGTGACCCATGGACTACAGCCTGCCAGGCTCCTCTGCTCATCGGATTTCCCAGGCAAGAATACTGGAGTGGGTTGCCATTTCCTTCTCTACAGGATCTTCCCCACTCAGGGATCGAACCTGTGTCTCCAGCATTGGCAGGCAGATTCTTGACCACTGAGCCACCAGGGAAGCCCAGATATGCAGATAGGCAATTGCAGTTGCCACAAGTGACACACAAGACGCAATATGAGAGAAACATAAGCGGCAACAGCTGCAAAATGCCTGCTGTGCCTCTGACACTTTTTAACATGTTTTTATATATAGTGGCTCATTTAATGTTTACAGTGGTCCTGTAGTGTTAGCAGCTTTTTTGTTTTGTTTTAAGTTGCTCAGTCAGGTCCGACTCTTTGCAACCCCATGGACTGTATAGTCCCTGGAATTCTCCAGGCCAGAATACCAAAGTGGGTAGCCTTTCCCTTCTCCAGGGGATCTTCCCAACCCAGGGATCAAACCCAGGTCTCCCGCATTGCAGGCAGATTCTTTACCAGCTGAGCCACAAAGGAAGCCCAAGAATACTGGAGTGGGTAGCCTATCCCTTCTCCAGCAGATCTTTCCAACCCAGGAATCAGCTCGGGGTCTCCTGCATTGCAGGCAGATTCTTTACCAACTGAGCTATGAGGGAAGGCCATATATAATAATGCCCATTTTACTGATGGGGAAACTGAGTCATAAGCTGGCTAATTGACTTGCCCAAGGCCACATGGCTAAGAAACGGTGAGGCCAGGATGCAAGTATACACAGTCTAGCTCAAGAGTTATTAACCATCGTGTTTTATGCTTCCCTAAAAGGGACACAGGCCTAAGAAAGAGCTGTTTAGGCTCATGTGATATCTTTTGTGATGCCTGGAGCATACATAATGAATGTATGAATGGATTAATTAATGAAGGTATACATAGAATAGCTATATACATATATCTGTAAGAATTCTATCTGAACTCTTGTGAGCCCTGCATTATACATCCTCATTTTCTTCCCTTTCTGAGTGTTTGAGCTATTACCAGCTATTTCAGCGAAAACTTTGCTGCACTCTTGTATGAAAGGTGAAATGCGATAATTATACAGAGCTCATTAAATTAGTTAAATGAGTCTGAAGTAGGAACGAGAGAACCATGATTTACTAAAATGTTTCAAGTATTAGCATGCAGCGAGAATAATAAAAATAAGAAGGCAAACTCTTACAGGATTGCTACAGAAAAAAGGCCATCGATCATAAACACAGAAACACTGAAGACATATATACTGCATTTTCTTAGCATAAAAAGCACTGTGTAAAAGTAAGTGAGTTAAGTCAGCAAGAGAAAAACAAATATCATATATTTATGCATATATGTGGAATCTAGAAAAATGATACAGATGCTCTTATTTGCAAACCAGAAATAGAGACACAGATGTAGAGAATAAATCTATGAATCCCAAGGGGGAAAAGCAGGTAGTGGGAGGAACTGGGAAGTTGGTATTGACATACACGCACCACTGATATGTGCGTGCTAAGTCACTTCAGTCGTGTCCAACTCCATGCGACCATATGGACTGTAGCCCAGCGGGCTTCTCTGTCCTTGGGGGTTCTCTGGGCAAGAACACTGGAGTGGATTGCCACGCCCTCCTCCAGGGGATTTTCCTGACCGAGGGATGGAGCCTGCCTCTCCTGCACTGGCAGGCACGTTCTTTACCACTAGCGCCACCTGGGAAGTCCTGTACACTACTGATAGCATGTGTAAAACAGATCATTAATGAGAACCTACTGTACCGCACGGAGAACTCTACTTGTGGTGCCTTAAATGGGAAGGAAGTCCAAAAAAGAGGGGCTGTATATATACATATATATATATTTACACATGGCTGAGTCACTTTACTATATAGCAGTAACGGACACAGCAGTGTAAAGCAACTATACTCCAAAAAAAAAAGTGCACGTATTTAGGAAGATTCAGCTGATTTACATTCTCAGGGAGTGTGTGTGCCCTGGAGGTTGGTAAGGATCAGATTTTTCTGAGGCTACTTGAGGGAATCAGCAGGCAGGCGCTGTTCAAACCAGTTTAAAGTGACCTGTCTGTGAACCTCACGCAGTGGATCTTTGAAACAAGTTGGAGTGCCTTTTGGAGCCACACTCTCTGCTCTTCCCAGTCAAACAAGAAGGGAGCCAGTCCACCAGGTGCGTTGTCTGACCGCACGGATGCTACTGCAGGCCATGCGTAAATCTTAACAGCCAACTTGGATCCTCTCGGTAATTAGAACTCTGAAGGTGTCCAAATATTTGTTCAGCCCTTGGGATCTTTAACCCATGTGAGATGAAAGGGGAGAACGTTTGGTGCCTGTATGATTTTAGAAGGCCTCGAACCTTTAACACGGTTGGGCAGTGCATCAAATATCCACCTTCCTTGTCCAGTCCTTGTAACGGAGGAAATAACACCGCCTTCACCACTGTTAGGCTAGCTCCTACTTTAAGGCCCAGTTGAACTTGGTCTGAGGTGAGTCAGCATGAATTTTTTGAGAAGACAACAGTTAGTGAAAATTAAAACTGTAGGAGTTCAGGACATGCTGTCAAAAATATGCTCCTTTGTTGGTATATTGATTATCTTGAGCTCTAGACACTTTGTATAATATATATATATATACACACACACGTGTGTGTGTGTGTGTGTGTGTGTGTGTGTGTGTGATACATATGGGAATCCCTGGTGATTCCTTGGTGAAAGAATCAAACTGCAATCCCTGAGTTGGGAAGATCCCCTGGAGAAGGGACTGGCTACCCACTCCAATATTCTTGACTGGGCAATTCCATGAACAAAGAAGCCTGATGGGCTATAGTCCTTGGGGTTGCAGAGCCGGACACAACTTAGTGACTCAACCACCACCACCGTATATGTATGTATATTTATCAAAATATACTTGATTTGCAATGTTGTGTTTGTTTCAGGTATATAGCACAGCATACACACACGCGCGTGCGCACACACGCTCTCTTTTTCAAGGGGCTTTCCTGGTGGCTCAGATGGTGAAGAATCTGCTTGCAGTGCAGGAGACCTGAGTTTGATCCCTGGGTCAGGAAGGTCCCCTGGGGAAGGAAATGGAACCCCACTCCAGTATTCTTGCCTGGAGAATCCCATGGACAGAGGAGCCTGGTGGGCTACAGTCCATAGAGTCGCAAAGAGTCAGGTATGACTGAGTGACCAATACTTGCATTCTTTTTCAGATTCTTTTCCCTTAACAGTTACTAAAAATACTGAGTGTAGTTCCCTGTGCTATTTCATAGGTCCTTGTTGGTTGTCTGTTTTACATGTATATATATATGGTGTGTATATGTTAATACCAAACTCCTAATTTATCCCTCCCTCATCCCTTTCCCCTTTGGTAACCAGAAGTTTATCTTCTGTGTCTGTGGGTCTATTTCTGATATGTAAATAAGTATTAAGACATTTGTCTCTTTTTTTTTCTTTTAGATTCCACATATAAGTGATATTGTGTGATGTTTGTATTTCTCCGTCCGGCTGATACAACTTACTGTAATAATCTCTAAATTGCCTTTACCTGCCTAAAGACAAATCCTTCAGAAGGTGGTCAGTTGTCATAAATCTCATGGTGAATTTCCTCTGCCAGGGAAGGTTGATTATTCACAGGAGAGGAAACTAGAAGTCCTCACCACACCATGACAAAAACTTTGTCAAAAACTGGCATACCTCTCATCAGTTCCATTAGGGGTCCAATCATCTTTCTGAAAAAAAAAAAAAAAATCATTTATTCTCCCCTAAGAGGCCGACATGGGCTTCCCAGGTGGCACTAATGGTAAAGAACTCGCCTGCCAATTCAGGAGACATAGGAGACGAGTTCAATCCATTGGTCAGGAAGATCCCCTGGAGGAGGGCATGGCAACCCACTCCAGTATTCTTGCCTGGAGAATCCGGTGGAAAGGGGAGCCTGGTGGGCTACAGTCCATGGGGTCACGAAGAGTCGGACACGACTGAAGAGACTGACGCGCAAGAGGCTGACATGCCCAATTCTCTTTCCACATTAAAACAGGATTTAATCCTAAATTCTAAAGCTAGCTCTTTGGGTACTCATTTTCCTCTGGGTATTTCCTGTGTATACATGAACCAAATGTTACAAACTTCTATTTCTTTTTCTCTTTATTAATCTGTCTTTTCTTAAGGCAACTCAGCTAAAAAATCAGAAGAGCAGATGGAAAAATATTTTTTTCTTCCCGACATTAAACTTTTGTATATCGTGCCTACTTCCATAGTATGATTTCCAAAGGCATTCTCTAATATCAATAAATGTAGACTGTTCACCATCACATTACCAAGACAAGACACGTTGTTCATCACATGGCAGGCCAATACGGTAAGAGAGGAATTGTTGGGAACAACGTACCCATACATTGGTTTTCTGAGTCTGAGACTGGGGGACTGGTTTTGCAAACGAGTTCATAAATATATTTCTCAATTCTACCCATAAGCGACTTGATATTTTGACATCTCTAAATTCTTAACTATGTATGAGCATCTCCAGGTCAATCCACATTGTTCCCAAAGGCATTATTTCTATTTTTTTTTTTTTTTTTATAGCTGAGACTTATTCCAGCATATAGATGTACCACATCTTTGTCCATGAATTTACCCAGGGACCTTCTAGTTGCTTCCACCTATCCGTTACTGCCAGTCCTGCTGCAGTGAATTTGGGGATGCAGGTGTCTTTTTGAATTAGGGTTTTGCTTGACAACCATGTGGGAGCTCTGTTTTCAGTGTCTTCAAGAACCTCCACACTGTTCTTCCAGGACTGGAAGTGCTGTTGCCCGCTTTCATTCCCCTAAAGAGGGTAGGAGGGTGCTTTTCCACCCATGCCCTCCCTTCCCCGCATTACTTGGGTTAGGCTGTTTGGTGGCGAACACTATGGCTGATACAGGTGGTATCTCAAGGCTGTTTTGACATTAACTCCCAAGATGAGCGATGTGGGCATCCTTTCCTGGGCTTTTCAAAAAACCAAAACAGAAGAAAACACAAATATACCGTGTACATTAAGTTAAAATTGAACTCTGGAAATGGGCTTCCCCACCATCCGCCCTCTTTTGAATTCTTCTTCGTCTCACGACATTGTTTTCCGACTCTGGTTCCTCAGGCCTTGGAAGCCTTACGGAAGCTCCGCTCTGGCACTTGTAGTTCGAAGAAGCGTCCACAAGGCGGCAGCACTTCTCAGCGCGCCGCTAGGGTCACTTGGGCAACCAGACCCTAGAAAAATCTGTCCTCGGCTGTAGCTTCCGGTGGAATGTGCGGGAAGAAAGAGCCCAGGGTTCGTGTCTCCCTACGATTTTCCAAGTAGCATTCCCTTTCCCAGACATCCCAAGCTCTGCCCTAACGGTGACGCTGAGGGTGCTGTGGTCCATAGACCGGGTGATTCCCGCGGAAGGCAGCGGCACGTGGGACCGGTACCAGAAGCCCTGGGGAGCAGGGGGCTTTTCAAAGCTCTTTCCCATAGGGGGCCACCGTTTCTGGGGTGTCCTCGAGTTGCGTGAGGTGTAGGAGGTCCCGCCTGGACCGGACACTTCGGGCCCAAGAGAGGCTCATTGACTGGTACCGTGTCCCCAACTCCCTCAGCTACGCCCACAGTTCATCCTGGGGACCCCCGGGCGACCTGGGCTACGGGGATGTGACTAGCAGCCTAGTCCCCGAGGACTGAGGGCAGCATTCTTGGGGGTACTTTACAGCCCTCTTTTTTTTTTTTTTTTTTTTTTTTTTAGATTTGATTTTGCTTTAATGTTGAAATATACTTGAATTCCTGTGATTTGGTTTTTTCAGTGAAGGAAAACAGACTCACTTATGATTATCAGCTCTTAGTCACTGGTCTTTCCCCATACAGCTTATTAGAGACTGTTTCAGTAGCATTCCCTGTGCTTTGCAGTAGGTGCTTCTTGCTGATCTGTTTCATATATAGTATTGTGTACGTGTGAATCCCACCCTCCTAAGTTCTCCCTACTGCCCCCTCCAACTTTACCACAATTTCCCCCCCTTTGAGAACCACGTTTCTTTTTGAAGACTTTGAGTCTGTTTCATGAATGAGTACGGTTGTATGGCGTATTAGAAACCACCTCTAAGGGATGTCATAGTCGTTCTGTTCCCTCTCGGACTTCCTTCATTTAGCATGAGCCTCTCCAGGTCCATCCATGTGACTGCAAAGGCATGAATTCATTTTCATGGCTAAATCCTATTCCTTGGTACAGACTGACCACATCTTCTCCAGGCATCTGTCCAGGGAGCTTTTGGTTGCTTACTATGGCCCGTGGTGCTGCAGTGAACTTTAGGGAACAGGTGTCTTTTCAAATTATGATTCTCCTTGGCCTGCAGGTCCAGGGGTGGGATTGCTAAGTTATGTGGTAGCTCTGTTTTTAGCTTTTCAAGGGCGTCCACACTGTTCTCCATTGTGTCATCTGCCCACTTTCATGTCTCAAAACAAAGTAGGAGGGTCCTGTTTCAGGAATGTCCTCTCTTTCCAGCATTCCTTGTGTGTAGACTGTGTGGTGATAGCCACTGTGCCTGGTACAAGAGTTACCTTGCTGCAGTTTTGATCTGCAGATCTGGAAAGTGAGCATTATGGTGTTGCAGAAACCAGGACTCAAGAAACTCAGGTTTATTACGCCGGCGGGCCCAGAGGAGTTAACACTCCAAGCTCTGAGCCCCGAACAAAGGGATTACAGAGTTTTTATAGACAGACTGTAGTGGGCAACACTAGCTGTTAATAGGCTGGTTTAAGCTAAGGGGTTTCATGTGCGCGAGAACAGTGGTCAAGATGGGGAGGGGGATGCCTGACCTGGGCGGGCATGATTAAGCAGGTTTGCAGGGGCTTGGCAATTGCCAAGGACAGGACAAGGGTGAGTGAGATAAACTCCAGTTCCTAGTATTGCAAGTCCCCACTTTCTGAGACTATGTGACCTACGTGATCAAGACTTTGCAAGGGGCAAGCTGAGTTACGGAGGCAGAAGGAGAAGGAGGTTACGTAAAATTTTAACTTTTCCTCTTCAATGGCGCATATTTAAAATATGTGCTTTTTAAAATACCAAATAGAAGAAAAAAGAAAAAAGCATGTAATATTGATCTCTGGAAAGTAGCTTTCCAAAGACCCGCCCTCTTTTGAATTCTTTTTAGATGACCTGCTCCAGGACAGAGGTTGTGCGCTGGTGTCCTTTACTGTGCCTCAGGCCTTAAGACTCTGAAGTGCCCAGCAGCTCAGCTCTGGCACTTGTAGTTCCAGAAATTTCCACAAGGCGGCAGCACATCTCTGCACCCAGCTAGGGTGATTTGGGTAATCAGAGGCCTAGAGAAAGTGATGTACGTGGGTGGTGGCTTCCAGTGGAGTGTGCTGGAAGAGAGAGTCCAGGACATCTGTCTTGGCACTTTTTCCCAAGAAGTGTTCTCCCTTCCCAGAGATCCCAATTCCTGCCCTGATGGAGATGCTGAGGATGCTTTGGTCCGTAGGTGGCAAGGCTCCAGAGGAAGGAGGCTGCTGGTGGAAACCCCAGCACAGGGGACCTGGGGAGCAGGTGACTTTTCAAAGCTCATACAGCACAGAGGTCACGTTTCCTGAATGTACTTGACTAGGGTGAGCTGTAGGTGGGCCCGCCTGGATCATGAGATTCGGGTCCCGTTCACAGGAGACCTGGCACTCCAGGCCCAAGAGGGGTTCATTCTCTGGCACCTCGTCCCCAGCTCCCTCAGCTGCACCAAGTCAGCCTGGGGGACCCTGAGTGGCCTGGGCTCCAGGGGTGTGAGAGCAACCCAGTCCCCGAGCCCGAGGGGCAATATTCTGGGCGGTTCTTACTTTCCGGTTTTTTTTTTTTTAGATTTGAATTTGTTTTAGTGTTGAAACATAGTTAACTTCCAGTGGTTTATTTCAATGTAGCAGAAATAGATTCACTTATACATGTGCATATATCAACTCTTAGTCACATTCTCTTCCTGTCTAGCTTACTAGAAACTGTTGAGTAGCATTCCCTATTCTTTGCAGTAAGTGCTTCTTGATGACCTATTTCATATGTAGTATTGTGTATGTGTGAATCCCACCCTCCTACGTTCCCCCTGCCCTCCCCTTGTCCTTCTTTACCCCAATTTTTTCCCCCTTGGGAACCATAAGTTTCTTTTTGAAGTCTGTTTCATGAATGAGTACAGTTGTATGGCAGTTTAGAGTCAATCTCTAAGAGTTATCACAGTTGTTCTGTTGTACCCATCTGACTTCTTTCATTAGCACAGTCATCTCCAGGTCCATCCGTGTGGCTTCAAAGGCAGTAATTTGTTTTCCTGGCTAAATTCTATTCCATGGGACCAAGTGACCTCATCTTCTCCAGGCGTCTGTCCAGGGAGCTTTTGGTTGCTTGCATTGCCCATGGTGCTGCAGTGAACTTTAGGGAACAGGTGTCTTCAAATTATGGTTTTCCTTGGCCTGCAGGCCCAGGGGTGGGATTTCAAGGTCACGTGGCAGCTGCATTTTTAGTGTTTTCAAGAACTCCCACACTGTTCTCCATCGTGGCTGTTGCCTGCATCCATTCCTCAAAACAAGGTAGGAGGTCCTGTTTCATGCCTGCTCTTGCTTTCACTTATTCCTTGTGGGTTGACTGTTTGGTGATGGCCCTTGTGAGTGGTGAGAGGAGATACCTTGCTGCAGTTTTGATTCTTAGCTCTCTAAAAGGGGAGCATGTTTGATTTCTAGCTCTCTTATGGAGCATGTTTAAAATATGTCCTTCTTAAAAAACCAAAGAGAAGAAAAAAGAATAAACTGTGTTCATTAAATTTAAAATGACTGCTGGAAGTTGGGTTCTCCATGATCCACCCATTTTTGAATTCTTTTTCAGTCTGAGGACATTGTTTGCAGGCTGGTGACTTTTATAGGCTTCCCAGGTGGTGCTAGTGGTAAAGAACCCATTTGTCAGTGCAGGAGACATAACAGGCGGCGGTTCAATCCCTGAGTCCATTCCTGAGTTAGGAAGATCCCTTGGAGGAAGACATGGCAGCCCACTCCAGTGTTCTTGCCTGGAGAATCCCATGGACAGAGGAGCCTGGCTGGCTACGGTCCATAGGGTCGCAAAGAGTCTGACACGACTGAAGCGACTTAGCAAACGTGTCCTTCATAGCCTCCCAGGCCCGGTGACTCAAACTCTCAGCAGCACTGCTCTGACATTTGTAGTTCTGGGAAACGTTCAGGTGGCAGCACTTCTCAGCGCCCTGCAGGTGGCTTGGGCAACCAGAGCGCTAGAGAAATGGAGCTCCGGGGTGGCAGCTTCCAGTGGGATGTGCCTGAGGAAAGAGTCCAGGGTTAGTGTCTCTGTGCTTTTTCCCACATAGCGTGTCCTTTCCCTGAAATCCCAAGCCCCGCCCTAATGCCGTCCTCCATGGGCTGGGTGACTCCCAAGGAAGAAGGCTGCCTGTGGGAACCCCAGCACCAGGAGACCTGGGGAGCGGGTAGGTTTTCAGAGCTTTTTCCGCTCAGGGGTCCACCTTTTCCAGGATTTACTCGACTCATGTGAGGTGTAGGAGGACCCGCCTGGATCAGGAGGTTGGGGTCCCATCCCCAGGTAATGGGGCACTTCAGGTGCATGAGGGATTCATTCCCAGGTATCTGGTCCCCAACTCCCTCAACTGCACAACAGTTCAGCCTGGGGGACCTGGGTCAGACCTTGCTCCTGGGTGTGACAACAGCCCAGTCCCTGAGTGTAAGGGCAGTATTCTTGGCTTTTCTCTGTTGCTGTTCATTGTTCAGTCTGTAAGTCAGCCTGACTGTGACCACATGGACTGCAGCATGCCAGGCTTCCCTGTCCTTCACTGTCTCCTGGAGTCTGCCCAAACTCATGTCCATTAAATCAGTGTTACCATCCAACCATCTCATCCTATTGCCCCCTTCTCCTCTTGCCCTCAGTCCTTCCCATCATCTTTTCCAATGAGTCGGCTCTTTACATCAGGCGGCCAAAGTATTGGAGCTTCATTTTCAGCACAAAACCTTCCAATGAATATTCAGGACTGATCTCTTTTAGGATGGACTGATTGGACCTCCTTGCAGTCCAAGGGACTCTCAAGAGTCTTCTCCAGCACCACAGTTCGAAAGAATCAGTTCTTGGGTGCTCAGCATTCTTTATGGTCTAGCTCTCCCATCCATACATGACTACTGGAAAAACCATAGTTTTGACTCTGAGGACCTTTGTCAGCAAAGTTACGTCTCTGCACTTTAATTCCTTGTCTAGGTTTGTCATAGTTTTTATTCCAAGGAGCATGCTCTTAATTTCATGGCAGCAGGCACTGTCCACAGTGATTTTGGTGCCCAAGAAAATGAAATCTGATGCTTTTTCCATCTTCTCCCCATCCGTTTGCCATGAAATGATGGGACCAGATGTCATGATCTTCATTTTTTTAATCTTGGAATTTTATGGCAGCTTTTTCACTCCCTCTTTCACTTCCATCAAGAGGCTTTTTAGTTCCTCTTCACTTTCTCTTCACTTTCTGCCATTAAGGTGATATCATGGGCATATCTGTGGCTTTGATGTTTCTCCTGACAATCTTGGTTCCAGCTTGTGCTTTTCCAGCCCAGCTTTTTGTATGACGTATTCTGCACAGCAGTTAAATAAGCAGGGTGACAATATACAGCCTTGATGTACTCCTTTGTCAATTTTGAACCAATCCAATATTCATGTCCAGTTCTAACTGTTGCTTCTTGACCTGCATACAGGTTTGTCAGGAGGTAGGTAAAGTGGTCTGGTATTCCCATCACTTCAAGAATATTCTAGTTTGTTGTGATCCACACAGTCAAAGGCTTTAGTGTAGTCAATGAAGCAGAAGTGAATGTTCTTCTGGAATTCCAATACTTTTTCTATGATCCAGCGGATGCTGGCAGTTCGATCTTTTGAAAATCCAGCTTGTACATCTGGAAGTTCTCAGTTCACTTATTGTTGAAGCCTAGCTGGAAGGATTTTGAGTGTTTCCTTGGGGCTTCCCTTGGGGCTCAACTGGTAAAGAATCTGCCTGCAATGCAGGAGACCTGGGTTCGGTCCCTGGGTTGGGAAGATCCCCTGGAGAAGGGAAAGGCTATCCACTCCAGTATTCTGGCCTGGAGAATTCCATGGACTATAGAGTTGCAAAGAGTTGGACACGACTGAGCGACTTTTGCTTTCACTTTTCACTTTTTGCTAGCATGTGAAATGAGTGCAGTCCTCCTAGATCAGGAGATTGGGGCATCATCCACAGAGGACGGGGCACTCCAGGCCCAAGAGAGGTTTACTTGCTGGTACCTCGTCCCCAGCTCCCTCACCTGCAACGGTTTGGCCTGGGTGACCCGGGGCAGCCTGAGTGTTGGGATGTGACAACAGCCCAGTCCCCGAGGCCTAAAGGCAATATTTTTGGCTTTGGTTTACTTCCTTTTGCTTTTTCTTTTTAGATTTGATTTTGCTTCTGTGTTGGAATATAGTTCACTTACAGTGCTGTGGGTGTTTCGGTGTGTCGCGAAGGGATTCACTTATACATACATCAGCTCTGACTCACTTTCTTTCTCGTGCAGGTTCTGAGAGGCTGAGGAGCGTTTCCTGTGCTTTGCAGTAGGTGGTCCTTGATGATGCAGTTCGTACATAATGATGAGTATGTTTGAATCCCATGTTCTTTAGGAAGTTCTTTAGAGTACGGGTGTCTTTTGAAATTATGGTTTTCCTTGGCATACAGGCCCAGGGGTTGTATTACCGGGTCATGTGGCTGTTTAGTAGCTCAGTCATGTCCGACTCTTGATACCCCATGGACTGCAGCACTCCTGGCTTCCCTGTCCTTCACTATCTCCCAGAGTCTGCCAGACTCATGTCTATTGAGTTGGTGATCCCATCCAACCATCTCATCCTCTGTCGCCACCTTCTCCTCCTGCCCTCAATTTTTCCCATTATCAGAGTCTTTTCCAATGAGTCAGCTCTTTGCATAGGTGGCCATAGTATTGGAGCTTCAGCTGCAGCATCAGTCACCATCAGAAGTGATTTTGGAGCCCAAAAAGATAAAGTCTGTCACTGTTTCCTTTTTTTCCTTTTATTTGCCTTGAAGTAATAGGACCAGATGCCATGATGTTAGTTTTTTAAGTGCTGAGTTTTAAGCCAGCCTTTTCAGTCTCTTCTTTCACCCTCATCAAGAGGCTCTTTAGCGACTCTTCACTGTCTGCCATCACAGTGGTGTCATCTGCTTATCTGAGGTTATTGATATTTCTCCTGGCAGTCTTGACTCCACCTTGAGCTTCATCCAGCTCAGCATTTCGTATGATGTATTCCCCCTGTAAGTCAAATAAGCAGGGTGATGATACACAGCTTTGACATACTCCTTTCCCAGTTTGGACCAGTCTGTTGTTCCATGTCTGGTTCTAACTGTCGCTTCTTATCCTCCATACAGGTTTCTCAGGAGCCAGGTAAGCTGATCTGGTATTCCCATCTCGTTTAGAATTTTCCACAGTTTGTTGTGATCCACACAGCCCAAGGCTTTAGCCTACTCAATGAGGCAGAAGTAGATGTTTCTCTGGAATTACCTTGTTTTTTCTATGACCCAGTGGATGTTGGCAATTTAATCTCTGGTTCCTCTGCTTTTTCTAAATCCAGCTTGAACATCTGGAAGTTCTCGGTTCACATACTGTCAAAGCCTAGCTTGGAGAATTTTGAGCATTTCCTTGCTAGCATGTGAAATGAATGCAACTTTGCAGTAGTTTGAACATTCTTTGGCATTGCCCTTCTTTGGGATTGGATGAAAACTGACCTTTCCAGTCCTGTGGCCACTGCTGAGTTTTCCACAAATGCTGGCATAGTGAGGGCAACACTTTCACAGCATCATCTTTGAGGATTTGAAATAGCTCAGCTGGAATTCCATCATCTTCACTAGCTTTGTTCGTATGATGCTTCCTAAGGCCCACTTGACTTCACACTTCAGCATGTCTGGCTGTAGGTGAGTGATCACGCCACCATGGTTAACCAGGTCATGAAGACTTTTTCGGCCCAGGGATGGAATTGGCAGGTCATGTGGTACCTCTGTTATCGTTTTTGAGAACCTGGAACTGTTCTCCATCGTGGCTGTTTGCTACTTCCATTCCTCAAAACAAGGTAGGAAGGTTCGGTTTCAGACATTGCTTCCCTTTCCCACGTTCCTTCTGTGTAGAGTGTTTGGTGATGGCCATTGTGACTGGTACAAGGAGATACCTTGCTGCACTTTTAATTCTCAGCCCTTCAAAATGAGTGTTACGGAATATATGTAAAATATGTGCTTTTTAAGAAACCTAACAGAAGGAAAAAAAAACCCAAAACTGTGAGTTAAATTTATATTGACCTCTGGAAATTGGTTATCCCGCCATCCGCCCTCTTTTGAATTCTTTGCTGTTGACCTGCACAAGGATATTGCTTTCTGGCTGGCGTCCTCACAGCCCCGCAGGCCTTGTGACTCTGTAGCGGGAACGCGCCGTTCTAGCACTTGTAGTTCCAGGGAGCGTCCACAAGGCGGCAGCACGTCCCCGCGCCCAGCTAGTTTGGCTTGTCCCTATTAAAGCCCTAGAGAAAGTGGAGTTCCGGGTGGAAGCTTCCAGTGGAGGGTGTCCAGAGGGAGGCCAGGGCTCGTGTGTCCGTATTTTTTCCCAAGTAGCGTTCCCCACTTCCCAGAAATCCCAAACTCCGCCCTGCTGGCGGTGCTGATGGTGCCGTTACCATTGGTGGAGTGACTCCCTAGGAAGGAGGCCGCAGGTGGGAGCCCCAGAAGCAGGAGCCCTGGGGAGCAGGTGACTTTTCAAAGCCCTTTCGGCACCGAGGTCCGCCGTTGTTTTGGTTACTCGATTTGCGTGAAGTGTTGGAGGGTCCACCTGGATCAGGAGATTGGGGTGCCATCCTCAGGAGAGCCAGCACTCCAGGCCCAAGAGGGGTTCTTTCGCTGGCACCTCCTCCCCAGCTCCCTCATCTGCACCACAGTTCAGCCTGGGGGACCCCAGAAGCCCGGGTCCTGAGATGGTACAACAGCCCAGTCCCCAAGTCCTAAGGGCAATATTCTTTGGTTTTCTTTACCTTCCTTTTTTTTTTACTTTTTAGATTTGATTTTTCTTTTACATTGGAGTGTAGTTGTCTTCTAGTGTTGTGGTTGTTTTCCATGAAGTGCATACGGATTCACTTATACACACGTCAGCTCTGATTCACGTTCTTTTTGTCCAGCTTCTTGGAGACTGGTTGAGTAGGGTTCCCTGCACTTTGCAGTGGATGCTTCTGATGATGCTTCATATATTACTGTCTATGTTTGAATCCCACCCTCCTAAGTTCCCCCTACCGTCCCCCTTTTACCCCAGTTTTTTTCTCCTTGGGGACCAGGTGTTTCTTTTCGAAATATTTGAGTCTGTTTCATAAATGGGTACATTTGTATCACGTTTTAGATTCCACCTCTAAGAGATATCATAGTCGTTCTGTTGTTTCCTGTGTGACTTCCTTCATGATCATCTCCAGGTCCATTCACGTGGCTGCAGAAGCAGTAATTCATTTTCATGGCTGAGTCCTAGTCCATGGTGCATGCTAAGTCGCTTCAGGCATGTCCTACTCTTTGCAGCTCTATGGATTGTAGCCCGCCAGGCCTCTCTGTCCATAGGATTCTCCAGGCAAGAGCACTGGAGCGGTTTGCCATGCCCTCCTCCAGGGGATCATCCTGACCCAGGGATCGAAACTGTGTCTCTCAGGTCATCTGAACCGGCAGCGGGTTTTTGTTTACTGCTAGTGCCACCCATGGTACAGATTGACACATCTCCTCCAGGGAGCTTTCGGTTGCTTGCATTGCCCATGGTGCTTCAGTGAACTTTAGGGAACAGGTGTCTTTTCAGATTATGGTTTTCCTTGGCCTGCAGGTCCATGGGTGGGATTGCCAGGTCATGTGGTAGCTCTGCTTTTAGTATTTCAAGAACCTTCTCACTGTTCTCCATCATAACTGTTGCACACTTCCATTTCTGAAAACAGGGCAGAAGGGTTCTGTTTCATGTATTCCCTCCATTTCCCGAATTCCTTGTGTGTAGAGTGTTTGGTCAGGACCAATGCGAGTGGTGCAGGGAGATGCGTTGCTGCAGTTTTGATTCGCAGCTCTCGTAAATGAACATATGGAGCAAATTTAAAGTATGTGCTGTTAAAAAAGAAAAAAACAAATAGAAGAAAAGGAAAAAAACATGTCAGGTTAAATTTAAATTGAACTCTGGACATTGACTCCCCCCACTCCCACCCCCCGACACACGACATTGCTTGCAAGTTGGTGTTCTTTACAGCCCTGCAGGCCTTGGGACTAAAGCGCCCAGAAGCTCCGCTCTGACACTTGTAGTTCCTGGATACCGTCCACAAGGGGGCAGCACTCTCCCGCGCTCGGCTAGGGTGGCTGGGGGAAAGAGCCCTGGATAAAGTGGTGTCCTGAGTGGTAGCTTCCAGTGGAATGTGCTAGAAGAAAGAGCCCAGGGCTCCTGTCTGGGTACTCTTTCCCGCATAGCGTTCCCCTTTCTCAGCAATCCCAAGCCCCACCATAAAGGTGATGTTGAGGCTGCCCGTCCTCCTCCGGCGTGGCGAGTCCCACGGAAGGAGGCTGCAGGTGGGAGCCCCAGCAGGAGCCCTGGGGAGCAGATGACTCTCGCGAGCTCTGTCGGCGCACAGGTCCACCGCTCCCCTGTCGGCGCACAGGTCCACCGCTCCCCTGTCGGCGCGGAGGTCCACCGCTCCCCTGTCGGCGCAGAGGTCCACCGCTCCCCTGTCGGCGCACAGGTCCACCGCTCCCCTGTCGGCGCAGAGGTCCACCGTTCCGTGGGTGTACTCGACTTGCGTGAGGTGTAGGAGGGCCTGCCTTGATCAGGACATTCGGGTCCCACCCACAGGGGACTGGACACTCCAGACCCAAGAGGGGTTCATTCGCTGGCACCGTATCCCCAGCGCCCTCAGCTGCAACACAGTTTGGCCTGGGGAACCCGGGGAGACCCCGGCACCTGGGGTGTAACAGTCCAGTTCCTGAGGCCTGAGGATGACATTCTTGGTGGTACTTTCCTTTCCTTTCCTTTTTTTTTTTCTTTTTCGATTTGTTTAGTTTAATGCTGAAATATAGTTGACTTTCAGTGTTTGGGTTTTGTTGTGTTTTTTTTTTTTTTTGTAGGGCAAACTGATTCCCTTATACATATACATATATGTCAACTCTTATTCACATTCTTTCCTGTATAGGCTGTTAGGGACTGTTTGAGTAACATTCCCTATGCTTTGCAGGAGGCGCTTCTTGATGATCTAGCTCATTACTGTGTTGTGTATGTGTGAATCGCACCTTCTTAAGTTCTCCCTACTGTCCTCCAACTTTACCCCAATGATTCCCCTCCTTGGAAAGATAACTTTCTTTCTGAAGTCTTTGAATCCGTTTCATGAATCAGTGCCACATGAATTAATATCACATTTTAGGATTCATCTCTAAAAGATACCACAGTCAATCTGTTGTCCCTGTCTGACTTCCTTCAGTCAGCATGACCATCTCCAGGTCCATTCATGTGGCTGCAAAGGCAGTAAATCACTTTCATGGCTGAGTCCTATTCCATGGTTCAGACTGACTACATCTTCCCGTCCAGGCATCTGTCCAGGTGCTTTTGGTTGCTTGCTCTAGACATCAGTGCGGAGTTAATTTTGAGACGCAGCTGTCTTTTCATTATGATTTTTCTTGACATCCAAGCTGAGGATGTTGCCCGGCGGTGTGATAGCTCTGTTTTTAGTGTTTCAAGAACCTCCACACTGTTCTCCATCGTGGCTGTTGCCTGCATCCATTCCTCAAAACAAGGTAGGAGGTCCTGTTTCATGCATGCCCTTGCTTTCCTGTGTTCCTTGTGGGCAGACTGTTTGGTGATGGCCGTTGTGACTGATGCAAGGAAATACCTTGCTGCGGTTTTGTTTCCTAGCTCTCTAAAAGGGGCCTTATGGAGCATGTTTAAAGTATGTGCTTCTTAAAAAAATAATAAGAAAAAAGAAAAAAAATGTGTGTGTTAAATTAAAATTGACCTCTGGAAGTTGGGTTCCCCAAGATCTGCCCTCTTTCGAATTCTTTTTTGATGACCTGCCAATGCAGGAGACACAAGAGACTTGGATTCAATCTCTGAGTCGAGAAGATCTCCTGGAGGAGGACATGCAGGCTGCTCCAGTTCTTGCCTGGAGAATCCCATGGACAGAGGAGCTTAGCAGGCTACGGCCCATAGGGTCGCAATGGATCTGACATGACTGAAGTGACTTAGTATGCACCAACTCCGGGAGGTGGTGAAGGACAGGGAAGCCTGGCGTGCTCCAGCCCTTGGGGTCACAAAGAATCGGACACAACTGAGTGACCAAAGGACAACAATGTCCTTTACAGCCCTGCAGGCCAGGTGACTCTGAAGCTCTCAGAAACTCGGCTCTGGCACTCCTGGGAAACGTCCACAAGACCGTGCACTTCTCTATGCCCTGCTAGGGTGGGTTGGGCAACCAGAGCCCTAGAGAAAGTGCTGTCCTTGGTGGTAGCTTCTAGTGGAATGTGCCAGAATAAACAGCCCAGGGCTCCTGTCTTGGTGCTTTTTCCCAGAGTGTACCTTTACCCAGAAATCCCAAGCTTCACCCAAACAATGATACTGACCATGCTTCAGCCATACTATGGGTGCCTCCCGAGGATGGAAGCTGCATGTGGGGACCGCAGCACCAGGAGACCAGGGGAGCAGGTGACTTTTCAAAGCTCTTTTTGGCACAGATGTCCATCGTTTTTTTTTTTGGTTGTTGTTGTCCTCGACTTGCGTGAGGTGTCGGAGGTCCCACCTGGCTCAGGTGATTGGGGTGCCATCCACAGAGGAACAGGAACTCCAGGACCAAGAGAGGTTCATTCGCTGGCACCTCCTCTCCGATTCACTCCGCTGCACCGCAGTCCATCTGAGGACCCCAGGTGGCCCTGGGTTCCTGCGGGGTGACAACAGCCAAATCCTTAAGCCCTAAGGGCAATATTCTTGGCTTTTATTTACTTTCCTTATTTTTTTGTGTGTGTTTAGATTGGTTTTTGTTTCAGTGTTGAAATATAGTTGGCTTCTGGTGGTTTGGTTTTTTCAGTATAGCGCAAACAGAGTCACTTATACGTATACCATCTTGTGTTCATGTTCTTTGCTGTGCAGGTTCTTAGAGACTATTTAAGTAGCATTGCCTGTGCTTCGCAGTAGGTGCTTCTTGATGATTTAATTCATATATAGTATTGTGTATGTGTAAATCCCACCCTCCCAAGTTCCTCCTACCCCTCTCTTTACCCTCATTTTCCCCCTCCTTGGGAACCATAAGTTCTTTTAGAAGTCTCCGCTTCATTCATGCAGGCATTTTTATCCTGTTCTGGATTCCACCTCTAAGAGATGTCAGAGTTGTCCTGTGGTTCTCTGTCTGCCTTCCTTCGTTTAGCTTGACCACCTGCAGGCCCATGTTGCTGCAAAGGCAGTGACTGACTTTCCTGGCTGAGTCCTGTTTCACGGTAGGGACTGACCCTCTGTGCAGGGAACCGTCGTTCACTTGCTGGGGCCGTGGTGCTGCAGTGAGCGTTAGGGTACAGGTGTCTGTTCAGATTACGGTTTCCCTGGCCTGCCGCCCAGGGCTGGACTGCAGGTCATGTCGTAGCTGTGCTACTTAGTGTGTTCAAGAACGTCCACGCCATTCTCCATCGTGGCTGTTGCTCACTGCCATTTCTCAAAACAAGGGAGAAGACTTCTGTTTCTGGCACGTCCCCCCTTTCCTGCATTCCTTGCGTGCAGACCGTTGGTGATGCCATTGTGAATGGTGCAGAGAGATGCCTTGCTGCAGTTGTGATTGGCAGCGCTCGAAAATGAGCGTCATGGAACATATTTAAAATATATGCTTTTTAAAAGCAGAAGGGAAAAAAAAACCAACCAAAACTCGTGTTCGTTAAAGTTAAGTTGAGCTTGGGAAAGTGGCCTCCGAGCGATCCGCCCTCTTTTGAATTTGTTTCCATGACCTGCCCGAGGACATTGCTTGCGGTTGGTGTCCCTTACAACCTTGCAAGCCTTGTGACTGAAGAGCCGGAAGCACCACTTGCTCACTTGTAGTTCCAGCAAAGTTCCACAAGGCGGCAGCACTGCTCCACACCCCACTAGGGCGGCTTGGGCAACCAGGGCCCTAGAGAAAGTGGTGTCCTGGGTGGGAGCTTCTAGTGGAATGTGCCAGAAGAAAGAGCCAGGGGCTCACATCTTGGTACTTTTCCAGCATCACGTGCCCTTTCCCAGAAATCCCCAGCCCCACCCTAACTCTCAGCTGAGAGTGCTGTCAAACAAAGGGGGTGACTCAGTGTCTCTCAAGGAAAGATGCTGCTAGTGGGAACCCCAGCATCAAGAAACCTGGGGAGCAGGTAAGTTTTCAAAGCTGTTTTGGCACAGGGGTCCACCATTTGTTCAGTATACTCGACTTGCTTGAGGTGCGGGAGGGCCCGCCTGGATCAGGAGTCCCATCCACAGGGGACCCAGCACTGCAGGCCCAAAAGGTGTCACTCGCTGGCATCTTGCTCTCAGCTCCATCAGCTGCACCCCAGTTCAGCCTGGGGGACCTGGGTCAGCCCGTGCTCCTGGAGGTGACAACAGCCCAGGCTGAGACCTACGGGCAGTATTTTTTACTTCTCTCTTTTTTTTTTTTTTTTTTTGATCTGATTTTTTCTTTATGTTCAAATGTAGTGGACTTACAGTGCTGTGGTTGTTTTCAGTGTATCCCAGACAGATTCACTTATTCACATATATATATCTCAACTTTTAGTTACGTTCTTTCCTGTATACTTTATTGGAGACTGTTGAATAGCGTTCTCTGTGCTTTGCAGTAAGTATTTCTTGATGATCTAGTTCATATGTATTGTGTATGTGTAAATCCTACCCTCCTGAGTTCTCCCTCCCCTCCCCACTTTACCTCATTTCTTTACCTCTTGGGAACCATAAGTTTCTTTCCATATTTTGAGTCTGTTTCACAAATGAGTGCATTTATATCCTGTTTTAGATTCTGCCGCTACTAGATGTCATAGAAGTTCTGTTGTTCCCTGTCTGACTTCCTTCAGTCAGCATGATCCTCTCCAGGTCCATCCGTGTGGCTGCCAAGGCAATAATTCACTTTGCTGGCTGAGTCCTATTCCATGGTACAGACTGACCACATCATCTTCTCCAGGCATCTGTCCAGGGAGCTTTTGTTCGCTTGCCACTGCCTGTGGTGCTAAAGTGAACTATAGGCTACAGGTGTCTTTTCAAATTACGAGTTTCCTTGGCCTGCAGGTCCAGGGGTGGGGTTGCCAGGCCATGTGATAGCTCTGTTTTTGCCTTTTCAAGACTGACCTCCCTGTCCTCCGTGGTGGCTGTTGCCTATTTCCATTTCTCAAAGCGAGATAGGAGGGTCCTGATTCATGCATGCCCTCCCTTTCCCGAATTCCTTGTGTGTAGACTGATTGGTGATGGCCATTGTGACTGCTACAAGGAGTTAACTTGCAGTGATTTGCAGCTCTGAATAATGAAAATTATGGAGCATATTTAAAATATGTGCTTTAAAAAAAAGAAACATAGAAGAGGGGAAAAAAATGTGCGTCGATTTAAATTGACCTCTGGAAATTGGCTTCCGCATCATCTGCCCTCTTTTGAATTCTTTTTTGATGACCTGCCAGTGGTCATTACTTACAGGCTGGTGTCCTTTACAGGCCTTGTGACTGAGGCGCCCAGCACAGCTCTGGCACCTGTAGTTCCAGAAAATGTCCACAAGGCGGCAGCACTCCCCTGTGCCCCGCTAGGGTTGCTTGAGCATCAACCAGCGCCCTGGAGAAAGTGGGTAGCGGCTTCCAGTGGAGTGTGCCAAAAGAAAGATCCCAGGGCTCCTGTTTTGGTACTTTTTCCACGGAGCCTGGCCCTTTCTGAGAAATCCAAAGCCCCGCCATAATGACGATGCTGAGGGTGCTTCCGTCCATAGGCGGGATGACTCCCGAGGAAGGAGGCTGCCGGTGGGAACCCCAGCACCAGGAGACCTGGGGAGCAGGTGACTTTTCAAAGCTCTTTTGGCACAGAAGGTCCACCGTTGTTTGGGTTACTCGACTTGCTTGAGGTGAAGGAGGACCCACCTGGATCAGGAGAGTGGGGTCCCATCCACAGGAGACCCGGCACTCCAACCCCAAGAGGGGTTCATTCTCTGGCCCCTCGTCCCCAGCTGCCCCACAGTCAGCCTGGGGGACCCTGGGCAGCCCGGGTCCTGGCATGTGACATCGGCTCATTCCCTGAAGCCTAAGGGCCGTACTCTTGGCTTTGGTTTAGTTTCCTTTTTTCCTTTTTAGATTTGATTTTGATTCTATATTGGATTATAGTTGACTTACAGTGTTGTGGTTGTTTTTGGTGTAGCTCAAAGGGATTAATTATACATATATCAGCTCTTACTCACATTCTTTCTTGCACAGGTTCTAGAGACTGAATAGCGTTCCCTGTGCTTTGCAGTAGGTGCTTCTTGATGATCTGTTTCATACATGATATTGTGTGTGTTTGAATCCCACCTTCCTAACTTCTTTAGAGTACAGGTGTCTTTTCAAATTATGGTTTTCCATGGCATACAGGCCCAGGGGTGGGATTGCCAGGTCACGTGGTTGTTCAGTTGCTCAGTCGTGTCCAACTCTTTGCAGCTCCATGCACTGCAGCATGCCAGGCTTCCCTGTCCTTCACCTTCTCCTGAAGTTTGCCAAACTCATGTCCGCTGAGTCGGTTATTCCATCCAACTATCTCATCCTCTGCCTCCCCCTTCTCCTCCTGTCTTCAGTCTTTCCTAGCATCAGGGTCTTTTTCAATAAGTCAGCTCGTCGCATCAGGTGGCCACAGTATTGGAGCTTCAGCTTCAGCATCGGTCCTTCCGATGAATATTCAAAGTTGATTTCCTTTAGGATTGACTAGTTTGATCTCCTTGCAGTCCAAGGGACTCTCAAGAGTCTTTTTCAGCACTATAGTTTGAAAGCATCAGTTCTTGGGCGCTCAGCCTTCTTTATGGTCCAGCTCTCACATCCATACATGACTCCTGGAAAAACCTAGCTTTGACTACAACTTTGACTGTTGGCAAAGTTATATCTCTGCTTTTTAATAGACTATCTAGGTTTGTCATAGCTTTTCTTCCAAGAAGCAAGTATCTTTTAATTTCGTGGCTGCAGTACCATTGGAGGTGATTTTGGAGCCCAAGAACATGAAATCTGTTAGTATTTCCTTCTTTTCCCATTTTTTGCCTTGAAGTGATGGGACCGGATGCCATAATGTGAAGGGACCCGATGTCATTTTGTTAGTTTTTTGAATGTTGAGTTTTAAGCCAGCTTTTTCACTCTCTTCTTTCACCTTCATCAAGAGGCTCTTCAGTTCCTCTTCCGTTTCTGCCATTAGGATGATTTCATCTGCACGTCAAGGTTACTGATATTTCTCCTGGCAATCCCGATTCCATCTTAAGCTTCATCCAGCCTAGCATTCCAGATGATGTTCTCTGCATATAAGTTAAATAAGCAGGGTGACAATATACAGCCTTTGCATACTCCTTTCCTGATTTGGAACCAGTCTGTTGTTTCATGTCTAGTTCTAACTGTTGCTTCTTGACCTGCATACAGGTGTCTCAGAAGGCAGGTAAGGTGGTGTGGTATTCTCATTCTTTAAGAATTTTCACATAAAGTCAAAGTCTTTAGCCTGGTCAATGAAGCAAAAGTAGATGTTTTTCTGGAATTCCCCTGCTTTTTCTATGGTCCAGTGGATGTTGGCTATTTGATCTCTGGTTCCTCTGCCTTTTCTAAATCCAGGTTTTATGTACACCTGGAAGTTCTCAGTTCAAGTACTGTTGAAACCTAGCTTGATGGATTCTGAGCATAATCTTGCTAGCATGAGTGCAACTGTGGGGTAGTTTGAACATTCTTTGGCATTGCCCTTCTTTAGGATTGAAGTGAAAACTGACCTTTTCCAGTCCTGTGGCCACTGCTGAGTGTTCCAAATTTGCTGGCATATTGAGTGCAGCACTTCAACAGCATCATCTTCTAGGATTTGAAATAGCTCAACTGGAATTCCATCACATCCACTAGCTTTGTTTGTAGTAATGCCTACTAAGGCCCACTTGACTTCACACTTCAGGATGTCTGGCTCTAGGTGGACGATCACACCATTATGGTTATCCGGGTCATTAAGACCTTTTGGCATACAGGCCCAGGGGTGGAATTGCCAGGTCATGTGGTACCTCTGTTTTTAGTGGTTTCAAGAACCTGGAAAAACTATTTTCCATCATAGCTGTTGCCAATTTCATCCCCCAGAAAAGGTAGGAAGGTTCTATTTCATGCACTCCCTGCCTTTCCCCCATTCCTTATATGTAGACAGTTTGGCGATGTACTTTGTGACTGTTTCAGAGAGAACTTGCTGCAGTTTTGATTTACAGCTCTCGAAAATGAGCCTTACGGAGAATATCGAAAATACGTGCTTTTTAAAAAAAGCCAAACAAGAAAAAAAACAGTATGCTTTGAATTTAAATTGACTTCTGGAAATAGGCTTCCCCCACATCCGTCCTCTTTTCAGTTCTTTTCATTGACCTGCCGGCGACAATTGTTTTCTGGCTGGTGTCCTTGACAGCCCCTCAGGCCTTGTGAATATGAAGCGCCCAGAAGCGCCACTCTGGCACCTGTAGTTCCTGAAAACGTCCACAAGACGGCAGCACTTCTCCGCCGCCCGTAAGCCTGGCTTGGGCAACCAGGGCCGCCGAGAAAGTGGTGTGCCGGGTGGTGTCTTCCAGAGGAATGTGCTGGAAGAAGGAGCCCAGGGCTCGCGTCTTCGTGCTTTTTCACGAGTAGGGATCCCGCATCCTAGGAATCCCAGGCCCCGCCCTAACGGCGATGCTGCGGGTACTGTGTACAAAGCGGGGTGACTCCCGAGGAAGGAGGCTGGAGGTGGGAACCGCGGCACCAGGAGACCTGGGGAACACGTGACTTTTCAAAGCTCTTTCGGCACAGCGGTCCACCTTTCGGGGTGTCGTCAACTTGTGTAAGGTGTAGGAGGGCCTGCCTAGATCAGGAGATTGGAGTCCCATCCACAGGGACCCGGCCCTCCAGGCCCAAGAGGGATTCATTCGCAGGCACTTCCTCTGCAGCGCGTCAGCTGCACCACAGTCCAGCGTGGGGGACCCGGGTGGGCTGGGGCTCCTGGGCTGTGACAACATCCCAGCCCCAAGGCCTGAGGCCAGTATTCTTGGCATTTCTTTATTTTCCTTTGTTTTTCTTTTTACATTTGGTTTTTTAATGTTGGAATATAGTTGACTTGCAGTGTTGTTGGGGTTTTTTTTTTTTTTTTTTTTTTCCCGTGTAGGGCAGAGAGATCCACTTATTCATATACCTGTATCAACTGGTAGTCACGTTCTTTTGCTATACGGGTTCTTAGAGACTGTTTGAGTAGAGTTTCCTTTGCTTTGCCATAGGTGTTTTTTGATGATCTGTTTCATATATAATATTGAATATGTGTGAATCCCACCCTCCTAAATTCTCTCTGCCCCCCCCCCCAACTTTGTCACAATTTATTCCCTCTTGGGAACCATGTTTCTTTCCGTAGTCTTTGAGTCGGTTTCATAAATGAGTGCATTTGTATCGTGGTTTAGATTCCACCCTTAGGAAATTCCAGTCGTTCTGCTGTTTCCTGTCTTCCTTCAGTCAGCATGATCATCTCCAGGACCATTCATGTGGCTGCAAAGACAGTAAGTCATTTTCCTGAGTCCTGTTCCCTGGAACAGATTAACCACATCATGTCCAGGCATCTATCCAAGGAGCTATTGGTTGCTTGCTATTCTGTGATGCTGCAATGAAATTTAGATGACAGGTGTCTTTTCAAATTTTAGGCTTCCTTGGCCTACAGACCAAGGGATGGGAGTTCTGGGTCACGATGTAGCTCTGTTTTTAGTGTTTTCAAGAACATCCACAGTCTTCTCGAGTGTTCTGTTCAATGCATGCCCTCATTTCCTACATTTCTTGTATGCAGACCGTTTGGTGATGGCTACTGTGACTGGTGCAAGAAGATACCTTGCTGCAGTTTTGATTCACAGTTATGCAAAATGAGGCTTATGGAGCATATTTAAGATACGTGCTTAAAAAAAAAACAATAAAAAAGAAAAATCCATGTGCGTTAAATTTAAATTGACCTCTCGAAATTGGGTTCCCCACGATCCGCTTTCTGTTGAATTCTTTTTCGATGACCTGCTCCAGGACAGGTTTGTGCGCTGGTGTCCTTTCCAGCCCCGCAGACCTAGTGACCCTGAAACACCGCTCTGGCGCTTGTAGTTCCAGAAAATATCCACGAGGCGGCAGCACTTTCCCACGCCCCGCTAGCTTGCCTTGGGCAAGCAAAGACCTATCCTGGATGGTAGCTTCCGGTGGGAACGTGCCGAAGAAAGAGCCCAGGGCTCGTGTCTCCTTACTTTTAATGGCATAGTGTGCCCTTTGCCAGAAATCCCAAGCCGCGCCCTAACGGAAATGCTGGCGGGGCTGTCGGCCATAGAAGAGGTAACTCCCGAGGATGGAAGGTGCCGGTGGGATCCCCAGCACCGGGAGACCAGGGGAGCAGGTGACTCTTGAAAGTTTTTTCGGCGCAGAGGTCCACCGTCTTTTGGGTGTACTCGATTGAGGTGTAGGAGGGCCCACCTGGATCAGGATATTGAGGCCCAGGGGTTCATTCGCTGCCACCTCTTCCCCAGCTCCCTCAGCTGCACCGCAGTTCAGCCTGGGGGACCCCGAGTGGCCCGGGCTCCTGGGATGTGACAGCAGCCCAGACCCTGAGGCTGAAGGGCGATATTCTTGGCTTTTATTTACCCCCCCCCCCCTTTTTAAATAGATTTGATTTTGCTTTTATATTGAATTGTAGTTGACTTAACAGTTCTGTGTGTGTGTGTGTGTGTGTGTTTCGGTGTAGCTGAAAGGGATTTGCTTATGCCTTCACGCGTATCGGCTCTTATTCACCTTCTTTCCCACCCAGGTTCTTAGAGACTGGGTAGAATTCCCCGCGCTTTGCAGTAGGTGCTCCTTGATGGCCTGTATCATATATAATATTGTGTACGTGTGAATCCCTTCCTAAGTCCTCCCGAACCGCCCCATTTTACCCCAGTTCTTCCCCCGTGGGAACCACAGTTTCTTTTTGAAGTCTTTGAGTAAGTTTTCTTAATGAGTTCATTTCTATCAAACTCAGATTCCACTCCTAAGAGATGCCATAGTCGTTCTGTTGTTTTCTCTCCGACGTCCTTCAGTTAGCACGGTCATCTGCAGGTCCATCCGTGTGGCTGCAAAGGCTGCAAAGGTTCATTTCCCTGGCTGAGTCCTATGGCACTACGTGACCACATCTTCTTCCTCGGCGTCTGTCCAGGGAGCTCTCCGTTGCTTGCTTTGCCCATGGCGCTGCAGGGAACTTTGGGGTACCGGTGACTTTTCTAAGTATGGTTTTCCTTGGCCTCCAGGCCCAGAGGTGGGATTGCCAGGTCACTTGGTAGCGGTTTTTTGTCTTTTCAAGAACCTGCACACTATTTTTTTGTCTTGGCAGTTGCTCACTTTCATTCCTCAAAAAGAGGTAGGAGGGTTCTATTTCCTGCATGCCCTCCGTTTCCCACGTTAGTTGTGTATAGACTGTTTGGTGATGGCCATTTTGAGCGCTTTGAGATGTCCTGCTTCAGTTTTGATTCACAGCCTAAAAAATGGAGCATGTTTAAAATATGTGCTTTTGAGAAACCAAACAGAAGAAAAAAAGGAAAAACGGTGAGTTAAATCTAAACTGACCTCTGGAAATTGGCTTCCACGATCAGCTCTCTCTTGAATTCTTCTTCGATGACCTGCCCCAGGACGTGGCTTGAGGGCTCCGTGTCCTTTGGAGCCCGTAAGCTTTGAGACTCTTGAGCCACCAGAAGCTCCGCTCTGGCACTTGTAGTTCGAGAAAACGTCCACAAGGCGGCAGCACTTCTCCGCCCAGTATTTAGGGCGAGTTGGGCAACCAGAGCTCTAGAGAAAGTGGTGTCTTGAGTGGTAGCTTCCGGTAGAATGTGCTGGAAGAAAGAGCCCAGGCTTCGTGTCTGGATACTCTTTCCTCCATAGCGTCCCCTTTCCCAGAAATCCCAAGCCCCACCCGAACGGCGATGCTGATGGCGCTGTCATCCACAGGCGGTGTGACTCCCGAGGACGGAAGCTGCAGGCGGGAACCCCAGCCCCAGGAGGCCTGGGGAACAGGTGATGACTTTTCGAAGCTCTTCCGGCACAGAGGTCCATCGTTTTGTGGGTGTTCTCAACTTGCTCGAGATGTAGGAGAGCCCGCCGGAATCAGGGATTGGGTTCCCATCCGCAGGGGCCAGGCACTCCGGGGCCAAGGGGGGTTATTCGCTGGTGCCTCGTTCCCAGCTCCCAGCTGCTCCACACTTCAGCCTGGGGGACGCGGGGTGCGGGGGAGCGGGGACGGGGCTCGGTCCCCAGGAATACCAGTCCCTGAGGCATGCAGCGCCTGGCGTTTGTCCTTTTTTTATTTAAACGTTTTTTTTTTTTTTTAATTGCAGTATCATTCCTTTTGTTTCCCTCCTGGCTCAGTGGTAAAGAAGCCACCTGCTCATGGAAGAGAGGAAGGTTTGATCCCTGGGTCAGGAGGATCTCCTGGAGGTGGAAATGGCAACCCCTGCCAGTATTCTTTGGAGAAGGAAGTGGCAACCCACTCCAGTGCTCTTGCCCGGAAAATTCCATGGATGGAGGAGCCTGGTGGGCTGCAGTCCATGGGGTCGCAAAGAGTCGGACACGACTGAGCGACTTCACTTCCAGTATTCTTGCCTGGGAAACTCCGTGGCCAGAGGAGGCTGGTGGGCTACAGTCTGTGGCTTCACAAAAGGTTTGGACACCACTTTGCGATAAAGAACAACAACAACATTTTAAAGTAAATAGAAAGCTTCAGGCAATATTAGGAGCCAGCATTAAATCTTTGGGGAAAAGAAAAAGTGGCGGGCCCTAGGTGTCCACATTTTTGAATTCGCCATGTTATTATTTTTCTGTTGTCCATGACTAAACACTGTGCAATGGAGGGTGAAACGCCCCAGCACCCTCCCTGAGGTTGTTTCCCACCTTGTGTGTGTGTATGAAAGCACTTCTAAAAAACTCTTAAGACCTAGAGCTGGAGTCAGCCAACTTTTCTGAAGGACCAGATAGGCTGTGTTGCGAGTACTCAGGTCTGCATTATCCTGCAAAAGCAGCCCTAGAGGGTGTGTAAAAGAAAGAGCATGACTCTGTTCCAGTAAAAGTTTGCTTACAATAAATAATTTTTAAAAAAGAGTTTACTTACAAAAACCGGCAGAAGGTCCTGAGACTGTAGTCTGCTGAGTCCCTATTTAGGGAAAAGTGCAAATAATAGAAATTCCAGAAATATATGCCTTTTTTTTTTTTTTTAAGTAAAGTAGACTCACACTACATATGATTGGATGTATTTAAATTGTTGGTGACCATTGTGTGCTAGCTCATGTATAGTGGTGCACTCAGATAAGACTGACAGGCCCTTGGCTCCAAGGGTGTGTACTGCGTGAGACATACAGTGAACATCGTAAGTGCTCTGAGAGTCATAGGGGCTTGTGATAGACAGAAATCAGCATTCTAGTTAACTCTTGCAACCAACGCCCTGTTTATGGGCATTTAATTTCCTTAATTCTTTTCATTATAGTCTTCCCTGTCGTAAAGATTCTTAGGATTAAGTCTTTATGAAAAACCATCAGTTTTTACTTAGGCTAAAAATTTCTTAGAGTGGAATGCCTGAGTCAAAAGGCATACAATTTTTTTTTTCTAATCTTTTGCTAAGCATTATGTGTGTGCTCAGTCATGTCCGACTCTGTAACCGCCAGGCTCCTCTGTCCATGGGATTTTCCAGGCAAGAATACTGGAGTGACTTGTCATTTCCTCCTCCTGGGGATCTTCCTAACCCAGGGATTGAACTCTCGACTCCTGCGAGAGGACTCCTGCTCTGGCCGGCGAATTCTTTATCACTGAGCACCTGGGAAGCATTACCAAAGTCCTTTTAGAAAACTTATACCAACTTCCACTTTCACTTTACCTTCCCCCACTTCCTTGCTGCCTTTATGCAGCCAGATCAAGTTTCATAAATTCTGACAGTAAAATGAAAACACATAAATCTAACCCTTGAAACAGAATTAAAGAGACAGGGAATCATTCGTGGGAGAGGAGCCCTGTTTCAGATGTTTTGTCTCTAGGGTTTTCTGTGATCTGCTCCCTATGTCACAGTCAGAAGTAAATCTCAGAAGTTCTGTAGCGCTAGCCGACACCAGCTATTAACCGCCTTCACCGTGTGCCCGAAACCCTGGTAAGCCCTTCATGTGCCTCATCCGAATTAAGCCTCAGAACAAAATGGAATGGAGAAGCTTCAGATGGCCTGATGGTGGTGGAACTGGACCTCGACTGGGTCTCTTTGAACTTGAGCAGGAATCTCAAGCTGGCAGCCCCACCAATTGCTTTCTTTGGCTTGCACAGTGTGGGCCAGCCCAGTGTTTAAAAATTTGTTGACGTCGTTCCAAACATTTTGAAACTGGAAAATGTCCCACAAAATCTATATTTAAAACTTGAGAAAAATTGCAAGACCCGGGCACAGTGAGGTCACCCTCCCATGTGCTCACAATGGCTGGGTCCTGGGTGACTTCCACACAAGGAACGTGCCTTCTGATCATGATATTATTGAGCTGAGATTAGCGACCACTCAGAAATTCCTTCTCCTGCAAACCAATAGGAAGTCTGTGATTGGGACTCAACAGGGAGCTGCGGGGAGAATGCTTGCCTGTCTTCTTACCCAGGCCACTTCTTTTGTTTGCTTGCCCATGATCGTTGACCAGATGTTAGCAATGGGAGGAGACAGGATGGGGGAAGGGGGGAGGAGGCCAGTGTGGGTCCAGCCCCCCGACGTGACCCGGCCTGGCCTCCAGAGACGGGGCCACTTTAAACTTGCTTAGGGGAGGGTGTCTTCAGCTGCTGGGGGGACAGCCTGTAAAATGACTCTTGGTTTCTGGGTGTCTGCCTTCCTCTTCTAACCTCCATCTTTCTCATTCCTGTTTTATTCATCGCCTGAATTCCTTTTTAGTACGCGTCACCACACACTTCCCGGCCACGTGGGTCTCCCTCATCCATCTTACCTTAGACAATGAACTTGGGGGGCTTCCTTGGCGGTCTGGGGTATGAGTCTGAGCTTCCACTGCAGGCGGCGCAGATTCCATCCCTGGCTGGGGAACAGATTCCCCACCATGCCATGCGGTGTGGCCAAAAGAAGGTGGACTTGACCAGGACTTGCACGTGGCGGGTCGGATGTCTCTTGCAAGGGACATGCTCACAGCCTGGCTGTGTGGCCACCCTTCCCCTCTTGAGCGAGGCCGCCCATCGGCTTTCTGCTGGGAATGGCTCCGGCACTTGTTTAGCTCCTGACTCTGTGGCTGGAGGGCGAACTGGGGCTCCGCCAGACCTTGCGGCTCTGGGAGCCAGAGCTTGGCTCTGTCAGGTATTCACTTTGTGTTTCATTTAGTTAGAGCCATACAGTGCCACAAAGAAATCGCTTTTTTAAAGTATGGATCTGTGCTTTCTGTAGATTCAGAAACTCCTTGAGGCAGGAGGACAAAGGTCAAGGAGACTTCTAGAAGGTGCTCCCACCAGAGTCTTCATGCCAGCAGAGAGCTCTGAAAAGCACCCAGTCACATCTCTTCATGTCCATCCGTTCGAACCCCCCTTGCTCCCCAAGCCTAGCTGCCTGCGTCTGTCTTCAGCAGATGCCCCGTCTCCATGCATCTGGAACCACACTGTCCAGTGCAGAAGCCAGTAACCATGCATGGCTGCTGATAATCTGCAGTGTGGCCAGGCTCAGCTGACAGGTCGTGTAAACACAAAATGCACACAGGGTTCTAAGGCTTAGAACACAAAAAGATAGAATGGAAAGTGCTGCTTTAGTAAACTCTTATTGCTTTCAGGTTAAAATGACAGTATTTCGCTATACTGGGTTCAGTACATGGTTCTGTCTTTTATGTGGTTCTTTTGACTTTACATATGGACCGCTCACTGGTGGCTCAGTGGACTGTTGTAGCTGAGCTGGCTACGTCTCCCTGACGTGGCTACATCAAGCATGCTTCTTTATGACTTTGCTGTGTATCTGTTACTGATTGGTTGTAGGTTACAGCCTGTGTGTGTGTGCGCTCAGCTGTGTCCAACGCTTTGTGACTCCATGGACTGTAGCCCACCAAGCTCCTCTGTCTGTAGGATTTTCCAGGCAAGAATACTAGAGTAAGTAGCCATTCCCTTCTCCAGGGGTCTTCCCAACCGAGGGATTGAGTCTTTTGCATCTCCTGCATTGGCAGATGGGCTCTTTACCCCTGGAACCACCTGGGAAGCCTGTATACACATATATGTATTTGTGTGTGCATGGGTGTAAGAATAATATATATTCTCTGTTCCTCTAACTAGGTGGAAGACAGGACTAATGTCTCATTCCTCTGTCTCCTCACTCTCTGTCCTGCCCAGGTGCCACTTTGCTATTAAAGATCCAGTGTGTGTTTGGTCACAATTCTTTCATTCATTGGACAAATATTTGTCGAATTCAGACTCTGTGCCAGGTTTCCCTGGGAACTTAATGAGGCTTAACTCAATACCTGGCATAAGTAAAAGAAGGTAGAAATTATTAGCTTTGTTTTGCAAGATAAGGGGGTTGGGGTAAAAAGTTTAAGTGACTTGCTCAAGGTTACCTACTAGGCAAGTGGCAGGAAACAGGATTCCAACAGCCTTTTTTGCCTGGTTCCAAATGGTGTTCAGCATGACTCCTTCATCCCATTCCAGCTGCACCCTAAATCCTGTCTTCTTGTTTGTATATACAGTCTTCTTACACGGCTTCTTTTTTTGGATAATTTTCTGTATATGTTTATTTTATTCTTGGCTGTGCTGAGTCTTCATTTCTGCTCGGGCTTTTCTCTAGTTGTGGCAAGTAGGGCTGCTCTCTAGTTGCAGGGCACGGGCTCTAGAGCTCGGGGCGTCAGTAGCTGTGGGGCAAGGGCTTGGAGCAACTAAGCTCTGTGGCATGTGGAATCTCCCTGAACCGGAGGTCAAACCCATGTCCCCTGCGTTGGCAAGTGAATTCTTTACCCCTGAGCCAGCAGGCACGCCCTACAGTGCTTCTTAAGCAGGTGACAGTATACACCCTATTGTGCTCCTTTCCCAGTTTTAATCCAGTCAGTTGTTCCATGTCCGGTTCTAACTGTCGCTTCTTGACCTGTGTACCGGTTTCTCAGGAGACAGGTAAGGTCATGTGGTATTCCCATCTTTTTAAGAGTTTTCCACAGTTTGTTATGATCCACATAGTCAAAGGCTTTAGCATGTCAGTGACACAGAAGTTAGATGTTTTTGTGGAATTCCTTTGCTCTCTCTATGATCCAATGAATGCAGGCTGTTTGACCTCTGGTTCCTCTGCCTTTTCTAAATCCAGCTTGTATATCTGGAAGTTCTCAGCTGATGTACCGCTAAAGCCTAGCTTGAAGGATTTTGAACATAAACGCTACTACATGTGAAACGAGTGCAATTGTGCAGTAGTTTGAACATTCTTTGCCATTGTCCTTCTTTGAGATTGGAATGAAAACTGGCATTTTCCAGTACTGTGGCTGCTGCTGAGTTTTCCAAATTTGCTGACATATTGAGTGCAACACTTTAAGTATCGTTTAGGACTTGAAGTAGCTTAGCTGGAATTTCATCACCTCCGCTAGCTTTGTTCGTAGTGATGCTTTCTAAGGCCCACTTGACTTCACACTCCAGGATGTCTTGCTGTAGGTGAGTGATCACACCATCGTGGTTATCTGGGTCACAAAGACCTTTCTTGTATAGTTCTTCTGTGGATTCTTGCCACCTCTTCTTAATCTCTTCTGCTTCTGTTGGATGGGGGTTAAGAGATGGTATCTAGTAGATGCATTCATCAGCTTTTTTTTTTTTTTTTTTTACTGCCTGGAAGGTGATGATTATTTAAGAGTGAGAAACTCTTTGGGACTATGTGGTATAAAAAAATCATAATGGTTCCTGTGTGAGTGCCCCTAGAAGCACAATAAGCTCATTTTTATTAGAACTATTGTTTCTCAAAACAAATGGGTTAGAACATGACCTTGGTTGTCATCATGGGACTTCTCATACAGAGTTTGGCCTTTTCTATATAGTCAGTGTCTCTCATCAGTGTCTGTCTGGTTGTCTAATTTAAACTGAGTGGTTTTGTGGTGTTGAGTTGTGATGGGAATGTTAGAGTTAAATACATGGTGTTTTATTAATGTAGTGGCATTTATAGATCTTGGGAGGCCTTGGGGTGATGAAAATCTGAGTTATACATGGCATTAAGCAGAGTTATATAAAGCCTGTTGAATATTAATTTTGTAATGATTCATCTTACAGTTTTATGAGATTAGATATAAAAAGATACAGTGAATAATTGAGCCCATGATCTATAAAATGAAGTCTAGGGAAGAATAATTGGAAGGGAAAAGAGCAAAGCTTTTCCCTTCATTACTGAGATCAAGTTAATTCTGTCTGAGCCCCTTTCTTCAAATTCCAGTCCCCTAGTTTCTTAGAGCATTAGACGAGTGTACAGTGCAAAATACAAAGCAAATAAAATATGATATTTTCTGCCATATTACTGCCTTCATTATTTTTAGTTTAGCCTCTAAATATATTTGATCTTCATGATCTGAATATTTCATGACTGTTAGTAAATGTTTTTCCAAGTTCTGTTTTTCAAAAATTGTTTCTAAAATAAAGCAAGTTCTTACACATGAAATATTTATATCTCTTACCTCGCAAATTGCCCTTTACAGAAGTCGTAGAACTGGGCAACAAGCATGTTAAGAAATATTCAACATTATTAGCCCCATATTCAAACCATAATGAAATACCACCTCATACCTATTAAAATGGACAAAATTAAAAGACTGACAATACCAAGTGTTGGTGAGGACTTGGAGCAACTGAACTCTCATATCCTGCTGGGAGGAATGTAAAATGGTAAAGCTACGTTGGAGCATGGTTTTCATTTTCTGTAAAATTAATATACCCTATCATAGGATCTAGCCATTCTATTCCAAAGTATTTACAGAAAAAAAAGGATATGGCATTGCGTGTGTGTGTGTGTGCGCGCGTACGCACGCATACACACTTTCAATCCCTCAGTCGTATCTGACCCTTTTCAACCCCATGGACTTTAATCCTCCAGGCTCTTTTGTCCTTGGAATTTTCCAGGCAAGACCACTGGTGCGGGTTGCCATTTCCTACTTCGGGGATCTTCTTGATCCAGGGATCGAACCTGAGCCTCTTGAGGTGCCTGCATTAGCAGGTGGATTCTTCACCACTGTGCCACCTGGGAAACGTGTGTGTGTGTGTGTGTGTGTGTATTTGTACACATACACATGTGTAATAATATGGATGTGCCTCAGAAATATGCTGAGTGTAAGGAGCCACATGCAAAAAAGAAAATTCAGACTGTCTGATTTAATTTGTATGAAATTGTAGAAAAATATGCATCACTATATCGTGACAGGAAGGACATCAGTGGCTTCCTGGAGCAGAGATGGGAGATAAAGGGGAGAAAGGAGGGTGGAAGGATGTGGTGGAACTTTTCAGGGGATGCTGCTGCTGCCAAGTCACTTCAGTTGTGTCCGACTCTGTGCGACCCCATAGACGGCAGCCCACCAGGCTCCCCCGTCCCTGGGATTCTCCAGGCAAGAACACTGGGGTTGGTTGCCATTTCCTTCCCCAATGCATGAAAGGAAGAGTGAACGTGAAGTTGCTCAGTTGTGTCCGACTCTTAGCGACCCCATGGACCGCAGCCCACCAGGCTCCTCTGTCCATGGGATTTTCCAGGCAAGAGTACTGGAGTGGGGTGCCATTTCCTTCTCCGTTTCAGGGGATAAGACATGCTATATCTTGATTGAGGTGGTAGGTACAGGAGTGTGTTTATATGTCAAAAATCAACTGACTGAACCCTTAAAATAGGAGTGTATTTTATTGTATATAAATTGTACCTCAAAAAGGTTGGTTTTGAAAATGCCTTTTGCATTTTCTCTCTTGTTGTTTCATTAGCATCTCTAGATGATCTAAGATCTTGATTCTAAATCAAGTTTCCATATTTACTCATTGTGGGATCGCAAATCTCATACTCACATATATAAAACAGGTATAATTAGTACATCAGGCCAAGCTTTTGGAACTTCCCTGAGAAACAAGAGATGATGAATGTGTCAAACTGATTTCTGAATCATGATACTATGCAGAAAATCGGCCATCACTCTCACTCTAGTTCACTCTGCAAATTAAAGTGAAATTACCTTGAGAGGAGGCCCATCTAAAATTTCAGATAGTTGATCCTCTTATCTGGGCCCCAAATGAGCCCTCCTTATACTGAATGCCTGGCTAGAGCACAGAGAACCTCCTAGCAAGCTTCATTAGCACTTGAAAAATGCAAAATCCTTTTGCCTCAGCCCATGTGACATACCCCTCAACCCACTCAGACCCTGAGCCCTTCACTTCCGACGGTGACAACCTACACAATTGTTCCCCTAAGTCAAGACACTCTTTACAAGTCATCTTCGCTTGTCAGCAAGGTCTTAAGTTTAATTTGACATCTTTGAAGAATCTTGTTTCCAGAGCAATGAACTCTGTGTTGGAGGCTGACCTGGTTGTGAGGTGACAGTGAAGATACTCATAGAGAGAGGTGTCTCTTCTGAAAATTAACAACTTGTCTTCTAAGCAAGGGATTGACTTTGAAGGGACAGACAGGATTGAAAAGTTGGGTCCTGATTTAATCTGAAGCATTCATTTGATTAAAAGTCACTGCGTTAAAAAAAAAAAGTCACTGCGTGTCTACTATGAGCTTTGTTCTAGGCTCTGGACCTTTAGCATTGAATAAGACAAGCAAGCTCTTCCTTCTGCATTCTCGCTGGGGAAGGAAACCAGTGGTCAAACTGTGTGTCTTTAGGATCCTATGGGACATCATCAGGGGGAAAGAATCACACAAATGCAGATTGATAGTACTTAGGATAGAGTGGTCAGGGAAGGCCATTGTGTTGGGTTGGAATGATGAGATGTAGCCAGCTCTGGGACAACCTGGAGAAACAAATCTAAGTAAGCAGTGGGGACAGCAGATGAGAATGGCTTGGCAAAGGCAGGAAGGAAAAGGAGGCCAGTGTGAGAAATACTGACGGCGAGAGAGGATTGTCAGGACATGACGTTTGAGAGATGAAGAGGGGGTGGAGTTTATGTTTTATTCTGTGAAAATCAGAAGACACTGAAGAGTTTTCAGCGAGGGAGGAAAACGAGCTCATATATAAATATGGCCACTATGAGAAGAAGTGAGTGACCCGGGGCCAGGGGTGCAGTTAGAAGCATGGCTGTGGAAGTAGTCTCAGGGAGAGATGCTGGGGGCTTGGATGAGGAATGGCACTGGGGAAAAGGAGAGAAGAACAGATAGATGGGATGTGTTTTAGAGGTAGTGCTGCAAGGATTTGATGAATGGGAAGTGGGGTGATGAAGAGAAAGGATGCATAGTTTTATGGTCAGAGCAACCAGGAGGTGATGGGGGTCTTACTTGGGAGACCACCTGGAGTGATTGGTTAGGGTGTCTGCATCCTTTGTCTGCCATCAGAGCAGTGACTGAATTGCTCTGAAGGCCGAAACAGCAAAAGTATTTGTAAATATTCTGGAATGGGGACTGTGTTTGTAGAGACTGTGTAATCTCCTTTTTGTGATTCTCCAGACGTGCTAATAAGCGGGTGCTGGAAATGTCATGATCTTCTAATCACAGCCTTCTTTTACTAAAACCATTTTCAGCAGACGCCAGTTCGGGGCAAGATCCAAACCCTTTCTGGCTTCTGTTGTTTACTTCTGGCTTTAGTGTTGGCAGGCCACTGTTCAGGGCGTGCTAACTGGGAGTGGGAGGGGGGCTCTGAGGATTTTACTTTTGCTCTGGGAGACTTTGGGGGAGGTTGCCTGTTTTTGTTAATTATGGCTTATGAATTACTTTGTCAGAAAGTTTGAAACCCAGAAGTCTAATAAAATTACAAGGTATTGTTAAATGTTTAAGTCTGCTAATTTCTCTGTGTAGTAGGAGATTTGGGCTGAGACTGGCTCTTTGGGCTGTTTAGTTTCATGCTTATCTTGTATAGTCACAGGTTCTTCCTTGGTGGCTCAATGGTAAGGAAGCCGCCTGCTAACGCAGGAGACCTGGGTTTGATCCCTGGGTCAGGAAGATCTTCTGGAAAAGGAAATAGCAATCTGCTCCAGGATTCTTGCCTGGGAAATACCATGGACAGAGCAGCCTGCCAGGCTACAGTCCATGGGGTCGTAAAAGAGGCAAGCATGACTTAGTCACTAAAGAGCAGAGAGTCACAGATACAATTTTGCCTGTTAAAGCAAATTTTGCATTTGTTTCATACAGTCTGTTGATAAGCATGTGTTGAGATGTTGTTTTATATTCATGGAGAGTCATATAGTAAGTTTAGTACTGGAATACAAGCATCTTAGCTTGTGAAAATGAGTAACAGAAATTTTATCTTTTAAAATAAATTATTCTTTTCTGTTATGAAAATAGTATAAGATCATCCTAAAAAAAAATTTGGAAGGTGTACAATAAAACTTGGCCATAGCCCAATCACAGAGAACTCCACGCGAAGTTGAAGCTTCTCTTGAACTGGAAGGGCTGGAAGGGGCTTGTTCTTTGATTTGCACCGATGTCTCACTTTGCATGTGAAGAAACCATCTGAATGGAAAGGTCAGAGCCTTGAGAATGGGCTCTCCTGTATATTTCAAGCTCTCAGCAACATTCTTTTACAGAAGGTGCAAGCCAGCATGGCTAAGCACAAGCCACAGAGCTCTGGGGTTAGAATTAAAGAAACAGATCGTATATGGGGTCAGGTTTGTTCTCTGCTTCTGTTAGAAAATTCATCCCAAGGCAATGATTAGGGGAAAGGGGGCAAAGATGCTTGTGATGGAATTAGACCAACTTCCTGTTGTCGCCTTCCACCTCACACCTGCTTCCAAATCTAAAAGGAATTGAGGGTCGTACAGGCCGGGCTCGGGGGTGCTTTGGGGTTCATTTACTGAACCAGGTGGCAGAGTGATGAATGAATACCACGTCCACTTTCTCTGCCCGCCTTGTCTGATCTTCACTCCCTGCTCCATGTGAAAGAGTTGGAGCCCACCGTTGACGAGAGAGAGCTGTGCTTCCTGACTCAGGGAGAGCTTCTGGGGAAAAACTGTTTTCTTTATAGGGAGAATGACAAATCCATATAAATGAGTGTATTTTATGGTGCAGTACACACACACACACACACACACACACACACACACACCCCATTTCATCAGTATTCATGACACGCACTTCATTCCCTCCACAACTGACATCTGTTAAAAACGAGATTCGGGAGTGCCATCCTGGTTTCAGCATTTCTGAGACACACATTCCGAGGTGATATTTTATTGAGTTCCCCCCCACTCTGACAGCCCTGATTTTACAACTGACTTTAGGTAACTTTTAGTGCTTCAGCATCTCCTACAAAGACAGAAGCCTAACACTCTGTATTCAATGGAAGGCAGGACATGAGAAGCCACATCCGTTTCAAATCTTTAGTTGTTAAAGAGGGTGGCCTCTTTTCCTCTGTATTTTGAGATAGCTCTATTCTAAATCTCCTAATTAAGTGAATTTCTAAAACTGTGATTCAACTGTAGCCAACCAAAGGAAAATTGGAAATACATTAGAAGTGTCCCTGGTGTGAGATTTCTGGTCCTTTCCTCTGTGCTTACAGACATCAAGGAGCTGCTCTGTTCTGTGTTCCAGGTTTTGATGAGAAATCCAGAAGAAAGAATGTGTGAAGGAAGAAGATGACATCTGTGCCTGGCCAACAATATCCAAAGATTATTCCAGTGAAAACAAAAGGAAGGCAAGACCAAACTTTCTAGTTCAAGGTAGGTGGACATCTCGGTAAATGCTGAACTCAGATATGTTTTACAGGAAAGTGGGTTTATGAATGTTTGTGAGTGTACGTTCACTTGTCAAGTGGGGATAGAATATGACATATGGTATGACCTACTGTCAAAACCTCTGAGTTACGAACAATGGGAAGAAAATCAGTAAATGCAGTTAGCCCTCTCCTCTCACATAAAAGCTAAGTTCCCAAAAGTTAAATAATAGATTACATTTTACAAAGGGATTCTCTCCTCAGAAAGAAAAGCAAGCCAAAAGTAACAATGTTCTAATTCTACTGTGCCACAGATACATTTCCTACAACATATTTCTAATATTTCATTTGCATGCTTGAAAAATTTTCATTCTATTTGCAGCTGAATATTTGACCAATTTAAGTCCAGTGTACAGTTGAACAGCACTAATGATTGTTTTATGCATGCAATGATTTTCTTCCTTAGCTTACTGGTAGTGAAGATGTGCTTTATATCTTTTATGTCAATACTTCGGTTTATTTTTTTTCTACTTTTCATTGCTTTTTTGGAATACAATGAGGAGGAAAATGAAATATTTCAATGGTTGCCCCAGCCTTGCCATAGTGATGACAGTGTGATAGAGATCAAATATAAGTAGCATTTCTGTGTGATTTCTCAGGATTTTTCTTCGTTAGCCAATCTCAGTAATTCATATTTGATAGGCATATTTGAAGGGTAATTCATATTTGAAGAGTATTGATGAATAACGTGCAAAAAGTGTGAATTGTGCACAAGTAGATTGTGCAACAGTTAAAGACAGCTTTTTCCTGATTTTCTCAAAATGCTGCCTCTAGTGAAATTAACGAGAGGATTGCAATTTCTGCATGCTGGCCCCTGGCAGCAAGACTACCCTGCAGCCAGACTCCCTTCTCACGACCTGTGTGACTGCGGTGAAAATGATGTGTCTTCCTTTGCCTCGGTTTCCTCAACTAGAAGAGGATGGGTGGATGAAATGAGTTAAAAGAAATGAGGCACTTGGACAAAGGCCGAGCGTATAAAGAGTGCTCAGTAATTATTAGCTGGTTTATTTTCATCGAATGAAAAATACTTTGAAAATAGACATTTTCAGTTTGTTTTTTGGAAGGTAGAGATGTGGGAAAGCCCAGAAGACATCAGGGAAGCGGAGGGTGACATGTCTAACCCGGGGGCTGCCGGGCCCCAGGCTGAGATGCAGGAATGTTACAGGGATGCTCAGTGCATTTCTCAGAGTCTCACTGATTTCAGTGCCTTGGGAAGTGTTGGAGAATATAGACTTAAATGATGTCGGAGCTCATGAAGTCACAGATAGGATCGGCTCGGCCCCTGGCTGTGATCTGTAAAGCTTGGTGTGACTTGACCCGCCCTGACCGTCCTCCCAGCCTTACCCAGGAGTGCCTTGTGCTCACTCCTGCCTCCTTCCCGACCCTCTAATCACACCAGCTCTTTGCACTTGGAGCCTCTGCCCACACTTCCTAGTGTAGCCTGGCACCCAATTCCCGGACTTTTCCTTCAATCTCAAACTGGAGTTTCTCTGGCTTCTCTACCCAGAAGGGCCTCTTTGTGAGTTTATTTCCAAAAACATCATCCTCACTGACAGTCTCATCAACACGGAATGTAGGAGCTTTTCTGTCCACATCCTTGCAACAAGGTGTGTTCAAGTATGTCTTCATCCTTGCTGGTCTGACAGATGATGAGCTTGCTTATTTAAAGTTGGTATGAGGGAGGATGTGAAGGTGTTCAGTGAGGACCGAGGTTAATCACTCATTTACTCATCTTCAGAGCCTCTTTCCTTTTCTTTTTTTTTTTTTTTAACACATCATTGTATATAAACTATTCTTCAATTAAAAAAAAGAACCTGTTTCCACTCATGATTATTGGGAGTTCTTTTCGTTATTTGACTCTTCAGGTATTTTTCACCTGCCTTTTCTTACTGGAAAGTAGAAAATCACATAAGTTCTTTGAAGCCCAAGATGGCGTTTGCCTTTTCACAGTGGTATTCTGAGATTCTGATCCAGCAACTGCAGTATATGAAGTTTTCAATAAAACATTTTGGGAGTGAAAGAATGAATGAGCTAGACAGCCCCCCTGCCCTCAGGAGCACAGGTCTCGTAAATGAAATAGACGATTGCTCTACAGTGTTAGAGGTTCAGAAATAGCGTGGGGGAAAAAATCAATGGGTCTCACAAAAAATTAGGCTCATGTAGGCAGGACTGATATTCTAAGTATTAGCAAGCAGTCAGCACAAATAAGGATCAAGTTGAACAGGCATGGGCCATGGTGTTGACTTTTCAGTTGCTGGGTTGTGGGGAGGTGGAGAGGAATTCAGAGGTGATGCTCAGGACAGTGATCTGTTGTCAGCCACTGTGGAGGAAACCTCAGTATTTTAATGTCAAGCACAGCTGCATGCGTATATCTCTACTATATTTCAGCACCCCTGATTATAGACATTTGATTCCCCTTAGGTGAAACATCAAGAACAGGGAAATTTGTAGAGACGAGAAGTAGTTTAGTCATTACCTGGAGCTGGGATGGGTTCCCAAGTGGCTCTGAGATAAAGAATCCACCTACCAACGCAGGTTCGATCCCTGGGTTGGGAAGATCCCCTGGAGAGGGAACAGGCTCCCCTCTCCAGTTTTCTTGCCTGAAGAATCCCATGGACAGAGGAGCCTGGTGGGCTGAGAGGGATTGCAGAGAGTCAGACATGACTGCAACTGAGCACACACTCATGGAGCTGGGATAAGGGAAGATGAGAGTTGATGATTAATGGATACTATTTGGAGTGATGAGAAAGCCTTGGAAATAATGGTCTCGTTTGTTGTACAACAGTGTAAATGCAATTAATACCGCTAAAACAGTTAAAAATGACAGCGGGAATTCCCTGGTGGTCCAGTGGTTAGGACTCCATGCTTCCACTGGAGGTAGCGTGGGTTCAATCCCTGGTCAGGGAATTAAGATCCCACATGCCATGCAGCGTGACCAAAAAAATTAAAAGAAAAATAATCTGCATGTTCTGATGATTCTAAAACGATGCTATTAAAAAATGATTGAAGTGTCAGTTTTATGTCATGTATATTTTACCATAATTTTTTAAAACTTTGAAAAAAAAAGCTAATGAATAGTCAAAATAAAAGCAGGAAATACATGCATGCATACCCACACATACTGTATAGACTGGAAAGATGAGTTTAGATTGTTGAAGGTCGTTGTGTCTAACAGATGGAATTGAAGGAAGAGCATAAGAAAGTTTCGTCACATATACTTGGTTATTTTTGGCATTTTTCACAGTGAGCGTATATTTAATCATTTTTTTAATTGAAGATTTTTTTAACAAGTTGGCCTGTGGTAAAATCTTGAAGTTGGTATGATATTCTAGCTCGTACAACCAAAATAATCCCAAAGGTATGTTTGCAGTCGAACTTGAGGCATCTAACATCCCTGCTGCAATGTTTAACCTAGAGTGAGAATCTAATTATAGTTTAAAACAAAAAATGGTTTTCCTTTTCTAGATTAAATTACATCTTGCAGAAAAGAAGCCTCTCGCTATATATAAAATTTGGTTTTCTGACTCCCTCAGTGAGGACTGAGTCTTCTATCTAGTAATTTACTGTAAAGAAGATGCTTCTGTGTATAGTTTTACATCCCTTCTTTTGGTATTTAAGGCACTTTGGTTATAAAAAAAATGAGCCTCAATCTCAGAACTAAAAATTATTATGCATAATAAGAGATTTTTTAAAACCCTAATAGATTGTTGCAGAAAATACCACTTTAATGGGTCACCCATTACATAAACAGTTTAAAACCTATAATGAGATCATACATTTATGTAAGTAAAGGGAAAACATGAAAGAATGCACTCACCGGAGTACTCAGTTTGGTAACCTCAAGGAGATTGTCTGATGGATGGAATCAGATGAAAGATTATTTATGTTTCTTCATATCCCTGTGTATTATTGAATTATTGTAATTAGGCCTTTTCTTAATTGCTTTATTAAGGTAAAGCTGACCTAAAAGAAACTGCACTTATTTAAAGTATAAATTTTGAGGAAAAAAACTTTTTGTAAATATATGAGGAGATGGTTGTTAACTAAGCTTATTTGGTAATTATTTTCCAATATATGTTTGTCAGGTCATCAGGCAGCACATCTTAAATTTATTCAGAGCTGGATTTCAGTTATATCTCAATAAAACCAAAGAGAGAGAGAGAGGTGGTAGAATTATTAAATGGACAAATTATTTTCAAATATAATTAAGACAGAGGATCCTCAGAGAACTATAAATATCTTGCTTTGTATTGGATGTTCAGCTCCCCTTAGGCAGTAAGAGAAAGCAGCAGCAGTCAAAGCCCCACAAAATAGAAAGATTAAGTGTACAATTTGGTGTTTTGACCTACACATATACCCACAAAACCATCACCATAATCAAGATGGTGAAAACTTGAAAAAGTGAAAGTGTTACTCAGTTGTGTCCGACTGTGTGACCCCATGGACTGCAGCCCACCAGGCCCCTCTGTCTGTGGAATTCTCCAGGCAAAAATACTGGAGTGGGTTGCCATTTTCTTCTCCAAGGAATCTTCCTCACCCAGGGATCAAACCTGGGTCTCCCACATTGCAGGCAGACTCTTTGCCAACTGAGCCATAGGGAAGCTTAGTGAAAACTTACTTCATTCCAAAACATTTCTCCTTTGGTAATCCCAGCCCCAGTCTTGCTCCAGGCAACTGCTGATCTTGTTTCTATCTCTCTCCGGTAGTTGGTTTTTCATATAAATGAAATCATACAGTACATAATATTTTTCTTTAGCATCTTTCACTCAGCATAATTATTTTAAGATTCATCCATGCTATAATGTGTATGGATATTTCATTCCTTTTTATCATTGAGTTGTATTCCGTTGTATGTATAAAGTCCCATTTGTTTGTTTATTCACCGTTAGTAGACATTTGAATTGTTTCCAGATTTTCACTACTAAGAATAACGTTATCATGAACATTCATGTACAAGTCTCCATATGGACGTATACTTTCATTTCTCTTAGGTAAATAGCTAAGGGTGGAATGCCTGGATCATATAATAAATGTGTGTTTAACTTGTTAACAAATTTTCCAAAGTGGCTGTACCATTTTACATCCCTACTTGCACTGAATAAGAGGCCCAGTTCCTCCATATCTTGTCATTATTTGGTGTGGTCAATCTCTTTCCATTTTATCCATTCTAATATTAAAGTAGTAGTAACTCATTGTAGTTTCAACTTGCAATTACTTAACGACAAATGATGTTGAATATCTTTTCATGCTCTTACTTGTCAGCTGTGTATCTTCTCCGTGATTGCCTTGTTCAGTATTTTGTGCATTTTTTTTCTTGGGTCATTTGTTTTCCTAATGAGTTTTCAGAGTTCTTTTTGTATATTCTGGATACAAATCCTTTATCAGATATATGCTTTGCAAAGATTTACTCTCAGTCTTGAGCTTGTTTTTTCTTTTTCTCAACAGTGTGTTTTGAAGAGAAGAAGCTTTCATTGTGTTTTTTTAAAATTGTAATTTGAATTATGACAGGAAGGGACACTTAAAGATATTTGTCAGTCCTAAGAATTTTTTTCTTATAGATACCCCCACATTATATCAAGCATATTAAAATGCATGTGTATTATCAAGTGTGAAACAGATCGCCAGTCCAGGTTGGATGCATGAGACAAGTGCTCGGGGCTGGTGCACTGGGAAGACCCAGAGGGATGGGATGGGGAGGGAGGTGGGTGGGGGGTTCAGGATGGGGAACACATGTAAATCCATGGCTGATTCATGTCAATGTATGGCAAAAACCACTACAATATTGTAAAGTAATTAGCCTCCAACTAATAAAAATAAATGGAAAAAAAATTTTAAAAAGCTAGTTTGCTATAAAAAAGTAAAATAAAATGCATATGTATCCCACATTAAAAAGAATTTCTTACTCTATACATGTTTAACAATTCTAGAATTTTGCTTTTGAAATTATTTTTTTCAAAAACCTCATTTGTTATTTATTACTTTTCAGGACTTATCATGCAGCCTTGATGATTCATGCCTTGTAAAATATCAAACCTAAAACTTATTTTTAAAAATAATGTAATTTATGAATACTAGTTTATCAACTTATGAAGTGGACATGTTAACTTTTACATATATCAAGTTAAATATTTATTACCTTAGATTGGGTAGTTTCTTTTCATATTTAAATGCCAGTAGGTTTGTTTGCTTTTTTAGCTCTTTAGTATAATTTTTCTTAGTTTCTGGAAAATGTGTCTTTTCCAGACTTTGAATAAAACAGTCTGGTTAAAATACATTTGCAAAAAATAGAATAATAATTTTAAAGTAACACTAAAAAATTTTTAAACATAAAAAAGAAACAGATAATTTAAACATTTTCTGAAACGTTAAATAAACAGTTATTAATTGTGAATAATAGGATTTGAAATAGATTACCTCGAGTCTGACTGGCATTTAGAACACTAAACCCTGAGGAATTTTATGTGTTTCTGCTATTATTTGAATTTCCTGCTGAAGTTTGGTTAAAACCAACAAAGAGACTCTTCTTAGTCTCTGACATCTCACAAAATGATGGCTCTTATTTTTTTCTTTATTTTCTTCTTTTTCAGAATTCACTATTTGTTTTAAAATGTATGCCTGATTTTTGTAAAAGTATGCAGAGTTAAAAGTATTTTGTGATGTTGACAATTAAGAGCTCTCACCATCCATACCTCAAAGTTAACTATTAAACATTTTTAATTAAAATAGACCCCAGATATGTGTCCTTTCTTCCCCTTCCAAGCAAGGAATAACTTTAAAATTATCAAAGATGCATATGTATATAGGAAAATCTAAATGTCAGATGATGGGAGCTAGTGACTGAAGTCTGTGTTCTTCTCATGAAACTCTGCTTGAAGATCATTTAAAAATGTTAAGAGCTTGACATTACTAGTCATTCTGTGCATGTGTGTTAGTCGCTCAGTCATGCCAACTCTTGGCAACCCCGGGAACTATGTGGCCCGCCAGGCTCCTCTGTCCATGGGATTCTTCAGGCAGAAATACTGGAGTGGGTTGCAGGAAATGCAAATCAAAACCACAGTGAGGTACCTCTTCACATGGATTAGAATGGCTATAATATATATAAAAAAGTGTTGATGAGGCTGTGGTGAAATCAGAAACTTTTGCACTATTGATTGGGATGTAAAATGATGTAGTTATTGTGGAAAACAGTATGCAGTTTCTTCAAATGGAATATTTTTCATTTTTCTTCCTTTAAAAGGAAGGAAATTCTGACACATGGCAGATATGGACAAACCTTAAAGACAGTATACCAAAGGAAGTAAGCTAGATACAACAGGAGAGATATCATAGGATTCCATTTATATGAAGTATCTGGAGCAGTCACATTCTTAGAGACAGAAAGTGGAATGGTGGTTATTGGAGGCTGGCGGAGCGGGAAGCAGGGAGTTACTGTTGAGTGGGTACAGTGTCATCTGCGATGATGAAAACCTTCTGGAGATGGATTGCGATGATAGTTGCTATCTTGTGTGTGTGTTAGTCACTCAGTCGTGTCCGACTCCTTGTGACCCCATGAACTGTGGCCCGCCAGGCTCTTCCTTCCATGGAATTCTCCAGGCAAGAGTACTGGAGTGGATTGCCATTTCCTTCTCCAAATTGCAATCTTAAAAATGATTAAAATGGTGAGTTTTATATATGTGCATGGGTGGTTCACACATGCTTCAAATCGCTTCAGTCATGTCTGACTCTTCGCTGCCCTATGGACTGGGTGGTCCTGTGGGAAACCCCCAGGCGTCTCTGTCCACGGGATCCTCCAGGCAAGAATACTAGAGTGGATTACTACCATGCCTCCTTCAGGGGGTCTTCCCGGCCCAGGGATCCTTCCATCTCCTGCATTGGCAGGCAGGTTCTTTACCACTAGTGCCACCTGGACAGTTTTATATATATTTTCCCACTGTTTTTTTTTAAATGTTAGGAAAATTCCCAAGTGTTTCCAAATTTTAAAAGTTAATAGTTTAAAATACCACCCTAATACATGTTAGTGATAGTTGGCCAACATTTCTAAGTGGTCTCATTCTGAACAAGAGGTATTTTTAAAGGGACAAAATACTGTTTTCCATTTGAAATGATACTTTGTACTCCCGATTCTAGTGGGTGCAAATACAGAAATAATAAATTACTAGCCAACTGCCAGGCACTCTTTTAAGACTTTACACGTCTTAACTCATTTAATCATTTAGCTGTCGTCAGAACTGTGAATATGGCTACAGAGCCCGCAGGACTCCAAGCCACTGTGTTTTCCCACCTCCCAACTATGCAGAGCTTAAGAATCCAGAGAGTTGTCTATAATATTATGTGATCATTTCTAGGATTTCTATTGGGTAGTTATACCTGAAAAACTTGAGTGTACTGAATGCTGTCAGCTTTTCTTTGATAGAAGGCTGTGACCTGATGTATGTAAATTATTTGTCTCCAGCTGGGAATTTTTCTTTAACATAAGCCAGCTTTTTACTAATGCAATCATGAAGAAGAATGCTATAAAAATGCAAGTTTTCTAGGTTTTGTCAGGGAAAAGCTCTGGAAAGGAAGTCTCCATATTGAAAGAGGAAAACAACCTCATAATCTTTCCTTGTCTCCCAAAATGCTGGGTTAAAGTAAAATTAAAAAAAAAAAAGTCTTTCTGTCTATGTTCAAATAATGGTGAATTAAAGGAAGTTAGTTTCTTGATTGCTGGACTTCTTGGACTCAACATGGTAATAAATACAGTGAATGTCATAAAGATATATAATATATTAATTAATGGATGAGTATCTATTGTATAATTTAAAATTGTTTCCCAGAGTAATTTTACTGCAGAGTACTCCCTTATGGAGTTCCCTTATAGCTCAGTTGGTAAAGAATCTGCCTGCAATGCAGGAGACCCAGGTTCAATTCCTGGACCATTTCAGTACTCTTGCCTGGAAAATCCCACGGACAGAGGAGCCTGGCAGGCTACAGTCCATGGGGTCCCGAGAGTTGGACACGACTGAGCGACTAAACCACCACCACTCCCTTTTGCAAAGTCATGGGTCCCCGAACACTTTTGGGAATAATGTTCTAGAGATTTTCCTAACCGACCACCAGGGGGCAGTTCTCCCCCCTTTTATACGCTATGATTTAAATAAATCAAACTTTATTTTCCCTCAGCACACCTGAGACAGGCTAACAAGGGATGATGGGGAAAAAATAAGAAAAGTAGGAAGCCCAATAAATAGTCATATTTCCCAAATCCATGAGGTGGAGCCAAAGAAACAGAAAATGTGCCGGGCTCTCCTAGGCCAGTGTGGGATACAAGTTCTCAGCCACATTGCCTGCCATTTTCCCTCCCGTTTCTCAGCCAAGTGGGCTTTCTGTCGTCTTGGCTCGCAAGAGTGTCTGTGGCCCTATGTTATCACGACTGAGGATAGATCCCACAGACCTTTGTGTCTTCACGCCTCAGATTCTCTTCTGGTTTAAATTTCCAGGCTGCCCTCTGGTCTTTCCTCTGAGTCCTGGTTGGCAGCTCCGAGGTACCTCCATGGTGATGAGCAGATATGGCAGTCCCATGAATGTTCTAATCCTGATTATATTCGCAGTAAATGTGCCTCTCAGGTCCCATGCCAGGGCAGACGTTATTAATCGTCACAGCTTGCTTTCTCTGTAGAACTCAGTCAGTCTCACAGCCCTTCCTGACCCTGAACCCCAGGCAGGTATTACCGATAGAGTGCTGTTAATATAAATGGGGAAATTCACTCATCTAAACCTCGGTTATAAAATCCACCCACTTCTGGAACCTTCTGACTCCCTCAGGTGAATGTAAATCTCCCTAATCCTCTACCCACCCCAGTATTCTGGCCTAGAGAATTGCATGGACTTGGAATTCATGGGGTTGCAAAGGGTCAGACATGACTGAGTGACTGTAAAGAAAAGAAAAATCCTCTCCCCAAACACATGCATGCGCACTTTAAAAAGTCTACTTTAGATCCCCCAAAATCAAAGTCTCCACTCCAGCCCCATCACATCCCTGTCCACACCTTACCTGTAGCTCACTGTCCAGGTGCTGTGCCTAATTGGGAGAGGGGGTTGTTATATCTAGCACGTCCCAGAGGCTCCAGACTGGGCCCAGTTCTGATTGTAATTGAAATCACGTGGTCTGTGCCCCATTTATATTTGCTTGTCCTTGGAGTTGCCTTTGTACCCCAGCTGCTCAGGATACCTCCTGTGCTCAAACTTTAGCATAAGCTTTATCAGGTATTAAAAAGCCCAACATATTATGGTAGACTTAGAAACTATCTTTGGACAGGTGGATTTTTTTTAATGCTGAAAATTTATTTGAACAAACATAATTAATATTTCATACTGTTCATGGGGTTCTCAAGGCAAGAATACTGAAGTGGTCTGCTATTCCCTCCTCTAGTGGACCACATTTTGTCAGAACTCTCCACTATGACCCGTCCGTCTTGGGTGGTCCTACCCAGGATGGCTCATTGTTTCATTGAGTTAGACAAGACTGTGGTCCCTGTGATCAGTTTAGTTAGTTTTCTCTGCTTGTGGTTTTCATTCTGTCTGCCCTCTGATGGATGAGGATAAGAGGCTTATGGAAGCTTCCTGATGGGAGAAATAGACTTTGGGGGAAACAGGGTCTTGTTCATCAGGCCAGAATACTAGAGTGGGTAGCCTGTTCCCTTCTCCAGGGGGATCTTCCCAACCCAGGGATCGAATCCAGGTCTCCCACATTGCAGGCGGATTCTTTACCAGCTGAGCTGCCAGGGAAGCCCAAGAATACTGGAGTGGGCAGCCTATCCCTTCTCCAGTGGATCTTCCCAACCTAGGAATCGAACCAGGGTCTCCTGCATTGCAGCAGATTCTTACTACCTGAGCTACCAGGGAAGCTCAAAAGCTGACTTAAAACTCAGCATTCAAAAAACAAAGATCTTGGCATTCGGTTCCATCACTTCATGGGAACTAGATGGGGAAACAGTGACAGACTTAATTTACTTGGGCTCCAAAATCACTGCAGATGATGACTGCAGCTATAAAATTAAAAGACGCTCCTTGAGAGAAGAGCTATGACCAACCTAGACAGCATATTTAAAAGCAGAGACATTACTTTGCTGACAAAGGTCCATCTAGTCAAAGCTATGGTTTTCTGAGTAGTCATGTATGGATGTGAGAGTTGGATCATAAAGCTGAGCACTGAAGAACTGATGCTTTTGAACTGTGGTGTTGGAGAAGACTCTTGAGAGTCCCTTGGACTGCAAGGAAATCCAACCAGTCCATCCTAAAGGAAATTAGTCCTGAATGTTCATTGGAAGGACTGATGCTGAAGCTGAAGCTCCAATACTTTGACCACCTGATTCGAAGAACTGACTCCTTGGAAAAGACCCTGATGCTGGGAAAGATTGAAGGCAGGAGGAGAAGGGGAAGACAGAAGATGAGATGGTTGGATGGCATCACTGACTCGATGGACATGAGTTTGGGCAAGCTGGGGAGTTGGGATGGACAGGGAAGCCTGGCGTGCTGCAGTCCATGGGGTCACAAAGAGTCAGACATGACTGAAGGACTAAACTGAGCTGAATTTATGTTTACATTATGTCATTATATTTTATTTATATAAACGTAATTAATAAAGAGAACAGTACGAGGTAGTCATTAATTGTTACCTCTGGTGTTAGATGAGGTTCAGCTCCATGCTTCACCACTTGCTTGCCTTGGAGCTTCTGAAGAGTATGGTAGGAACACCTATCTTGTTAGGGTTCATTTGTAAAATAAACGTTACTGTGCTTCTACTTTGTATGGAATAAGGCGTTTAATACACCTGTTATTACTCCTCTTTTAAAGTTCTCATGTTTCAACTGAAGCCATCATGAACGTTGGCGGGAAAGATGCATTGTCCTTGATTTCCAAATCCATGAGAGATGAGATTTAGATGCTGGGCCGGCAGAGTAACTGTTTGTGTGTTGAAGGTGAACTTTCCCTAGTGGCCAGTGGGGGGCGCTGCGTGAACAGAATAACTGCCTCCAGACCCGTTTCAGGTGCTGCCCTTCCCCTGCAGGGAAGTGGCTGAAAATATTGACCAGCAAGTTCAACTTTGCCGTTAATTCTCTGATTTGTGTTTCCTGCTAAATTTAATTCCATCCACAGTCTTATGGGAGCAGAACTGATGAACATTTATGAAACGTTCTCTCTGACCAGTACATTCTGAAGTGAAAAAGATGTGCTTGAGCTTACTCGGCAAGGAGGAAGTGACACTGATGTATTGGGTGGTTAGTAGGAAGCGTTTCTGGAAATGCTGTAAATGAGAAGGGAACAACTGAAGACAGAGGAAAAATACTGGGAAAAATTGAAAGACGAGAAAGCCTTTCAAAGCTCTGGCGTGTCTCATACCTTCCTATTGATTAAGACAGGGTCCAGTCACAGAGGTAGCGAGAGGACTGGGCTGAAAGATGGGTGAACATGAGCACTAGAGGTGGGTAGAAATAAAGCCCCTTATATTCCAAGTTCTGATTACCAGAGGGTAAAGTTAATATCAGCAGCACCTGTCGTTTTTATATCTCTTCTCTCTCATTTGTGATTTAGAATCTTACATTCGTTCTTTGACCCTTGCCTCTTCAAACAGTCTTCAGAAATTAACCCAGTCCCCCTAAGCAAATTTCAGATTCATCTTTTTATTTTCAAAAAAGTTGCTTTTATTTCAACTACAGGTTTCCATATTAGGATTCGAGGTCGTCAGCTTGTATGTTACATCAGTTCATGTGTTGTATACCAATAATTTGGGCTTCTGACAACTGAAGAGATATTCTGTATCTCATTCGTTTGATTTTTGTTTTTGATTGTCAGCGAGGTCAACGATTTTTTTATACACTGATTGGTCATTTGTATTTCTTATGAAAATTGCCTATTCCTGACCTTCTTTTTGTATTGATTTGTTGATTGCATTAATAAATTAAGAGATAATTTATTTGAAGGTGACACAGCAAGGTATAAGCAATGTGTCCTAATCGCACAGTTCCAGTCCCAGAGCAGTTCCAAGTAATTGGAGAATGTGAATTTTCATCTTCTGCCTAGCATTTGGAGTTGATGTCTCAATGTCTCCCTCCCTCTCGGCATCAGTCTTGAGCTCACGGATGTCTGGTTCCCCTCTCTGAGGTGTGTGTGGTCTTTGTCAGCTGTTGGCAGGTTGCACGGGGCTGGAACTGCGGCTTCTCTGTAGGCCCTGCAGTGTCACAGAGGGGAGGCCGGTGGGGCTGTGTGACCATCCTCTTCAGGAGAAGGCGGCGGCAGTATTTGACTGTGAAGGCGCATAGCTCCACTCCCACTATTGGTTTTTTCTTTTGTTTGTTTGTTTTGTTTTCCACCATCGATTTTAAGGAAAGGAGATGCAAGATTCCTCCACCAGTCTGGGCTGTGACTGGATCTTATTCATTTCTATACCATCCTCTCTGGGCCAGCATTGATTGGAATGATGGTGGAATAAATGATGAGTGACTCCATCTGCCCCAAATGTGATTTCTCTTAGCACCACGCTCTAGAATGGGTGACCCCCTTCCACAAGTTGAATTCCTTCTCAGAGAAAAAATAATAATTGAAAATGAAAATTTGAATTAGTTTATATTTAAATACACTTATTAGAATATCTGTGATATAATAGTAGATGCTCATTTATGAATGTAGTAAATAACAAGCTCTAGTATACCAAAATTTCAAAGTAGTCAGAAGTGTAAACACTATTTTGTGTTACAGACAGTGACTGTAATATAACAGGGTATCTGTGATTTCTCTTGGCTACCAAGTGATGTTTCTGCTAATAGTTCTGTAGTTTATTTATATTCACAACTGAAGGAATGCTAAATTTCAATTAGAAGTTTGTGGTAATTTTGAAATATGTAATTTTTACATGAATTCAAGTTCTGTTCTTAAATTCTTTGCCAGGATCCCTTGGGGTTCATGGCCCCCTGACTAAAATCCCTTGGTTTCTGGGCTGAGGTGGTAGGGAGAGGTGACTGCAAAGAGGAATGGGTGAACTTTTTTGAGGTAGAACTGCTCAATCTTGATATTGATGGTGGTTAAATGACTGGATATTCGTCAAAAATGGGGAATTTTATGGTATGTATATTAGAGAAAAAGGAAGAAGGGAAGAAGAGGAAGAGATGGAGAGTGAATGAGAAAGATGCGTATTGCTGCTAATAGAAGCAGCCACTGTAAAAATCCCTTTGCACTGGAGCTGGGTTTTTTCCACAGTTTTTCAGAGTCAGTGTCATGGAAGTGGTCACGGGAAAGGACTCTGGAACGAAACTCCCTGAGTTCAAGTCCTGGCTCTGCTCATTGTTTACTGGTGTGACTCAGAGCAAGTTATATGACATCTTAGTGTCTTAAGTTTCGGCGTCTATAACATGAAGATGATAATAATTCTGGCTACCTCCTAAGATTTTTTTGAGGATTAAATGGGATTTTTTTTTTTGAGGATTATATTTAAAGTGCCTAGAATAGGACCTGGCACATCATAAGCACTATATTGTCATCTAATTTTTAGAAATGCTTTGGCGAGAGACCAAGGCCGTTATGAAGAGCTCAGTCAATCTCAGTGGTTACATCAGTAAATCACAGAAAGATTATATTTGGTGAAAGGAAGTTAGTCATTAACAACAAAAACAACAAAAGGTATGTGTATATGTGTCCCTAAGGCATAACAACTTGTTGATATTCTTCTAAATGTGTTTGAAATATCTGAGTTTTGTTTTTTTTTTTAACTCTGCCTGAACCTGAAATCTCAAGTTATTTAGCTCTCAACATCCTCTTCAGATCTCAAATAACTTTTCCTGCTGGACCACCTCACATGACGTATTTCCAAAGGGCAAAGCCAGTACATTTTATTCAGTGTTTGCAAATGAAAATCATACTCAAGGACCTGTAATAAAGGTGCCAGGTCTCCTATAAAACCCTGGTTGACTTACATAACGAATACTTAGATTTGGGTTATTAACTGTGATATTTAGTACCATATGTAGAGAGTCTACAAAACTGTGTTGAATATTTACAATGTGGCACCACGTTCACCAGCCAAGTTTCCAACAGAGTCCTGCTGAGATTTTAGGCCTGAGGTGTTTCACTAGTTGGAGCACAGTTTGTGAGCTTGCAAATTACCTACAAGTGAAGAATTTATGGAGAATAACTTTATATGCCATTTGCCAGGCCAGAGTCCATTTATACGGAGAATGAGAAAACAGGGAATCATGGAAACCTAAAGTCATGAAATAACCCCAAAACTTTATTTAAAATGATTTCAACCTTCCTCAGTGAACCGTAAATCCAATTTATAAGGTAGAGGAGAGGCAACATACAGGCTATCACAGAAATTCCTTTCTAAGGTCGGTAAAATATATACACCATCAATTCTGTTATTTGCAGTAGTTACATCCAATAAAGTGGCCACAGACACTGAATAAGTGAGTTCTGCATCATCAGTTCCAGGAGAAATACAGGGTTCCTTTGACTCTCTATTCACAATATTCTCATCATCCAGTCAATACGTAACCTTGTTTTATGTGTGTTTCTGTTTCAAGACTTTTTACTATACAATGTGGATCCATTAACACTGAACTCACAGCCAACAGCACTATAAGTACTATAAGTAACTCGTGCCTGAACAGAATTCTAACACACAGGTTTTCTCCATAAGGTGCATCACATCCTTCTTATGCTTAGGGACACTAGCCAGCATTTCAGCACTGTGCTGGGAGCAGGTGCGGTGGTGGGCATTTTAAACAGCAAAGTTTAAAGACCTACAAAGACCTCTGTGAAGCCCATGAAATAAGAAGGCAGACTGTAGCCTTGTTTGATCTTAGCTAGAGTCTTCCTCAAGGCAGTGACTCAAATTTGTCACATCTTTGCCCACATCTGAGAATGATCGCAACTGCACCACTAGTCCTAACTTGGGAGTCCCTAGTAAAATCTAAACAAGTAGATGAATTTGCAATTGCGAAATCTGTGAATAATGAGGATCGACTTTATAAATTGGGTGGTCTCACAAAAAAAGGGACCGTGTGTTCCAGCCTTCCCTTCCTGAACAAGACTAACTAGCCACAGAACTTTCATTGGATAAAAGCCTAGTGAATCATATGCATATGCCAGAGCTCGACTCTCTCTGGCTTTCAGGTTACCAGTCTCTTGATCACAGAGTTTGCAGGCTTTAGGGGCCAGCAGCCCCCAGCCTGTGGGCCAGATCCCACACACTGCCAGTTCTGCTATGGTCTCAAGCTAAGAAAGGATTTTTTTCACTTTCAAATGGATCAGGGGAAAGAAATGGAATGAAGACTATTTCATAACAGTTGAAAATTATATGGCATTTAAATGTTGGTGTCCACCAGAAAAGTATTATTGGGACACAGCCATGGCCATTTGTTTACATCATGTCTATCACTGCTTTCATGTAATGAGGCAGAGATGAGTAGTTGCCATGGAAACCATATAGCCCACAAAGCTGAAAATATTTACTACCTGGTTCTTTATAGGAAAGTTAGATGATCCGTGATCTAAAATGTTGCTGGTTTGTCACCCTGGAGAGTCATGCTCAGGCAATGACAAGCAGTATATGACAGTGAAAACTTTTCTAGCAGGAAGAGTAAGTATTAGGCAACATGAAATAGAGCTTTTCTTTTCCCCACTCCTATCTCCCTTTTTAAAATACAAATTGAGATTTCAAATCCCTATAAATAACTCAAGAATTTACTCTGCATGTTGAAGCAGATAAGTTATCAGGCTGTTTCCATGAACACATCTATTGAACCCAATTTAAATGCAACTGAAGAGAACTCACCAAGGTGACTGCAAAACAGTGACCTTTTTGTGTTGAAATTAGGCAGTGAAATTCCAATAGCTCTGTTTCCTATCGATGAAGAAATTAAAGTTCGTTTCAGTTTGTCTTTCTTTGCAGTGTTAAGAGCTGAAGGTTATTTTGAAGATCATTTAGACCAAGGCTATACAAAGAGAATTTTCTGTGGAGTTGACTCTGTTCTCTCTGATATACAGTATGGTAACCGGTATGGTACAAGTGGCTCTTGTGCATTTGAAATGTGTCTAGTGCGACTGAGGAACTGAATTTTTAATTTTGTTTACTTTTAATGAATTTTTCATTGAAGTATAGTTAATTTACAATGTTGTGTTAGTTTCAAACATACAGCAAAGTGATTCAGTTACACATATATACATACATACATATTGATTCAGTTATACATATATACATACATATATATATATTTCTTTTCCAGATTCTTTTCCCTTATAGGCTATTACAAAATACTGAGTATAGTTCCCTGAGCTATGCAGTAGGTCCTTGTTGGTTTTCTGTTTTCTATGTAGTAGCATGTATATGTTAATCCCAAACTCCTCATTTATTCCTCCCCTCCCTTTCCCCTTTGGTGAACACAAGTTTGTTTTCTGTGTCTGTGAGTCTGTTTCTGTTTTGTATATATGTTTGTTTGGATCTTTTTTTTAAAGAATTCTTATATAAGCAGTATCATATGCTATTTTTCTTTCTTTGTGTGGCTTACTTCATTTAGCATGACTGTCTCTAATAGATTTGCATCCATGTTGCTGCAAATGGCATTATTTCATTCCTCTCTTATGTCTGACTAGTATTCCATTGTGTGTGTGTGTGTGTGTGTGTATGTGTGTGTGTGTATACCACATTTCTCTATCCACTCATCTGTTGATGAACACTTAGGTTGCTTCCATGTCTTGGCTCTTGGAAAGAGTGCTGTGATGAACACTGGCGTGCATGGAATTTCAGGATCATATAGTAACTCTATGTTTAGTTTTTTAAGAAGCCTCCAATACTGTTTTCCGTAATGACTATACTGTTTTACATTCCCAACAACAATGTAGGAGATTTCCTTTTTCTCCACACTCTCTCCAACATTTATTTCAATTTGAATGAATTTAGGTTGAAGTAGCCACATGTGACTAGTGGCTCCCTTATGGAACAAGACACATCTGGACTCAAATGTGGCATCTTGTTTTGTTTGCCTTGCGTAGAGTTTTAGAAGTTTGACTTTATATTCCCAACACTTAAAGACTGGGGGATTGTATATAAAGGACCAGTATCTGGCTTCTTATGGAAAACTGGAGCATCTGGGGACACTGGGGGTGCTCTTTTTTGACAAGATATGTGGTCTCTAGTCCCCACTGTTCCCTGTCGGCTTCCACTCAGCCTGCTGCATCGTTTTCATTACCTGCTTGGTCTCTGTCAGCATTTGAATGTGTGATCCCTGATCTAATTCCAGCCTGTACTTTTTATACTGGGAACTAAAATCAGGAGACAAGGAGTCCCTTACCCAGAGCCATCCAGGAATTAAAACCTGGGCTCACACCAGAATCCCCTGACTGCACTTTCTCTACTCGGGGGCCTGATTGAGGTCTCTGGGTGTGTGTAGGCGGTGGGGGCCACTCCTGGGTGGTACCTGGGTGTGTCTGAGCTGCGTTCACAAGCCTCATCGTCCCCTCCTTCCAGGCCATGGGCAGGGTGGACATTGGGTGAGTGAGGTCTCTGCTTCCTCCCATCTGGGCTGAGTCACTGGGAGTCACAATGGGCAGTGAGGGCGTGGGAAGGAGGGAGGCCTGAACTTTCCCTGGCCATTTCCCTCTCTGATTTCCTCCCTCATTGTTTTCCTCTGACAATTGCAACTGTTGTCAGTGATGGTATATGTGCTAACCCTTTGCTGGCTGCTTCTGCTCCCTGCTGCCTCTGTTTCCTGAGGTCCTTTTACTCACATGGTTACACTTTTCTTTTTGCACAGGGTTTTTTACTTCCTCCTGGAGTCCTAGTCAGTTCAGTCTTGGGTCGAAATACTTAACTTACATTGACAAAGAAAGCTTTCAAATAGTCTTTCAAACTGCAGGAGGTCAATTTTACTGGGTATGTCTCCAGTCTCTTGTCCTGTTCAGGTCAAGGCTAATTCAGAAAGAGGAGGATTAGTTCAGTGACTGTGGGGCTGGACTCACCTGGATTTGAGCCCTTGCTCTGCCACTTCCCAGGTCAGTGACCTCAGAGAAAATGCCTCAACATCTTGAGATTGAACTTCCTCAAGTATCAAAGAGTTGCTGCCTAGGGCCGTGGGTAAGGTAAAAACTTTGATCCATGGAACATAATGATGGCTTCATAGATGGAGAGGGTGTGGCATTCATTTTACCGTGTCCCTTTCCAGACATCTTACATGTGTTTGTCCCACCGTGGGGCTTTCTCTGAGTCTCTTAGAGTGATTCATTCATACTGTTGCCTGTTCACAAAGTACACATCTAATATTACCCTATTCTCACTGAGCTGTGAATCTCAGCCTCAGTAGGAAACAGCACTAGAACGAGAGGTCTGTATGCCTGTACTTGGAGGAGAACACTGCTGCTTGCAGAGGCTGGCTGGACCTATTCCTAAGTACAGGCTATATTGCAATGAGCACCTTAATGGTGTCACAGTACAGCCCCTTGAAATGTCTCCACGTGAAACCCGACGTCATGGCAGAGCTGACAGCAGCAACAGACTGCATCTATTGATCCACCCCCCGTTGAAGAGATCTAAGACTACCATTGACTTTTTCTGCCCATGGACCACTAGACTTTCATTGAAGGAACACCTTCTAATTAAAAGGGAAGCAATATTCTCACTAGGTAAGAGGACGAATCATTCATTTTCTAAGATGTGTGCTTCTCAACCAGAGAATGGAAATATGTTAGAGGGGAAGGGGGAGTCTTTTAGTGCAGAACTGGCTGCTGCTGTTCATCTGCTCAATCTTATTCTAGTGTGTATCTCTCCATTGTCAAAGCAGTGCATTATTTCCTCCCGAATGAAGTCTTTTGAGAAGAGTATTGTGTATTTTATACAGGAGCTCACGGTTCTATTAAGATGCTCATCTATTACCTGTAATCTTTCTCATTTGGATCCCCTCTCTGTGTAAATGAAATAGTACTGTGTGATAACTTCTAGTCTCTCTTTGGATAAAGGAACATATATGTCATGAGAAAGAGTTGAAACTATTTCAAGTGTATACCTCTCCCCCAGGCCAACATCATCCTTGTTAAAGAAATTTAGTGTCATGCAAATCCCAACAAAATCCAACCAAAATCAAGAAATGCCAGATTCAGAAATTCCAAGGGGAGAGGGATGAAATCAGTGTAAACAAAAGAAGTTAAGCAAGTAGAAATTGTTCTCCACTTCTCCCTTGCATCTTGGAGAAACAAGTAAGAGCAGATTGTTCTGTTTTCCAGTCTTTTTCTTTGCAGCGCACAGTGTATAACATGCAGGGTTTTATTGTCTTTGTTCTGCTGCTTTTCCAAATCCTGCATCTCTTTGGAAAGCATGGTAGATTCACCACATACCCTTGTGATTAATGAGGTGATCAAGTCAAACTCTAAAGCTGGTGAAAGAGAAGAAGAGGGGAAAGCTTGATATTTCAGCCTCTTGCATATTTGTCTTCATTTAAAACCCATTGTTGGGATTGGATGACTTGGAAAAGCCTGCCTATGAAGTGGGGTTATGGTGATTTGTGACCTTGCACGGGTGCAATCTTGAGAGGGGCAACCTGGTGGTAAAGTGTTTGACAATTGGTGAGGAAACATGGGGTGCCTAACTGCCTTTGGGCAGGACATCAGGTGAGGGGAGATACGGTGTGAGGCTAAGAGATGTGTGTCTTTAACATCAGATTCCCTCTGTGCAAGTCCAGGCACCACTTGGCCAAGTCCAGAGTAGCTCAGTGTCCTTGAGTAGGTTTCTTCTCTTCTCTATGACTCAGTTTCCTTCACTGTAAAATGGAGATGATCAGAGTGAAGTCGCTGTATATTTCTCTATAATAGAGTAGTTGGGAGATTAAGTGAACTTAAGAACAGGTATTATCTATCCATCTATCTATCTATCTATCTATCTATACAGGTAACTTATACCTAGCTCACTCGTACTCATTAAATATTAGCTGTTGCTTTAATTGATATTATTCGTTTCATACGTTGGTCTAGTCGGATGTCTTTCATCCATTGGCTCAACAGACATAACTCTTGTGGCCAGTACACAACAGGCCCAGAAGCAGCTGTCATGGATGTAGTAATGAACTCTTATCATGGACCGTGGGGATTACTGTAATAGGGATATGAGTAGACTACTGTAGTGGAACCAAAGAGGAGATCATAGCTCTGAGACCCACCTTGCTACAGGGAACCACAAAGAAGGTTTTAGCGTGTGGCAGGTATGAAGCTCCTCACTGAACCTGGAGGACCAGGGAAGAAACCGGAGTTGGTCCTTCTGTCAGTTGTCCTCTGACTGCCCTCCGCCCCCCGGGGCTCTCATCTCAGTCTCCACTGCGCAATCCCCCACCGTGAGCATTTGACACAAGTTGACCCTTCATACAGTAAAACAAATGGTTGGAAAGACTCATGTCACATGCTGAATCTCGGATAACTTGAGCAAATTCTTGGTTAGGTAGCTAGGAAGGCCTCACGTTGTATTGCATTAGCTGCATTGCAGCTATTTGTGCTTTAAACTGAGTCACGTTAATTCTTCTTTGGCCTCAGGAAGGCAAATTTTAAACCAGAGACTCTTTTTAAAAAAAATTTTTTTTCATTGAAGTATAGTTGATTTACAATATTGTGTTAGTTTCAAGTGTGCAACAAAGTGCATCCGTTACACATATACATATATCTACTCTTTCTTAGATTCTTTCCCATTTAGGCCATTAAAGAGGAGTGAGAAGAGTCCCTTGTGCTGTACTGTAGGCCCTTATTAGTTACCTCTTTTATATACTGTAGTGTGTATACGTCACTCCCAATCTTCCAATTTATTCCTTCCCCACTGCATCCTGGTATTCATAAGTTTGTTTTCTGTGTCTGTAACTCTATTTTTGTTTTGCAAATAAGTTCATTTGTACCCTTAGGGTCCACATATAATCAGTCATATGATATTTGTCTTTGTCTGAGTTACTTCACTCAGTATGACAAGGTCTAGGTCCATCCACATTGCTGAAAATGTCAGTGTTTTTTCCTTTTTATGGCTGAGTAATATTCCATTAAAGACGCTTGATCCTTGGAAAAAAGTTATGACCTACTGAGACAGCATATTAAAAAGCAGAGACATTACTTTGCCAACAAAGGTCCATCTAGTCAAAGCTATGATCTTTCCAGTAGTCATGTATGGATGTGAGCGTTGGACTATAAAGAAAGCTGAGCACTGAAGAACTGATGCTTTTGAACTGTGGTGTTGGAGAAGCCTCTTGAGAGTCCCATGGACTGCAAGGAGATCCAACCAGTCCATCCTAAAGGAAATCAGTCCTGAATATTCATTGGAAGGACTGGTGCTGAAGCTGAAACTACAATACTTTGGCCACCTGATGCAAAGAACTGACTCATTGGAAAAGACCCTGATGCTGGGAAAGATTGAAGGCGGGAGGAGAAGGGGATGACAGAGGATGAGATGGTTGGGTGGCATCACCAGCTCGATGGACATGAGTTTGAGCAAGCTTGGGGAGTTGGGGATGGACAGGAAAGCCTGGCATGCTACAGTCCATGGGGTCACAAAGAGTTGGGCACGATTGAGCGATTGAATTGAACTGAATATTCCATTGTATATACGTACCACATCCTTATCCTTTCCTCTTTTGATGGACATTTAGGTAGCTTCTGGAGAAAACCATAATTCGAAAAGATACATACACCCCAGTGTTCACTGCAGCACTGTTTATAATAATCAGGACTTAGAAGGACCCTGGACTGTCTTACTCCTCTTGCTTATTTTAGACCGCCGACATTCCACTCTTGTCTCTCCCGCCTCCCACTTCTACTGACTTTCACTCCCTTGTGCTCTGATTTTTGGGTTATCTCACACACACACACACACACACACACACTCTAAATAGAGTCAGTGAAATAAGATCAGCCTATTGAAAGTTGGCCCATCCACCATATTGTCTAACTCCAATGACAAGTTCTTCTATTTCCAGGCATCCTTTCCTTTTTCTTTTTTGTAACCTTTTTTGGTTACAAATAAAAATAAGTTTTTATTTTATTTTAGTGTAGTTGATTAACAATGTTGTGTTAATTTCAGGTTACAGCAACCTGATTCAGTTATATATATACACACACACACACATATATGTGTGTGTGTGTGTATAATTTTTATTTATGTTTTACTTTAATGTATGTTCAACTTTAATATAATTTTAGTATGTTTTACTTTAATATTAAATATTTTCCATTTTACTTATATTTAAAATAAATATTGTAATTTATTTTAATTATTATTTTGCATTATATATTGAATATACATATTATATATAATATAGATGTATTCTTTTCCAGATTCTTTTCACATGTAGGCTACTAAAAATGCTGAGTATAGTTCCCTGTGCTGTATAGTAGGTGCTTGTTCAGGTGTCCTTTACCTGTGACATCAGTGTCCTCAGTTTGTCTGTCTTTCCTCTGTTGTAATTCAGAAGGTCTTTTGAATCCACATTTTAATCCAATGAGGCTGTTAGCCTGGATTCTGAAACCAGGCTCCACCCCACTGGCTGTGTAAGTTTCTTAATTCTTAATTTTCTTAACCCTCCTTTGCTTCATCTGAAAAAAAATGGGGATAATGGTAGACCCCTTCACAGGGGTGTTGAGCCCATTAAGTGAGTTGATAGATGAGAAGTGAAGTAGTGCTTGGTGCACAGTAAGCACTCAATAAATGCTAGCCATTGCTATTGTCATCCAGAGAAATGAGATTTCTAGCTAGATCCGGTGGGGGATATGCCTGCTGTATTTCTGAGCGTTCAGCCACTTGGTTCTGCAGCTCTGCTGAAAGACAGTGAGGTTGAGAAATCACTCAAGGGTCTGTTTAGATTTGATACGGACCATTGTTCAGAAGCGGGGCCCTTGGAAATCTTCCACTGTAAAAAGTGTGTGGTGAAACTATGGTCTGAGGCTAGTACATCACTAACTGGAATTCCAGTGTGAATTACATTACCACCACGCGCCCAGATGGTTGTCCGGGATATTTCAGATTACTCACTTTAGGTGATAGACTTCTTCAGAGTTCCCCTAGAAAGGGATGGAAAGTCAGCTTTGGAACTAAAGACTGCTCAGTACGCAAATATTTTTATGAAATTGAGACAGAACATTTCTAATGCCTCATGCTTCTGACAAAGAGATTCACGCTTTGTAAGGAATTGAGCCCATGATTCATATGCTGTGGGCTGAAAAACAGAACTCGGAAACCCAAGACTTATCAACTCCTCCCTCTCCTACTAGGTTTGAATGATGTTTCTTTATAATCATCCAAGTGTCCCTTGCGTTAGACTGAGATGGAGGGGTCAGTTGTATGTTTTATGAGTTGAGTCATAGTTGTAAGTACTTTCAGGGCAGCAAGAATTTAAAGGACTCCTAAGTTAAACCTTCTTGAATTAAAGAAGCAATTGAGAATTTAAATGTAGTTTGTACACTGGAGATGTAGTTTGAATGCCATGTGACTTAATCCCCACTGTACAGAAAACTGGGATGGTTCATGCGTAAATCTGGATATCTTGTTCTGGTGTATTTGATTTCACGGGGCCACCATGAGCACTTGTCAACCATCAGAGCTAAAAGGCAATGTCCCCCTTCGGTCAGGCATGCCAGGTCCATGCTGTCATAGGAGAACACAACCTGTGAGACTCATAGATTTAACTCGGCTGACCCTCTAAGGCTTGCAGTCCCTGTTCCATGGGCCATGTCTAGATTTTTAAACACTCAGCTTGTGTGACCCTTCTCAGGGAACTTAGCTGATAAAGAATCTGCCTGAAATGCAGAAAACCCTGGTTTGATTCCCGGGTCGGGAAATTCCTCTGGAGAAGGGATCGGCTACCCACTCACTCCAGTATTCTTGGGCTTCCCTGGTGGTTTAGATGATAAAGAATCTGCCTGCAATGTGGGAGACCTGGGTTTGAGCCCTGGATTGGGAAGATCCCCTGGAGGAGGGCATGCAACCCACTCCTATATTCTTGCTTGGAGAATCTCCATGGACAGAGGAGCCTGGCAGGCTACAGTCCACAGGGTTGCAAAGAGTTGGACATGACTGAGCGACTAAGCAGAGCACACAGGCTATTGTAGTTTACTATTATAAGAAAAACTGTTCTTCCCTTTTTCATTTGTTCCACAACCTTTCACTTGTTTACTCTTATTAAAGGAAAGCTATGGCTTCTGCATATTGTCATGTTACTTCCCTTCATCTCGTGGCCATTCCTGAGTCATATACCTACTTCCTGTGTCCTCAGAGGACATTGGCTTGAGAGTCCACCCCTAGGTGAAGTGCTTATCTAGAAACAGCCTATACACACACTGCATACACTCATACACTTGCATTCACACTAACTTGCACCCACATACATATTCATACACTCAGACGTATACACTTCTGCACACCCACTTGCAACTTACACACACATTCATACACAGACACTCACACATTCTTTCTTTTGCACAAGAATGCTAGTAGAATTATGAGAATTTCAGAGCTGGTATTAGACCTTAGTTTCTAAACTTGAAATCGGTCAGACTTAGTTGATGGCAAATTGTTCCAAAAAGAGTATCAGGGTAGAGAACAGTCAGAAACAAGAGACGGGCTCAGAGAGGAAGAGGGAAGCTGCCAAGGTTAAGCTTTATCCCTCTGTCCGTTTGCTGCACAGCCTGAGAGCAGCAAGCCAGGGTCTGTTTCATGTACTAGGAAATTGCGTGTGTTGTCAGGAAATCTGGTGCACTTGACGAAAGGGTGGGGTTCTTGTTGACATTGCTGAAGGGTCTGGGGATCCTGGAGGTAGAAGAATGCTTGTGAGCAGTAGACACCCCAATGTGAGCTGCAGTAAATGATGACTGTTCATTGTCTGGTATAACTGAGAAATCAGTTTCAGGTCAGGTTTGATCAAGAGGCCGACACAATGCTCTGAATTTCTGTTTCGCCTCTCCACCTGTGGGCTCTGGGGTCACATTTTCTTCCTTTATGGTAGCAAGACTGGCTGTAGCAGTTTAGTCCTCACCTCTTGGCCTCATGTATACAAGAGAAGAAAAGGTACCTTTATCCAGATCTAAACAGTAGTCCCAAGACTCTCTCTAATGGACCGGCTTACATCTCAGGTCCACTCATGTGCTAATTGATTTATGTCAATTAGGTTTTCCTTTAATATGAGAACTGGGGCCATTCATGGGTTGTGTGAGGGTGCATAATGTATGAAAAATGGGGTTTCACACCACAGAGGATGGATCTATTGACCCTTTGGCAGGAGCTCATGTTCTTTAGGCTTTGTTGGGACCCATGGATGACTCATTACTTCCCCTGGCCCTGAGTCACCATAAGCTTTCTGTTCTAGACACGTGGAAATGGAGCCCTGCTAATTAAGAGCCTCCAAGTTTGCGTTACTTTCCTTTTCCGTGAATTCTTTTCTGAAATTTCTCCATGGCCCAGCAGATTTGCCCCTCCAGCTTCAAGAGAGACGTTTAAACATCTCGCTCTGGGATAGTGATTGGGTCAGAATTTGCTGGTAACCTACTCCTTCCTTTCGTGGCTTCTGCTTTACTAATAAGTGCTGAACCTAGTGAAAGCCAGTGTCTTGCTGAAACAGTTTGGGTGTTAAGAGGATGTTGTTACTCTTGTTGAGTCGCCCAGTCATGTCCTACTCTTTTCCACCTCGTGGACTGGAGCACGCCAGGCCTCCCTGTCCCTCACCATCTCCCGGAGTTTGCCCAAGTTCATGTTCATTGCATTGGTGATGCCGTCCAGCAGTCTCATCCTCTGACACCCTCTTCTCCTTCTGTCCTCAATCTTTCCCAGCATCAGGGACTTTTTCAATGAGTCATCTGTTCTCATCATATGACCCAAATACTGGAGCTTCAGCTTCAGCATCAGTCCTTCCAGTGAATATTCAGGGTTGATCTCCCTTAAAATTGACTGGTTTGATGTCCTTGCTGTCTAGGACACTTTTAGGAGTCTTCTCCAGTACCACAGTTCAAAGGCATCAGTTCTTTGGTGTTTTGCCTTCTTTATGGTCGAGCTCTCACAACTGTACATGACCATTGGGAAGACCACAGCCTTGACTGTACGGAGTCTCTGCTTTTCAACACACTGTCTAGGTTTGTCATTACTTTCCTGACGAGAAACAATTGTCTTCTGATTTCATGGCTGCAGTCACCTGTGATTTTGGAGCCCAAGAAAAGAAAATCTGTCACTACTTCCACCTTTTCCCCTTCTATTTGCCATGAAGTAGTGGGGCCAGATGCCATGATCTTAGTTTTTTTTAATATTTAGTCATAAGCCAGCTTTTTCACTCTCCTTTTTCACCCTCATGAAGAGGCTTTTTAGTTCCTCTTTGCTCTCTGCCATTAGAGTGGTATCATCCCCATTTCTGAGGTTGTTGCTGTTTCTCCCGCCCATCTTGATTCTACCTTGTAACTCACCCAGCCTGGCATTTCTCATGATGTGCTCATTGTATAGGTTAAACACAGGGTGACTGTAGGTAGCCCTGTCTAACTTCTTTCTGGATTTTGAATCGTATGTTGTTGGTTATGGGATCCCAGTTGTTCCATATGGGATTCTAACTATTGTTTCTTGACCCGCATACAGGTTTCTCAGAAGATAGGTACGATGGTCTGGTACTCCCATCTCTAAGAGCTTTCCACAATTTGTCATGATCCACACAGTCAAAGGCTTTATCGTAGTCGATGAAACAAGAGATAGATGTTTTTCTGAAATTCCCTTGCTTTCTCTATAATCCAGCGAATGTTGACAATTTGATCTCTAGTTCCTCTTCCTTTTCTAAACTCAACTTGGACTCTTGAAGTTCTTGGTTTGCATAATCCTGAAGCCTAGCATGCCTAGATTTTAATCATGACCTTACTAACATGGGAGATTAGTGCAATTGTCTGATGGTTAGCACATTTTTTGGTACTACCTTTCTTGGAAATTGGGATGAGGATTGACCTTTTCCAGTTCTGTGGTCACAGCTGGGTCTTCCAGATTTGCTGACATAATGAATGCAAAACTTGATGGCATCATCCTTTAGGGTTTTGAATAGTTCTGCTGAAATTTCATCACATCCACTAGCTTTATTAATAGCAGTGATTCTTAAGGCCCACTTGACTTTGCACTCCAGAATATCTGGCTTTGGGTGACTAACCATACCACTGTAGTAATCCAGTTCATAAAGATCTTTTTTATACAGTTCTTCCATGTATTCTTTCCATCTCTTCTTGATCTCTTCAGCATCTACTAGGTCTCTACCATTTTTATCCTTTATTGTGCCCATCTTTGGGTGAAATGCTCTCTTGATGTGTCCAGATTTCCTGAAGAGATCTCTAGTCTTTCCCCTTTTGTTGTTTCCTTCTATTATTAAGCATTGTTCACTTAAGAAAGCCTTCTTGTCTCTTCTAGATGTATTTTGGGACTCTATGTTTAATTGCATGTGCCTTTCCCTTTTGCCATTGCTATTTGCTTCTCTTCATTCTTCCGCTATTTGTAAAGCCTCCTCAGATAACCACTTTGCCTTCTTGCTTTTCTTTTTTTGGCGGGATGGTTTTGTTCACCGCCTCCTGTACAGTATTACAGACCACTGTCCATAATTCTTCAGGCACCCCGTCAACTAAATCTAGTCCCTTGAATCTATTTGTTACCTCTGCTGCAAATTCACACGGGATTTGATTTAAGTCATATCTGCCTGGCCTATTGTTTTTCCTGGATTTCTATAGTTTAAGCTGAATTTTGCTATGAGAAGCTAATGATCTGAGCCACAGTCAGGTTCAGGCCTTGTTTTTGCTGACTGTATACAGCTTCTGCATCTTTGGCTCCAAAGAATATAATCAGTCTGATTTCAGTATTGACCATCTGGTGATGTCCATGTGTATAGTTGTCTCTTGTGTTGTTGGAAGAGGGTGTTTGCTATGACTAGCATGTTTTCTTGGCAGAATTCAGTTAACCTTTGCCCTGTTTCATTTTGTTCCCCACACTTGCCTGTTACACCAGGTATGTCTTGACTTCCTACTTTTGCATTCCAATCCCCAGTGATGAATAGAACATCTTTTTTAGGTGTTCTTCGTCTTCATAGAACTGATCAACGTCAGCTTCTTTGGCATTGGTGATAGGGGCATAGACTTGAATTGTTGTGTTGTTGAATGTCTTGCTTTGAAAAGAATTGTGGTCATTCTGTCATTTTTGAGGTTGTATCCAATTACTATATTTCAGACTGTTCTGTTGATTTTGAGGGCTACTCCGTTTCTTCTATGGGATCCTTGCCCACAGTAGCAGATATAATGGTCATCTGAACTAAATTCGTCAATTCTCACCCATTTTAGTTCTCTGATTCCTAGGATGTTGATGTTTATTCTTACCATCTCCTCCTTGACCATGTCCAATTTTCCTTGATTCATGGGTCTAACATTCCAGGTTCCTGTACAATACTGTTCTTTGCAGCATTGGATTTTACTTTCACCCCCAGACACATCCACTACTGACTGTCGTATCCACTTTGGCCCAGCCACTTCATACATTCTGAGGCTATTGGTAATTCTCCTCTCTTCTCCAATAGCATATTGGACACCTACAGACAGGGGGACTCATATTTTGGTGTCGTATCTTTTTGGCCTTTTATACAGTTTATGCGGTTCTCATGGCCAATATACTGGAGTAGTTTACCATTTCCTCCTCCAGTGGATCACATTTCTGGAGTAGTTTACCATTTCCTCCTCCAGTGGATCACATTTCATCAGAACTGTCTGCTATGACCCATCTGTCTTGGGTGGCCCTACACAGCATGACTCATAGCTTCGGTGAGTTACACAAGCCCCTTCGCCACAACAGGGCAGTGATCCATGAAGTGGGGTGGAAGACTCAACACTACAAAAAACCCACTAGGAGCCAGGGACTGTTCCTAAAGATGCTGCATATGTGTTTCTTATTAATAACCTTGGAAAGGAGGTGATAGTCTCGCCATTTTGTTGTTGTCAATTTAGGTGCTAAGTTGTGTCTGACTCTTTGCGACCCCATAGACTTAAGCGTGCCAGGCTTCCCTGTCCTTCATTAACTCCTGGAGTTTGCTCAGACTCATGTCCATTGAGTCAGTGATGCTATCTAACCATCTCTCTAACAGAAGACAAACCAGAGTAAATAATTCCTGCAAGGCTGCAGAGCAGATAGGGCAGAACGAGGATTTTCCCCCCACATTGGGTAGAATCTAACTTCCAACCTCAGCCTTTCACCAGCCTCTGTCTGTGTAAACACACTCTGAACTTCTGTCCTCAGTGGACCTTTGTGGGCAAGCTGCCCAGTTCTTCTCCTCCCTGTTTGAACTCTGCCCACCCCATCAGTCCTGCTCTAAGAGGGACCGTGGCCCTCTGCCAGTATACATGCAGTATCTCCAAATGTGGGTAGCCTCCACCTGAGGAAAGCTGGTCTTGTTTCCTGACCCACCCAGACCTATCCTGCCCAGCCAGTGCAATGAGCTGTGACCTTCCTGATTTCATTTCCCCATTTTACTGCATTTTCCATTCAAAATGTGCGTGTTCCATGTCCCTCTCCTTCACAGTTATGCTCTCTGTTAGCTAAGATGCTCCCCGAAAGTTGGTGGGTTTGCATTGCTGGTTTTTAAATTGAAAGGAGTGTTTCATGTCCCAGAAATGCAGGATCCTCCATCACTTCCAGAGAAATTTTTCTGAAACATACTTCCTCCTGATTTCGCCTTTCCATTTTATCTGCGTTATATCCTACCTGTAGCTCTTATAATCTTGATCTGGTATGAACTGGCCATGGCCTGTTTTTGTGAATAAAGTTTTATTGGCACATAGCCACACCATTCATGTATGGATTGTCTCTGGCTAGCTTCCCACTAGAGTGACAGAGTTGAGCAGGCACAACTGAGACTGTATGTCCCGCCAAGACAAAAATATTAGCTAGCTATCCCTGATCTGGGCCTTCCCTGGTGGCTAAGCGGTAAAGACTCTGCCCGCATGCAAGAAACTCGGGTTCGATCCCTGGGTCAGAAAGATTCCCTGGAGAAGGAAATGGCAACCTACTCCAGTATTCTTGCCTGGAGAATCCCAGGAGGAGCCTGGTGGATTACAGTCCATAGGGTTGCAAAGAGTTGGACACAACTGAGCGATTAAACAGCAATGACAATTCCTGATCTAGGTCAGTAAGGTCAGTATATACTCCTCCACAACCCCCTAACACCTTTTTTCTTCATGTGGCCAGGAATAAAAACCTCTCAAAGCCTGGACTCTAGGAAGGAAAAAAAGAAAAAGAAGTCAAGTGTCTGATGTTTGAAAAGGAACAACAGTCCCACTCAGAGCCTGGTCCATGCTGACACTTCTGTGGCCCCTCCCTGTTCCTGAAGCCCTGAGAGACACTGCTTGTCAATCACTGCACTCTTTCCAACTGAGCCTGAGATTCTTCAAAGCAATGCCCAGGCCCCACTACCAATCAATCAGAGTCGGCATTGAAGTAGAAACTATTTTCCATCTGTGGTCCAGAGAATCACCTAAGACAACAATCATGTTTATAAATAATCCTTGCACATCCTTTGGGTTGCCAGACACACTATCTCACATTAAGTCCAGAGGTGGAACTTAATCCACTGTTTTCTGTTTCTTTGATTAAGCACCAGACGACGTCGTTAGCTTGCGATAAGGAATCATGTTATACGGAAAAATGCCTCCACTTCTTTTTACTTAGGAGATTCATTACACTGTGCAGTGCTCACACCGTGAGAGGTACCCAGGAACTGAGGCCCACTGAGAATATTCTCGAGTAGCATGTCAATGCCTCTCATTGAGTGGCTTCCTAGGCAGAATCACTGACACTGTTTCTGCTCTTTCTCTCCCATGGCTAATCCATTCTCTTTTAGCCAGGCTCCTGTTGAATTCATAATAGGTAAAAACACATATACAGTGTTGCCAGGGACCGAAATGGAGGTATCTCTATCACCACATCTTCCTTAAAGCAAGCCGAATTCCAGGCTAAAAGACACTCTTTTCAAATGCTGGGGCAGATACCTGCTCAACCACAAACATTAACCACAGTGGGTAAGAATTGGCTAAAGACGGATATCCATTGAAAGGTGTGGGGACCTGCCCCTTAGACCGTATTTACTGCAACAAAACTGACTCTGATGGAACCAGCTCCCGAGAAGGTGACAGGGAAGTCGCAAATGAGAAAGTGGCATCACTTAGCAGTTTCTCACTGCTTTTTCCTCCAGAAGTTGGAGAAGAGGCCAGGAAGGAAAGCGAATATTTTACAAAGGAAATGGGGCTTAAGGGGGCAGTTGGTTAGAGAGACTTGCTCCTTCTTACTGGCTAGGGGAACATCAGAGCTGTAAGGAATGATAGCTATTCACTGGAAGAATCCAGACGCCCTGGGAAAGTTTCTTTGAGCCTCACACCATTGGCATCTTGACAGCAAAGTTTTATGCACCGCAGTAGTGTTGACTGGAATCCTGCTGAGCTTTTCCAAGAGTCATTGTTCCTCAAATTCAGGGCTTTAAAAGTTGAGCCATTGATAGTGTGAGCATGCCTTTGGTCATTTAAAAATGTTAAGCCAACCTTGGGAAAAGGTTTTAGCATTTGCACCTTGTAATTTGTGTCTTATTTCTGGAAACAGTGTAAGATGTGCCTTCCCAAATGGCAGTGGCAAGGACCTTTTTAATGATGGTTTAAGCTTTTAGGTTTATGGGATTCCAATAAAATTAATAATGTGGTGTTGCTGATATTCTTTGAGTGAAAAAAAGCAATATACTCCTTCCTGGAACAGATAAAGAATTTAATAAGTATTATAGCCAAGGTGCTGTATAGGCAAACACTGAAAACAGAAGATAATATTATTTAAAATCACATTAATATAAAGGCTGTTATTGTTCATATGGTGCATATCTTAGGGTACTCTTTCACCCAGAGGAACCAAGTTCAATTTAAATTTCAGCTGCATGGACGGTCATGGACCTAGTAGGCCCTTTATGCACACCAGAAACCTAATTTGTTGTTGTTGTTAAGTGGCTCAGTCGTGTCCGATTCTTTTGTGACTTCCATGAACTACAGCCCACCAGGCTCCTCTGTCCATGGGATCCTCCAGGCAAGAATACTAGAATGGGTTGCCATGCCCTCCTCCAGGGGATCTTCCTTACTCAAAGGTCAAACCTGCATCTCCTGCGTCAGCAAGTGGATTCTTTACCACTGAGCCACCAAGGAAGCCCAGTAGAAAGCCAGTTACCGTGGATTGTTTAATTTCTGGCACAAATGAGGGAAGGACTGGGGAATAAAATATTTGGAGTAAGCTAGATATCATGGTATGTTCCAGAGCTTGTGTACTGCAGCTCAGACGTGGTTCTGCCTGAGCTTGGGGGTTGGTTTGCCTCCTGGGCAAGAGACTTAGAAAACATACGTTGTTTGTGCTGCTTGGCTGCCCATTATCTCCTTCCTCTGGTACGGGAACTTCCTTCACCACAAGAAAAGTTCTCTCCACACTTTCAGCCAAGTTGTTCAGTAGGGGCCTGCCAATCATGACACCCTGCCCTCATGGACAGTGGGAGGGCTCCTGCTTCTGGCTGAGCCAGTCACTACACTTACCCTGACACTGCACCCTGGCCACAACTGGCCACAATCCTCATGAGAGAGTCAGCATCCTTTCATGACTTAACCTATGGGAGCTGGCAGGGAGTGCCCTTTCCTCTCTGATCAGTAGGCTATAATGGGCTTCCCATGTGGCTCAGCTGGTAAAGAATCCGCCTGCAATGCAGGAGACTTGGGTTCGATCCCTGGATTGGGAAGATCCCCTGGAGAAGGGAAAGGCTACCCACTTCACTATCCTGACCTGGAGAATGCCATGGACTGTTTAGTCCATGGGGTTGCAAAGAGCTGCACACGACTGAGTGCCTTTCACTTCACTTCACTTCTTCAATGATGTGTACCTGGAGCTGCCTGCCTTTGGTTGTAGTTTTTACCCTGCTGAGGTCGCACACCCTAAAGAATGAATGAACCCCCCAAAGGAAGCAATCACCAGGGCAAGGAGAAAGAAAAACTTCTTGCCATCCACAAGACATTTTCAATCCTGCCTGTTGCCCAGTTTCATCACAAAAGCCCATAAATACCCTGTTTTGCTTAACTCAGAATTATGTTTCTGTCGTTTGCAAGCAAACAGCTTTAACAAATAAAGCTGGCACCCCAAATTTCTCTCCTAGGCTCCTGGACTGCATTTCTAACCCTTTCATTCCTGCCTGCTTCGGCAAGCTTTCCTTAGTTGCCTGTTACCTTGTGAGCACTGTGACGGGCCCTGAAGATAGAAAGAGGGACAGGTAGTGAAATCTGCTTAGACAGATAGTCGTGGTCCCTGCCCTCTCGGGACATGAGTGGGCATAACAAGACCTCTTGCACCTTCTTCCATTCCTGTGGAGTTTTGGGTTCTGAACCATGGACTTGCCTTTCCCCGTGCCTTGTCCTCCTCTGTTGATGTCCTCATTCCCAGTTGCTCACGTGAACTTGGCTTTTTGTCTTTCTTGACGTACTCTGTGCCCAAATTTATTCAGCGCAAAGTATTAAATTCCCTGCTCCGTCCTAACTCTCAGCCTTTGGGTTGGTTTTTCAAGTTCTCTGAATCTAACCTGCCACCTTCTAACCTCTCTAAGCCTCAGGTTTGCCATCTGTAAAATGGAGGTAGCAATAATACCTGTTTCATAGTTGTGGTAAAGATGAAATGCTTAATGGATGCTTCATAACAAAAATCAGTATACAGTAGGAGAAGTGCTTGTCTGATACTTCCAACTCATAAACAGATTTAAATGTAGTATCACATTCATTTCGTCTTTAGTATGAAAGAAAATAAAGCTATAAAAAAGATCTTTAGATTAGAAGGGCTACACATTTTTAATTTTAACTTTTCAGAGTTGTGTTATTGGGCAGAAAACTCATGGAAAAGAGTAATTCTGCCATGTATTTCCTTTTCATGCAGTTAATGGGGTTCAGAAAACTGAGATCATGGCATCCGGTCCCATCACTTCATGGCAAATAGATGGGGAAACAATGGAAACAGTGACAGACTTTATTTTGGGGGCATTCCAAAATCACTGCAGATGGTGACTGCAGCCATGAAATTAAAAGACGCTCCTTGGAAGAAAAGCTATGACCAACCTAGACCGCGTATTAAAAAGCAGAAACACTGCAGTTTCAGAGAACTTCTCCACCATCCAGTGAGCAAGGAGGCCTGGACCTCAGCCTTGGGGGTGTGGCCCTCTTCTACATTTGTTCCCTCCATGTAGGCTCTGCTTCAGCCCTAGAGATGGTGACTGCTGCTTATATCTGCTATTCCTGTATTCTTTAGAGTTCTCTTTACTCCTTATGATCCAGTCTCCCATTACTTCAACCCCCCACTAGAGTTAATGATTCTTTATATTAAATTTTCCCTATTCAAATTGTAAAATAAATAAATGTAAGTTACCATTTAAGTACATTTTGAGTTTGTTTTCTATAAGTTGTATGTGCTGAAGTCCATTTTTTAGTTATTCATGTCCAGTTGTTTTGGTTTTATTTCTTCTTTTCCAATATCTTTTTCTTGGGATTTTATTCATAGACAATAATGTCATCCACAAATATGGAAAAAAATTTTATTTTACAAAAAAAAATAAAATAAAAAGCAGAGACATTACTTTGCCAACAGAGGTCCGTCTAGCCAAGGGTATGCTTTTTCCAGTAGTCGTGTATGGATGTGAGAGTTGGACTATAAAGGAATCTGAGTGCCAAAGAATTAATGCTTTTGAACTGTGGTATTGGAGAAGACTCTTGCAAGTTCCTTGGAGATCAAAACCAGTTAATCCTAAAGGAAATCAGTCCTGAATATTCTTTGGAAGGACTGATGCTGAACCTGAAACTTTGGCCACCTGATGCGAAGAACTGACTCATTAGAAAAGACCCTGATGATGGGCAAGATTGAAGGCAGGAGGAGAAAGGGATGATAGAGGATGAGATGCATGGATGGCATCACCGATTCGATGGACATGAGTTGAGCAAGCTCCGGGAGTTGGTGATGGACAGGGAAGCCTGGCATGCTACAATTCATGGGTCGAAAAGAGTCGGACACGACTGAGTGACTGAACTGAACTGATGTATTTCCTGTTTGCCTTTTTTTTAAAAAAAAAGGATCTAGAAAAAAATACGTTTAGGAATAGACTTGTCTCGATTCTAGATAGAATTAAACTGTGCAAAGGGGGACCAGTGTGTGTGAGTACACGCGCATGTGCGAATATGTGAGTATGCACATGTGTGTGTATAAAATAGAGAAAGAATGCTATGTTTCACAGGTAAAGTACATAAGAACTTGTAAGATCTGACCGTGTCCTTAAGCCATTTTTATTTTCCATGTGTTGCGTTAGATGCATATGTAAGATTTCTACACTGGAAAACCTGTTGAGCCTGTTTCTCTTCTCTGTGAAGGATCCTTTGACTGTACTTGAATAGTTCCTGATATTTCATAGTCTCAGGGGGCAGCAGTAATGGCAGGAATGGGGTCTACTCTTCCACTTACCTAGTGAGAAAATGTTCTCTTCTTCCTTGTTGAAATCCTTGTCACTGAATGTGTTTTCTTTGCTAGAAAAGGACCTCTGGTAGAAAGCTCCCTTACGTGGCATCCCCTGCTGCATTCCCTATTACATGAATAAAAGTAATTGCTCAGTTAGCCCAGTTTTTGTTGTTGTTTTTTTTTTAATGAGCAACTTGGATACGTGCATATATTTAATAATGAAACAATTCATCGACAACCCCCCCAAAAAAAAGAGAGAGAGAAAAAAAAATTCACAAGACTGCACTACTGTGGGAGAAAATGAGACATCAGTATAGCACCTGACCCAGAAGGCTGCATGATAAGTACATTAAAGGCAGACTTGACTAGGATAGTATTGTATGCTATTCAAATGGAGAAGTATGCACTTATTTGACTGCTTGGAAGCAGGCAGCTTTATTGAATGCTGCATGGAGTGGAGGCAAAGAGCCAGGGAAGGGAGAGAGAGGAGAGGGAGAAGAGCAATACAGAAGCCAGGGTAAGCAGATGGAAGAGGCTGAGATGGAATTACAAAGAGATGATGTGAGGCTTTTTCTTTCCTCTGCAGCCTGAACTAAACCTGCTCCAAGTCTTTGTCAGTCAAATTTAGTGATCACAGGAGTAGCACTAGGCACTGTGAAGGAATGGTGGAGGAAGTAGTTTACAAAGTAAAATGATACCAGGGGTTCCTGCTCTCAGGGAGCTTACAACCTATATGGGGAGACAGGTTCCACACACGAAGTTACTATGAAATATACTTACAAAGTAACATAAATACAAATAAATATACATATGAATAAACAACATTTGAAAGCTAAAAGGTACTGTGTCTATAAGTGTTCAGAAGCCCCTAGATCAGTCCAGGAAGGCTTTCCAAAGGAAAAAAATATGGACTTTGTGAGTACTACGGTAGTGTACAGTAGGGCATGTGCAAAGGCATAGGAGTAGAAGCACATATGTCATGTACAGTAAGCAGATTAGCTTGATAGAAAGTCTAAATAGGTCTCCTTAAGAAGTGAGTGGGATAAAACTGTAGGAATCTATTTGGTGAAAGACGCTGACTTACCAATGTTAGGTCTGGGCCCTAAAACAAAACAAACAGAGAAAGATGATTTCTCTAGGTGATGATAGTAAGTGGCTACAGGTCCAGGAGCAACTCCACTGCTCTCAAAAGTTTCGTAGTTACTCTGAAACAGAGAAGCTAGAAATGGGATGGTGGAAAAGTGTTCATCACCTTTGAGCAGTTCAAGTAGAAGAAACTGTCTTCGGCCACAATTCTTGCATAGTGGCAAGTGAAAAACCTCAGTGAAATCCCTAGACTTTACTGTGGCCCAACGGGCAGCCAGATCCCAGTCCCCTCAAGGGCTCAAGCAGAATGTCCTAGACCTTCGTTACTAATTCTTGGTGGGGAGTAGATTGTGTCTGCTTATAGAAGAATTTATTTTTGAAATACCATGACAATCAGCTTTGATCCTAACATTTTACAAATTAAAACAGGAGGATGAGAAGAGCCCTAATTTATAGGGAATGCTCACGTCCCTGAAGAAGGACAGGTCAGTAAGGGCCCAAATTCTCCCCTGGTCTCTTAAGTGGAAAGGCAAAACATCACACCTTGAAAAGAGGCTTTTCCCAGCCAGAGCATGTAAGACCGCTTTCTTTAAGCCTATTGATCTGAAGCTGTTCCAGGAAGGAAAAAAAAAGAGTCCAGGCCAGTTGTTCAGCAGCAGACACAGTCGGCCCCCGTGTCAGGAGAGCCCGTTTGGAAGGCACTGGGTCCCACTGAGGTTGAAATACACTGTTGGGGGCCAATCTCGATGCCTTTTGCCTCACTGTGGACACCAGATAAACCCTGCTGATCTTCCTATATATTTCTTTGGCTGTGTTAGTGAAGCCTCCTCAATATTGCAGGCTGTTTTGGTTGAAGCTTCCATAAGTCCATGTTCCTGAGCAAAGGAACATCCCTACAGGACTCTAAGTTACTCTTGTTCCGAGTCAGCTTGATAACCATGTTGGAACTAGAGTGCTGAGGGGCCTCCTGTAACCATGAGGTCAGGCGGTTGAAGCTTTCACGCCTTGTAATGTCATACACCAGCAATGCACCGGCTGCTCCCCTGTAATAGGAATGGGTGATAGAACAGAAGGATTCTTGTCCAGCCATATCCCAGATTTGCAGCTTGGTTTGTTTTCCATCAATGCTGACCATACGGGCCCCAAACTCCACGCCTATTGTGAAGTCGTGGACCGTGGCTGGAACCGCTTGTCTGTAAACTGCAGAAGGAGACATGACTTCCCCATACCTGTGTCCCCAGTGATGATGTACTTGAAGAGATAATCATAAGTCATTGTCTCTTTTCCTCTGGATTCTGGGTCCACCTGACTTCTTAGGCCAGTTTTTTAATAAGGATGGTGACAATCCTTCTGAGTTGTTGGACATTAGGGTGGGTTGGTGAGTGTGAAATCCATTATGGCAATGTCTGAAACACAACTTCTTAAGAATATCATGAAGGAGTTGATCTTTCTTTTCCAAGAAGTGTCTGTGCCCATTTCAGGCCTCTGAAATCATGCCAAATCTCAAAGCACCTCTGTGATCTGAGCAGTTCACATAAATGAAGTGGTGTGGATCTTACCTAGTCCTTTAGCTTTACACACAGAATCCACTGGATTTTCCACACATCTGTCTGCTACTGGCATATCTTCTGGTACGTTCCACAGATTCACAGCACTGTCCCTCCTGCATCCTGCATACTGTACTTAAATTTCCTCTAATCCAGACATTCCAAGATTTGTGAAACAAAATAATCCCTTTGGATCTTCTTCAGCTGTTCTTCAACCAGCCATTTCCATACTTGTATCTCACTATATCCTTATCCCTTTCAAGTGCTGTATGTCAGGTATGATATAAATAACATATTGAAGTCAACTGTACCTGACACCAACAAGCATCAGCTACCTTGGTGTCATAGTGTCTGTCACCTGGGTTGCTTCTTGGTATTAGATGTCCAAGAAGTCTAAGATTGACTGAGAAATTCACTTTGTATGTCATAAGCTTGAAAATTGGTACAATTTAGTCCTATATAAGTTAATTAAGCCCCTACATATATGGAGTGGGCTTCCCTGGTGGTGCAGTGGTAAGGACCCCACCTGCCAATGCAAGAGATGCGAGTTCGATCCCTTAGTCTGAAAGATCCCCTGGAGAAGGGAATGGCAACCCATTCCAGTATTGTGGGCTGGAGAATCCCATACATAGAGGAGCTTGGCAGGCTACAGTCCCTGGGGGTCGCAAAAGAGTCAAAGACGACTTAGCAATTAAACTACAACAATATATGGGATATTAGATTAGGCTCTGAAATACAAAGAAGTATAAATCATACATCTTTCCCTTGACAAAGCTTCCAGTCCAACATAGAGTGTATTGTTAAAGATTTCCTAAGGTAGAGAAGCCACGCATATTAGTTGGCTTAATTTTAAAAAGAAAACATATAAGCAGGCATCCTGACACATCCTCTAGCGCGCACACAATACTTGGAAGCCCCAGGTTTTCTTCTTGGTAATTGTCTTGCTTAAAGTAAGCTTGTGTATTGGCTTCATTTGCAAAATGGCAGTAAGAGAGCCCCACCAGTTCCCCAGCGAGGTTTCCAGAAGGCCCCCCAGGAGACGTTCCCTTAGGTCGTAATAGCCAAGACTGGACAGTCATCACTCAGTGAGAAGAGAGGGATTATCCTAACTAGTTTAGGCTAATCATTTTGGGATGGAATCGATTTTGGGTAATAGCCTCATTACCGTAACAGTTGGTTAGAAATGAGAAATTACAAATTCACTTTAATGTGGCTTGTACTATAATAGGAGTCTCTGAGATTCCAGAAGTGTTTCTACATAGACTGCCGTGTTTAATCACTTATTGATGAAAAACTTTTTCTGTTAAGCTAAAAGCTGTTCTGAAGTCTGTACAGATTATAACGATCATATCCCCCAGTGTCTACCTCTGTGCTTGTTATACTTGGAGTAATGTGTTCTCTTCATCATTGTATTGGGAGGTGTCCTAAGAGATTATGGGAAACTAAAAATAAACATGTACATCTTCTGGGAGAACTGTTTTACTTACTTTATTTTTGGAAAGAAAGTCAAAGATACATGATAAAGAAAATCAGAGATACATGATAAAGAGTAAATCTACATGAACCTTTTAGATTAAAAATGGTGTGTTCGATTTCTGATTGGTAAAATTTTTTAGGAACCTCCCCCTAGTCCCTGATGGGACATACCCACTCCCCTTTACCATGTATAACAGTTTACTTGGATGGAATAGTAAAAGAGGTTCCATAAGCTTTCATTGTTGTGGAAAGAAGTTTAATTAATCTAGATGCATTTCTTTCCACACAACTGTATTTAAGTACAGATGATGGGCTTTTGAAAAATCTTCCCCACCTTAGTCATAATCTGATGTTCACAGTAGTTGTACTTTATCATGGTAGTTGCATTTTAACGTGTAAATATGATGTTTGTATTTTGTATATATTCTATTCTAAATAGCTTAGTTACTTTAATTCTTTACTCTCTCTAAAATTGTGTAATAGTGTATATGGAAAATGGCATTCCAAACAGGTAAAGAATGCCAGTAACTGTTGACATTCTCTCCACTCTTATAGTTAATCAGTTAACAGACGTTAAGTATTCTGTTTTAGAAATAGAAACAGAGAACAAATCCACCAGGTTAATGACTTCAAGTCTTCTTATCTTGCTCATAGCATAACTTGAAGTTGTAGAAAGAGAATGAGTTTCTGAATGTCCCAGAGCACTCTTGAAAGGGGGTTTAGAGAACTAAGCCACTTAGGAGGACAAATATGTCTCAGATAATCCCTGCAGCTACTGTCAAGACCCATTTGAATCAGGTCAAATTCAAATTAAGATGGTTCAGTGCCAGAGGTCTTACACATCACTTTCTTTCTTATCTAACAGTGTCGCCAACTCTCTTAGGAGTATCTCACACTTAAGCCATCTGAACACTTTTCTGGGTCTCAGCTGTTTTACCCCTTTGTTGGTTTTCATCCAGTGATTTGCCCTAATCCAATATACAAGCTCTGTGTTTCTCCTCTTTTCTTCCTTGGAAAATGCTTCCAGACCTAGGGAGTAGGTTCCAAGCCTTATTATTCTTGGCTCTCAAACCATCATAAGTTCTCTCTTAAATTACATCCAGTTTGTTTCTTTCTTCTTCTTTTTTTTTTTTTTAATGAGAAAAGGCTCTCCTTCTGTAGGGCCATGGATTGCTTTTACATTTCACAGAGCATATGGTTTGGTGGTGAAATCAGGCATTAAGTAGGTAATTTTAAATGTGATGGGTATTATGAGAGGGAAGGATCAAGCTGGTGTGATGGAGCCACACCAGCTTCAGGGGACCAACATTTGAGCTAAGGCTTGAAAGATAATCTGGGGTTTATTGGATGAAATCCTAAGGTGGAAAAGAATGTTCAGGAATGAAGGAACAGCAAATACAAAGAGCCTGAGGCAAAAGAATTGGAACCCAAAAGAAGACCAGCATGGGCTTATGGTTGGTGGTAACGGTGGTTTAGTCGCTAAGTCATGTCTGACTCTTGTGACCACATGGACTGCAGCCTGCCAGGCTCCTCTGTCCCTGTGATTTCCCAGGCAAGAATACTAGAGTGGGTTGCCATTTCCTACTTTAGGGAATCTTCCCGATCTAGGGGTCGAACCCACATCTCCTGCGTCTCCAGCTCTGCAAGCAGGTTCTTTACTGCTGCGCCACTAGGGAAGCCCAGTATGGCTTTCTGTAACAAGACAAACCTGAAACAGAAACAGAAACAGTGGTTAAGAGGTTATTGAGAGTGAGAAAGTCATAATTAGATCTTGCCATTTGAATTATTTACTGATGTAACCATCACTTTATCTCAAGCAGAAACTTTAGACCAAGTTGAGTGAATATAGAGATGTTAGAGCACCAATTAATAAAATGCCCTAGGGTTTCTGGAGAAGGAAATGGCAACCCCCTCCAGTATTTTTGCCTGGAAAACCCCATGGATGGAGGAGCCTGGTGGGCTGCAGTCCGTGGGGTCGCAAAGAGCCGGACACGACTGAGCGACTTCACTTCCTTTCACTTTTCTCTTTGATCAGTGCACCCTGTTGTTGTTTTTTTTTCCCATTTATTCCCATTAGTTGGAGGCCAATCACTCCACAATACTGCGGTGGTCCCTGTCACACACCGACACGAACCAGCCATGGATTTAGATGTATTCCCCATCCCGATCCCCCCTCCCACCTCCCTCTCGACCCGATCCCTCTGGGTCTTCCCAGTGCACCAGGTCCGAGCACTTGTCTCATGCATCCAACCTGGGCTGGTGACCTGTTTCACCCTAGATAATATACATGTTTCGATGCTGTTCTCTTGAAACATCCCACCCTCGCCTTCTCCCACAGAGTCCGAAGGTCTGTTCTATACATCTGTGTCTCTTTGTCTGTTTTGCATATAGGGTTATCGTTACCATCTTTCTAAATTCCATTTATATGTGTTAGTATACTGTAATGGTCTTTATCTTTCTGGCTTACTTCACTCTGTATAATGGGCTCCAGTTTTATCCATCTCATTAGAACTGATTCAAATGAATTCTTTTTAATGGCTGAGTAATATTCCATGGTGTATATGTACCACAGCTTCCTTATCCATTTGTCTGCTGATGGGCATCTGGGTTGCTTCCATGTCCTGGCTATTATAAACAGTGCTGTGATGAACATTGGGGTGTGCACCCTGTTTTGAAGGACACAAAAGTGACAAATAGAAGTGCCAGGTTTCACGCGGGGACACTCACTCTCAGGTTTCTGAGCAGATTAAAGTCCAAAGGCTTTCTGCAGTGGATGCTGGACAACACACACACCAGCATGCTCTTCGAAGCCAAAGAGACTCTGGTGAGCGAAGTACCAAATATCAACGCACTTGGCAACGGATACAACCAGTCTCATTTGCTGCTTAAGCTGTGTGTGTGTGAATTGTGGACTGTTGATGTGGAAAACAGCCCAACAGTTGTTGCAGTTAGAATTCTTTCCTTAGGACTTGTTTGTTCAAAATATGTTTTTCTTCCCTTAAATCCAGTTTTACCATACTGCCTTGAAAGGCTTCTCTTGCAGTATTAATTCTTGGATTCTGATTTTATTGTATTGCCTTTACCTGCTATTTCTTTATTCTTCTTGAATAGCTTTTACCTACATACATACGGTCTTTTCTTAGATAACGTAGACTGTCTGGAGGTCTCCCCTTTAGGGGAAGGAGAAGGGCAAAGCTGCCATCTACCTATCATTTTCCTGTGGTTAAGACGAAAAGAACTCTTTCCTCAGAGCCCTGAGTTACGGCTTATCCAACAGAGCCCAGGCTAGGTTATAACCTCCACTCCCACCCTAAGCCAGACGCCATCATGCAGTAAATAACTTGAGAAACCTTACATGGAAGCCCTGGAAATGAGGAGGTGGGGAACAAGGATGAGAGAGAGGCTGCCATTTCATTCACTGAATAGCCTCTTGTATGATTACATGTGCATTTCAAAATTAGAAACTGAAAAGCAATGTCTGCTGATACAGAAAACCAGGGAAAGAAAGCATCTCCCAGAATAAATTAAAATCTTTCAGTGCTCCCAGCTCAGAAATCACTATTGTCAATAATTTGATACATTTTCCTTTAGTTTTTTCTATCCACATATACTACATTTCACAATGAAATTCACATATACTACTTTTTCCCAGCTTTTCTTTTCACTTTGTTTTGTACTGTTAAGTATTTTGTCCAGTCAAGAGAAATGTTAACTCCTTTTTCTGAAGATATAAATATTGCATGCTCATTGTAGAATATTTAGCAAATATTTAGAAAAGGATTTAGATGTGTTTTAGGGGAATTCTCTGGCAGTCCAGTGGTTAGGATTCAGCACTTTCATTGCAAAGGGCCCGGATTACATCTCTGGTCAGGGAACTGTTAATAAGATCCCAGGCACAGCAGGGGAAGTACTCCATGCTTTTTAACCCTATTTTTTTTTTTTTTTGGTAGTGACTTTACTAAGATATAATTCACATACCATAAAACTCACCTGTTTAAAGTATATACTGCAGTTGCTTTTATTTTATTTATGAAGTGGTCTCTCCATATCTATATTCTAACTGAAGTATTTTCACTGTCTTAAAAAGAAGCCCTGTACTCATTAGAAGTCACTTATTTCCCTCACCCCTCCCTCCAAACTCCCTCAGTCCTAGGCAGCCGATAATCTGCTTCCTATCTCTATAGATTTACCTAATCTGGACATTTGAGGTAAATGGAATGGTAAAATTTGTGGTTTTTTATGACTGGCTTCTTGCACTTAGCATAGTGATTTTGAGATTCATCCATGTGTAGCATAAATCCTTTTTTGGGGGGGGTTACTTACTTTTTACTGATTGCTTGATTATTTTTGATTGATTTATTCACGTACCACAAAATTCACCCTTTTAAAGTGTATAGTGTTTTTTTAATATAATCACAAGGTTGTGCAATTATCACCACTATTTAATTATAGATAATTTTCTTTACTGCCCCTGCCCCTTCCAAAGAAATGCCATACCCATTGTCAGTCACTCCCCATTTCATCCCTCTAGTCACTTGACAACCACCAATGCGCCTTCTCTCTCTCTAGATTTATGGCCTGTTTGTCTAGCTTGTCCTACTTTTCAGAATGTTTTCAAGAGTCATCCATAACATAGCATGTGTCTACTCCATTCTTTTGTTTTAAAAAAATTTTTTCTTTTATTCGACTGTGTCGGGACTTAGTTGCAGCATGCAGAATCTTTGATTTTCATTAAGGCATGCAGGATCCTTGGTTGTGACCTGCGGTATCTAGTTCCCTGACCAGGGATCAAACCTGGGCCTCCTTCATCACGAGTGCAGCGTCTTAGCCCCTGGACCACCCAGAAGGGTATACCATGTGTTACATAGCCACTCATCAAGTAACCTTTGAGTTGATCTCACTTTCAGCTCTTATGAAGAATGTTGCGGTGAACATTCACGTCCAAGTTATTCTGTGAGCAAGTATCTTCAGTTTTCTTGGGTATTTACCTCATTTCTTTTTATTGCTAAATATCACATTACATGGACATACTGCTGCTGCTGCTGCTGCTTGGTCGCTTCAGTCGTGCCCGACCCCGGGCACCCCCAGAGACAGCAGCCCTCCAGGCTCCTCATAGGGACATGCTGCCTTTTAAAAATCTGCTCATCAGCTGATGGACAAGTGGGTTGTTTATACCTTCAGGTTATTGTGAATCGTATTCATTCAAGTTTTTTATTAAATACTTGTTTTCACTTATTTGAGGTGTATACCTACGAATGGAATTTTTGGGTCACGTTCAAATTCTGTGGTTAACCTTTTGAGAAATAGACAGTCTTTTCCACAGCAGCCACATGATTTTACATGACCACTAATAACATATGTGTCCCAATTTCTCCATAGCCTCACCAACTCTTGTTACTGTGCATTTTTTGATCATCACCGTTGTAATAGGTATGAAGTGGTATATCATTGTGGTTTTGATTTTTGATTCCCAAATGATTAATGGTGTTGAGTGCTTCTTCATGTGCTTACTAGTCAGTCATATATCTGCTTTAAAGAAATGCATCTTTAAATCATTTGCCCACTTTTTCATTGGGCTACTTGTCTTTCTGTGATTGAGTGTATTTCATTATATATTTGGTATGTAAGTTCCTAATTAGCTATAAGATTTATAAATATTTTCTCCCAGTTGGTGGCTTGTCTTTTCATTTTTTTATAGCATTTTTTGAAGCACAAAAGTTTTTCATTTTGATGAAACCAGTTTATCTATTTTTGTTACTTATGCTTTTTATGGCATATCTAAGAAACTACTGCCAAACTCAGTATCATAAAGATATAAATATTATGTTTTCTTCTATGAATTTTATAGATTTAGCTCTGACTTTTAGTTCTGTGGTCAGTGTTGAGTTAATTTTTATTTATGGTGTGAGGTAGGAGTTCAGGTTCATTCTAGGTGTCCCAGCATCACTTTTTAAAAAGATTGTGTTTCCCATAAGATTACACTGGCACTTTTGTCAAAAATCAGTTGACTATAAATGTGAGTTTTTATTTCTGGACTCTTGATTCTATTTCATTGATCTGTATATCTACCCTTATGCCAGTACCATACTGTCTTGATTATTGTAGCTTTGTAGTGAGTTTTGAAATGTGATCTATTAAAAGTAACAAAATACCCAGCTAAAAGCAGCTTGAGCTATTTAAGATCATTCACTGTTTACATCTCCTTACAAGTCATCTGAAAATAGGCTGCTTCTGAGTTTGTCTGATATCCAAGCAGTGTCATCAAGGCCCAGGCTTTTTCCACCCACTTTTCTACTATTTTTGCTGTTAATACATCCTCTTGGTCACAAGATGACTGTTATAGCTCAAAGCACTGTGTCTTCATACAATAGTATCCCAAGCAGGAATCAGAAAATGTGCTGAAAAAATTCTTGTGTTGTTCCAGTTCTTCAAAGAGGGAAATCCTTTCTAGAATCCTTTAGAAAACTTTGCTTTATATCATATTGCCTAAACAGGATGTCATGCCTTCTTTTAGATCAATCAGTTCATCCCGGAAAATCCTTCCATCTCACAAAATTAGAGTCTCTCAAAAGGGAGTAAATGGCTAATGGATAGATGACCAACACTATTTGTCAAAATATATAAGCATATAAAGAATAAGCCAAAACTATCCATAAGTCCACCAGACTGAAATATAATAATGGATCTTTTTAGGGTAAGGAGGTCTACCTTAAATTCCTTCTGTGCTAGGTACTTGAGAAATAAAACCTATTTTCTTCCTCTGTTGTTGACTCAAGACCAGATCATGTAGTTCGTCTCTTCATTCCTCTCAAATACTTACTGCCTGGAGCTCTCTGAAAATCTTGGTCTGAAGAATACACAACTGCTGTCTCAACTTTATAAAATATTCATAATCCTTGAGCCCTGTAGCATACTGCTTTGGCCTCTTTATCTTCTTGTACACAATTCATTTTATAGTTGAAAACAGTATGTCGCTATTACTGACTTCAAGTTAATTTTAGGATAGCAATGCACAAGAAATACTTTTATGTCTTTTTTTTTTTTTTTTTTTTTGATGCTTGACTTTGCTTTTATTTAGCTCTTACTGCTTAAGGGCCAAATAGTTGAAATTCTTTGCAATAATCCTGCCAAACCATTCTGTAGTTTTTAGTAATAATGGGAAAATGATCTGTTTTTATAACCTATTGCCCGTATGTGTTTGCTAGCCAGATATACCTGGCTTTGAGAGTTTTTACTGCTTTTAAGGCCATTCATCTTGGCTGATTTCTGTTTTTCATTTTACTACAATTGTCTGTACATAGGTAGTACAATTAATCTTTGGAAAGTCAAGATTTTTCATTTATTCTTTTGTTTTTCTTATGCCATTTATTTTATAGGAGTGAAGGTCACTGGGTTTTTGGTAACCATTCTCTTTATCTCGCATAACAAATTGTTACTTTTCATTACAGATTTTGTTTTCCTCATCATTGTTTTATTCTTATTTAAATTGAGTAAACCCAAAAGGTGGACATTTTGTCATATTAAGTTCCTGGATAATAAATAAGTCCTGGAGCCCTCCGTACCCTATAAATTTTAGTATTAGGCCAAAACAAATGATAACTTGTAAATACAAAAAATCCTTTTATTCCTCAATTAAAGTAGGACTGAAGAATTAGCTGTGCCACTGAAGATGCTGTTAAATGCTTTCTCCACAAATCTTCAGCAAATCACCCAGCTTTTCTGTGCCTCAGTTTCTTTATCCATGAAATGGGGCCAGCAATATCTTTCTCCGTTTGACCTTGGGAGAATATTGTGCAAATTAACTGATGCTATGTACAGAGCCACCTTTATTTATTTAGAAAAGGGTGCTATATAGACCAATTTATTTCTATTTTATTTTTGTCGTTGGTTTGCATGTAAATTAAGTGTAAATAGAAGGTGACAGATTATGGGGGTGGGAGGTAAGTCACAAGATTGATATTTTTTCTTCTTTCAAGAAGAAGGTCAGCCCATATATGTGCTGCTCTATATAAAATAGATAATAAGGACCTACTGTATAGCACAGGGAGTTCTGTTCAGTACTCTGTAGTGACCTATATGGGAAACGAGTCTTAAGAAGAGTGGCTTTGTGTACACATATAATTGATTCATTTTGCTATGCAGCAGAGACTAACCGAACACTGTAAATCAACTATAACCCAATAAAAATTTTTAGAAATTAAAATTCTTTTAAAATTAAAAATAAAATGCAAAAGAAGAGAAAAAGCATTTGAAAGTGCTTAAAACATATAATAAATAGAAAAAGTTATAACAGAAAAGAGGGGTCGGCCCTTTCCCTCTGGCCTGTGTGGGCTTCCTTGAAACCTTCATCCCCTCTAGTGCTTTCCCATCTGAAGCAGTAACTTCTAAAACTTGACTTGGCAAAACTTCCAGTGTCTGTTTAGTGGATTAACTAGAGAAAAATGGACACAATGCAGGTCTAAAGAGTTGCTTCTTTTTTTGTACTTTTTCATCCAGTGAAGATAGCATACCTCCTCTTCCCTTTGAGCAAGGAGAATTTGATTTAATAAAATAATAGGTGAGGTTATTGAGGAAAGGGGAGAAAGTTTTTTTTTTTTTTTTCCCTTCTATGAGTGGAATGAGTTTGCCAAAGAAAGGAAGATAGATCTGGATAGATACCTTGGTCCTGGATGTTGTTTAGCTTGCAGTGGTTCTAGCCCTTTATGGTGCCAGAAGGTGGTTCAGAGTGCTAAAGGCAGCTGCAGAACTTAACCAGCCTACTGGTCAGCCTTCGGCAACGGTGATAATGGCTGGTACCCTCCCCTCCAGGTCTCTGCATGTTCCCATCCACCTCCTCCTGCTTCCGGCCAAGACTGACGGATGCTCCTTGCTCTCTCAGCCTGAGGGAAGGAGGAGGGAAAGCCGGAGAGGAGGCAGGGGGCTCAAGTGGAAATGAAGCAGAACTGGTGTCCTGTCAGGCCTCCTGCCTCCTCCCTGGGGCGAGATGTAGAAGGGGGGAGGGCATCCTGACCCCCTGACCGGGGAGCCTGCCTCTGCACAGTTGGCCAGCCCTCCCACAGGCCACAGAGGTGCTTGCGTTGGCAAGGTCACCTTGGCCCATCAAACGCTCACCCTATAGGTAAGACCCGACCTGGGGGACCTGTAGACGTCATTATGTTGACATTCCTATGATCCTGGCCAAGCCCTTTCTTCTCTCCCCTCTGTAACCCTGCAGCCACATCTCAGCTGGACTTTCCTGCTCTTCTGCTTCTCAAGCAACCTCTCTAACCCTTTTCTCTCCTGTCCCTCAAATCCGGACTCCCTCTTGCCGTAGAACCCTTGTTCTTAACAGCTCGTTCCACCTTGGCCTGCTGTCTGTGTCCCCTCCCTGCTCACCGAGCTCTCCCCGCCCAGCCTCCAGTTATCAGCTGCAGCGGCACATCCTCATGGTGGCGTTCCCTGGGCCTCCCTCCATCCCCGACATCCTTCATCATGTGTCTCTATTGTAACTGTTTGGCACTGCCTGCTTGCTCTGTGTAACTTGTCCAGATGTCTGCCTTTCTCACCCTTCTCTAAGACCCTGTTAGACAGAAATCGTCTCTGTTTTGTCCTCGTGCGTTCTAAGCGCTCAGTTCCCCAACTGATATGTAGTGCAAACTCAATACGTCATTTTTTTTTAAATGAACAACAGTGTGTATTTTGAGACTGGATGAACTTCTTTCTATATTCACTCTTGAGACAAATAGTCTTTCATTTGTCAGTTCAATAACCATTGATTGATTGCCTGTTATGTGCCATCCACCAGGGAAACAAATATGAATAAGGCCGTTTCCCAGCTTCCGGCAGTGGTTTCTGAATGGGCGTGGCTGCCACCCCACCTGGAGTCATTGGAAGTGTATGCAGGTGCTTTCTGTTGTTGATGTCATCATGTCTGGGGACACTACTGGTGTGTGTGAACAGAGCCTAAGGTCACTAAACATTTTCCAGTGCGTGGGTACACTCCTGCCTAAGGAGGGCCACTCAGCCACCCACCTCCACTCACCTGTAGAGACTCCTCAGAAAGTTAAACAGTCCAACAGAGAAAAGGGGAACGAAAAAGGGCAGTTTTCTCACTGTCGGAGTGATGAGAGACTTCTGTAGCAACTCAAGGCCCACTGGAGGAATCAGCATTCCACTTTGGGGTCGATGTAGGGAGGATTGTTTTAGTCCTGTGCCAAAGAAAGCCCTCGATGCTATGAAGGAGCCTGCGATTTAAGTGAAATGATAAAGCCAAAAATTAAAATGCCAAAAGAGAAATAGCTTATGATTAAAATGACTATGCCTCATTTTTATGATAAATATTTTTTAAAGGGCTATGTGAAAATGATAGGAAATGGCATTCCGGTTTCTTCTCAATGGGCTTTGAGTACATTACAGCTCTTTGTGAGTGCATGAAAACCTTTATAGAGTGATTGTTGCATCTCCAGTCTGCTTTTTGGGAGAAAACAGCAAGAGGGAAGAATGTTTCCCCCAACAAGTCCTGTGAGAGGAGGAAGAGCAGGGTGTGGGCTGAACTCGACCAAGGTTCCTCGGTGTCCACACCACTGATGTTTTAGGCAGGAGAGCTGTCTGTTGTGGGGGCTGCCCTGGGCATTGTAGGCTGTTGAGCAGCATCTCTGACCTCTACCCACTGGAATCTGGTAGCATCCCCCAAAATGCCTCCGGACATTGTAGGCAGGGTTGCAAAATTGCCCCTAATTGAGAGCCACTGAACCAGACCGTGTTTTATCCCCCTCAAGCCCTGTGTCAGACATGGTCTGTCAGAATTCAGCCACACTGGCTTTTCAGCTGTAGAGAGACGAAAGTTTAAAAATATCCACCAGCGTGCAATGGACTCGGTCTCTTTGATGGGCAGAGGGGACCTCTGGAAGCCACTGTGATAGAACTGCTTATCTCTTTCCAGAGACAGGGCTTGGCATTTTGTGCTGGCCTCCTGGCACTGTGCTCTTCTTCCTGCTGATTGCTCAGAGGAGAACCTACAGGAGCCTCGGGGATAATGACAATTTCTCTTTTACGTCTGCAGCAGAGCTCCCAGGAGTATGAGCCGTGCTGTCACCTGAAGCATCTTTTTAAGCCTCTGGAGAGAGCTGCAGGAAATTACAGTGTGTTGCAAGGAACTCTTTTGCTAGAGAGGGGGAAAAAAATCCTCTTCTTAAATTTCAAAAAAAAAGCAAGATAATTTTGAAGTCAGCTTGATTTAGCTCCCTTTCCCCAGGAAATTTTAGACCAGCTTCAAGGGTGTGTGTCTGGGAGCTGGTTTGTCCTGCATGGCTTGTCCATTTTCAAAAGGATGCCACCCTTGGATCATTCTTTTCTCCCCTGCTCCACACCTGGGTTCAGTTGCCACCCACTGTCAGCCCCTGGTGTGAAGAACTTACTGTTCATTCCCTCTCAAAGCGGTCTTTACCTAGATCTTTGAACTTCTCCTTCTGCAGAAGAAGAAAGCTGTTTGGATAAGAAGCAGCATCCATGTTTATATTGGTGGGCACAAAATGTCTTTTCTTCTCTTCCGTCCAGCTTGGAATATCTACTGCTTCTCCAGTTCCCCAGGAAAGGTTGGCTGTGTGATGGGGAAGATCCAGCTTCAAAGAGCTTTTGAGGGAACTTGGAAGTTAAAGACCAGCACCCCCCAAAACCACATCACCACCAACTTTAATCTCCAACATACGGAAAGATCTAGGAAACCAGATGTAGATAATCAGTAGAGAAATTTTTTTTTTTGAGAAATTTTTTAAAACATGTTTTACAAGTACTATTTTATCTAAGGGGGGCTTCCCAGATAGCTCAATTGGTAAAGAATCCACCTGCAATGCAGGAGACCCCGGTTCGATTCCTGGGGCAGGAAGATCCACTGCACAAGGGATAGGCTACCCACTCCAATATTCTTGGGCTTCCCTATGGCTCAGCTGGTAAGGAATCTGCCTGTGATGCAGAAAACTGGATTCAATCCCTGGGTTGGGAAGATCCCTGGAGAAGGGAAAGGCTACCCACTCCAGTATTCTGGCCTAGAGAATTCCATGGACTGTATATAGTCCATGGGGTCACAAAGAGTCAGACATGACTGAATGACTTTCACTTTCTTTTCATTTTATCTAAGTACCAAAAAATGAAACAATTCCTAATTTTGGTAGTGGTGATCATTTTTTTCTCTTTGGGCGCTTATTTTTTGCCAGTCATAGCATACTTCATCTGTGTGCATGCTTAGTCGCTAAGTCACATCTGTCACTTGGTGACCCCATGGATTGTAGCCCACTTGGCTCCTCTGAACATGGGATTTCCCAGCAAGAATACTGGAGTAGGTTGCTGTTCTCTTCTCCAGAGGATCTTCCTGACCCAGGGATCAAACCTACGTCTCTTGATTTGGCACACATTCTTTACCACAGAGCCGCCAGGGAAACCCACTGTGTTTTCCTTACTGTTTTCCAAAATGATATGTAGTAGATTCCAATATTACCCCTGTTTTATAGATGAGGACACTGAGGCTTTGTGACTTTAAGAAGGTTGTGCGGGGTGCCACAGGTCTTCAGGAGCAGAGATTTAATCTCTTTGGAGACTTAGCTCCTAACTACCATGCCCTGCAATAGTGTTTGTCCATCTTCCATGAGAGTCAGAATCCCCCAGAGGCCAAGTGAGACCTCAGATTCCCTGACCACACCTTGATCCTGGAGGGGGCCCAAGAGCTTGCATCTAGTTCCCAGGTGATGTTGATGCTGCCGGTTCCGGGGCTGCCCTTTGAGAACCCCTGTATTACCTCACCCCATTTTCTAGAAAATAACGTAAGCACTGACTTTGAAAACCTTGAATGCAAATCACTGAGGTTGGAATTGACCACTGACATTAGGCCAGTTCACAGGTAGATAATTGCCACGGTGTATCTAGAGCATCTCTTCTGAGAGCATGGTGTCATGAGACGGAGAGATAATTGACCTGTGGTAGGTTTTATTCTGGTATTCCCTTGGCTGCCCATTTCCGAGAACACAGTCACACTGCATTGTTAAAAAAAATAAAAATGTACCACCATCATCCTCTTATACTCATAGGCCCATGTTGAAGTTCAGTAGTTTTCCATTAGAAGGATGACATTTCATTTTCAAACTATACTTGGTTCATTGTCTTTTGACTCAGTGCGACCTAGTATTTTCTGTGTAAACACTGTGACCATTATCTTGGAAAATATCGTCAAAATGCTAATGCTAAGGAACACATAGAGCAGATTTACTGTGAAGAAAGGTGTGCAAATCTTGCATCAGGGCAAATGTCCTCTTAACTATTTCAACAAAAACTCTTAGGCAATTTTATTAGTAATAATACAAAGTAAAAGGTAAGAAAAGAAACATCCTTTAAAAGTTCCCCGATTACGACCACGTTGAAAACCAGGCACTTTGAGGACAAATTTTTTGTGTTCTATGACTGGTTGAGTTTTGCCTGAATTAAGATTCCCAAGGCACATTTGAAACCTGAAATAAAGCTGATTTGACTTGTCGATAGTCTGTTCTGAAGCTTTCTGAACTAGTTCAGGAGAAAGGCTTTGGCACCTTTACCTTTCTGCCACTTAATAGCAAAGATAACACCCCAGGTGTGAAACAGTAGTAAAATACAGACAATTGTCCTAAGGATGGATTCAGGAAAAACCACCACCCTGAAATTTGCTGCAGTCCTGTTGCTGTGAGCAATGTTATACTATTGTTTGGGGCTGAAATCTGCACATATTTCAGAGGAATAATAAAGACTAGTGGTATGTGGGACTCCTCCGGCTCTTTTTTCCAAATGCCTTTGGGACTATCAATTTCCTGGGGGAGAACTTAAAAAAACAAAAACATTCATTATCTGGTGACTTCATAAGTGGTGGAACAGCTTTCTTTGCTTATGAGTGGAAAATAAACTCTCTGCCTGTGCAGGTTTGTGCTAGCAGTGGCTGCTACACCTGTGCAGAAACTGAATTTTCCAGAACCAAACCAAGGATTCTCTTGTGTGCTTCTGTTTCCCAGCAAAGAACTATTTGCTAGAGGCCCAGAACGGTCTTTGTGTTTCTCATGAGCTGACTGCTGCATTGGAATTAGCACAATACCAGGGTCGAGGGATCCTACTCTCTGGTTGGCAATATGCGGATTATTTCTTCTGAGACCCCTCGAGTTAGGAGCAAAGGCAGGTTCTGCAATCAGGAGCACACTGTTGCTCTGAGACTGGTATCCTCACCTTCTGTCTTCAGCACAACCAAGGAAACGTTCAGGGCTGTTCCCCCGGGAGTGGGGTCCAAAGGGATGCTTCGGAGGATTTTTTTTTTTTTTTATCCCTCCTGCATCTCTAGCTGCCTGGAGACATTTATCAGTGCAGACAGATGCCAAGCAAAAACCCTGTAGTGTAAAGTAAGGTGCTACCCAAAGCGGATTCGGACATTGGGACTGGTGTGTGTACGCGCGTGTGTGTGGTGTGTGCAGGACGTGCGAGCCCAGTGCGCTGAGATGCAGCTCTCCTGTTTGCCTGCGAAGAGTCGCTCCACTCCCCGCGCTGCCCAGCGCACTCGGGGAGCGCCAGGGGGAGTCCTCGCTGGTCCGGGCTTCCCGCGCCCTGGGAGCACCGAGGGCTCGCCTGGCGGAGCTTAGCGCAGCTCGCTCGGCGCTGCCAGCAAGCGGGCGGGGTGGACACTGGGCTTCTGTGTGCCCGCCGCAGCCGTTGGCTGGCGGGCGCCCAATCCCGGGGCATGCCGCCCGAGCCTGGCCGGGACGCACCGTGAAAGACCAGTTTGGGGGAAGGCTTGACCCCCGGCGGCCCGCAGAAGCCGGCGTCCGGAGCCCAGGCGGCCGGGCCGCTGCGATCGGGCTTGTGGGGCTGCAGCTGCGGGGGCCCGCCGGGCACCCCCGGGCTCAGGGGGAAGGAGAAGGCATGGCTTCAGTGTTCATGTGCGGAGTGGAGGACCTGCTCTTCAGCGGCAGCCGCTTCGTGTGGAACTTGACCGTGTCCACGCTGCGGAGATGGTACACGGAGAGGCTGCGGGCTTGCCACCAGGTGCTGCGGACGTGGTGCGGGCTGCGGGAGCTGTACCAGGTGAGCTGGCGCTCGCGGGAAACCAGTTCCACCTGTATGATTTCATTGTCCCTCTCCCTCCAGCCGCCTTCTTTTTCAACTCCTAGCCGACTGCTTGCCTCTGGGGTCAAAAGCTCAGCCACTGTAGGTGACTGCTGCCTGATAAAGCTTGTGAATTTCCCCCATGTGTAAGGGGCACCCTCGGTGAATTACCCTTGCCTTTGCAGACATCTGTTACAGAGCGATGGTGTTCCATGGTGTTCCGGCGGGGCACTTAGCTCAGAAAGCTGTAGCTTTGCAGCAGAGCCTCTTCAGGGAGCAACTTTGACATTCACATGATTCCTTCCTTCTCATTTCATTGGGGGTGAAGGTAGGCATTTCAGGGAGCAAGGATTTCACATCAGTTTATGGATTCACACTCTTCCCTTTGATTTTGCCTTTCCATCAGGCAGCCCCAGCTTGCAAGGCAGAGCCAGGAAAAGCTGATTCTGTGTCTGCTGGCTTTTGGAAGGAAGGGCAGCAAATTGTGAACACTTTGCAGGAGGATGACGGGCTGGGGAGGGGAGTGGTGGCCTGGCTGAGCGTTGGAATGCTAACGTTTGGATTTACTCCCTGTCACACAACACAGCCTCTTTATTTCTCTGCTAGGTCCCGTCCTGCAGGCAAAAAATGCTGCAACTTTGTTCAGTCTTTCTGGGGCTGTAGCTTCCCTTCATTGTTTAAAAAACAGTCATTTGTGGATTTAGAAGTCCTGTGCTTTGGCTGTTAATATCATTGAAGTGTTTTGTTTTTTTTTAAATCGACATTGCATTTAGGGAGCTTCTACCTGGAGTTTATCACATTTTCTTTCCTGCGATGTGGAATCAGCTTTGTTGCAGATCTTGGATTCTCCCTACTCGGACCATGTTCTCAATGTGGCTCTAATTCATATCTCATCGTATTGAGTCCCATATCTGATCAAGCTGCTAGTGCTGATAAGCCATTTTCTTCTGTCAGGCAAAATGAAAAAGGCCAGCACCTGGGATCAAACTGTGGGCATCTAAAGAACCAGCGTGGCCTTGTCATCCCTGACATCCACGGCATTCTTGTGAAAATGTGAGAAAGGTTGTACTTTGCGCTTTCCCGACTCCTGCTTTGGATAACGTGCCTGAGATGTCTTGCATTTTTGAAAGACTCCAGAAGCCAGGTTGAGAACCAGGGCAGCGTGTGGCGGTTTGAGAGGATTATGGAGCTGTGGAGACAGCCCATCTGGTCACATGACACAGATCACCTGGCTCTTTGGAGTCAGAGGTGTGTCTGCCTCTCAGCCTTTTTCTCTTTGGGGAAATCATTGTTCAGTTTGGTCTGTAGGAGAAGTGACCCTGATACAGTTATGTTTTCACTTTTTAGCATGTGAGAAAGTTTCCAGAGGAGAGCACAAGTACTGGTTAACCATACAGCCCTTGTGCCCCCTCCCCGAGACTCCAGGGGCTCAGAGCTTACCTCTTCCCTGGTAATGAGCCATTCAAAAATGACAGTTTCAGAAGCCTGGGACTCCACACGTTCTTTGTAAGGTTGATCAGTAATTATTTTTAAGCAGAACTACAGCTTGAACCTACTGAACTATAGGTTTTCTCTTCTATAAAATGGATAGTGACAGAGCCAGTACCCTCTCATAATAAGGAGAAAGACCTAAAATAACGATGACCATCTTTTGCTGTTCAGTTGCTCTGTCGAGTCTGACTCTTTGCAACCCCACAGATTGCAGCACACTAGTCTTCCTTGTCCTTCACTATCTCCCAGAGTTTGTTCAAATTCGCGTCTGTTGAGTCGGTGATGCTATTTTACAAGTATTGAGTCTTAAGTAGTCAAAGTTCATGTCTTTGGAAATAATTTTAAAATATTTTAAAACTTGAGAGAACTATAGATTTTTTAATTGTACAACATAGTTGTTAGCAAAGAAATTTCCTTTAATGTCTTTCAAATTTGAACAAGAAATAGACCTGAGTGGCCATAAAATAGACTGGTTAATACCTTTTACTCCAAGTTAAATAGACATAGGAGCAAATCCTGCCTCTGCCTATGTATGGTCATGAGTAAGTTATTTAATTTTCCTATTCTTCAGTTTCATTGTTTATAAAATGGGAAATATAATAGTACAAACCATAGACGTTGATACAAGAATTAATTGACAGTGCTGAGAGTTTTTAGGACATATTCAGTAAATGTTATCTGCTTTAGCAGTTGGGCTGTTTTTATTGCAATAGGAAAATGAACTCAAAGTAACCTGCAGAATAAACAGTAGGGACTTCTGACACAACTGAAAAATTTAGCAACAGGATAAGCTTCAGGTATGGCTTGATCAGGGCACTCTGGTTGTCCTCCACGATTCTTTCAGCCTTATCTTGTTCGGCTATGTGTTAGTTGGTTTCCTCCTCGTGATAGCAGATAGCCAAAGTAGTTCCAGGACTTAGGTCCACATATCAACCCATTTAGAAAGAAAGAGGATTTCTCAAAGCCACCAACTATCAAAAAATAATTTCCCAGTTTGCACTTTGACAAGTCAGTTTAGGGTCTCACCCCTACTGCCGTGCACTTATGGGCACGGGGAATGGGAACATAATTCCTGCATTCTCAAAGGGAATGATAGGGCCCCCAACAGGCCAAAATCATTTTCTAGGGATGAGAGGGAGGCAAAAACAACAAAACAACAACAACTTAGTCTTTGGGTATAAAGCATAGATATACATACAATACATGAACAGATATACAGTCTACTTGTGGAATTTGGGGGGTGAGGTGACTAGCGAACAACATAAATATCTTCAAAGGCTCCTTAAGGGAGTGATAATGAATAAGAAGATTGAGAAACCCTAAATTTCATCGGTTGGCTTAGGCCCCTGGGGTTGCCACACCATTTCTGAAGCCAAGAGTGAAGTTGGCCCCAGCCGGATGACAAAGCTACCAAACAGTGCGGGGAGGGGGGATGCAGTCAGTGTCCACTCTACCTGCATTTCCAGAATCTCAAATCTAGAGCTCTTTAAATGATTATTTTTCAAGCTAAGTACAAACACTGATGCACAAATATCTTTGTAAGTATCTTGCAACAGTATTTGTTCAAGTTATGGGGGTAGGAGGCCCATCATTAGAATACCTGTATTGCTGTCCCATAATTATAAATTCAAAGTCACATAGGGGAATGCTCCATCGTACTGATCATGTTTCTGGCATGTGAACTGGAAACTTCTAGTCTCAGTAGTCTTGTTTGTAAGAAAATTGAGGATTCAGTCACTCTGGAGAGTGAGGGTGGGGCAAGAGATATCCATTACACGAAATACCTGGCCGTCCCCCGGGAGTGTTTTGTTTATTCATATACTATAAGTGAAATAAGATCTCTACCTATTCATAAGGAACTTGGCAACCACATCGTTGCCTGGCCAGCACAGCCGGGAAGGCATAATTTCTTTGGAATTGAACACTTCCTCCACTTCTAGATATTGGAGAGGCTAGAGACTTAATTTGCCAGAAACCATGAATAATAAAGATACTAGCTACAAGGCATTTCTGTAGTCATGCAACTAAATAAAAAGCAGACTGAGGCTGCACCAAGGCTGCCTTTTAACAAAGACTTGCTTGATGAGTAAAGGTTTGAATTTGGTGGACACAGAAGACATGGGACATTCACTCTTCCATTTAGGGCTGAGTATTAAAAGCTGATATATCTCTCTTGTTTTATCTTGCCCAGATGGGTTGCGGTATCACAATTAATTAGGCTTAACAAACAGTTGAGGCGGAAAATGATGGGAGAGTGTGGTTGAAAAAGGATCAACACTCTCTGCTTTTTGTTAAGTGTGACGTGTTCTAACAAAGCCCTCAGTTTGTTACTTGGGATACGTTTTCCTTTCATCTCCAACGTCTCAAAGGTAGAGTTTCTTTCAAACCCTGAATGGAGTCATTTGCGTCCAGAAGGAGGTACTTTGGACAGAATCTAGGGTACTTCAGTGACCATAACAGACTGGGTTAGCTCCCTGGGGCAGACAGCTGGCAGTGATGGGCAGCAGGCATGCCAGATCACGGCAGAGGCTGTGGGCTCCAACTTGAGCAAATCTGACCTTGAGTGAATTGCTTTTTCTCTCTGAGCTCCGTTTCCTCCTGAATAAGAGAGGAAAACTAGCCTTGCCATTCTGGATAGTGTAAAAAATTCATGAGATAATGTGTGTAACCCTGAATGCCTTGCATGGCACAAGGACATAAAAAAACGTTAGCTCTCAGGTACATAAAGAACTGAACACCAGACCTGAAGGAGTATTTGATAAAGGATTGCTTAGGGTTTTAATTGTTGTTTTTATAAGTGAGACTGATTCTCTGGAAACTGAATTTCCATCTTTATATGCAAAAATGTTCAGAAAGAGAGATTATGGAATCTCCCACACAGTCAATATAGGGTAGACATTGGGTAACTGGGCTTGTGTTCCAACACAGTAGATCCACATTTTTTGACGGCCCATACGAAAATCTAGGAGGTCGTAGGCAGCTAGTGATAGGGTCTCTGAGAAGATAATCTCTTCATATTCCAAGAGTCTGATGACCCGTAAATCAGTAACACCTGAACTTTTCATCACGCCATATTGGTTATGGAAGACCAGGTCTCCAAATGGCAGTTGTTCATTGAGCTTTCAGTAACCTGTGTATGTTTCAAATCGTACCTCCTTTTCTTGGCCCCACCTTCCAGTCTCCACAGCCCCTGGAATTACAGAGGCCAGAAGCAGGGCTGACAAATTACAACCCCCAGGGGAAGACTGGCCTGCCTCCTGTTTTTGTAAATAAAATTTTATTGGCTTGCAGCCCTACTCATTCATTTACATGTTGTCCATGGCTTCTTTTGAAAAACAATGGCAGAACCAAATTGTAACTCAACTAGTTCGAGCTGAATAGTCGATACAAAGAATGTATCAGCCACAAAGCTGAAAATACTTACTATTAGGTTTTTTAAAACAGAGAAAGTTTGCCAATCCTCAGACCAGAAAAGACAATATATTGGGCAGAGAATGCTAGAGGAAGAAAAGTTTAGAATTCTGTCATAGAGAAATAGAACTTGAAGGAATATGGAAGAATTTTCTCATAAAAAACCTAGTCACTAGGAAAACTAATCAACAAAGTTTCAGGATCAGTGTTCAGTCTGCCTTTGCTAGGTCCTTCACTGTAGAACATGGTTGGAGTTACAGACTGATTCATTCGTTTGTCCATATAGTCATACCTAAAATAATTATCAGGTGCTTACTATGTCCCAGTTCCTGTGCCGAGGTATTGGTAAGACACAGTCAAGTAGATTGTCTCCTGTGTTCAAGGAGTCTATTGTCAAGTAGGGGAGACATTTAAGAAAATGAAACTCTGGAAGGGTTTTACCTGGGTCCTTCAAGTGCTTAGGGAGTTTTAATCAGACAGGAGTAAAGCGAGCAGGGAGGAATAATGGAAGCCAAGGAGGCTTCCTACAGGAAGTGATTCTCAAGTTGAAGTTAGAAAGGGCAAGTTGGAGTTAGGTGGAGAAAGGCAGATGGGCAGGCATTTCAGGCCGTTTCAGTGGGGAAACAAGCTCTAGGGTAGGAGGATGGTTATAACGACTTTTTAAGGTTGATGAGGAAGGAGGGGCTTCCCAGGTGGCACCAGTGGTGGAACCCACTTACCAATACAGGAGACATAAGAGGCACGGGTTCGATCCCTGAGTCGGGACTGTCCCCTGGAGGAGGGCGTGGCAACCCCCTCCCGTATCCTTGCCTGGAGAATCCCATGGACAGAGGAGCCTGGTGGGCTACGGTCCATAGAGTTGCAAAGATTTGGACACGACTGAAGCAACTTAGCATGCATGCACAAGGAAAGAGAGAGAGAGAGACAAAGTCAGAGACAGGGTTTCATTGGGGATAACATCCAGATTTGAATGGTCTTTTATTTTAAGGTTAGGATTTGATATTTTTCTTCAGAACTTTGAGGGCAGGAGCCAGATTAAGTTAGAACTGTCCCTGGCAGCAGTGAGGCTGATCGATGCAAAGGGTGGGGGCATGCAAAGGGAAGCAGGAAAGGAGGGGACCTTAGGAGGCTGTTGCAGTGATGTATGTGTGTTGCTCAGAATAGGGGAGGTTTTACTATGGCAACCAACAGTCCCAACATCCTAATGGCTTAAAGAAATAAAAGTTTATTTTCGGTTCGGACTACCTGTCCAATTGCAGGTTGGCTGGAAGCTCTGCTCATCACTGTCACTCAGGTTCACAGAATGTTCCTGAACATTGCCAGTTGCCATAATAGAAAGTGAAGAGCTCTTCAGGGCTTTGCACTGGCAGTTCAGGGCTTGGTCTCTAAGTAACTCATCTCACTTGTTTCAACTCATTGGTCACATCACTCAACTTGAACACAGGGTCCAGGGAAAGCAGTCCTTCCACTGAACAGCATGAATGTTGGTGCATATTTGGTGCCTTAAGAAGCAGACTCTGAAATAAGAGATTAACATGCAGGAAGTTTACTAGAGAGTGCTCTGAGGATATCTACTGTAGAGAGAATAGAAAAGAAGTAGGATTGAACAGAGGGAGAAATTGGGTTACAGTTCAGGCTTAACAAAGGCTTCAGCTGACCTCACCAGTGGCTCTGAACCTAAGAGTTGTCTCCAGTTGGAACAAGAGGTCTGGGTGTCCCCACCCCACCTTCATCACCCCATCATTGGAGATGGGCTGCCCTTGAGTCAGTGTTATGTTCTTGAAGTAGACATCTCTCTGTAATTCCTTAAATAAAATCTGAGATGACAGCTCAAAAATCTCCAGGCAGCTGATGGAATAAGTCTGGGCAGCTCATCACGCAGCAGCTTATACAGATGTCTGCCCGACAGGTGCTAGGGTCAAAGCCTGAACTGTGGCAGGGCCAGTGGGAAGGAAGTAGAGTAAAGGATTGCGTTGATGTGAAGGATGTAGAATCGAGCTTTAAAACATGGCAGTCTCCCAACTGGCTCCTATGCTCTGTTGAATGAATTGCGCAACCATGGAGTTAGTTAATAGTAGCAACACATGCAGAAAGAAGCAAAAACTTGGTTGATAAATGAAACATGAGTCTACTTACCACCGAGGAAATTGTCTTCTGTATTTTCAGGTAACCACAGACTAGGATTTGATGGAAAATTGGGATGCTCGGGTAGCTAAAAACTGATAAGAAAACTATCTTAATATTTGAGCCCATTATTTAGCATAAATAAATTTCTAAAGGACCATATGATTCAAGATCAACAGAGTTGCAGGATCTTTTAAAAGCACTTTTGAGCCCTTGTTGTACAGTCTGTGAAACATCAAGTTAAGAATAGACTCTCCTGCCCTTTTCAGGTTGGTGTTTGTTTTTTCCCTTCCATCTTTTCCTGGTGGAGCTGCAGCATAAAATAACTTCCTGTTCATCCCCTACTTACGCTTCTTCTAAACATTGTGTTTGGGATGCCCAGTTTGGTTGTAGAAAAGTGTGAATGACTCAAATGGGATAACAAAAATTGAAATTAACATCCATAAGTAATTATATATGTGTGTGTGTGCATATATATACCTAAAAGATATAAATTCTGACATTCATGAAATAAACTTTAGCCATGAGAGAAGCTGGTCAATATGGTAAATTAAATAGAGCCATTTTTCCCCTATTATCCTAATCATTTTTAGTTTCTTTAATTTTGTGTGTGGGCAAAGCTTATTGCTTAAATAATTATTTTGTCCTTAACTAGCATTTTTATATAGTCTTACTGTCTTGACAAATAGCTACTAATTATTAAGCAGCTACTATGTGCTATGCCTTGTGCCTGGCACTTTACATGTATTATCTTTTTTAAAATAAATATATCTTTGGGGAAATATTTCAATATACAAAAGTATAAATGATGATATAGGTAAAAACCCATGTAACCACCGCTTAATTTTAAGGCATCTTAATATTTTACCATGTTTTCTCTGGGTACTTTTTTTTTTGTAATATGATAAAAATTTACAGAATCAGTTGAAACCATCTTTTTACCTCTCCTTTCTCCCTAAAAACAGTCCTATTCTGAATTTCGTGGTTTTCATTTCCAGGCACATCTTTCTCATTTTGCCACATATATTCATATCTATAAACAATATATATTATTTTTGTGTTTGTAAAATTTAAATAAGGATGTGTCATTCTACTACCTTATTTTTCTCTCAACAGGCTTTTGGGACTTATCTCTATAAATTCATTTTAACTCTTATATTCCATTGCATTAAACATACCAATCTCTTGTTGATGGACATTTAGGTTGTTGGCAAATTTAGTGTCCCCAACATACTACACTGAAAAGGTTGTGTTTGTATTTTTGTGCTTGTGAGCAAGAGCTTCTCCAGAGTATGTACTAAAAGGGAGACTTACTAGGTTTTTTGGCTTTAATAGATGTTGTGCCTTATCTCTGTCCTTACAATCACTCTTCAAGATGATATCATGAATCCCACCTCATTGGTTTTATATACTTAGTAGCTAATAAGACATTGTGCTAAAGTTTGAACCGAGCTCTAAAGCTCATGAATGATATGATGGATTATATCATGATTCAGCACCATGTCTTATTAGCTAATAAGTATATGAAACACTTAGCCATTTGCCACTGACTTGCAGCTTTATTAAAACGATATATATAGTATCTCATTTATTCACTTATTTGCTCAACAAACATTGGGTGAAAACAACGCTGAGTGCTTAAAAATGAAATGTATAAACTTCTTGAATTCAGATCCTAAGTTCCCTTTTGTTAGCTATGTGAGTTCTCAGAGGTTGTTCTCATTAACTTTTTTCTAGGACTTCTCTGGCAGTCCAGTGTTTGGGACTTCGCCTTCCAATGTAGGAGGTGCAGGTTAAAACCCTGGTTTGGGAACTAAGATCCCGCATGCCTTGGTGAGCAAAAAAACCAGAACATAAAAAGCAGAAGCAATATTGTAACAAATTCAATAAAGACTTTAAACTACGTCTAAAAAATATTTTTAAAAACTTTTTTCTGCTGTAAAATATGGTTAATTATAGTGCCTCCCTTAAAGAGTTATGTTCCCAGGATTGTCATAAAAATAAATTGCATTAATATTTGAAAGCACGAAAACAGTGTTGGATGTATTCATGGATGGATAGATGGACAGCGGATGGACAAGGATGGATGGATGGACAGATGGGCAGATTCTTCGGTGGATAGACAAATGGTTGGACTGAACTAATGATTGAGTGGATAGATGAATGGATGGATGGATAAAAGAATGGATGGACAGACAGATGGGAAGATGGTTGGATGGCTAGATGAACAGATGAACTAATGGTTGGATGGATGGATGAATTTCTCACAGTTATCTTCTTATGTGCAGTCCTTACCATCTTATGCATATGCATAACCTTTGGAGCTTTTAAAATCTGCAGAAGTCTTGGCTCCTCCCTCCTCTGTCCTCTCCAAATTAAGAACTATAGTCTAACATAGCAAGTAGGAAAGGGGCCCACTGACCACTACATAGAGACCCTGTGCTCACATGGTTTCATGGCACAGCATTTTATCAGAGACTCTGTCTTCCCAATGCTGTTGTCTTCTTCGTTTATTCTTTGAAGGCAAAGATTCTCATAAATGTTTAATCATTTTCTTTTTTCCTCCAAGATGAAGGCATTAAACTTTCTCTCTCTCAACCCTGAACCCCACTCTGGTATGACCAAGAGCCATAGATTCTCATGTATAAAGGCTCTGGGACCCCACTGACTGATGGCATTCTCATCTCTATAAGTGCTCTTCTGATACGACTCTTAAATTTCCAACTGCTTAGGAGACCCAGTTATTACAGGCATCATGCTATGCTTGGGTAAAGTAGCCAGCAAATATTTTTACAGGAATTAGTTAGTCTCATTAAAATGTGATTAGATGCTTATTAGCTAAAAGAGAAAAGAGAGAAATAAAATGGGCTGTAGTCAGCTGGACCTGGGTTACAAATCAAGACTTCATCACTTACCTGCTGTGTGACCTTGAGCCACATGACTTCATTGCTCTGAACTTGTTTCTTATACAAAAGATAAAATATGATGTACATTTTAAGTTTGATATAAAAGTGTAACATGGATTCAGAAAAGGTAGCTTTTCCAATGTAAACATTTGGATGCCTTCACAAAGTTGATCCTAAAGCCTGAAATTATCATGCTAGTCACGAATAGTGCAAACTGTGATCAGGAATTATCCAAATGCCCGCATGTACTAGCTGTGTGTCGTGAGCAAGTTACATGCTCTCTTGTGCCCCTTTCCTCAACTATGTGATGGAGATGGTATTATAATAGTGCCTGTCTCTTGGGGTTTTTGAGGGGACAACACAAGATTATGTAATAAAGGTCTATCTGGGGTACCTGGCTCGCAATCGGCAGTTAAGGAGTGTCATTTCTACTTAATGAACATTTTTTATGTTGTCAGACATAGCACTAAGCATTTGGCCATGCTGCACGGCTTGCAGGATCTTACTTCCCTGACCAGGGATCGAACCCAGCACCTCGGCAGGGAAAGCACCATGTTCTAACCACTGGACCGCTGGGAAATTCCCTAAGCGTTTCGTATTTACCATTTCATTTAATTCTCCTAACAATGACATGAAGTAGATACTATGAAACCCATTTGGCAGACATAAATATTATTTAGCATGTTAAGTCACTTAGCCAAGAGCAAAGATGGAGGATTCAGATCTGTCTAAATCCATTCCCTCAGCCACTGCATGGAATGGATGTAGTTTGCAAACCATTCAGTCTCTTCATTTTCCACGTGTGCCTTCATTGAGTCCTTTCTAGCACTTTTCCAGCCTCTAATCTCTGCCTCTACCAAACCCTGTAGTCATAGCAGGTATTAATAAACCCATTGAGACTGAATGACTAACGCCATTTTCTCTCTACAGTCTACTCCCAGCCCAGCCTCCAGAGTGGCTTTGTTAAATGTTAAGTCAGATCATGTCGTCCATCATCTTGTTCAGAACCCTGTAATGACTAACAACTCAGAAAAAGCCAGTCTCACTTTTAACCTTCCAGGTCCTGCATAATTGATACCTTCTTCTCTAGGTTCCTCCACCAACCACCCCCAGCAGACACACTCAACTTCTGGTCTTTTTATTATTACTAATGTTAGCATTATATTCAGTGTATTTGTGTATGTGTGTGTATTCTAGTTAATAGTTGACATATAACATTATATTGGTTTTAAGTGTACAGCATAATGATTCAATATTTAAAGATATTGTGAAGTGGTCACCACAATAAGTCTAGTTAACTTCCATCACCACACATAGTTACAGATTTTTTGTTCCTATAATGATAGCTTTTGAGAGCTGCTCTCTTAGCAGCTTTCAAACATACAATATTATTAACTGTAGTGCCATGTGGTACATTACATCCCTTGACTTATTTATTTTAGAAAGTTTATACCTTTTGATCCATTTCACCCATTCCACCCACCCTCCAAGCCATGCCTTTGTGCATGCGTATTTAGTCATGTCCGAATCTTTGCAACCCCATGGACTGCAGTCTGCCAGGCTTATCTGTCCATGGAATTTTCCAGGCAAAACTACTGGAGTGAGTTGCCATTTCCTACTCTAGGGGATCTTCCCACCCCAAGGGTCAAACCTGCATCTCCTGGGTCTCCTGCATTGGCAGGCAGATTCTTTGTCACTGAGCCCCCTGGGAAGCCCACCTCTGGCCGCCCACCAGTCTGGGTCTGTGAGCTGCCTCAACCTCTGGTCCCAACTTGAGATGTTCTTTCTCTCTGCAAGTCTTCTCCAGCAGCACGGACCTCTTTGCTCTTCCTTCAGCCCTGCCAACACATTCCATCCTCAGAGCCTTTGCCCTTGGTGTTTTCTCTGCCTGGAACTTTGTCACCCAGAGCGTCATGAGACATGCTTCCCCCTTTACTTCCTGCAGATCTTTCTTCAGATGCCTCCCAACCAGTGAGGCCACCCCAGGCTGTTCTCTTATTCTGCTTTATTCTTCTCTGTAACCCTATCACCACCTGACGTTAGGAAATCTATTTGCTTAGGTGCTTACATGTGTTTCCCCAGCCAGAATGTTAGCTGATGAGGTGGCGAAACTTTGCTTTGTTCACTGCAGTGTCCTCAGTTCCTGAAACATAATATTCCTTCAGAAATAGTTCTTGACTGAATGAACAAACTAGCTCAGTTGGTAGAGCATGAGACTCTTAATCTCAAGGTCGTGGGTTAGAGCCCCACATACAGCGAGGTTTGGGGCTTCACTGGTAGCTCAGACAGTAAAGAATCCACCTGCAATGTGGGAAACCTGGGTTCGATCCCTGGGTTGGAAGTTCCCCTGGAAGAGGGCATGGCAACCCACTCCAGTAGTCTTGCCTGGAGAATCCCCATGGACAAAGGAGCCTGGCAGGTTGCAGAGAGTCCAACACGACTGAGTGACTAAGCGCAGCGCAAACGAACAAAGGAATCTGCTTTACATTTTAAGAAACTTGCTCTAGCCACGGTGGCGGGAAAGGGTGGGGGAATGGTGAGAGCAGGAGGCCGTTTCTGATGTCCAGCCAAGGGACGGTCTGCTGGGCTGGGCTGGAATGGTGGCCGCACGTGCTGTAGGAAGAAGCTAGGAACTTGGAGGAGGAGGCTGCTGCCCGAAGGGGACTCTGTCCGAGGAGGATGTTTACAGTCTCTGAAGTTTTGGAAACATCCAGGACGAAGCCATGTGTGTTGAAACGGATTTGTGTCTGTGCGTGTTTACTCTTTTTCATTATGGAAAATAGCCCCAAGCCAGTGTAAGCTGATTGAGAGTGGTTCGTTTGTGTTCTCTGAAAGCCATTGCATTAAGGAAACAGCAGGGAGAGCACAGCGAGATGCTTCCTCCCAGCACTCTAAATCAGGCTCGGTCAGGGACCCCGGCTTCTGTGTTCGGCCAGCTGCAAGTACCCGCTGTGCCCAGCCCAGGGTGTGGACCTTGGTGGTTTCTGCAGTCCTCGTCAGCTCTGACTGTCAAGTGATCTCCGTTTCCTGTGCCCAGACCCGTGGTTAAGCTCTGGAACGTGCCCTCCTTGGCCTGACCGATGCTGCCAGACGCTTCAGACCCCTGGCTTTCTCTTCGTGGCACTCTCTGCAAGTTGATTATCATTCTGACCCTGGCCCAGATCATTCCCATCCCATGGAGATTGGGATGGAAGGACCCTTTGGATTTGCCTGGATTCCTGGGAGGAAAAAAACTTTGTTTCTGCTCTTCATTAGTGTTTAATTAAAGGCTTGCTATCCCTAAGTCTTCGGCTGTGTCCAAGCTTTTTAAAATTCTGCAAGCGCAGACAATATAAAGAGAGTTCGACCCTTTGAGTTACAAGAGCTGGGTTTTGGTGTCTAATTATCAACCTCAAATAATGACGGAATCATAATCTTTTAGAACAAAACGGAATACAAGGCATTTCCCAAATATTTCCTGAAGACAAAGTACACTTACTTTTAACCAATAGTCAATATCAGCTTTTAAATGTAATCAGAGTTTTAAGTTTGAAGCAGTTTGGTTCAGGATGTGAAGAATCTTAACGGTCAACTCATATTTAAATTTATGGGGTCTTTCCTTCCTTAAGATTTTATATATTAATCTTTCTAGGTATTGATGCCAGATATAGTTCCAGCTGAGCTCATGAGATTTTTTCCTGTGAAATTCCTTCTGGAAATGAGATTTGTTTTAGTGAATGTATTTTTCCTTTAATAAACTTCAGAAACCAACTCTGAGTTTCAAAAAAATTTTTTTCTGAGATGTTAGTGCCAGAGTCTGAACAGTGCCCTTTATTCACTACCAAGTTGCATCAGTTTAAGTTTTTTTTTCAGGTTCAAACATTACATTAGGTTACAAATATAGCAAAAACTTGCCACACCTTTATCCTGTGTATTGTGTGTTTTAAGTATTTAATTATGTCTTTCTATCCTTTTCTTCCCCACCCTCTTTTTTGGTATACTTTCTCTGAGCTAAATAGGTCACACTTAAATGTGTAAATAAATAGCATAAATGTGTGTATGTATATATATATATGAAAAATGTATAAATACATGTACACATATGTGCATGAGTGTGTATATATGTCACTGTATCTGAAGTTTTTCCCCAAAATAGTACCACGAGCCAACATATTTACCAGACATCACTTTTCTTCCCCTAATCTTCAATGTCACTTCTAAATTTATATTATAACCCTGAAGTAAATAGCTAGTATCAATAATATGGTTGGGTTCCATAATAAATTGTATTCTTCAGGAAGTTGCTATCAATTTTGATGAAGTCCAGCAAATGAAGATTTGGTCAACAATTTCACTTATTTCCTGTGGTTTAAAAATGAAGAAAATACAAAATCAGAGAACTGGTCGTGTGTTCCTGGTCACCTTCTGCGTCGGCTCAGCTCACTGGTCTGTGAAATGGGGCCTTGGCGTGGGCTGCCACACTGGAGGCTGGGTGGTCAGCAGACAGAAGTAGAGCAAGTTACTCAAAATGCAGCTCTTGCCCCTCCCTCCCCCAGCAGCTCCATCTAAGGAGGACCAGGTGGGGAGTTAAGAGCTTGAGGGACCTATGAGGAAAAAGAGGAAGCAGCCTTCCTCGGCCCATATAGCTTCATTTATTATTTACAGATATTAATGACATCGGTCTGTTTTAATAGAACATGTAATGAGATGAACAGCTTTACCTATTTCCTTTGAGTGACTTGCACATATCCTTTGGGAGCCAAGGATGTTGGAGTCAGATAAATATGAGCTCTAATCCTATTCCTTATGCCTTCCTGGTTGTATCACCCAAAGCTTAATACCTCATTCCTTTGAGCCTCAGTTTCCTCATCTATGAAATGGGATCATAATATATCATCATACTGTTGCCAGCTGTTTTTTGTTTAGTTTTGTTTTTTTGGCCATGTCATGCAGAATACAGGATATTAGTTCCCTGACCAGGGATTGAACCCCTGCCCCGTACATTGAGAGCACAGAGTCCTAACCACTGGACTACCAGGGAAGTCCCTGTTGCCAGGTTTAAGTGAAAGGATGCCCTGTGACTGCTCAGAATGGTGTCTAGAACATGACTAGAACACAGTACATTGTAGTTTAGGGAAAAGGCCTTGGTACTGAAATACACCAAAAAAGACAAATGTTAGAAATGGGATACTCACTTCCTCTCTCATCTCAATGAAGTTATCTTAAATAAGGATAAGAGATGAGGCAGATATTTTGAAGCAGAATTAAATTATAATCTGATAAATTGTTACAACCTTTTCATAAAACAGTTTAGTTGTATCTAATCAAAATGTAAGATATGTGTCCTATTTGATCAAACATTTCCTTTTCAGGAAGTCTTCTGAAGGGCATAATGATACATGTGTAAGAATTTTCATAACAGAATGATTTGAAATAGCAAACAGGGAGTCGTCTGGAGGGCATAATGATACATGTGTAAGTATTTTCATAACAGAATGATTTGAAATAGCAAATCAGTGGAGACATGAATAGGAGGATGATTAATAAAATGATGATCCCTCCAAAGCATGGGATTCTGTGACATCAGTAGAAAAAGTGAAGTAGACCTATACATCTCAGCCTCCCAGAATTGTCACTGATCTATTTTGGGGTAAAAATAAACACAAAAGACAGAACACTATACAGGATGTGTGTGTGTGTGTGTGTGTGTGTGTGTGTGTGTGTGCATGTATGTGTCTATAGAGGTGGCGCCTGTGGTAAAGAATCTGCCTGCCAGTGCAGGAGATGTAAGAGACACAGGTTAGATCCCTGGTTCAGGAAGATCCCCTGGAGGAAGGCATGGCAACCCACTCCAGTATCCTTGCCTGGGAAATCCCACGGACAGAGGAGCCTGGCAGCCTACAGTCCATAGGGTCGCACAGAGTCAGACACGACTGAACTGACTTAGCATGTGACACGTGACATAGAGACAAAAAGACATGAATAAATGTGAGAAGTGTGTATCTATGTTCCTGTACATGAGAGGACAGGGTTGGAAATACATAGACCAAACCATTCCTAACGTTTACCCCAGGGAAATGTCAGTAGACAAAGGGAAATGTTTCTGCTTCTTTTACTTCAGTCATTCTGAATTTAAATTGCTTACAGCAAGGATATATGTGAGTTTTTAAAACTTCCTATTCGAAGCATCTGATCCAGGCTATTGTGCACAGTGTTTCTGGGGAATAGGAATGTGTTCATCTTAACCTTGTGTCACAGCACCTGGCATGTAGCAGTGTCTCTGCACGAGTGTATCTTTCGTGTCTATTTAATGATTATTAGCTACTACTGACGCAATTACTGTTCTTACCTAAAGAGTGTGTGGTGGAGTCTGGCTGCTCGCTGCCCAGAAGCCGATAAACAGGCCACACTGGTGGAAAGGAAAGTTTGCTTTATTTCAGATGCCAGCAACTGGGTGGTGAGGGTGGTGGACATCTGTCCAAAGGCCGACTCCCCCTCACCGGCAACCAGTGGGGCAAGAGCTTTTATAGACAGAAAGGGAGCTACGGGCAGAAAAGGCACAAGTCAGCTCTGACAGTCATCTTCAGATTGGTCACTGCTGGTCTGACCAGCGTCATCTTGATTGTTTGAGGTACAGTTAATCTTGCCAGAGTTCGCTTGTTCCCATTTCTCTGAAGCCAGTTCTAGGAACTGTGGCAGCTTATGTCTTGGGTCAGAGGATGAGATGGCTAGATGGCATCACCATGAAATGTTCATGCGATGGACATGAACTTAAGCAAACTTCGGGAGATGGTGAGGGACAGGGAGGCCTGGCGTGGTGCCGTCCGTGAGGTCACAAAGAGTCAGACACAACTGGGCGACTGAACAGTAACACAAGTGTTGTGGGTACAGTCTGGTCACCATGAAGTTAACTTCCCCACCTGGTATTTTAGTGTCTATAAGACAGCTCACAGGATGTGGCTCAGAATCTTATCTGGAGCCCTTGAGAAAGATCTTAAGTCCTTGACTATGCTTAATGACACATTATTATTGTTGCGTCCCCTTCAGCTGTTTTCCTTCGTTTCCGCATTTCTCATTTCTCTGATTAAACTTACTCTTTGACTAAAGTTTATGACAGACAACAGACAGACAGGCGACATGGTGTGTATGGGGGCAGGGGTGGGGAGGGTGGCAAGGACCATGGGGTCTTGCTTCTTTCACTATTAAGTAAAAAGCAGGGATTTCCCTGGCAGTCCAGTGCCTAAGACTTCACCTTCAAATACAAGAGGTGCAGGTTTGATCCCTGGTCAGAGAACTAGGACCCCCCATGACTTGTGGCCAAAAAACTGAAACTTAAAGCAAAAGTAATATTGTAACAAGTGCAACAGACACTTTAAAAATGGTCCACATCAAAAAAATGTTTTTAAAAAGCAGTATTTGTATTCCTTGGGGAACCATAGCGTTTTTTTATGGTTAAAATAAGTCCATAAATTTTTTATAGAAACACATGGTTTTTAGTCAAAGTCTTTTATCAATGGTGTATATTCGCCAGATACCTAAATGTCTATTATTAGGGGATTGGTGCAATTAATTGAGTTACTTTCATACCATCGAATACACAATGATTATAAAAAATAATGAGATAGATCAGTATCTAAGATGTTTAAGTAAATACATTTCAAACTAAGATATATAGAATGATCTCACCTACTGTAAAATTTTACATTACTGAGCACCAATGGCTGAACTGAACTGATGGTTGTTAGTCTTTTATCAGTGGTGTATATTCACCAGATATTTTCAAAACATATAGTGACTCCCGTACTACAGTAATGTAAAATTTTACAGAGGTGAGATCATTCTATACATCTTAGTTTGAAATGTATTTACTTACACATCTTAGATACTGATCTATCTCATTATTTTGTATAACCATTGTGTATTCGATGGTATGAATGTACCTCAATTAATCTCACCAATCCCCTATTAATAGACATTTAGGTTGTTTCCAAATTTTACTAAGACAAATGTTACCATGAACATCCTTAAGTAAAACATTAATGGGAGAATTTCTGTAGACATACCTTGTTGGAAAGGACGTTGAATTTCCCAAAAGTTGTACCAATTTCTGGTGCCAACTGAGTGAGCAAGAACCCTTCTTTTCCATATCATAGCCAACAACTTTTGATTTATACTGTGGTGCTAGCGAAAAAAAATATGTTTTATATTTGTTTTCATTTTATCCCCTTAATTAGTGAAACTGTCTGCTTTTCAAAGCTTTCCTAAGGGTCCTAATACTTGGAACACTGGAATTGTGTGCCCAAGAGTGTCAGGAGGGCTTCCCAGGTGGTGCTAGTGGTAAAGAACCTAACCAGTGCAGGAGACATAAGGGACATGGGTTCCATCCCTGGGTTGGGAAGATCCTCTGGAGGAGGGCATAGCAGCCCACTCCAGTATTCTGGCAACCCACTCCAGTATTCTTGCCTGAAGAATTCAATGGACAGAGGAGCCTGGCAGGCTATATAATCCATGGGGTTGGAAAGAGTTGGACACAAGCGACTTAGCATGAAGCACAAGAGGGTCAGGGGAGGCATGCTCTTCATTTCATCACAGTTAATTCTCATGCTTTAGAGCAAATTGTAGTCTCTTAGAAAGTGTTTGTCTTCTCATAGTGATACAGAATTTCCTTGTATAGTTAAAGTAAGTTTATGTAGAGCATTGCTGGTTGAAATCCAAGTATCACAAAGACAGATTTTCATGTAGTCTCTCTGCCATGTAATATATAAAGTCTTTGGATTTACAAATAGCTGAGAATAGTTATTTCTTTTCACATCCATCATACTCTTTGGTTTCATACCATGGTTTTCCCTACATACTACTTAGTGGAGTTCAGAAATCTTGTTTTATTCTTATCTGTAAACGTTCTCAGCTTCATTTAGATTAGCTTGAAAGAGATCACCAAGGCTTTAATTTTTTTTTTTTTTAAACAAGGGATAAAGCTTAGGACAGAACAGAACGATGCACCATTTATTTTCCCTTTTCCACCTTTTCTCTTTTGTATGTCTGAGGCCTGTAAGCTTATTTGGCTCTCTAAATCCATATTTATTAACTTAAATATAATTTAGCCAGAGTTGAATTGTTGGAATGAGATTACATAGCAACAAGCGACCATGAAACTGTCGTTTGTCTCATTTTGGGGGGAGCGCGCCAGAACTGATTACTTGGGAGACGATTTGTGCTCTTAATGTCATGGTGATTGGAGATTGCACCCTGGGGGTGAGGATGGGATGACCTGAAGATTCGTTTGTGTACAGGCTTTCTTAAGGGCCAGCCTCACTGAGAGGTAAATTGAAATGACTAGAGGAAGCCTCTCAAAGAGGGCGTTTGTCATGTGTTAGCTGGGTAGCACTCGCTATCGGCGTTCTGTTAAACACACCAACTCCCTTCTGGAGGTGCCACCAGGCAAATGGCAAAAAGGCAGTTCTGCGTGCAGGCTTCCTACCATGGCCACTAAGGGGGCCAGATTATCCTGTCTGCTTCCCGTTCACCCAGGGGGGCAGGACCAGGACCTCAACTCGGCCTGTGATACCCCTGTGCTCCTCTGAGTTCTGAGCTAGAGGAGAGAGCCTCTAGCTCGTGGTTCATCAAAGAACCATGAAAACAGCAGTGGGGGCAGGACACAGACAAGGTAGTTGTATGACATGGGATACAGCTCCAGGTGTTTGCTCCATTATGGGTTCTCTTGTTTCCTGTTCATCTTCGAAGCCTGCTTACAAGGGCCATGTCTTTTTTCCTTCTCCCTTCCTGAGAGGTCTTAATTGGCTCAGAAATCAATATCACCTCGCACGTGTCTTGAGAATATCCTGATTGATCTTGAAGCCAGTGCTTGCCACTGTTTTTCATGTCACAGGGCACACTGTTGTTGTTGCTGTTGTTTACTCACTAAGTTGTGCACGCTCAGTCGCTCAGGCACTCAGTCGTGTCCGACTCTTTGCGACCGAGTGGACTACAGCCCACCAGCCTCCTGTGTCCATGGCATTTCCCAGGCAAGAATACTGGAGGGGGTTGCAGTTTCTTTCTTCAGGGGATCTTCCCAACCCGGGGATTGGACCCAGGGATGGAACCTGCGTCTCCTGCTTGGCAGGCAGATTCTTTACCACCGAGCCACCAGGGAAGGCCCATAGAGTGCATACGTGATGCTAATGTTTGTGTGGTACCCAGGGTAAATGTATAATGAGGCTGCTCAGAGCTTGAGGTGACAATCTGCAGGATCTTAGGCTGCCTTGAGGGCTGAGCAGACCAATAGCTCAGGATACCCTTTTGCCTGTTACATCCACACACAGGTTGTGAAGCTGTGGTCAAAGCTAATCATGATGACCTTATTCCCCTTGCTTACGATTGGTTTAGGGTAAGCATATGACCTGGTGTGGCCAACGGTGTTTAAGGCATTGATGCATTTCTTGAAAAGCTCTTTTTACTCTTACAAAGAGACATAGAGAAAGAGGTAGTCCTTCCTTTGGAGTAAGGATGTGATACCTGGAAGAGTGACAACTATGTGCAACCATGAGAAAATGTTAGTTTCAGGAGAACATGCTGAGTGGAAAAATGGAAGTAACCTGGGATTTTGATGGCAGTGCTATCCTGTGGACCTCACCAATCGTGGAGCTGCCCTCCCCAATCGTGGAGCTGCCCTCCCTTTAGATAGTGAGATAATCGACTCATAACATTGAAGTTGTTTTTACTTTTGTTTGTTGTTGTTCTTCAGTTGCTAAGTCACGTCCTACTCTTCGACCCCATAGACTGCAGCATGCCAGGCTCCCCTGTCCTTCACTATCTCCTGGAATTTGCTCAAACTTATGTTCGTTGAGTCGGTGATGCCAGCCAACCATCTCATCCTCTATCACCCAGTTCTCCTCCTGCCCTCAATCTTTCCCAGCATCAGGGTCTCTTCCAATGAGTTGACTCTTCCAGTCATGTGGCCAAAGTATTGGAGCTTTCACCATCAGTCCTTCTGATGAATATTCAAGGTTGGTTTCCTTTAGGATGGACTGGTTTGCTCTCCTTGCTGTCCAAGGGACCCTCTCAGGAGTCTTCTCCAGCACCACAGTTTGAAAGGATCAAATCTTCAGTGCTCAGCCTTCTTTATGGTCCAACTCACATCTGTACATGACTACTGGAAAAAAATAATTTTGACTAGATGGACCTTTGTTGGCAAAGTAATGTCTCTGCTTTTTAATATGCTGAGTTTGTCATAGCTTTTCTTCCAAAGAGCAAGTGTCTTTTAATTTCATGCCTGTAGCCACCATCTGCAATGATTTTGGAGCCCAAGAAAATAAAGTCTGTCATTGTTTCCACTTTTTTCCCGTCTATTTGCTGTGAAATGATGGGACCAGATGCCATGATCTTAGTTTTTTGAATGTTGAACTGTAAGCCAGCTTATTCACTTTCCTCTTTCACTCTCATCTAGGGACTCTTTAGTTCCTCTTCACTTTGCTACTTACTACAAAAAGGATTCTGATATAAGATCTGCTCAGGACTTGAGGATCACAACTTATAGAAGGGTTGTCCAACCAAAAAGGTGCTCAAGAAAAGAAACTTTTGAGGAAAGAATGGAATAGCTGGAGTTGTACTGGTAAAAGGAAAATGTTTAAATTCAGAGTAAGTCAGATAAAAATAGAAGGAAGCTTTTTTAAAGTGCTTTACATTAAAAATCACAAGACTTTTTTCATTAATATGATAGTGGTCTTGACCAGAAATATCTGCCAGCATCTCAGCGAAACTTTAGAGAAAGGAAAGAGATTTTTGCAGTTTTAACAAGTGCGGGAGGCAGAACTGCATATAGGTTAGAAACCTGGGCCTGGAGCCAAACTGTCTAGGTTCAGATCCTGCATCTGCTACTTCCGGCTATATGACTTCATGTAAGTTACTTAACCTCTCTCTGCTTCATTTTTCTCATCATCTGTGAAATAAAGATAATACTGGTTCCTACCTCAAAGATGTTATTGTGTATATCTTTACAAAATATAGGAACAGCATTTGGTGTGTATGTACTGTGTAAGGGTTTGCTAGTATCAGTTTGCAGTTATCATCAGGTGGCACTAGTGGTTAAGAATCTGCCTGCCAATCAGGAGACATGGATTCCAACCCTGGGTCGGGAAGATTGCCTGGAGAAGGGAATGGCAACCCACTTCAGTACTCTTGCCTGAGATATCCTGTGGACAGAGGAGCCTGGTGGGCGACAGTCCATAGCGTTACAAAGAGTTGGACACAGCTGAGTGCGTGAAAGCACACACACAACACACATGATCATCCAAACCTATGCACATGTTAAAAAAAAACCACTTAAACACAGGCGCTTCTATGACTTACACAGTCACTAAAGTGGCTGAATTAAGAAGGTCTGTTATACTAAGTGTTGGCAAAGACTTCTCATACATTACTGATGGGGGTGTAAAATGGTGTGGCCTTTTGGGAAATTGGGCTTCCCTGTGGCTCAGACAGTAAAGAATCCGCCTGCAATGCAGGAGACCTAGGTTCAATCCCTGGGTTTGGAAGATCCCCTGGAGAAGGGCATGGCAACCCACTCCAGTGTTCTTGCCTGGAAAATCCCCATGGACAGAGGAGCCTGGTGGGCTACAGTCCATGGGTTTGCAGATAGTCGGACACGACTGAGCGACTGACACTTAACACTTTGGGAAATTGACAGTTTCTTAAAAAATTAAACAATGCATCCATCCCATGATCTGTTAGCGCCACTTCTAAGTATTTAATCAAGAGAAATAAAAATTTATATACATACTCACATACAAACACACACACACACACACACACACACACACACAAGACTTGTAAATGAATGTTCATAGCCTATTTCTTTATAATACCCCCAAACTAGAAATAGCTCAGGTTTCCATTAACAGGAAAGGAAATAAATTGTTGTATATGTATGCAATAGAATACCTTCTCAGCAATAAAAAATGAATTAAATGCAAATATATCCAACACCATGAATGAATTTCAAAAACATTTTGCTCAGTGAAGGAACATTCATCAAAGAACACATACTTTCTAATTCAATTCATATGATGTCCTAGAACAGGAATAGCTTATCTATGGTAATAGAAATCTGAGCAGTGGTTGCTTCTGAGAGATGGGGAAAGAGAGGGAGAATATTCCACAAAGTTCTTTATCTCAGTAGGGGTGTGGACAATATAGGTGTACACATTTGTCAAACTTGATCAAGTTGTAATACCTTGAGGATGTATATTTTGCTATTTATAGCTCTGTTTTAAAATGAAACAAAAAGTGATATCAGATGCTGCACAGGTCTTGGGAAGTAAATGTACAAGATGAGCATCTTTTTATCCTGGGTAGCAAGAAAAATATCAAAAACTATGAGTCATGTCTGAAGGATACAGGAGTTGACTTGAAGAGGAATTGTCTCCCAGTGGCCAATACAGGACAGTTTGAACATCGACAAAGACAACAACTTAAATTTTATTATAGCACATATATCTAAATACATGTGTTTATGAATACTTAAATAAAAAACCAATTTGGCCACCATTAGAAGTGCCAACTTACTCTTTTGAAAACTGGTAAATAAAGGTGATAAATTGAGCATTTGCTATCTCTGCTTTATGAATTGTACCACTTAGTAACCCATTCGTGGATGAGAGGAAATTTCTCACTTGAGAAATAGTCTAGCTCAAAGTAAAGGGTGATAGAATTGGAAAGTCATCATATTGAAACCCTCAGTCAATTAAATGATCTAACTATTGAGCTGACATCATAAGAAGAGAAAGCCCAAATGAAAAAACACAGATTGGTGACCAGTGAAACCATCTTGACAGAAGAGACCTGACTGGTATCTGACCAAGCCTTCACACTCAACCAACCTACAGGAAATACAGTGAACAAAAGACCATGTTAAATGACACCAGAGAGATGTGATCAGCAGAACTCAGATGGTAGGAGAACTGGCAGAATAAACCACCCAGTTTCTTCAACAAATAAATTGTAATGAGAGCGAGACAGAGAAGAGACCAAAAAAAGGGAAAGATGAATGGGAGAGAAACTTCTAGATTAACAGAGACCTAAGAGAAATAACAACAAAATGCATGTGTAAACATTTTTGGATCTTGATTCAAGCAAACTTGGGAAAAAATGCCTTCATAAGATAAGTGGAAATTTGAACACTAACTGGATATTTGATGATTATTAGTTAATATTGGGCATTTGGGGGTAATTGAAGTTTTATAGTTTTTAAAAATGTCCTTAGCTTTTATATTGGAATATTTACAGATAAAATTTTTGGACTGTCTTAGATTTGCTCCAGAGTAATAATGGGACAGAAAGTGGATGAGAATATTAATGAAACAAGATTAGCCATGTGTTATAACTGTTAAAACTGGTTGATGGATATATGGAGGTTCATATACCCGTCTGTCACTTTTTGTAAGGACTTGAAATTTTCCGCCATAAAAAGTTCTGTTTTGATTTCAAAGGAACACAAAATGGGAGAAAAGAGGGGAAAGCAAAACAAAAACCCAGAATCTGCAGAAACACAGGAAGGAAATCTAACAGCATGCCCGAATGTTAACCCCTGGACGTGTTTCTCCCTGTCTGCAAGAGCCAAATGAGAAGGCTGTGTTTAAGACGGAGAGCTCTGGGTTTGAATCCTGTTCTACTACACCCAGTTGTGGGGACTTCTGTTACCAGATCTTCTGAGCCTCTCTCTCTCGGCTGTAAGATGGAGACGAACAAGTACCCACTTCCTCGGGTCGTTGTCAGGATAAAAGGAGAATCTGTGTAAAGCACGGGGCACAATACTTGGCACCAGTCGGCACTGAATAAATGCGGGCTGTTGACTATGAGTTTACTGCATGGAACATTTAAACCCAGAAAATAAACCAACAAATATATGCACTTTTCAATGAATGCTGGAGCATTTTTGACGGCCTTTTCCTGTTTGTTTTTCCAAATACGGGAGTGAGGTTAGATTTTACAGTGTCCATCGCCTGAAAAACGGCAAGTGCATTGTGGTAAAACCAAGTCAAAAGTCATGGGGCTCTCATCTTGTGAAACAGATAGAAAAGGAATCCCCCATAAGGCCTGCCTTTCTCCCTTACTTTTTCACCTCTGTTTTTCTATTTTTGGTTAAGAAAGCAAGAGAAGCCGCCTAGAACAAGAAACTTCCCTCTTTTGCTGCCTGGAGGAGAATGTGAGTAATGGACTTTTCCATCAGGGTTGTTTTTCCTGGACATGCTGTGCCCCCTCCAACTGCTGGAACATGTGACCCTGAAGGAGACCTTAAATAAACTTCGAATGCTCCTTATCAGTCAGCAGTGCTGTCCCAGTTCTAGTAAATTATGAATTTGTTTTCTGCATTTGCTGCTCTCCCTTTTTGAACAGAAGCCTTATTCATTCACAGTATGAGTTGATCGATTTCCATATGCCCCACATAAGGCAGAAGTGGTCCTGAACTCAGCCCCCAAATATGCATGTGGCTGGCTCCTTTTTTTTCTCCTTTTTCTTTTTTTGCTACAACTGGGGATTGAACCCAGACCACAGGAGTAAATAGCAGCAGATCCTAACCGCTAGACCACCAGGGAACTCCCCTGGCTGACTCATTATTATCATTATTATTTTCTTATAAATGTTTTGTTTACTGGGGTGGGGAATGGGAAGAGCTGATACAGGAGGATATGAAGAGAAGAGATGTCTGCCTTCCTTTCCTTGTAGCCCAACCCCATTCAGCCAGACCCTAACATACTGCACTGAAAATAAATTTCATATGCAGTAACACACAGTAATCTAAAGATCAAGGCAGTTTAACTGGGCTGTTTTCAGATGAAAGAACTGTTCTGCTGCTGCTGCTAAGTCGCTTCAGTCGTGTCCGGCTCTGTGCCACCCCATAGACGGCAGCCCACCAGGCTCCCCCGTCTCTGGCATTCTCCAGGCAAGAACACTGAAGTGGGTTGCCATTTTTTTCTCCAATGCATGAAAGTGAAAAGTGAAAGTGAAGTCGCCCAGTCGTGTCCGAATCTTAGCAACCCCATTTACTGCAGCCCACCAGGCTCCTCTGTCCATGGGATTTTCCAGGCGAGAGTACTGGAGTGGGGTGCCATTGCCTTCTCCGGAAAGAACTGTTCATTTGACTTGAAAGGATACTTGTTCAAGAAAGTTTCTGCTTAAGTTTTTTCTTATTTCCCTCAGGTGTTTTTTGCGGGGGGCAGGGGGCAGAAGAAGGGGTGGTCTTTGTTGCCGAGCAGGTTCTTCTCCAGTTCCGGCAAGTGGGGGTTACTTACTAGTTGCAGCGTTCGGACTTCTCGTTGGGGTGGCCTTTCTTGTTGCAGAGCTCGGGCTCTAGAGCCTGCCAGCTTCCGTAGTTGTGGCACATGGGCTTAGCTGCTCCGCGGATTGTGGAATCTTCCTAGATCAGGGATCGAACACAGTGTCTCCTGCATTGGCAAGCAGATTCTTTGCCGCTGAGCTGCCAGAGAAGCCCCTCCCCTGGAGGGCTCCTTCTCATCTTCAATCCCTCCATCACTCTTCATTGCATCCTCCTGCTTTAGTTTCTTCATAGGTCTTCACCCTCATCTGAAATTAACCTTATTAATTTTTACATTTCTTGCCCCACTCTGGACGTCTCCCCCATCATCACGGTGCCCTCACCACCTAGTCCAATACCCAGCAAAACTAGCTACATAATTGGTAGGAGCCGATGCAGATAGAAAAATGTGAGCCCAGGTGTTCAAAATGTATTAAAAATTACAAGACCGCAGAGCATTAGGCCAAGCGCGGTGCCCTTCTTTGCAGGTATCACAACCATTATTATTAAGCAACCCCCCAAACACAAATAGTTACTGGAATGAATGCAGATCTAAGGAACACCATCAAAAGGAACCTAACGAACATTGGCATCCAGATTGATAAATGATGGAAAACAAGACCTAGCCTGTGTGTGAAGGGGACGCATGAATCCTCAGCTGCAGGGTTGACTGTGAGGTGAGAAATGAGATGGTCACGCGGCTTGCCTTGAGAATCACTGAGTCTGGGCTGTAAATCCCCCGCGGGTCAGGACTGTAGTGTTTTCATCTTGGATTTCCCTGGCAGGGCTTCTGCACGTACATAGTGTTCCATGAATATTTGATAGGAACTGGATCAGTTCTCAAGGCAGAATTAGAGAAGGTTGAGGAGTTATGAAGGAAATATTCTTTTCTTTAATGCAAACCTCACTCCATTCAGGAGGAGATGAGCCGGTCTGAAATTAAGTTTGGCCTTTTAGTTTATGATGAGTGGTGCAGAGCTGTGCTTGGCCATCCAAGTTTTAGAAACCTGCAGCACTTTGCCTGTGTTGGTTTTTATGGTGTGTCTGGCATTCATTTGGTGTATGATATGTTCTGTGATGAAAATGATAGCTTTGTGAAAGTGCAAAGCTTCTGGTAAGAATTCCTAAGACTGTATTTCTTTAAAAATCGGGCCTACAGTTTGACATTTTTCTCCCCTAAAATGATGGACCTGTTTCCTTTGTCCCACTTCCAGAGATGGTGAAAGCCTCACAAAGTAACCAATACTCTTGTCCAAGCTCACCGGTTAGTGATCATCCAATTGTGTCACAGTTTGCGTTTTATAGGCATAACTTCACTTATGCCTATATTTCATTTGGACTTACTCTGGGGGTATAATTTCATTTTCTTTTCTAAAATTTATTTCACTGAAGTGTAGTTGATTTACAGTGTTGTGTTAATTTCTGTTTTTTTCTTTTTAATTTAATTTCGTTTTCAGTGGGACTCAGCAGAGCTCCCTGAGTCTGCATTTGGATCCCATATTAAGCCCTGGCCCAGGGCAGACTGCCAGAGAGAAGCCAGGAGGAGGAGCAGCGGTTTCAGGTTGGGTGTAGAGTGAGAGTTGCCACTATTCCCGTGTGCCCCTTTCTATGCCAGTTCTAAAGGACAGCATCCTGTCTAATGCATGGACTGCAGAGCTCCTATCTGATACCAGGGCTGCAGCAGCTATCCTTTCCCCAAGACGGAATCCCTGGTACCTCAGCCTTCCAGTGTCTTTACAGCTGGGCCCCACCCAGCTCCCCAGTTCCGTGTTGATAATCACTGTTCTTATTAAACAGTATTGGTGAGCTGACGAAGGGTATTTGATTCCAGTTGTCCTGTCTCTTGTGAACTACTGTATTAGGTAGAACCTTTTTTGTTTGCAAACCAATTAAAATTTTTTTTAATTCGCTTAAGTAAAAGTAGAAATTATAGTGATTCAGATAGTCTTTGGATTCTGTTTATCTCCAGCTCTTCTGTCTGTCTTGAAGTACTCTGATACGCCAGGTCCCATCCCAGCAGCTTTTTAACTCCAGAACAAAGACAGACACACTTCTTCCCTGTTCCCTGTAACTGGGAATGTAGGGGACTGGTATTTTTATTGCTGTTCCTGAATCTGGGCTTTCCTGGTGACTCAGTGGTAAAGAATCCATCTGCCAGTGTAAAAGATGTGGGTTTGATCACTGGATCAGGAAGATCCCCTGGAGAAGGAAATAGCAACCCACTCCTATATTCTTGCCTGAGAAATCCTATGGACAGAGGAACCTGGCAGACTGCAGTCCATGGGGTTGCAAAAAAGAGTTGGGCATGACTTAGTAACTAAACAACAATTCTTCAATCACATGTTTATTGTCCTTTGATATAGGGATGTGAGGTTTCACCTTAATCGTTTTGATGGTACCCTCATGAAAAAGCAGGGATCATAATTAGAAAAGGTGAAACAGAGTTAAGATGGTTGAAACAACACCCTTACTGTGACCAAATCCTGGTTTTAGTCTTCATGTGTGCTCCCACGGCCATAACCTGACCTCGCCCCGAGCCTGTATCTGGTCTATCACTTTACTGGTCTTTCGGGTCGGCTTTGGCCTCCTGGATTTAGCCCATTCTATTGTCTTGATTATGAAACTATTTATCAGAATTCTGATTGTCCTTCAACAGTGAAAAATCCTTTCCTTATCTTTGGAAATGCACACTAGTTCTCTCAGTAGACCTTCCAACTCGGGGAGAAAAGTCACCATTTATTGAGCTTTTGCTGCTATATGTCCCCAAATAGAAGGTTCCCCCAAATATAAAGTCACTCCCCATGTTCCCACTAAGACGATTCAGGACAGTGTTTGACACAACTTTGCGTGTATATGCGGATGCTCAGTCATGCCCGACTCTTTGTGACCCCATGGACTGTAGCCCGCCAGGCTCCTCCGTCCTTGGGATTCTCCAGGCAAGAATACTGGAGTGGGTGGCCATTGCCTACTCCAGGGGATCTTCCCAACCCAAGGATCAAACTCGTGTCTCCAGCACTGGTAAGCAAATTCTTTACCACTGAGCCACTTGGGAAGTGCCTTACCCTACTTGAAGATGTAAACATTTAGGAATGTAGATGAAATAGTCCAGTATTTTCTTCTAATACTTAAGATTATTTGTCCTGTGGATTAATAATTTGGGTGATGGCTATCTTGTGTTTTCCCTCTTTGTGAAGTAATTTTTTTCAGCATCTCCATAGGCATCTGTGTGCTGTGTGTTGGCCCTGAAATGGAAGCCCGTGACTGAATCATCCTTCTAGCTTACCCAAGCACAGCATCTTTCCTTCTGCCCAAGTCATTTGAGCTACAGAACTTTTTTCTTTCTTTTTTTTATATTTGAAGTATAGTTGATTTACAGTATTGTTTAGTTTCTGGCATACAGCAAAGACATTCAGTTACACATATATTTTTTCATATTCTTTTCCATTATGATTTATTACAGGATATTGAATATAGTTCTCTGAATTATACAATAGGACCTTGGGTTGTTTATCCATTCTGTATATAATAGTTTGCTTCTACTAGTCCCAAACTCCTAATCCATCTTTTCCAATTCTCCCTGCTTGGTAGCCACAAGACTGTTTCTGTTTCATAGATAAGTTCATCTGTGTCATATTTTAAGTTAGACATGTAAGTGATATCATGTGATACTTGTCTCTCTCTCTGACTTATTTTGGTCAATGTGATCATCTCTAGATCCACCCATGGAGCTGCAGATGGCATTATTCATTCTTTTTTATAGCTGAGTAATAGTCCATTTCACATAAGTATAACATCTTTATCCATTCATCCGTTGATGAACATTTAGGTTGTTTCCATGTCTTCAATTCAGTTCAGTTCAGTTCAGTCACTCAGTCGTGTCTGACTCTTTGTGACCCCATGGACCACAGCACGCCAGGCCTCCCTGTCCATCACCAACTCCCGGAGTTTACTCACTCATGTCCATTGAGTCAGTGATGCCATCCAGCCATCTCATCCTCTGTCGTCCCCTTCTCCTCCTGCCTTCAATCTCTCCCAGCATCAGGGTCTTTTCAAATGAGTCCGTTCTTTGCATCAGGTGGCCAAAGTATTGGAGTTTCAGCTTCAGCATCAGTACTTTCAATGAATATTCAGGACTGATCTCCTTTAGGATGGACTGGTTGGATCTCCTTGCAGTCCAGAGGACTCTCAAGAGTCTTCTCCAACACCACAGTTCAAAAGCATCAATTCTTCAGCTCTCAGCTTTCTTTATAGTCCAACACTCACATCCATACGTGACTACTGGAAAAACCATAGCTTTGACTAGACAGACCTTTGTTGGCAAAGTAATGTCTCCACTTATTAATAAGTTGTCTAGGTTGGTCATAACTTTTCTTCCAAGGAGCAAGCGTCTTTTAATATCATGGCTGCAGTCACCATCTGCAGTGATTTTATAAACCCAAAAAATAAAATCTGTCATTATTTCCATTGTTTCCCCATCTATTTCCCATGAGGTGATGGGTCCAGATGCCATGGTCTTAGTTTTCTGAATGTTGAGTTTTAAGCCAACTTTTTCACTCTCCTCTTTCACTTTCATCAAGAAGCTCTTTAGTTCTTCTTCCATGTCTTGACTATTGTAAATAGTACAGCACTTTTTCAGTCTCTGTGTATGTTACTTTACTGGGAGTATTATTGCATGAGTTTTTTTTTCCTCCTTTTTCGTTCATCCTAGAGTTGTATATGCATGGTCTTCCAGCATAACCACCTACTGCATGGCCAAGTAGTGTTAAGTAACTTGGTTACTCTAGCATTCAACCCTTCTGATTGTAAGATCACATGCCTATAATTATTATTGCATTGGCAGTAACTCCTTTGCTACTGATTTCACCAGATGATCTTTATAAGCATACAAACTTGATATTGAATTAGGTTGTTTCAAGGTATTGTGTCTCCCCCCCAACAGTACACTGTAGTTCAAAGGAATTGGAGTCTTTGAAAGAACTTGTTAAAGCCGCTGTCTCATTTCTGAGGGACAGGGATTTTGATAGGAGAGAGGGCACCTCTCCTTTTATTTAAATACATGGTGTCTCTCTATCTGCCAGTCAGATTCCTGGTGTTTTGTATGTCCAGCCTCATTTAATTTCTCCAACACCGTTAATGAGACAGGGATTTTCATCCCCATTTTACTAAGAAGGAAACAGATTCTCAGAGAGGTCAAGTAACTTACCCAAGGACATGTGGCTGTAAAATGCCAGGCTCGTCTGGTTCTAGAATACATGTTTTCTTAGCTACACCACAGACTAGAACAAAAGTCCAAAAGATTCTTTTTTCAGGTGGGAAAAACAGGGTACCACATCACAGCCTCTTACTTAGCCATTCTAAAATTAAAAAGTGGTGTTTTGTTATTGCTGTTGTTGTTGTTTTTTACTGAATTTTGTATATTTTTCTCTCTACTTGACTTTGAAGTATAATGTATTTTGAATATTCCCTGTCCACTGAGTTCATTAGTAATGATTTTGAAGTACAAATGATGAAATAAATCCTTTTTCAAGACCAAGGTTATTCTCCCAAGATTTTCTATTTGTGACTAACGTCACCAATGCCAATTCTAATGTTATCCCATGGAATTGGAGTTTCCTTTTGAGTGTAAACGCGCATGGTAGAATGACTGTGAGTGGCACAGCTGAGTTCAGTGTTATTTCTGTTCGTGTTCATTAAATTCCCTGCCTGTTCAGAATGTGTGCAGACCGAAGAGCCAAAACTCAAGTTTGGATTCCTGATGGCATAGCCAATCTCTGAATAATTATCCAATGCAGATGATACATAACCAATAAACAACATTTTAGCATGTGTTTTACACGTGTTATGAAGAAAGGCTTTAGGTGGCAAAAAAAAAAAAAATAGCAGAAGTTGTTTTTTTTTTTTTTTTTTCTCGCATTGCTTTCCTGACTCATGTTGAAAGGCTTTTGTTTCTAATCAAAGCAACAAACGGTAAGGTCATTTCCTTGCGATTATATGGCAGCGGAAGGCGTCGGGGTTTTTAGGTCCCTACTTCCACCAGCTTGTATTTGGAGAAAACACACACACAAGTGCTTAATACATGTGTCCTTTGTCCTGCCCGTTCTCTCCAGTCCCTTTAAATGAGCCGAGATCATGGTTCGGAGGTAAGAATAATTTCTCTTCTAATTTTTTGACTGCAGACAGCGTAATGGTGCTTCTTGAGCTCTTTCTGGCATTTCTTAAGAGAATCGAGGGCAGATTTTAACATTTTACGGGGGTGAGTTAACTTAAGTACTAATATTTCAGAACCCGACTTTCAGAAAAGGAAACTCCAAGAAATGTTTGTCTTCACTCTTTTCAAAGAGTTATTCCTTCCCCCAAAGACCTGGATCTGCTCCAGTGTGATAGCACTGTGAAGATCATCCTTAACACTCATCTTTTGGAGGGTTTTCCTGTCATTGTGTTGAATGTTATCTCTGCCCCCTTAAAGGTCCGAAAAGGCTGATTTCTTGTTTTCAATTTCAGAACTTTGGTAATTGTTGAAGTGTATAATTCCACCTCACTGCTCCCCACAACCCCACCCCAAAACCTTTCTTTTTTTTTTTTTTCAATTGTAAAGAGTTGAACTGCTGTACGGATGTGGAAAGGACAGAGCAAGGGCAGGAAGGGTGTCAGTAAACTGCATGGAAATGCTTTGAGATCTGCAGTTGTTAATCATCTCCTCAACACAGTGTGTTGGGAGCCATCTCTATTTCTGTGAGCATTTGGCAGGAAAGATCCTGTGGGGGACTAGAACTCATTAGTAGCTTTTCTAAAAGGACCTTCTATCGTTCGTCCCTGTCTTGCCTCAAAACAGAAGCAGGAAAATGGAATTCCATCCCTCAGTCTAATTTATGAAGATTTCATGTGATCAGAATTCAGCAGTTCAAGATAGAGATCTCAGCAGTGCCATTTTTGGGGATGGCTATCAATTAATTCATAAAACCTTTATGATTTGTCAAAGGAAGTCCTACATCCTAATTAGAGGGAAGCCTTTTTTTTTTTTCCTTTCCTCCTGTGGATTGTGGCTATGGTAAGCTCATCAAGTCCAATTCTGTGCATCCATTTTTTTTTTTTCCCTCATGGGTAGAAGTTGGAAGTGGAGGAGGGGAGGAAAATCTGGGTAGACTTCAGAAAACAAAGGAAATTGTCTCATCCAGGAGGCTGCAAAGCTCTTGGGTATAGGAGGAAGTCTGTGGAGGAAGTGGGTAGGATTGGGTAGAGAGAGAAACGTCAAAGAAATAAATATATCACAATAGGGGCTGGGATCCTACCCCCTTGCCATAATCCAGCACAATAGCATGGCCTTAGAAATCAATCAGCTATCTCTAAATCAGTCCTGTCTGAAACTATTAAATGCTCTGAAGGAGTAGAAAGGAATGTAATCATATCCAAAATGCAGTCCAATTGCCTGGATTCTATTATGGTGACATAGACCCATGTGAGATGATCCTGCTTTTTAAGAATCAGAACATAACACCTGCCTAGAAGTAAGACCATTTTGTCATGCAGCCCTTTCAGGAATCAGGAACTACATCTCTTAGCAGAGAAGCTAAAATATTCCCAGAAACACCAAATTCCACTCCAGGGCACATTCTCTATGTTCCAGTGCACCATTTATTTGGTCATTCATTTGGAATACACAGGAAACTATACTGATGACTGTTGGAATGGAGGTTATTATGGTCAAGTACCCCACCCCCACCACACCCTCACCATGGAGAGAGTGCTCAATAGCAGTGGGAAGGGTGGAAGATGGGCAGTGGGCAAATACCACTGGTTGAGCAGGATTGTTAAATGTATTTACACTATGGACTATTTGAGCTGGAAGAAACCTCATAAGTCACTTTGTCCAGTCCTCTTCCACTCTTAACTGAGTAGTTGGAAATCCAGAGTGGTGGAGGAATGTTCCTAAGATCTCCTGTTGCATTAGGGAGCAGGACACAGTCCCAGAGGCCGTCTCTGCAGAGCCCTGGTTTTATACTGTGTCCCACAATGCTATTTCTAGGACCAGCTGGTTGCTTTGTCTGACTTCCAGTACCTCTGCATTTCATGCAGCATGAGTTTCTTCTCATGCACTCATTTCTCTCTTGGAATAGAGAGGTGGGAGCTGCATCCCAAATGAGACTCTGCTTCTTATTATGGGCTGCTTCCAGCTGCTTCCAACTGCTGGCAGAAACCAGTGAGCAGGTACATGAAGGACCCCAAGAAAAGAAGCAGCAGTCTTGCACTAGTCATAACAAGCTGCAGTCCTAGATAAAAACATACTAAAAGACTTTCTCTTTGCTTTGAAAATATTGTCTGAGCCTGAATATATTAGTTAGCTCTTAGTGGATGTCTGTCTCAAGATCATAATTCAAGAATGAGACATATTTGTTTGTCCCTGATCTGGATTCCATGAAACTCCAGTTGAGACTTCCTCTTGCTTAATGTTGGAAAACTATGAAAATTTTTAAATGAAAAACTTTTTATAAACTGGAAAGATAAAGCTGAGTACAGGTAAAATAAACAGTAATATATGTTACTATAATCTGACAAGGTTAGTCAGACAGTTTATCATTCCAATAAAAAGAGCAAGAGCAAAGAATGATGTTGGGCTCATTCTCTGTTTATTTTAGATGCTTTTTTTTTTTTCCTTAAAACAAGCCTTTTTAAAACAAACGTAAAGTATATGTTCACTTCTGTCCTGTCTTGGTTTATTTCCTCTTTTGGTTTTCTTCTCTCCTTGCAAGTTAGAATGAACTAGTCAGCAGAGTTTATACTTGTTGTTTCAAGATTTTACTGTATCCCACCCTTTCTGTTAGACATGTTTTATATTCAGGTTTTGCAGTCAGGAATGAGATTGGTCCAGAAGCTGACCTTCCACAGTAGGAAATCTTTATCTAAAGAGCACTGTGAGGGAGAGTACTGGATGCTAGGTCTGGGTCTGCCCCTGACTGATGAGCTCTGAGGTCTTTGTGAGCTGACTTTTTCCCATCCAGTCCAGTCCTCCCAACCCACATTCGTGGGTGAAGGCATCAGTCTAGTGCCAAGACCCCTTTTCAGCTTCGAAATGCTCCAACTTTAATTATGTGAGGTAACTACAAATTCTTTTTTTTGTATTTGTTTATTTGGCTGCATCGTGACTTAGCTGCAACCTGAGGGATTTTCAGTCTTCGTTATGGTATGCAGAATCTTTAGCGGCATTTAAACTCTTAGCTGTGTCATGTGGGACCTACTTCCCTAACCAGGGATCAAACCCTGACTCCCTACATTGGGAGTGTGTACTCTTAGCCGCTGAATCACCAAGGAAGTCCCCTAGATTCCTTACAGATCAGTTGCATCTGTCTCTCCCTTTCTGCTGGCCACCATCTCCCTCTCCTCATTCCTCTTTTCCTCTCCTTTTCCTTCTTCTCTCCATTCTTCCTTCCTTTCCACTGATATTTTCCTTTTCATAAAAAGAGATGCAGGGCATGGACTATAATGACTCAGAAGCCTGTTGAGCCAGGGGCAGTCCATGAGTAGGAGCGATGGGAGGTTGGCAAAGTTGAAAATGGAGAAGTTTCCCAGGCTGCAGACTGAAATCATACATGGAGGTGTTATCCAGGAAGAAATCTGGACCTTGTGGGTCATGGATACATCTCTTGTGTTGAAATTTGACACTGCTCCTTGGATTCCAAATTCCTTAGAAGCCAACACCTATTTTCTGGGGGTCTCCTGCACCAACAGCCTGCCAGACTCAGGCTTACAAAGGTGAATGAGATGCAGTGACTATATGAAGCCTTGACCAGTGGGGGGAGTGCAAATTGGAATTCTTCAGTGACTCTTGGTAAGTCTTCCAAGCTTGCCATTTAGTTCATTTACTGCTTACTCCTGGGGAGTAGAAAAGCTGTTGATATAACATGGCTGTGAGTAGTAGAATTTAATTATTATGATTTTGAGGTCAAAAGATTCAACCGACAGGTGTTTTTAGGTAGAAATTGAAACATGTCAATTACAGCAAGCAGTGATACCCTAAAGCATTCAGGAGTCCACTGGGGAAGGTTCTGTTTTTGGTAGGGTGTATCCACATGAAACAGGAAGAGGAAGTGGCAGGAGTCTTAGCACATGAATCCTGCATAGTCACTTATGAACCGAGTAACCTCTCTGGTGTCATGATAGACATAATTACAATTATCTTACTAGATTGTTGAGAGGATTAGAGCTGGCCTTTGTCACTCAATGCATACATAGTAACTGGCAGTTGCTATTATTAGGTAACATTATTATCCATCTGTCCCAAGTACAGGGCTTCCCAGGTGGCACTACTGGTAAAGAGCCCACCTGCCAATGCAGGAGATGTCAGGGATGCAGGTTCGATCCCTGGGTCAGGAAGATCCCCTGGAGAAGCGCATGGCAACCCACTCCAGTATTATTGCCTGGGAAATCCCATGGACAGAGGAGCCTGTGGGGCTACAGTCCATGGGGTCGCACAGAGCCAGACATGACTGAAGCAACTTAGCACACAGCATGCATCTCAAGTACAGCAAAGAAAGACAAGGGTGCCATGAAGATATGTAAACATCACCAGAAGACTGAGTGTGCAAACTAATGAATGAATAATTTTTTTCAGGGTCTTTAATGTTCATGATAGCATGAGTGTGAATCAGTTATTCATTACCCCACCTCTTGTCCTCATTAGGATATCCATCAGCCTTCTCTCCTCTTGGACACGTGAGATCACTTGACCTTGCAGACACTTGTCTGGATTTCACTGGGCATAGCTTCACAAATAAGTAATGAATTACCATATGTCCGTTGCAGAGTTGCGTCTTGGGCCTGATTGAGGTCAAGTGTTCATCATTTTAAAAGACCTAGTTCTAAACCATTTTAAGGACATGAGCACAGAATATAAACCTGACAAAAGTTATAGAAACTCTTCCTGGAAAAGATTCTCACACACAGGTTTTGCTTATGCTTTGGAGGGTGTTGTTTGCAAACCCCTCTACCCACATTAATAGACTTGTAGGAAGTCCCGTATCCCAGCAGGGGAAATGGGATAAATGTATGTGTCGCTCAGAGAAATGGTGAGGAGCGAGTTGGCCTGTGTGTGTGATACCTGAGAAAAGAGCTTTTTTGGAGAACTCTTTAGCACTTAACCTTATTCAAGCCCACTAGGAGTGTGTGATCGGGAATTGTCGTGGACTTCATGCGAGGTATTTGGAACCTAAGGGCAAGTCCTTCCACCTGCAGAGGAGGCTCTGTAGCTGTTTATACCACATCTCTGAGAGGAGTCGTGGGTCTACCAACAACTGGAGTGTGGAGGAGGCAGGCACCCTCTTGGTATTTGGCCTTGTGTTGAGAATAAGGTCACTCGAGTGGGACTTGTAAGTAATTGTTCTGTTCACCATTAGAGCAGTCGCCTGGCTTTAGGGATTCATCTGAAAATCTGCAGAGATTACACAGTAAGCACTATATTTGAGTTGCAATGCTAGGAACTTGTTTGCAGTAACCATGCGCATCCCCAGGTGCTCACCTGAAGTGCAAGCGCCCCTCTTTCTTAAAACAAGTACTGAGTTCCAACATACCACAGATCTTATTTTTACATTATCCTTTTTTCCTTCTTTTTAAAAGAAGCTACTCATCAACTAGTGATAGCTTTTAAATATTGTATGTGAGACAAGAACACTCGATTGTGCTCTCAGTTTTTAAAAAATGAATAAGCAACTCCATTTTTTCATCCAACAGACACTTATTGAGCAGCTGCTTCTACACGGTGCCAGCTATAAGCTCAGGGTCCAGTGATTAAGAAGACAGATAGGGTCCCTGGAGGTAGATATTATACAACAAAGTACATCATTCTTTAATTACAATTGTGAGAAATGCTACAAAAGAGAAGTATAGAGAGCCGAAAGAACACAACTCACACTCATAGTAAGAGTTATGGAACCCACGGCTATTCCAGACACCCTATGCATCAGCTTATTCAAATCTCATAGCAAAGCACTGGTACTGTTTCCATTACTCAGATCAGGAAACAGAAGAACACAGAGATGAAGTCGTTTGCCCACGTGGTGCCCCTAGCAAAACATCGAAGTCAGGATTTGAACCCTGGGCGAGCTGACTTCAGTCTTTACTTGTAACCATTACACAATGGCTTCTATGAGAAGTGAATGTTTAATCTGTGTTTTTAAGAACAAATTGGTTTAGCCGGTCACTTTCCAAACCTCCTCATGCTTTGAGGTGTGAATGAGGTCATACAGAGGGAGAACTAGAAGAGGACCAGTGTGGCTGGAGCCAGAGATTTAGGGGGAAAGGAGAACAAGACCAGGGAGGATGGGCAGGGAGCGGTGCAGGAATAGGTGGTCTGCAGGATGATGGAAGCATTCTTCTGATTGAATCAGGTCAGCTCTGAAGCTAGACCCCTTTAGTCAAGAAGACCCCCGTGGGAAACTTCCATTCCTGTGAGATGAAAGCATGGAGGGGAGTTCTGATCTGACTAGACTGTTTCCGATCTGTTTACCTTCTTGTGTATACAAAGCATCCTGCTTGAGGATGTTTTGTCTGTACCATCAACCTGTCCCATTGACATGTTTTCCAGACCCAGATGTTTTCTGCCTTTTCTGGGGCCTGCAGAACACTCTTCTTAGTGGTCCATGTAGTCACACCGCGCCTGTGGCAGATTCAGTAGTCACCATCATTCATCATGGCTAACACAGAATGGCAGGTGCTTGTGGGCTTCCTCACCTGTTCTTGTGTTTTAGCCTGAACTCCATGAGGTAGATACTGTTACTGTCCATATTTTTCAAATTAAAAAAAAAAAAGCCATTTACAGGGGTTATATGAATTGTCCAGGGTCCCACCAGCTAATTGCTGGAGTCAAGTCTTGCATCCAGGGTTGCCTAATGCTGAAGTCCGTGCTTAACCCTGTGTATCTCACTTCCTATTTTATAGATGCAAAAACTGTCCCAAGTTCATGACAGAACTGATTCTAAAACTAAAAAGTGAAAGTTTAGTCACTCAGTTGTGTCCGACTCTTTGTGACCCCATGGACTGTAGCCCACCACACTCCTCTGTCCATGGGATTTTCCAGGCAAGAGTACTGGAGTGGGTTGCCATTTCCTTCTCCATCTAAAATGGATATTTTACACAAAGTTTCATTTTCTAGGCCAACATTACATTTCATAGGAAAAAGAAAGAGAACTGAATAGAGTTCACCGTGAACCTTCACCATGACCTGAGGTAGCCTTGTAAACGTTATAGACTTACGTGTTATAGATTTACCAGCGAACAGAGATATGTTACCAACCCATCAGCTGAATTGATAACAAAGGTAGAAATAGAGGGATCTAAAAAGAGTGGGGGATCTGTATCTGGATATTAACCAGCAAGAGTTTGGAAGAGATAATTAAAACAGAATCACTTTAGTGTTTATTATAAGAAAGTAATAGTCACCATGAGCTTCCCAGATGACTCAGTGGTAAATAATCCATCTGTCAATCTAGGAGACTCAGGAGACGCAGGTTCAATCCCTGGGTCAGGAAGATCCCCTGGAGAAGGAATGTCAACCCACTCCAGTATTCTTGCCTGGGAAATCCCGTGGACAGAGGAGCCTGGTGGATTATAGTCCAGGGGATTGCAGGGTCAGACAGGACTTAGAGACTAAACAACACCTTGTGCCAAGCACTGCACTTTATGTTTATTCATTCATTTAATCCTCACAATAAGCTGATAAACTTAGTCATATTTGTATGTCCATTTTATAGATGAGGTACAATGAAGTGATCTTCTCGTTCTCTCTGTCTTTCTTTGATTTTTGTCATCCACCTCCAGCCTCATCTCATAGTAACCAGAGTTATCCTTGGGCTGGTAGGTTCTTTTCCACTGAGCCACCAGGAAAGCCCCTGTAGAAATTCCTTGGTTTTTGTTAGTGAGAAGTGTGTTTGTAAGGTGTATGCTCTGCTAAGCATTTTATGTGTATTATGTACTCTTTCCAGCTCTTGGCAGGGCGTGCTCTTGTTATTTCTGCTTTCAGACCAGGAAACCAGGGCTCAAAGTGAAGTCAAATACCTGTGTAAGACCACACAGGTGCTACCGAGGAGAGCTGGGGTTTAAACCCAAGTCTTACTAACTTCAGAGTCTATGGTCTTGAGCATCACACTTGTTAAAGAATGCACTGTTAAGTAATAACCTGCTTCTTATGGCTTCCCAGGTGACGCTAGTGGTAAAGAACCTGCCTGCCAATGCAGGAGACACGAGGGACTTAAGTTTGATCCCTGGTTTGAAAAGATCCCTGGAGAAGGACATGGCTACCCACTCCAGTGTTCTTGCCTGGGGAAATCCCATGGACAGAGGAGCCTGGCGGGCTACAGTCTATAGCGTCGCAAAGAGTCAGACAGGACTGAAGCGACTTAGCACACACACCCATGGGATGCTACAATGCCCCAGGCAAAACTATCCCCATTTTATAGCAACTACTCAGAGAAGGTAAGTGGCTTGCCTGAAGTGTCCAGCTAGTTCGAGGCAGAGCCAGGGTCAGGCATCATGCCCACTGGACTCCCAGCCACTCCCCTGCCCTAGCTAAGTGGGTGGCTCCACCCTGCTTAACCCCTGTGACTAAAGCAAATGTGATTAGGTACTAGAAATTCTGGAAACTGATGACTTCCGCCTGAGTTTGCATAATCCACCATCCAGGCCACTCTTACCAGAGACACCCATCCTTTTTTAAATGACCACAGTCCCCTCCCTTCAGAAATGCTGCTCTAGGAGAGTGCATCTAAGAAACAGGGCTGAGGCAGGCCACCAGGGGAAATATTTGGTTCGCCCTGGTTACAGCCCCAAGCGTTGGGTGAGATTTCCTCTCACAAGACTCACCCGTTCTAATGGGGGCAGAACGGAACTGAGATTATTTCAGAGCAGGAATAGAAGCAGGGGGAAACTTGCCGACAGAGCAGAATGACACAGGCTTGGTTCTGCTTGTGATGAAAACCTGGAAGCATCTTTCACCGGGGCTTTAAGGTCACGGCGGTCTGCCTTAGGAGGAGAAGAGTTCCAGGGGTTTGATCGACTCCAGAAGGGTAGTAACAGCACAGCTGGTTGGAACCTGGCAATTAAGAGGCAAAGGAGTCCCTCACTTGCCAGTGAGACCGTAACAGTAGAAACGGGCAGAAAACCCAGAAGGGGATCAGGAGCTGAAAATGAAGGGAAATGCATTCATTCCACACACGCTTACTTTGTCCTACAGTGGTCTTGGTATTGGCTTAGGGGCTAGGAAAGCAGCAGTAAGTGAAGCTTACATTCCGGTACCGAAATAACAGGAAAAGCAAATGACCCTGAGCATTTGATATGAGCATCCTAGTCCTGGCGCAAGAGAACCTCAGCAGTGAGCTAGCCCACTGGGGATTTTTCAAATATAATCATAAAATGTAACAGGCACTATTTATGTCTGCCTCTTTTCGCCAGGCTCTTCTTTCTGTCAGTAGCTATTCTTAGTCCCATTTTAGAGATGTAATGAATAAGTCCTAAGAAAGTTGAATCGGCTGAGCTTTGAGCAGAGTTACGTCTGGACCGAAAATCTCTGTTCTTTCTCCTTTGTCACGTGGCCTCTCACTGGTCTCAGCATCCTGACCTAGAGCTCTGAGCAGTGTCCTCCCCCCAGACCCCCTTCTCCCACTGAACTTCTCCAGTGGTGTGCTGGTAAATGTTTAACAACCCGCTCGCCGGGGACAAGGGCACTGATCAGTTGTTCTTGTTTAGTCGCTGAGTTGTATCTGATTCTTTTACAACCCTATGGACTGTAGGACACCAGGTTCCTCTCTGTATGAGATTTTCCAGACCAGAATACTGGAGTGGGTTGCCATTTCCTCCTCCAGGGAATCTTTCTGACCCAGAGATCAAACCCGCATCTCCTGTATTGGCAGGTGGATTCTTTACCACTGAGCCATCTGTGAAGCCCAAGCCACCAGATAGCATTTGCCAATGTCCATGCCCAATTTCCAATAATACTCTCACCTTGACTGACTTCACGTCATCAAGGTTAACAACACTGAGTTGGGAAAAGATGAGCATTAGGCGTCACTAAATAGAACTGCTGCCGTACTGATTCACTAGATGTTGATAACCTCAAGAACAAAGAGAATAGTAAAAGGGAGTACAAGATATAAGTTGATATACCTTAATTTTTAATATTGGTTGCACTTAAAAACCAGCTTGAAAACAAGACAGTAGATGCCCACGAGCTGTTAGGGAATGGCTCCCTCAGTAGATTCTTTTCCCCTCGCTGTGTTTCCTGGTGCTCACCCAGAAGTCTTCTTGGGCTCCTGTTATGAATTTCCCTCGTCTCTCTGACCTGTGGCCTTCCAATTTTGGGGTTGCTCTGTTTTAATATTTGAATCCAATATTAGTCTCAAAAAAAGACAGAATCCTCTTTGAAACCACAACCAGCATTAGATGACATTAAAGTTTCGTCACTGAATATTAGAAGTATCAAGGTTGAGGGGGATGGTTTGTTCTATGATGGTAAAATGAGTCCTGGACATTAAGAATTTTTCTATATTGTCCTAAATGAATTGACTTTTCTGTTTTCACTACTTGGTAATGCTTTTCTAAATCCCCCTACTCAAATAGACATTTCTATCCACCAAGGTAGGATTCTGGATCTAGTAGAATCCATTTGTATTATTAGTATAATAATTATTAACTTCCTAAGGATCTGTTTGATCCTCTACTTATACATGGACCCAAAGAACCAAGAGATTTTTGAAAAGCATAAATCAGAGACATTCTAACAAGGCCAGTGAAAAAATTGAAACATGAAAACTCTGACAATAAGTGTGTCTTCTAAAATTAGTGTGAAGTTGATTTAGGTTTTCTGATTAATCTTTGTTTATTCTTAGGTTTGTATGGCAGTGTATGTAATTTGTGTGCCCTGTGGATGGCTTATATCGAGTCCAGATTTCCAAATGTGCCTTACTGAATAAACAGTACTGAGGGTATCTTTCAGTTAAAAGTACAGCAGTTTATTTTTAACATCCCTCCACCCGAGCTGTGCTTGTCTTTAAATTTTTTGAAAGATGCAGTACTTTCACTCCTTCCTACAGGCTGTTTTTCACGGGAAAAGAGAAAACTGACTGTTGGCAAAGCAAAAAGTTTCCAAACCACAGGGTGTCTGCTACTTGCATGATCACTGAAGCTAAAATTTCCAATTTCTACCCAGCGACCGGAGAACTTCTTTTCTGGTCAACCTGAAAGGCAGACAGGAACAAAAATCCCCCTTGGCCCGGGCAGTCTTCTCAGCTTTTCTTGGTTCCACTTTGTGACTTTTCCTGTTTGCAGTATCTGTACCCTCCTGTTCTTTTTTCTTTTCTTTTTTGACTCATTTATACTGTACCATGATGTCTAAAAATAAGCCTAACAACTGGTTTTAAGTAAAGAGGATGTTTCTTTCTGGGGGGGAAGAAAAGGCAGACATATCCTCCATGGTTTCCTGAAAACAAACATTTAACAGTGTCTCATCAGAGTTTCTAATTGGAAGATGATGCAGAGTCTGAATATATATAGAGAACCCTGTTTTCACAGCAGCTGCTTCCATGAAGAAGCTTCTGTGAAGACAGGTCACCTGTTTTCCCCCTTGTCCTTTGATGAGCTCTTCCTTGAACTTGGCTAAGCCCCTTATTACCTGGGACCCTTTGGCACGTCATAACTATCTAGTTTGCAGGATGGTTGTGAGAATCCGATGGATAAAATGCATGTCAAAGCACAGGACATGGACAACACGATCAACATGTATTAATTTCCATTTTGTGTTGGTGAAAACAAGAGTAGCTAGCCCGAGACACGGTTTGGTGGCAATCAGACAAGGAGCAAGAGTTTGCAAGAGTTTTCCCAGCTGTGTGCACGTGCTTGTAATCTTGCTCAGTTGCTCGGCTGTGTCCAACTCTTCGCAGCCCTATGGACTGTAGCCCGCCAGGTTCTCTGTCCGCTGGATTTTCCAGGCAAGAATACTGGAGTGGGTTGTCACTTCCTCCTCCAGGGGATCTTCCCCACCCAGGGAGCAAACCTACTTCTCTTGTGTCTCCCGCGTTGGCAGGCAGATTCTTTACCACTGTACCACCTGGGAAGCCCATGTGGGAAGCCCCTTTTGTGCACATAGGTAGCTGCAAATGGTGGTTTTGAGTTAATCTCTTGATTATCACTGAGAAATCAGAATGGAATTAATCCCCAGCTGTTGAGTTGCCTGCTCTCTCCAGGGTTTAACTGGTGGAGTTAAACTGTTCAACGCTAATATGACAGTTTGACCTCTTAATAATCCAGGAGAACTTTTTTCTTGAGGAAAACAGTCACTTAACCAACTGAAAATAGCCACTTACAGTTCACATAATAGTACTCAGCAGCTTATAAATCATTTCCACTAATTAATAAGACTCACTGCACCAGAGTAAGTTCAGTAAAGCCTGTCAGGCACTTCGCACAGATCCTGATGCATAATCAGTGCCCAATAAATTGAGTGTATGACTGGTGATACAACTACCTTCTGACCTTTGAAGTAAATTTTACAATAGGTTCAACCTGCATTAATACAAGAGACAAAGCTAAATAAGATTGATTCTTACCATTCCCATTTTATAGGCACATACACTGAGGTTGAGAGAGAGTCTGATTTTCAGGCCACACTCTTAGTTACATTACAGAGCTGGGACACACACCCAGACCTCCTGATTCTAAAACCTGCGCACGCCTCATTGACACCAGGCAGGTTTCTCCTGATGGCCTTCAGCTCCAGGCTTAATAAGTTATCCCCTTCCTCCCTCCCCCCCATTTCTCTCTTTCAGTTTCTTTCTTTCAAACTTGCCTTTTCTTTTCACCTGTCTTATGAGATCAGGAGATAATCTGATAAGGGATTGTCTTTTATGAGCATATATTCCCTGGGGAATGTCTGCTAAAGCTGACTGAGCTTGCTTGCCAGGTGATGCTGGAGCCACAGAAATAGCTATTCTTGTTTGCTTTTCTCCAACCTCTGCCAGGCAGAAAGGGGCTAGCAGTTGAATGCTAACATCCAGAAAACAAGGTTATCCTTCCAATCTCTCCTGGGAGCCTGTCAAGAGCTGCGGTCCAATTTAACTTTTCTCCATCTACTTCCTCAAGTTTTGTGGTTCCTGGGTAAGAAGTCAGTTTCGAAGCATGTTCTTTGCACATGCTCAGAACTTCACTGCATTGCCAGCTGAGCTATTTCAGAGCCCTATTCTTATCTAAAAATATCTTGTTTCATTTTTTTTTCTTTTATCATGGAGTATAGTTGATTAAGAGTGTTGTGTTAGTTTCAGGTGTCCAGCAAAGTGATTTAGTTATACATGTACATGTATCTATTCTTTTTCAAAGTCTTTTCCCCTTCAGGTTATTGTATAATATTGAGCAGTATTCCCTGTGCTATACAGTAGGTCCTTGTTGGTTATCTGCTTTAAATATTGAAGTGTGTACATGTCAATCCCAAACTTCCAACCTGTCTCCACTCCCCAACCCTTGTTCACTTTTTCTCCTTATCTTTAGAGCAGTTGTTCTCAATCAGGGACCATTTCGTCATCTGGGAGACGCTTGTCAGGGTCTGGAGACATATGAGTGTCACATGGAAGGAAGGGGTACTGGCATCTAGCGGATTGAGGCCAGGGAGGCTGCTAAAAATCCTACAGTGCGTGGGAGCAGACCCCACAATAAAGAATTGTCCAGCCTCAAATGTCAATGGCGCCAGTGTTGAGAAATCACACTGTGAGACAAGCTTCAGAGACAGTGTCCTGTGGATCTCATTTATGGGTATCTTAGTACCCAGAAGAGCGCTCGCATTTAGGAAGTGCTGAATATTGGTTGAGTGAATGAATGAACACATGCTCCAGAGTTTCTCCACAGTGAATCAACTGTACTGTGTGCTGGACTGCATTCTTAAGCCCAGAATAATGGAGTCAGGCCCAGGCAGCCACCTAACCGATGAATAATCATCCTGTACCCAGAGTGCTCACATAAGTAAGACAGAACCGGCAGTACAAGAGGTGGGAGTACTTCCTGGTACTCACTGAAAATCATCAGCAAACATAGAGAAGCCGTTTTGGCAACTGCAGGAGATAGCCAAGGAATGGTGATTGCAAAAACTTTTCGCACCCCTCTGACCTTGCTTTCAGATGATGGCTGGAACCAGGCAGCTGTGTTTTGGTGGATCTAGATCAAGCTCTTCCAGAATAGTGTGATGCATGGCGATCAAGGTGATATATAAAATGCCTCAGCCACATGTGATTTAATGTGTAAGACTAATAATTGTGGGTGCTCAATCATGTCCAACTCTTTGTGACCCCATGGACTGTAGCTTGCCAGGCTCCTCTGTCCATGGGATTCTTCAGGCAAAAATACTGGAGCGGGTTGTCCTTTCTCCTGGGTATTACTTCCCAACCCAGATATTGAACCCGTGTCTCCCGCACTCTTGCATTGGCGGGGGGTTCTTTACCACTAGCGCCACAGCTCGTAACAGAAGTAATGTGACCCAGCAGTGCAGGCCATGGACCATGGAGTCAGATGCCTGCATTGATGTCCTGTTCCAACTTTTCCTGGGCTTCCCAGGGGGTTCAGTGGTAAAGAACCCGCCTGCCAGCGCAACAGCCACAGGAGAAACAGGTTCAATCCCCAGGTCAGGCAGATCTCCTGGAGGAGGAAATGGCACCCCACTCCATTGGGTTATTCTTGCCAGGATAATCCCACAGACAGAGGACCCTGGCAGGCTACATACAGTCCATGGGGTTGCAAAGAGTTGGACACGACTGAGCGTAAGTGTGAGCTGCCTCTTCCTAGCTCTGTAAGCTTGTGAGCTGGGGTCCATCATTTACCTTCTCTGAGCCTCAGTTTTCTCACCTGTACAGCGATGCAGGATTGGAATCTCCCACAGAGTGTTAGGAGAGAATGTAAATGGCCCATGGAGAGAAAAGAAAGGTCTCTGGACAGAGCTGGCACACAACAGCTGTTACTTCTTAGTATTTTTCCTAAAGCAGATTATTCATCCTTGGTTAACGGAATTCTTGCCTTCTTCATCACTGCCCCAACCCCGGCCCATTTTCCTTTCTTCCTCTGCTTCTTTTATGCCTCCTGTGCTTCTTCCTTCCTCACTGTCTCTCCTTTTCCTACTCTGGTCCCCGTGAACTGCAGGGGACGCCCAGGAGTCCTACTTTGATACAACTAATGGTCCCGAGATTCTGCCCCAGGTCACAGCATCTTGACCCGAGACGAGTTACTCAACACCTCTGCCCTTCAGTTTTGCCACCTACAAAATCTCAACAGGAAAACATCACCTCTGAGGGTTGTTTACAGCATGAAAGAAGACAGGACCCACATGAAGTGCTTAGCGCTCGTGTGACATGTCCTGCGTGCTTCCTCGAAGCTAGGCGAATGGGTGATTGATACTGAAAGAAGAAGTCCCCGGGGACTGCACAGTGGGAGGGCCGGCACTGTCTTGAAAGATCTTGAGGGAAATTGCAGCTGACTGGCATCGGAGACGTCTGTGTCAGTCTAGGCCATTCTCTGAACGAGAGTGTCAATAGCTCATATTCACCCAGCATCCAGAGACGGTATAAAGGGACCCTGTTCAGCTGAGGTTGACATCATGTGCGTGAAATCTAAAACTGCATCCACTCAATAGATCCTAAAGTAAGAACGTCCCAGATACGTCCCTTTTCCGTCTCTCCGTTTCCTCCAAAATATCTCATCTGATGAGGAATTAATAGCACACCTTGTTCTCTTGGCGGAAAGCTTGTTTTTGTTTTTTGTATGTGTTTGTCTGTCTGGTCAAGGTTTGGGGGGTGTTTTTGGAACGTCCTCATTTTGCATTATGCTCTACACGTTTAAATCATTTGCGAATCAGTTTCATTGGTAACTGCATCTAGACTCAGACCAGTTAAAGTCTTCCTTCCCTGAGCAGAGATTTATTGTCCATTTTCTTACCGTGTGCCAGGCTCGGTTCCAGGTCTTGGGGATACAGTGGTGAACACATCAGCCAGGGCCTCTCCTGTGGAATCAACGTTCAGAGAAGGATAAACAAACAACAACAAAATATTTCTTTTCTGGTATGTTGTCTCTCCTACCACAGCAAGAGACAGTGCCCAGGCTTTATACTGAGGACAGGGAAGGCCTCTTGAAGATGGTGGCATTTGATTTAACATCTGAAAGATGCAAAAGTGCCCAGTCATGCCATAATCTGGGGCAAGAGCATTCCAGACAGAGAGAAGAGCGTGTGCTGAGCCTCAGAGTAGGAACAGGCCTTCGTTCTGAGGAAGAAGGTCAGTGTGACTGTGTGTCAAGTCTAGGCAGATGGGTTGTAAATGAAGTTAGAGAGGGTGGGGAGACAGGTCCATGGACAGTGTCAGTGAGGCAAGGAGCTGGCTTTTCCACTGCACTGCTGGAGGAGCCCCTGGGTGTTTTTAAGCAGGGAGTGAAGGGGGATCCTTCACAAGGCCACAGGGAGACTGGACTCAAAAGAATGAATCCCGATTAGGTAACTGATTTTACACGCATTCAGGTAAGAGATGATGGTAGACTAGACTCTAGACCCGTCACCCCACAACACATCTTGAGGAGTCATTCTAACGAGACAGATCCTCTTTTGCTGAACGTTCAGTAAAGGTCAAAAGGGAATGAGAGAGAGGAAATGAAGCTTGTTGCTTCCTCACCAAGGTTTTACATTTCCGTGTTCCAAAGAGCTACTAAAGCAAAACCAAAGTAGGCTGGGGTTCTGGTCTTTGTGTGTGTGTGTAATTGGTATTTCCTGTTGCTTTCTAAGCTGGCCCCAGTCATTAGTAATGATCCCACCATGCCCTGTCTTGACTTGCCCTTAGGTTTGTTTTGGGGTTGTTTTTTTTTTTCTTTCTGTTGTTGTTTCTGTTTGTCTCTGTTTTTCGACTCTCCACTCTCATCTCCTAAATTAGGTAGTGAGATTGGGGTTTGGTAGGGGGAGGTTCTCGCAGACTTCAATCCCACCACGGGCTACATATCCACAGCACCCCAGGAAGCCAGAGGTCTGGCCTGTGGCCCGTTCTCACTTCCCTTCTGATCTTCCTCATTTACCACTGAGCAGATGGAGGTCTTTCCACCAGCACTCAGCACTTAGCCTCTGAGGACCTGCTTTATCAGCTGGGAAACAAACGCAGGGCAGCCACTGAGGTGGGAGTTTTAATCCAACATGCACGATTTTAACCTCCAAACTCCTGAGGTTGAAGGAGGGAAGGGGTGGTGAGAGGGATAGCCAGTCTGGGTGGGTGTCAAGAGAAACTTTACAAAGAGATCGTTTTCTTACATGTGTTTCTATTCCAGGAGAAGCGTTGCTGCTGTTAGCTGTCACTGTGTAGGGGTCAAATCTGAAATGGCTCTGGTGGTCCCTATGGGGCTCCAAGGTGATTTTAAATGTGTCAGTATAATCATTGTGATCCTAACAGCCCCCTTCTAATATGACTCCTGTGGATGACATTAGAAGAGAAAGCTTCAGTGGGAGTCATATGTGAAAATAAATAAGAAATGCCCAGGCTTTTTTCTTTTTGTGGTTACAGTAGTTTTTTAAATTTTTTCTTTTTAAATCCATCTGTTGGGGGGAAAAATACATTTGTGTAAGGTGGTATTTAGCAGGTGAGTAACCTCATACTCTCCATGCGTGCTCTGTCTGTCCTGAAAGACAGAGACCTGAGTTGTTTTATGTAAGTTTCAGGTGTGCAGCATAGTGTCTCAGAATTTTTCAAGATTTTACTGCATTTAAAGTTATTATAAAATATTGGCTGTGCCCCTTGTGCTGTGTGATACATCCTTGTGGCGTATTTATTTTATACCCAGTAGTTTGTACCTCTGAGACCCCACCCTGCCTTGCCCCTCCCCACTCCCCACTTTGTTCTCTATATCTGTGAGTCTGTTCCTTTTTTGTTATATTCACTAATTGCTTTTATTTTTTAGATTCCAGAGTCCCGTGTTTTAATCCTGGGGCTCATACTGACTCCCTGTGCGGTACCGGGCACATCTGTCCTTAATTTCCCCACATTCCAAATACGCAGTGGAGATCAGATCTCTTCTAAGAGTCTAAGTTCTGTGATTCTAACTCCCTCTAGTCAAATGATTCTGCCCTGGACCTGAGATGGGTTTTCATACCTACTTTATGATGCATTGTTTTCTCTTTTCTACCCACTTCTCTCCTCTCCTGAACATGTGCTACGTGGGAAGGCTTTCCTACAATTTGTCACTTTATAGCGTCGGGAGTACCTTGTGGGTAGCTAAGTAGTTAAGAGCTTGGGCTTTGGGTTTGGGTCTAGTTCTGCTGTTTATGAGTCCTGTTTACAATCGCCCTAGTAACCTCCTTCCCGTGTGTTATTGGGAGATGAGATTACTGCCTTGTGTGAGCGTCATGCAGGTTGAATATGTTCATATATGTAAAGTGCTTAGTGCAGTGCCGGAAATGTACAGAGTTTGTTAGCGGTGGTGTTAAGTGTGTTTATTAAAATGCCTAGCCAGGTGACAGGGACACAGAAGGACATAAACTAGCTGTCCTCTCTCTTTTACTTTATTTCTGCTCCATCAGCTCTGGAGAATGTTTCTACCATGTGCTTTTTAAACTTCACCTGTCATTTATCTTCTTTAAAATGGGTTGATAACATTCTTCCTATTTTGTTTTAATGGGAGGATAAATGGATTACAGAGAAGTTTAGCTGTTTGCTTGCTAATTTTAAAGTGTGTGGGGACTATAATAATTGTGGTTCTCAGAAGCAGAATATTTTACTCTCAGGAGTGTCAGATGAAAAACTGTCAGGATGTTGCTTCTGTGGTTTGGAAAGACTGAGTAACTTTTTAAAGGTAATGTAGATATTAAGAGATAAAGTACAGTTTTGAGCCCAAGTCTGGCTTAGAACACTTATACAAGTTGCATCATTTCTCAGGCCTCAGTTTCCTGGTGCTTGAATGAGATTCCCCCTTCATAGGCTTGTGTAGAGACTGAAATAGTAATTTTTTTTTTCTTTAAAGAAGAAAACATGAATGGTTTTTTTATTCTGCAGCCTCTCCTGTTTTTCTCTTGTAATCACACATAAACACATTGGTTCACATGTAGCTTGGACTTCAAATTTGTATCCCCCTAAACTCTCTTAGAAACCCTGTTACACTGGAAGCTCTGAGTTAGGACTACCTGACTTTGGGTCATTTATTTTGAGATACTGTATGTTAATAAGGGTCAGGAGTCAGACCCTTTGCCCCGTGCATGCCAGGCCTTCTTGGACGTTTGGTTGTGTCTCTTCCCTCGCATCAGCTGTGCTTGAATGTGTTTTGCTTATTCACATAACAGGACTCCCAGGAACCTGGCACATAATACACATTTGTGAACCAGAGACCACAAACACCATCTGCACAGGTGGCTGCTCAGCCTCACCCTGTAGCTGTGAAGGAAATCCGTCCCACGGTTTCTGGATCTTACCATCTAAAATTTTATGAAGTGGCATATCCTAATTTCTAGTGTCATCAACTGAAATTTATTCATAAGCATTGTTTTGACCAGCAAAATCCATCCCATCACCTCTCAACCTTTGATTTAAGTAAGTGACAAGGACAGGTTCTTCTTAGTGATTCAGTTATACATATATTTACATTCTTTTAGAATATTCTTTTCTAAATATTCTTGCTAAAGAACAGAATATTCTTTTCTAATATTCTTTTTAGAATATTATGGTTTCTTGTAGGATATTGAGTATAGTTCCCTGTGCTATACAGTAGTACCTTGGTGTTTATCCATTCTATGTATAAGAGCTGACACCAGGCAGGTTTTTTGTTGTTGTCGATGATCAAATCAGTCCTTTGACCTCCAAGAGGAGCCATCCTCCCACATAGGAAAGGGCTTAGAGAGGCCTGTGGGCTCAGATGTGCCAGGGCTGGAACATGCCAGTGTGGGCATAAAACTGTAGCGGCATCTCCCCAGTTCATCTGCACTGCCCTCTCCATCTAGCTTGTGTGTGTGTATCCTCACATCACATGGTGGGTATTTGTTAAGTCCTTTCCACTGCCCACCAGCTGTTGTATTGTCTTTGATGAGAGCATCAGTAATCTGAGTAATTTTACCATATTAATGACATCATCTGGGGAGTCTGTACTCTGGGATCTTTAAAGAACTCACCTGCCAGTGCAGGTAGACCTAAGAAACACGGGTTCGATCTCTCGATCAGCAAGATCCCCTGGAGGAGGATGTGGCAACCCACTCCAGTATTCCTGCCTGGAGAATCCCATGGACAGGGGAACCTGGTGGGCCACAGTCCATGGGGTCACACAGAGTCAGACATGATTGAAGCGACTTAGCACAAAGTATAGATACTTGTGGTGTCTTGTGGACATGCTTTTAGTTGCAATAAGCAGGCTCCAACTCAAGGTAGCTTAAGAGAGGGGCATGGAGAAGTGGATTTATCAAAGGAATACAGGGATGTTTTATGGAACTCAAGAACAAGGATTCTGGATAAACCACAATGGAAAAGAATATAATTAAGAATGTATGCACAGGTATAACTGAGTCACTTTGCTGTACAACAGAAATTAACTCAATATTGCAAAGCAGCCATACTTCAATAAAGAAATAAATTTTAAAAAAGAATAAGGATTCACCTAGATCAGTGGAATGGGCTAGACATGACTGGAAAGACACTGGGAACTCTAACGGCAGCTCTCAAGCTTTTCCTCTCAGGCTGCTTGATTTTCCTTGCCTCCTTCTAGTTACCTGTCTCCTTCATTCTCCCTGCAGTTGGTTTTCCTTTTTCTCTGCATGCTGCAGATAATGGCTGCCCCACAACCACCATATTTTCATCCACTCATACTCAATTCCGGATTCCCTGGACTGAGGTTCTGATTGGCCCACCAATCAGATGGTCAACACTCTTTCTGCTCATCCAATCAACTAAGGCTTAGAACCAACTAACCAAGTTGTACAAACATGGGCACCACTCCCTATGTCTATCATGAGGTGGCCAGATATACCTAAAAAATATTTACTATAAAATTCTCTGAGATAAAATTATGTGTTGACGGAAGATACACTGACCTAAATCAAGATGGATCCAAAGAAAAACTGAAAGGAGAAGAAGTGGCTTTGTTTTGTTTTTAATCAGGAAATAAATTCATTTGGGTTATGCGGCAACAGAGTACTTTGTCATACTTGATGCGTTTTGACATATTCCTTAATGGATTCATATTGTTTCCATTGGTCTTTTGAGTATTTTTTTTTATATTATTCTCTGGGGCATGGGCTTTGGGTTTGCTTGCGGGCTTTAAAAAGAGATCAAATGAGTTAAACTGAAACATTGATTTATTTCCTTCTGTAGTGTGTTGTTGCTAAATCGCTTCAGTTGTATCCGACTCTTTGCGACCCCATGGACTGTAGCCCACCAGGTTCCTCTGCCCATGGGATTCTCCAAACAAGAATACTGGATTGGGTTACCATGCCCTCCTCAAGAGGATATTTCTAACCCAGGGATTGAACCCACATCTCTTATGTCTCCTGCAGTGGCAGGCAGATTCTTTATCACTAGCACCACCTGGGAAGCCCTGTAGAACAGTAGGAAAAAAGATGACTTTTTTTTTTTTCATTTAGACATTAATTCAAATTTTAACTTGGTTTTTTCTTGCCCAGGCAAATTTGAATAATTAACCTTAAACTGTGTACCTTGGTTTCCTTGTCTGTAAAATGGGGGTGTTATCGTATTGTCGAGTTTTGTGGCGTTTTAATGAGGTAGTTTCCATGACGTTCCCAGCTTAGTGCCTAAAACAAAGATATGTTTCCTTTCCTCTTGTCACCAAAGATTGTGTGTGACCTGGCTTTGCAGATTTAAGGACATAATCAGGGGAAATGAGACAACGTAGAACTTACTCACTTAACCTCTTAGCCCTATTTCCAGAATTTTTATGGGCCACATCTCCGTAATGCCACCATCTAACCAACTGAGCTACTTTCTAGACTTTCCAAGAGGGGAGGGGATGCATGTATACATATAATGGACCCACTTCATTGTACAGCAGAAACTCACATAACATTGTAAAGCAACTATACCCCGATTTTTTAAAAATGTAAGTACAATACTATAATTAGTATCTTTCACATGGCTTATCCCACTCTGAGCCTCAATTTTCTCATCTATTGAATTGGGGATAATAACACCAAGCTCAGATGGTGACTAGGGAACTCAGAGATATTATAAAAACACTTCGAGCAATGCTGAGTATGTAGTTGCTGCTCAGTAATGGAGGCAATTTTCATTTCAAAATTGGATTATATGTATTTGAGTTTCCAGGTCTTACAGTTTTGCTTCATTTTGGGTTTGGCCAAGCCACATGGCTTCCAGGATTTTAGTTCCAGTACCAGGGATTGAACCTGGGCCCACAGCAGTGAAAGCATGGAGTCCTTCCTAACCACTAGACTGCCAGGAAATTCCCAGGGTCTTATAGTTTTGTACAACAGCTGAGAGACAAAGTGCTGCGCTTGCTTTTCAACAGTGACCCAGCAGTTCTACATCCATGGACAAAGCTAGATGTGCAAAATTTATTGTGACATTGCTTGTGACAGCAAAAGGCAGAAAACAACCTAAGTGTTTCTCAACAGACACTCATTGAATTATTATGTGTCTGCACAAATGATTTGCTACTATAGACCTTCTATGAAGAATGAGGTTGGTCTATGTGTGTTGACATTGGAAAGATTTCTAAGAAATATTGAATTAAAAAAGCAAAGGGCAAACAGTGAGTGTAGCAGTTCTACTTGAACTGAAAAAGAACCTCACACATATAAATATTCATATACACAGATACCAGATACGATACAGATACCACAGTCTCATACACACATACAAATATTAAGAGTACCTGCTTCATTTCAGAACAATGTGTCTAATTTAACAGTATTAAAATAGAACATTTAATATGAGAATATATGTTTTTAACACATATCTGGGAAAGATTGAAGGCGGGAGGAGAAGGGGATGACAGAGGATGAGATGGCTGGATGGCATCACTGACTCAATGGACATGAGTTTGAGTTAGCTCCGGGAGTTGGTGATGGACAGGGAAGCCTGGCATGCTGCAGTCCATGGGGTCACAAAGAGTCGGACACGACGAGCGACTGAACTGAACTGATGTGTTTTTAACATGTACGTGTGTATATCTGAAAATCCATATAAAGATGGTCTGTGAGGATTTGCCTCAAACTGACAGAGTGGTAATTTGTGCAGGTAGAATGGTTTGGAGCTTTTGGTAATCAAAGTGGATCTTTGCATTTTATGCATTATTTAAATATTTTTCAAGAAATAATTTCCTTATATTACAATTATAAGTGATAAAAAATTAAATATAATTAGTAGTTTGTACATCAAGCTGTTCTTAACTGGGTATCTTAACTATTCTTAACTATTAATTACAGTAGTGATAAATTACAAAGGGGGACCAAAATTTCACAACTGGAGACTTTACTTTTTAACTTGAGTTTCATTTGTCAAACACATTATGTTAAATGTGACAAATTTGTTTGTCAAATACATTATGCATGTATTGTGTTTATTGAAAGACACTACTGAATAAAACTATCTTCATTTGAAAAATAAAATACTGATTCAAGGAAAAATACAGTTGTTTCCTCTAGCAGAAAACCTGCTTTTCATAGTTAAATTTTGTATGTGCTGTATAGGTGTTATGTTTTCAACATATTGAGTGGTCTTTGCTTTTCGTTCTTTTCTAAGTCTAAGAGGTAAAACAAAAAAATCTAAGAGCTGATGCCGTAAAATAAATCTGTTTACGATGACCAAAACTGAGGACTGCCTCAGCTCGTGGCGTTTTTAGGCCGAGCGCATCCAGCGGAAAGAAGTGGTAAGGCGCGCTCAGGGGTCTGCCCGCCGGCCCCAGGCTGATGCCGCTCTTGCTATCTTGTCCCCACAGATGACGGAAGGCAGGCAGTGCCGGGTGCACCTCCTGGATGACCGGAGGCTGGAGCTGCTGGTTCAGGTAGGTGTCGCCGCGCGGGGACCACACATCCATTTCCCTCTGCGAACCTCGTGGCCTGTGTGCAGTCTGCCGGCCTACCTGTGCCTCAGAACCAGCGACACAGGATTGCTTGTGGGGCCTTCAAAGCCAACACCTACCTGTATTTGAGAGTAACTACAGCCTGGTGACTGGATTCAGAGATGTGTGGATTCCAGTCTCAGCTTTGACCCTCAGTAGCTGTTTGACCCTGGGCAAGTGACTTGGCTTCTTTGAATTACCTCTTGGTGGTCAACTGGTGACCATAATGGTTCCCAGAAAGGGTTGGTTTTTTTTTTTTTTTGGCTGTGCTTGGTCTTCGTTGCTACACGGGCCCTTCTCTAGCGGCAGGCAGGGGCCACTCTCTGCATGCGGTGTGCGGGCCTCCCACTGCGACGAGAAGCTTCTCATGGCTTCTCTGGTTGCAGAGCGCGTGCTCTGGGGCGTGCAGGCTCAGTGATTGCGGCTCCTGGGCTCTCGAGCACAGGCTCGGTAGTTGTGGCGCAAGGGCTTAGTTGCTGTGGGATCCTCCTGGATAGTGATTGAACCTGTGTCTCCTGCATTGGCAGGCAGATTCTTTACCACCGAGCCACCAGTGGAGCCCCCCAGAAAGGGTTTTTATGAGCCTGAGACTCCTGCATTCTGCTGCTTGCCCTGCACATGGAGTGATCTACATTAAATACCCACTTACAGCAGCTGTGAGCTGGGGTTAAGTTTGACTCATCTTCCTCTCAGAAATTATGGTTAAAATGAAACTAGATTAATCCCAAGCTCCCAATCCTCCCCTCCCATACCTCCTCCCCCGTAACAACCACAGGTCTGTTCTCTATGCCTGTGAGTCTGCTTGGGAGCTTGGAATTCGCAGATGTAAACTAGTAGATATAGGATGGATAAACAAAGGCCTACTGCATAGCACAGGGAACTATGTTCAATATTCTGTGATAAGCCATAATGGAAAAAAATGCGAAAAAAGAATATATTTATAACTGAGTCACTTTATAGAAGTTAACACATTTTAAATCAACTGTTTTTCAATAAAATTAAAAAACATCAAACTAGATTATATATGTGAATGAAATCTCTGTAAAACACGTGGAGCTATATGAATGATGGTATTTTAATTATTGATGCTTCTCTCTCTATTCACCCAACACTCTAGACCCAGATTCTTTTTTTCGTTGCTGTTTGTTTTACATTTTGGCTGCCAAGCACTGGGCTCTTAATTCCCCAACCAGGGATAGAACCAACACCCTCTGCGGTGGGAGCACAGAGTATTAAACACTGGGCCGCCAGGGAAGTCCCTGGAATCATAGTCTTAAAAAAAAACTATGGAAGAGCCTGCTGACAGCCACACCTATAGCTGTGAGGAGAATTCCCTCCCTTGACCAAACCTAAATTCTTCTCCTTTCTGAGGCTTGTGCCCAGTCCACTATGTACAGGCTTCAATTAGAACGAAAATAGTACAGTCAGTAATAGTTTCACCAGAGTAGACTTTTTGGTCTAGATTTCTATTTCTCTTCTTTTCTCTTTTCCTTTTTTTTTCCTTTTTTTTTCCTTTCTTCTTTTTTTGCCAACAACAAACATCCCCAATTCTTTCTTCCCCAACAACAAACATCCAACCCTCAAACTACCATAATAAGTCCTAAACTGTGTGGCTCAAAGTTCAAAAAAAGTCCATCTAGAATGCCTCCCTGCAGATCCCCTTTTCCTTCCCCAGTCTCTGCAAATCCACCATCCACTCTCACTCTGGACTTTCTGACTGATTCCAAACCATCTTCTTACCACTATAGCCTGTGCTTCCCAAAAGCTCGTAGACTGGGTTCTTCTTCTAATGAGGTGCCCGGTGAGTACTGGTGATAATGATCTGCAGAGTGGATACAGTTACTCCATCCCTGCAGAGAAATGAAAAGCTTAGTCTTTGGAATCAGACAGAACTGGGTTCAAACCTGGTCCTTAAGTGGAACATCAAGTAAGATTCTTGGCTGCTCTTGGCCTTTGTTGGCGCATCTATGAAATGGAAAGGACCCCTACTTCAAAGGCTCATTGTAAGGATTAAAATGAAATCATGGGTAGAAGAAGTTCAGTACAATAAATGGTTACTATTACTGTTTTGTTGCCTTTTTTTTTTGTTGTTGTTAGTTCTCTCTGTGACCCCTCAGCCTTGGGTCTTGAGCCTCCTCAGTTGACCGTCACCAAGCAAAATTATTCCTACAGCCTAGGCAGTGGTTAACATTCTTTGTCTTGATCACTATTGATCAAGCACCATACTATTTATAAAATTATAAATTTTATATTTATATACTATTATAAATAGCACCATACTATTTATAAAAGAGCATTTTTTCCCTGAAACAACAATTAATAAATACAATTTTACCTTGGATGAAAAATTAAGGCTCTGGATGGAATTGCAAATACATGAAAGCGATCATCTCAGCGATGCTGCTATTCCCATTTCCTGCCCTTCCAAAACCCTTAGAGAATGACCTACAGTAGATTAAGTGCAGAAAGGCATAGGTATCCAAAACAGACAAACAAAGGCTGCTTTAAACTGTTTGGGAGAGAATAAGGTGGGAGCAGTAAGAGAGAGTGTCTAATCAGGTTTATATCTCAACAGCCCAAACTTTTATCAAGAGAGTTGCTGGATCTCGTGGCTTCTCATTTCAACCTCAAAGAAAAGGAGTACTTTGGAATCACGTTTACAGATGACACGTAAGTGTTTTAACACCTTTACCTTTTGTCTGGATTTCCTGTATGCATCACTCACAATTGGCCAAAGTGGGGAGGGGGGGTGCTTCAAGAGTTAGAATATGTCCTGCTCGCGTGTGTGCTCAGTTGTGTCCGGCCCTCTGTGACCCGATAGACTGTAGCCCACCAAGCTCCTCTGTCTGTGGGATTTTCCAGACAAGAATACTGGAGTGCGTAGCCTTTCCTCTTCCAGGGGATCTTCCCAACCCAGGAATCAAACTCGTGTCTCCTGCATCTCCTGTACTGGCAGGTGGATTCTTTACCACTGAGCCACCTTGGAAACCCCATATCCTGCTTAGCTAAACCTTTTTTAATGCAAGATTTTTCTGTAGGACTAAGGTAAAAGGAGAAAAGGAATATTAGCCATTCTAAGAACTCAAAATATTGTCCAAGTGCTTTAGAAATTTGTCGTAACGAACTTGTTTTTCTTGATGATATTCTTTCTTCACAACTGCTTTGAATGCAGTTGTACCTTCTTATTTAGCTTATCTGTCAGGAATGGAAATACTAAAATGTCATCCACTCATATGTTAAAACTGAATGAATGTTTGGACTTCTTGGCAAGAAAGTTTAAAGGCAATTTTGTGGCCCACCCAACAAATATGTATATACTTTAATGCGGGATGAACTTTTGAACTTATACTTAGGTCTATTTTATGTTACCTTCTTACTATCATATTTTTCTTTTACTTACATTTTTTTAATGCAAACTTGGATGGTGTATATATTTGTCAACAATACATTTTTTTAATGTAAACTTGGATGGTGTATACATTTGTCAACACTGAAATTCTCTCTGAAATGAGACAGCTGTATAAAAGTGAATTCATAAGAATTCAAAATCAGTGTAAGCAACTGTGTTTAGTCTTACAGGTTCTTTTCTGTGTAGGTATGTGTGTGCTTTATGGCAGCCTGATTTGTCTATATTATATGTAGCTTGATACGTCAAAAGAATTCTTCCTCTTTAAGGAATAATTTCCAGAGAACTCTTCAAATATTAAAATTTAAGAAAACATGTTACAGACACAAAGTATATTGACCAACCATCTAGCATTCTTTGCATAACTCTCCCAGTTTAAGTGTTTTTCTGTTCTTCAGGTTAACCAGGCAGAAAATAATCTCAAGAAGGGGTTAATTTGTTTTTAACACTGATTATATTCAGCCTGGACCTCTTGGAAATGCCAGTGGGCTCAGGACTTGGGCAGGACAAAAACCAGACAGATGAATTGTCAGGAGATGTAGAAGAAAAACCTTAAAACTTTGACTTCAGACTCAGGATGTTTCCTGAATGGAGTTCAACAAAGGGGGAAAAAGTATGCTTCGTATCACCCACATCATCTGAATCACAAAATTATCTGTTCACTCAATTATGGTCTGAGACCTTGTCTGATCCGTCCTCTGCTGGATGAATTAGGAAATACAGATGTCCTCTGAGCACAGGCTCTAGCTGGAAAAACAAGACCAGCTCATGTGAATCAGTGATTAAACATATACATACAGGTTGAGTTTGTATGTAATGGAATCATACCAAGCAATGTAAGACTTAAAACCATAAATATATGATGGATGAGTTACATGATAAAAACCATAAGTACAAAAACACTATAATTTATGGAGAGATCACATAAAGTAGAGGCTAAAATCATGAATATTGGAGTAAGGTATCCATTTAACAGCTATTGCTTATGTGCCAGTGAATGCCAGACATTATTCTAGCTCCCGGGGATTCAGCCGTGAACAACACAAACCAGGTTCTACTCTCATGGAGTTTATGTTGCACTGATGTATAGTCCAGCAGAACAAGTAAATAAACAGATAAGTGAGAAAAGACCAGAAATGACAAGTGCTTTGAAGAACATGAAACAGGAGGCCTGGATCAAGAAAAACTAGGGGGTAAGGGGAGTCAGTTTTAGAGTGAATCAGGACTGCTTCTGAAAGGTGACATATAATAAAAGCAAGAACCAGTTCTGCAAAAGTCGGGCCATTCCCAACTAAAGCCAGTGGAAAAACTCTCAGGTGAGAATAAGCTTGACTTTTTTTTTTTTTTTTTTAAATTTGGGGTTTTTTTGGTGTATCTTTTAAGAAAAAAACAAAAAGAGTATGACTTGAATAGTAAGAAGAAAAGTGGTACAAGATAAGGTGGAGAGGAAGGTGGGGGTGGATGTCAGAGAAGCTTGGTATCTTAGACTGAAAATCTCTGACACTCAACTTTTCTCATCTGTACAGTGGACATCATAATAGCACCAAAATAACAAGCACTTTATAGGATACGTATAATAGGGTCATGTGCGTGCATGCATGCTAAGCCGTGTCTGACCCTTTGCAACCCTATGGACAGTAGCCCACCAGCCTCCTCTGTCCATGGGATTCTCTAGGCAAGAATACTGGAGTGGGGTGCCATGCCCTCCTGCAGGGGATCTTCTGACCCAGGGGTCGAACCCACCTGAAAGGCCCCATAGTAGGGTCAGAGTATCTATTATATTAGAGCCTATGCACACAATGAAAGGAAGCTATCATCCTGTTGTTTGTAGTCGTGGCAGGCAGGCGTGCTCTGAAGGAGGCTACACGAGGGCTCGGGTGGAACCCACACAGGAGTGAGGACAGAAAGACCTTCAGTCGAGGGCAGAGGGAACAGGGCTCCAGGGAAGAGGCATTTTGAGGGTCAATACATGGACATGGTCCTGGCCCAGTGGGGAAGAAACTGGCCTGAGCGTGGATTAAGGTATAAGAAGGGCTTACTCAGAAGTGAGCTCTGAGAGTCACATAGATGGAGAAGGCATGCTGGGGCCATTGAAGATTGTTCTGCAGGGAACTGACACGATTGATGACTGTGGTCTTGCAAGTGTCCCAGGCCGTGAGGTTCGTGGTAGGCTGCAAAAAAGGGCTGGCAGGCATGGCAGGCTTTGGGGAGTGCTCCAAGCTCAGGTGAGCTAACCAGAGGGAGCGTAAGTCAAGCGTTCAGACTGTAGTACCTTCTCTGCAGAAAGAGAGGAGTATGTAATACGAATGACTTCCTTTCCCGACTTGGGCCACCTTCCACCTCATGTGCCTTGGGATGATCTCTTTTTAAATACTCTGCTGGAAGAATGTCTCACTTAAGTGCCTCCTCTAGCTCTAGCTCCTTTGGTGAGAGAGGTCAGTGGTTATAGCCTTTCCAAGAAGCCTGGCTCCAAAATGCCCTTTGCATACTCCCCTGCAAGTGACAGCAGAGTCTGTTTTTGAATTATGGTCAGTTTGGAAGGTGTCTTCTGACTCTAGCTGTGTTTATTTTTAGAAGAAGTATGAGCTCGGCTTTTGGAGCGTGGAAGGAGAGTTGGCCATTTCTACCTTTCTGGGGAGCAGGTCTGGAAAATTGCTTCTGTCGAAGGGTGTCTCCTTGGAATGTCTTGGTCACAGGTCTAGTTCTTTTTCTTTGTCTGGTAAATATTTTTGGAAAGTATTTTCTTTCAGCACTGCCCTTCCCCCGCCCTCATAAAACCACTGAGTCGGATCCCTCCCAGGATGCTGAATGAATTGCATTTTCCAGCATACATGCCACATCAGCTCTTTGCCTTCGGTGAACTTCTGCAAATGGAGTTAGGCAAAGTCGAGGGGACATTTTGTCAATGAAACTAGCCACTGTCTCTATCCTACTCCACGGGCCAGGAAGAGAAAAGGAAAAATTGAGTTGTGAGCTTACATGATTAAAGTAGTGATGGTGACCAACAAAAACAGATTCAGGATCCTGCTAAAGGGAGGGTTCGAGTTGCTGAGCTCGAAGGCTGACTGCTTTCTGGTGTTCTCTGTGCAGAGTGAGTCTTTTACCCCTAGAGGGCAGTCACGACCCTCCTAAGGCAGCACTCTGTTCCCCGTAATGGTTCCCATCCCCTTCAACCCACTTAACTTTTTTTTCTTCCCTTGTTTTGAAAGGATTTGCTGGATGAGCTTTATTTATTAGGAAATAAAAAATAGGTTTCACAACACAACTGTGATTTTTGATCTCCATTCCATCCAATGGGCCTGAGATGATGGGCCTCTGACTGGTAAAATTCTACCCTAAAACGACAGTTGCTGCAAAGTGATCTCAGTTCAGTTCACTTCAGTTGCTCAATCATGTTCCATTCTTTGCAACTGCGTGGACTGCAGCACGCCAGGCCTCCCTGTCCATCACCAACTCCTGGAGTTTACTTAAACTCATGTCCATCGAGTCGGTGATGCCATCCAACCATCTCATCCTCTTTTGTCCCCTTCTCCTCCTGCCTTCAATCTTTCCCAGCATTAGGGTCTTTTGAAATGAGTCAGTTCTTTGCATCAGGTGGCCAAAGTATTGGAGTTTCAGCTTCAGCATCAGTCCTTACAATGAATATTCAGGACTGATTTCCTTTAGGGTGGACTGGTTGGATCTCCTTGCAGTCCAAGGAACTCTCAAGAGTCTTCTCCAACACCACAGTTCAAAAGCATCAATTCTTCGGTGCTCAGCTTTCTTTATAGTCCAACTCTCACATCCGTACATGGCTACTGGAAAAACCATAGCTTTGACTAGACAGATCTTTGTTGGCAAAGTAACGTCTCCACTTTTTAATAAGTTGTCTAGGTTGGTCATAACTTTTCTTCCAAGGAGCGTCTTTTAACTTCATGGCTGCAGTCACCATCTGCAGTGATTTTATAAACCCAAAAAATAAAATCTGTCATTGTTTCCATTGTTTCCCCATCTATTTCCCATGAGGTGATGGGACCAGATGCCATGATCTTAGTTTTCTGAATGTTGATTTTTCTTTTTCAGTCTCCTGTTTCACTTTCATCAAGAGGCTCTTTAGTTCTTCTTCACTTTCTGCCATAAGGGTGGTGTCATCTGCATATCTGAGGTTATTGATATTTCTCCCGGCAATCTTGATTCCAGCTTGTGCTTCATGCAGCCCAACGATTCTCATGATGTGCTCTGCATATAAGTTAAATAAGCAGGGTGACAGTATACAGCCTTGACGTACGCCTTTCCCGATATGGAGCCAGTCTATTATTCTATGTCCAGTTCTAACTGTTGCTTCCTGACCTGCATACAAATTTTTCAAGGGGCAGGTCAGGTGGTCTGGTATTCCCATCTCTTGAAAAATTTTCTACAGTTTGTCGTGATCCACATAGTCAAAGGTTTTGGCATAGTCAATAAAGCAGAAGCCGATGTTTTTCTGGAAGTCTCTTGATTTTTCAATGATCCAGGAGATGTTGGCAATTCGATTGCTGGTTCCTCTGCCTTTACTAAATCTGGCTTGAACATCTGGAAGTTCACAGTTCACATATTGTTGAAGCCTGGCTTGGAGAATTTTGAGCATTACATTGCTAGCATGTGAGATGAGTGCAATTCTGCAGTAGTTTGAACATTCTTTGGCATTGCCTTTCTTTGGGATTGGAATGAAAACTGATCTTTTCCAGACCCGTGGCCACTGCTGAGTTTTCCAAATTTGCTGACATACTGAGTGCAGCACTTTCACAGCATCATCTTTTAGGATTTGAAATAGGTCCAACAGAAATTCCATCACCTCCACTAGCTTTGTTCATAGTGATGCTTTCTAAGGCCCACTTGACTTCGCATTCTAGGATGTCTGGCTCTAGGTGAGTGGTCACACCATCATGACTATCTGGGTCGTGAAGATCTTTTTTGTACAGTTCTGTATATTCTTGCCGCTTCTTAATATTGTTTGCTTCTGTTAGGTCCATACATTTCTGTCCTTTATTGTGCTCATCTTTGCATGAAATGTTCCCTTGGTATCTCTGATTTTCTTGAAGAGATCTCTAGTCTTTCCCATTCTGTTATTTCCCCCTTTTTCTTTGCATTGATCACTGAGGAAGGCTTTCTTGTCTCTCCTTGCTTTTTTTTTGAAACTCTGCATTCAAATGGGTATATCTTTCCTTTTCTCCTTTGCCTTTAGCTTCTCTTCTTTTCTTAGCTCTTTGTAAGGCCTCTTCAGACAACCATTTTGCCTTTTGGCATTTCTTTTTCTTGGGAATGGTCTTGATCCCTACCTCCTGTACAATGTCAGGATGAACTTCTGTCCATAGTTCTTTAGGCACTCTGTCTATCAGATCGAATCCCTTGAATCTATTTCTCACTTGCACTGTATAATCATAAGGGATTTAATTTAGGTCATACCTGAATGGTCTAGTGGTTTTCCCTACTTTCTTCAGTTTAAGTCTGAATTTGGCAATAAGGAGTTCATGATCTGAGCCACAGTCAGCTCCCGGTCTTACTTTTGCTGGCTGTATAGAACTTCTCCATCTTTGGCTCCAGAGAATATAATCAATCTGATTTTGGTATTGACCATGTGGTGAGGTCCATGTGTAGAGTCATCTCTTGTGTTGTTGGAAGAGGGTATTTGCTATGACCTGTGCATTCTCTTGGCAAAACTCTGTTAGCCTTTGCCTTGCTTCATTCTGTACTCCAAGGCCAAATTTGCCTGTTACTCCAGGTATTTCTTGACTTCCCACTTTTGCATTCCAGTCCCCTATAATGAAAAGGACATCTTTTTGGGGTGTTAGTTCTAAAAGGTCTTGTAGGTCTTCATAGAACCGTTCAACTTCAGCTTCTTCAGCATTACTGGTCGGGACATAGACTTGGTTTACTGAGATATTGAATGGTTTGCCTTGGAAATGAATAGAGATCATTCTGTCATTTTTGAGATTGCATCCAAGTACTGCACTTAGAACTCTTTTGTTGACTATAATAGCTACTCCATTTCTTCTACGGGACTCTTGCCCATAGTGGTAAATATAATGGTCATCTGAGTTAAATTCACCCGTTCCAGTCCATTTTAGTTTGTTGATTCCTAAAATGTTGATGTTCACTCTTGCCATCTCCTGTATGACCACTTCCACTTTGCCTTGATTCATGGACCTGACATTCCAGGTTTCTATGCAGTATTGCTCTTTATAGCATCAGACTTTACTTCCATCACTAGCCACATTCACAACTAGGTGTTGTTTTTGCTTTTGCTCCATCTCTTCATTCTTTCTGGAGTTATTTCTCCACTGATGTCCAGTAGCATATTGGGTGCCTGGGGAGATCATCTTTCAGTGTCCTATATTTTTGCCTTTTCATACTGTTCATGGGGTTCTCGAGGCAAGAATACTGAAGTGGTTTGCCATTCCCTTCTCCAGTGGACCACGTTTTGTCAGAACTCTCCACCATGACCCGTCCATCTTGGGTGCCCCTACACGGCATGGCTCATAGTTTCATTGACTATGGTCCATGTCATTAGATTGGTTAGTTTTCTGTGATTGTGGTTTCAAAGTGGTCTATCACAGGTAATAGAGGTGAAATGTGTAGGTTCAACTGTCTTTTTGAAGTATTGATTAGATCTGTCCCATTTGCTGATGGAAAAATTTGAGAAAAGCAGGTTAAAAGGAATAAGTGCTTTTTGATCTCATTTTAGTCTCAAAGACTAAAAAGTAGCATGTTAACCTGAATCATGGGGCTTCCCAAGTGGCTCAATGGTGAAGAATAAACCTTCAATGCAGGTAGACCAGGGTTTGATCCCTGGGTTCAGATGATCCCCAGGAGAAGGAAATGGCAACCCACTCCAATATTCTTGCCTAGAGAGTCCCATGGTTTAAGGAACCTGACAGGCTAAAGTCCATGTGGTTGAAAAAGAGTTGGACACAACTGTAGCGACTTAACACACACACACACACCCCAATCTTTGTATATTTTTTACCCACAAAAGCAGTAATTCTATGAATCTTCCCTTATGTCACTTATGTCAGCTTATTTATCTTAATAATATTCCTCGAAGGAAAACTAGAGACAGTATCAGAAGCCTCATCTAATAATTACAGAAATAAAGACACACTTTTTTCCATCTGTTAAAACTTGTGACAAAAAAAAAAAAACCATAGTAAGTGACAAAATCAAGCCAAAAGTTTTTAGGAAAGCTGATTCAATCCCCTAATCTCACTTTCTCCTGTATTCAAAGTCTGGGCTCAAATCCTAGCTCTGCTCATTTTCTTTGCAGACTTACTATAAAATACAGTATTAATATTTTTTAAAAGTACCAGGTTGGTTGGCACTAAGTACTTGCTCAATAAAAATTAGCTATTATTGTCATTATTATTATTCTTACCTCCATTTCCTAAATACTTACAGTAAATACAGCTTAGAGTTTTCTGATTTTGAAAAAAACATTATTTATTCAAAGACCAAAATAGTTTGGAAGCCATCTCCTGAATCATTATCAGTTTTGTTATAATTTGACGCTATATACACTGCTATCAGCATGAAGTTTTGCCTAAGCAAGCAAATGAAGTCTCTGCCCTCTGGGAATTTGCAATCTAAAATGGATCAACTAGTGGGAAAGTCATGTCAACAATCCCCAGCCACAGTGTCTTCCATCCCTCAGGTCACAATTGCAGGAGAATGTTTATGCCAAAGAATTTAGTGAAGCCCTTGAACGAATTGTCAGATACATCGTTAAATAGTAGGAAGTCCATAATGTATACCCAAAAACAGCTCCCAGAGAGTATTTGACCCTGTATTTTTATTTTTAAATTAATTTTTTACTGACGTATAGGTGATTTACAGTGTTATTTTGGTTTCCCACTGTAAACAAAGTGAGTCAATAATACATACATATATATCTACTCTTTTTTAGATTCTCTCCCCATATAGGTCGTTACAGAATATTGAATAGAGTTCCTTGTGCTATTCGCTAGGTTCTTGTTAGTTTTCTATTCTATATATGCTAGTCTTGTTGTTCACTCACTAAGTTATATCCAACTCTCTTTTCGACCCCATGGACTGCAGCAAGCCAGGCTTCCCTGTCCTTCTCTATCTCCTGGAGTTTGCTCAAATTCATGTCCATTGAGTCAGTAATGCCATCCAACCATCTCATCCTCTGTCGCCCCCTCTCCTCCTGCCCTCGATCTCTCCCAGCATCAAAGTCTTTTCTAGTGAATCGCCTCTTTGCATCAGGTGGCCAAAGTATTGGAGTTTCAGCATCAGTCCTTCCAATGAATATTCTGGGTTGATCTCCTTTAGGATGGACTGGTTTGATTTCCTTGCAGTCCAAGGGACCCTCGAGTCTTCTCCAGGACCACAGTTGGAAAGCATCGATTCTTCAGCGCTCAGCTTTCTTTATGGTCCGTACACGACTACTGGAAAAACCAGAGCTTTGACCAAACAGGTCTTTGTTGGCAAAGTGATATGTCTGCTTTTTAACGCTGTCTTCAGATTTGTCGCAGCTTTTCTCCTAAGGAAAAAGCGTCTTTTAATTTTGTGCCTACAATCACCATCCTCAGTGATTTTGGAACCCAAGAAAATAAAATCTGCCATTATTTCCATTTTTTCTCCCTCTATTTGCCATGAAGTGATGGTATCAGATGCCATGATCTTAGCTTTTTGAGTGCTGAGTTGTAAGCCAGCTTTTTCACTCTCCTCTTTCACCTCCATCAAGAGGTTCTTTGTTTCCTCTTCACTTTCTGCCATTAGGGTGGTGTCATCTGCATATCTGAGATTGTTTATTTTTCTCCCAACAATCTTCATTCCAGCTTCATCCAGCCCGGGCAGTTCACATCAGGTACTCATCATAAAGGTAAATAAAAAGGATAAAAATACACAGCCTTGACATATTCCTTTCTCAATTTGGAACCAGTCTGTTGTTCCATGTCCAGTTCTAACTGTTGCTTCTTGTCCTGCATACTGGTTTCTCATTAAATAGGTAAAGTGGTCTTGTATTCCTATCTAAAAATTTTCCACAGTCTGTTGTGATCCACACAGTCAAAGGCTTTTAAGGCTTTAGCAAAGTCAATGAAGCAGAAGTAGATGCTTTTCTGAAATTCTCTTGCTTTTTCTATGATCCAGTGGATGTTGGCAATTTGATCTCTGGTTCCTCTGCCTTTTCTAAATCCAGCTTTTACATCTGGAAGTTCTCAGTTCACGTACTGTTGATGCCTAGCCTGAAGGATTTTGAGCATTACCTCGTTAGCATGTGAGATGAGCGTGGTTATACGGTGGTTTGAACATTCTTTGGCACTGTCCTTTGGAATTGGAATGAAAACTGATCTTTTTCAGTCCTGTGGCCATTACCGAGTTTTCCATGTTTGCTGGCGTATTGAGTGCAGCACTTTAACAGCATCATCTTTTAGGGTTTTAATAGCTCAGCTGAAATTCTGTCACTTCCACTGGCTTTGTTCATAGTGATGCTTCCTAAAGCTCACTTGACTTCACACTCGAGGATATACTAGTGTGTCAACCCCATATTTCATATAAAAGCTGTAGTATTGTTATCTGTGTTTGTCCTTTTTCATTAAAACAAAAGTTTTTCCCTTCTTGATTATCTAAAATATGTCAGGTTTTGTATTTAATAAAAATTTATTTTTTACCTCAAAGGCAACCAGTGTTTTCAGTTTCTTGTTCATTTTATGATGCACTCTCTGAGTTATTTCTATGATATAAATACCCATATTCTAGGTATTCTTTTTTTAATTAAAATAATGGCGATACGTTATACTCGTTGCGCATCTTTAATTTTCACTTTACAGTGTATTTTAAAAATCATTCACGATAAGTTTGTAAAGATACTTCTGATCTTTTGTGTGGCTGCATAGTATTTCATTGCTGTTTACATTCATTTTTTTAAAAACAATATCCTGTTGGATGCTTAGGTTGTCTCGAGGCTTTTTGCTGCTACAAACAGCGCTGCAGTGAGTGGCTTTATACATGGCCCATTGTCCACATGTGTGATTTTATCCTGATTAACTCCCAGAAATGAAAGTGCTGGTCCAGAGGCAGATGCTTTTATAATCTTGGTAGAAATTGCTCCGTTGACCCCATTACTGGTGGTAACAGGTTATACGCCTACCATCCACACGTGAGTGTAACTGTTACCCCACAGCTCTGCCAACACAGTGTTTCTTGAAACTTGCTGTGGCTTTCTGTGTAATCCTTTTTCCTTGTTTTACTCTTACAGGGGTCAGCAGAACTGGCTTCAGCTAGACCACCGAGTCCTTGACCACGATTTACCCAAGAAACCAGGCCCAACCATCTTGTACTTCTCTGTGAGGTATGTATCCAGAGACACGCCCACCATCCCCTCGGGTCTTTTTTTTTTGTTTTTAAGAGAAAAAAAAATTCTTGGTGATCAGAGATAAAGAATTTAAAAAAAGAAGAGACCTGTCAAAAAAAATATTATATGAAAGAGATTCTCTGCTGTGTTAGTCTGGGGAACGAGTTACCATAGATACTGTGTAGAACTGTTTCCTTTGAAGATGAAGGATAGACTCACCTTCCTTTAGTTTTCAAAGGCTCTTGAATCTATGTAGAGCTAAAAAACATGTAGTATATTTCAATACATAACCTGCTTTTGACTCAACATATTTCTAGATTTTTATAATTTGAAGTATACAAAAACTAGTTTACATATTATGTAAATATGTATGTATGTTTCTAGAGACTATGGGAATAATTGAATTTTATAGTTTCACACCTTAATTGGAATAGACAATAAAATGCAAACAATTGCTCATGGAAAGAATTACCTTAATGCAGAAATCTACATTCTGATTTCCTGAAGAGAGACTGCTGGGAAGGAATCCTTGATTTGTTCTCTGAGCTGGGCTTGGGCAGCTCACTTAACCGTACATATGGACCTCAGTTATTTTCTCTTGACATGGATGTATTCCTTTAAGTCAGTAGTTTCTTATAGTCGGCCAATGATAGAAATATTTTTTCACATTAAAGATAATAAAATGTTATAAAGAGCAATGCCCGTGTTCCTGTAGCCAGCTTAAGAAATAAAATGTTACCAGTTTTGCTGAGAACCCCTTCCTAGGTAATAGCCCCTCGCCACAATCCTGAATTTGATATATTTTCATGATAAATTTGTTTTCTTGGTCTGAAGCCAAATACGATAAAATAAGCTAAGGTAGAAGATTTCGCATAAATCTAATTATGTTTTCATAAAGCTAGATCAACCTGAAGAATGGACCTATATTCTGAGCTTATGTTATTTTTTGGATGTTGGACTATACTTGTTTTATGACATGTTGGTGGAGGCTTCATGTCTTTCTTTGGAGAGGGGCGTGGTTATACAATGATTGATTACCTGATAAAATCATGTCAGTTTCCACAAACACCTTTTTTTAACCTCCTTATGCTCCATGCAATCCGAAAGTGTGATAATAAGGTGTCCTGATTGTCCTACCTTTTTGTTTGTTTGTTTTTTAATATGAATTGATGGTGATTGAGGATGGAGGCTGCTCCTTATTCAGTAAATAAAGTATTGACAGCCCCCAATTTGTTTTTTGCTTTTTACTCTGAAATCTGGTTTAGATTTTTTTTTTCCTTACCACCAGAAGTCACATTTTAAAACCCAGGAAGGAGGTAGCATAATGGTGATTTGTCCAGGATGTAGCCAGTATGAAAAAGTGCATAGAAATCCTGAGAAAACAAAATAGGAGTTTCCTGGAGTGTGATGTGAGTGCTGTGTCCATGGAAATGGAGAAGAAAACACACAGACCAGCAGCAATAAGAAAAAAAATACACATTAGTAATTAAGCAGGGGTCCAAGCATAGAAAAACTTTCATCTTATATTGTGTAGGGGAAATGGCTCAACATAAATCAGTATCTTTTTTCACAAAGAATTATATTATTACTGTAAACATTTCAAACTTCCTGAAAGTGTGGAATAAGAAGACTTATTCTCCACCAGGCCTCTCCCTTGCTCTTTCCCCAATTTGCTCTCCTTCTTAGAGAAAAATAAGACTGATAAATTATTTGGTGATTTACTTTTTTTTCCCCCCTAACCTGGAAATTTTCCCTTTGTTGTTGTTGTTGTTCAGTCACTAAGTTATGTCCAGCTCTTTGTGACCCCATGGACTGCAGCACACCAGGCTCCTCTGTCCTTCACCATCTGGAGTTTGCTCAGACTCAAGTCCTTGAGTCGGTGATGCCATCCAACCATCTCATCGTCTGTTGCCCCCTTCTCATCCTGCCTTCAATCTTTCCCAGCATCAGGGTCTTTTCCAGTGAGTCAGCTCTTCTCAGCAGGTGGCTGAAGCATTGGAGCTTCAGCTTCAGCAGATCTTTCCTTGGGTATATGAAAGTCTAATTTACTTCTTTGCACATCCATAATTTAGCTGTTCAGGCTCCTATTAAGCTTGTAGGCTGTTTCCAGTGATTTATTAAGATGTGCTTTGCAGCTAACATCCCTGTATTTCCATCTCTGTGCACACATGCAGTGCTTTTGTAGCCTGACTACTCAGTGAGAGCTTTATATCTTCGGAGAATTTAACAAGCGCTAGTTCTTTGACCACTACTCTCTGATCTATTTTTTATCTCAAAATGCCAGGGGAGAAAGCTCAGTCTTCCCTTCTGAGCAATCACTCATAAGGCAGCCCTGTCTTTCCAAAGCAGGTTCTGGGGAGTCAGAAGTCGCCTGCTGCCTGTTTCTGAGTTTCAGCCTTTATGTCACAAGTGTCCCATAATCACTTAGCTTTACTTTCCCTTAACCACTCACATGTTTAAAAGCCCTTATCAGGTTTTTAATTATTCACTTAATTCTTCTTGCCAACTATGCAGTGAGATCATAATAGTCTTTGTTATTATTCCAATTAAGGACTTGTTGGTACTTCAATTTAATTAAAGAAATGATAGAGCAGAAAGCATACACCAGGGAAATAAGTGAACTGACCGAGGTCAGTGAGTGGAATGCGGTTCAAGGAAATAAGTGAACTGACCGAGGTCAGTGAGTGGAATGCAGTTTTTCAGGGGTGTCTCAAATGGCACAGTAGCCACCCCGGTGAAGTCACTGGTCTCTCGGAGGGTCTCTAGCCTCCTCTTCTGAGTCAACAGGACCACTGCTGAACTTATGTCCTAACAGACATTGCCGCTACCCGCCCCAGGTTGCCTAACGTGACAACAGATGTGAGTCACTGAAGAATAGAACCAACGAGCATTTGATTTTATTTGGACACATAGTCGCCATAGAAGCCTCTAGAAATACACATGGTCTCTTTTGATTTCAAGGTCACTGCCTTTCCCACCAGCAGGTATGAGTTGCTGGCTCATGGAAACCGAAGTACACACTTGCTGAGTGGTTAGTGCACACAGAGAAAGAAGCAGTGTGTCAGATGGATGTACATAACTGCTCTTTTCATTGCTAACAATTAAGGATATCCAAATGTAGGGGATTTCCTTCTGTGCTTTCACTGCTGGGGCCCAGGTTCAATCCTTGATCAGGGAACTAAGATCTTGCAGTGCAACAAAAATACATAAATAAAAAGAAAGATATCCAAATGCCAACAGTAAAGATAAATTCAGTAAGTGATGGCATTTCTACAGTGACCAAATGATCACTGTAATAGAAGCCATAAGATGAAAAGGTACATTGCATTTCAGAGCTTCCCCAGGAGGAGAAGGGCCACGTATCTGAATCACTGTAGGAAATTTTTTAAAGAGTACACCCCTACAGTCCCCAAGAAGTTCCACTTTCCTGGCCCGAATTCTGATACTGTGTCCTGGAGATAGTGAGTGTGATCTTGGGCAAGTTGGTTGTGAATTAAAAAGAGATCAGGGGATACAAAATAACTTTGTAGAGTAATATGCAAATATAAGAAAGTATCATTTTTTAAAAAAAACTATAGTGTTTATGAAAAAGAAAAATACCATAAAGCTTTGCTCTGAAGAGGTTTCTTCTCTATTAAAATGTAGCATTAACCTTATGGCAGTCACTGGGGCACATATTTGACCTGTTTCCTTTCACTGGGCTTCCCAGGAGGCTCAGTGGTAAAGAATCCGCCTACCAGTGTGGGAGGTGGGAGTTCGATCCCTGGGTTGGGAAGATACCCAGTAGTAGGAAATGGCAACCACTCCAGTATTCTTGCCTGGAGAATCTCACAGAGCCTGGCACATTGCAAAGAGTCAAACACAACCTAGAGACCAAACAACAACATCATTTCACTGTTTCACTGATTTCTGAGCTAAACACTTGCATCCTTCAGATTTACAGGGCAAGACTTTCTCCTGGTTAATATCTCCCAGGGTGCAGGGAGCAGCTCAGAAACACATGTAGCTTCTGCATGGAGGGAAGAAAACATTTCAAGTGAAGGCACTTAGTTCTCCCTTGATGAATTTCAGAATTAAACCTTTGTCTTTGCTTTAGTTACAAAATCTCAGTGGTAAGTGCTAACTCTAGGTGTGACACATGTGTATATTGACGCCCCATAAGTCATGTAACCCATCCTCTGTTTTCCTGTGAGTCCAAACGCCCCCAGGCGGCCAAGGGACTCCTCCAGGCCGAGTTGTTATCTGCAGCTGTAAATTATCTTCCACAAACACAAAGGCCTCTTTGGTAATGCAGCCCAGATGTAAGCATTTGAAAAGCTTGATAGTGAGCGAGCAGGCATTCAAAAATCAGAAGTGGGGAGGTTAGGGAGAGGATTGGGCGTGACCTCATTGGAAAAGCTCCCATAGCCTCGGGGAGGAGGTGGCTCTGGCTGGTACCAGCCGCAGCCGAGCCAGGGTCTTGGGTCTTCCCCCCTCTGCGCTGCATTTATCACACTACCTCTTGCTTTTTTTTTTTTCCCCTTTCTTTCTGGTCTTCCGTCTCTTTTTCCCCCTTTTTCTCCACCTCTTTCCAAACCACCTTTGTGATGTTTAGGGACTGTAAGTGACTTCTCAGAGGTACCAGTAAGTATTGTGGGACAGAGAATTGGCCGTGTGTGGACAGTTGTGGTAGGAGATGTGGGGAAACACTGCTACCTTTCAGTCAAAGTTGCTGCAAACACAGAGTCTTTGAAAGGCTTTTTTTAAGTCTTATATCACCCCCTGGCCTGTTTCTGGAACATGTAGAAAGAGTTTAACTCAGGGAAGCATCATGACTACAACTCATGGATCCACATCATTCCAGTTGTTAGTTTGCTTGTTTTTTAAAGAAAGACAAACATTTGGAATACAGCACAACAGGTAAAGATTCTGGTGAAGAAAGATTTATTGATAGAGAAAGATGTTCCCAACATATTCTAGGGGATAAAAGCACACAACAGGATTGCACTTAAGTAAAAGATGTGAGTAGGAAAAAAATTAAAATGTTAACAGTAATTAATCTCTGGGTAGGGTAATTTCCTCAAGGGAATCAGCCCTGAAAATTCATTGTAAGAACTGATGCTGAAACTGAAACTCCAGTACTTTGGCCTCCTGATTGGAAGAGCCGACTCATTGGAAAAGACCCTTGTGCTGGGAAAGGTTGAGCGAAAAAGAAGAAGGGGGCGGCAGAGGATGAGATGGTTGGATAGGATCACCAACTCAATGGACACAAACTTGGGCAAACTCCAGGAGATAGTGGAGGACAGGGAAACCTGAAATGCTGCAGTCCGCGGGGTCACAAAGAGTCAGACACAACTTAGAGACTGAACAACAGAGAGTGATTATGGGAATGAGTTTTTGTTTGTCTATTTATATATTCCTACGAGGAACACATTAAGCAATTTTTTTTAAATGCAAGTGTGAAGTGTAATAAAAGGAAGAAAAGTAAAGTGTTTGTGACTGGGTTCAGTTCAGTCGCACAGTCGTATCCGACTCTCGGCGACCCCATGAATCCCAGCACGCCAGGCCTCCCTGTCCATCACCAACTCCCGGAGTTTACTCAAACCCATGTCCATTGAGTTGGTGATGCCATCCAGCCATCTCATCCTCTGTCGTCCCCTTCTCCTCCTGCCCCTAATCCCTCCCAGCATCAAGGTCTTTTCCAGTGAGTCAACTCTTCGCATGAGGTGGCCAAAGTATTGGAGTTTCAGCTTCAGCATCAGCCCTTCCAGTGAACACCCAGGACTGATCTCCTTTAGGATGGACTGGTTGGATCTCCTTGCAGTCCAAGGGACTCTCAAGAGTCTTCTCCAACACCACAGTTCAAAAGCATCAATTCTTCAGCGCTCAGCTTTCTTCACAGTCCAACTCTCACATCCATACATGACCACTGGAAAAACCATAGCCTTGACCAGATGGACCTTTGTTGGCGAAGTAATGTCTCTGCTTTTTAATATGCTATCTAGGTTGGTCATAACTTTCCTTCCAAGGAGTAAGCATCTTTTAATTTCATGGCTGCAGTCACCATCTGCAGTGATTTTGGAGCCCCAAAAAATAAAGTCTGACACTGTTTCCACTGTTTCCCCATCTATTTCCCATGAGATGATGGGACCAGATGCCATGATCTTAGTTTTCTGAATGTTGAGCTTTCAGCCAACTTTTTCACTCTCCTCTTTCACTTTCATCAAGAGGCTCTTTAGTTCCTGTTGACTTTCTGCTTGTGACTGGGTAGCCATGAGTTATTTCAGAGCTGTCAAAGAGTAGGTGATTTACAGTAAGGAGAGGACAGGAAAGTTCATCTCTTCCAGAGGAATGTGATTAAAAAGCAGAGAAATAAAGGATTCCTTCTACCTTGGGCCCAACAGATGTATTTGAGGCAGATGTGTGAGTCGGCCAGACCTCTTTGCCCACCACCACACGCCGATCTGAACGTTATCCCAGAGCCTAGGGAAAGCATCTGTTGGTTGCCTTAATATTGACTGTGACCTCCTGGCCTAACCCATACTTGAACTTCCAGGCAGTTGGTAAGCAGCCTCTGTCTTTGAGGATCCACCATCCTCGTTCATATGAGAGGTCCAGAAAGACACAGAATCATTCAAAACACAGGCTGAACCTCCATTCCACTTTGTTACAGGATTACATTTCTGTGTGCTCCCTGGATCACACATCAGACAGTGTTTGTGGGAATCTGCTCAGTCTCCTCTCTAATCTATCCTCAGTGTGACATCGAAAGGGCAGAGGAGAGCAGTAGCATTATGAAGGGTGAAAAGGCTGTAGGTACAGAAGTTCAAAGCTCAGCCGTGAACTCAGGGTTACTGGCTAGCATTCCTGGGGGCCAGGTAACTCTTCATTGTAGGGAGCCAAGCTGTTCTGTGGGATGTTTGCAGCATCCCTGGCCAGTAACATTCTCTAAGTTGAGAAAATCCAAAAAAAAAGAAAGTCTTTTGAGGATATATGTATATTTATGGGTGATTCACATTTTTGTACGGCATAAGCCAACACAGCATTGTAAAGCAATTATCCTCGAATTAAAAAAAATAGCAAAAACCAAAAGTCTCCAACATGACCAGATGTACCTCACTCATCCCTTAAGAACCAGTGCCTTCGCCTTGCTCTTGACTTTTAGCCCTGACTCTTCTGTGTATTACCTTTGTGGCCTTTGAGAGCCTCAATAGGCTTTGTTCTTCATCTAGAAGATGGAACAGGAACTGACAGTAATACAGGGGGTTTGTTGGAGGATGTTAACATGTCATGAAGACCTCACTAAATGTAAACTATTTTTATGATATAAAAACAACAAAGACTGCCTCAACCACCTGTTCAGGGGGTAAAAAATTCCATAATGTGTTATATGGTCATTGAATATGGGAGTTTGGAAACTGTCTGCCTTGGGTCTGACTCACTCTTTTTTGTTATTTTTTAAAAATATTTGTTTATTTATTTGGCTGCACCAGGTCTTAGTTTCTGGCATGCAGCATCTTAGTTGTGGCATGTGGGATCTAGTTCCCTGACCAGGGATCAAAGCCAAGTTCTGTGCATTGGGAGTGCAGAGTCTTAGCCACTGGACCACCAGGAAAGTCCCTGACCCATTTACTTTTACACTGGGTGGAAGATTTCATCATTTCTCCACCAGTCACTCCACCTAGCCATCACCTCCCTAAAAAAAATTAACCTCTCCTTCTTTTTCCTGTCTCCTTCTCAGAGAGTTTGTCCCTGCTTGGCTCATGGTAGACAGCGGCAGGCTATTTTGCAATGTGAAGCAAGGACGTGGAATTCACCATGGGACCCCAACACTTCTCATTGCCTGGGGCAGATGACTCCGTCCCCTTTTGTACTGGTCACAGCAAGGCACTTACCCTCCTGGGCCCCCAGCCTTTCCCTGGAGAGCTCGGAAAGAGGCATGCAGAAAGAGGAGGAGGACAGGGCAGGTTTCTACAGGTTCACCTGGAGGGCCCTCTCTACTTCTCGGGTTGCCTGGAAATCCGAAGGTGAGGCGGAGTTTTCCTGGCAGGTGAGCACAGTGTAGGGGCCAATGGTGCTTCCCTTCGGGAGTTCTCTGAGAGCGCACTCCCCCCAAAGATGAAAGGGAACACAGGGGACTCTCGGAGGCTCTGCATCATCCTTTGGAGAAAGTGAAATACACTTCAATTACCCCGCTGTCTTCAGCGTGCATCATAAAACAGGACTATGAGGTTGCAGGGTCATTATAAGCAATAAATACAGATCTCTGTGTTCAGAATGTAGATTAGAACCTGATAGAAATCTACTTAGGCAGGTGGCTGCAGTAAATGCCTGAAATTACCCACAATAGCTGAATGAAACTGGGAACAAGGCGTTTGAATGCAGCCCTCACGGGACACCAGTCACGAAATCAGCATTGTGCAGAGTGAGAAATCATTGAGTCATTCCTGCCCAGTTTGCCTTCTTTGATGCTGTCGCTCAGACATAGCAAAGATTCTAGAAAACAAAGGAAATATGCTCAGCTGGGGAGAAATCCTAAGTGGTCAGAAGAATATTCGTTTCAGAGTGTTTTCCCATTCCTGGTCAAGATGGACACCTTTGTAGCATCCTACTTCCCTAAGAGAAGAAGCTTAGACAAGATACTGGAATTTCCATTCTTGTTTTTACACTTGAAGTTTTAAAAGAGGTTCCCAACTAAGTCCGCACCTATTGTTATAGTCTCCCTGGTAGACAGATAATAAAAACATAATAATGATCCTCACCACTCACTTGACCACTGAAACCACGCGTGAGAAAAGGGAGGCAACAAGAGGCCAAGCAGTTTGGCCCAAGACCTCAGCATGGATCAGTGTTGGGGCTGGACTTCAACTTAGCATCTCCCCAACTCTGTGATGTTGACTCTTTTATTTTTTTGCCCTCATTTTTTTTTTCTTTTTTCTCTTACCACACCTCACAGCTTATGGCATCTTACTTAAGTTCTCTGACCAGAGATTGAACCTGGGGCACGGCAGTGAAAGTGCTGAATCCTAACCAGTGGACCACCAGGGAATTCCCTGTGGTGTTGACTTTTGATCATGATAAATAAATGACACAGGAGGAAAATATGGGCCACCTATGTGACAGTGACTGCTAACGGACAGCCCATCCTAAACAACCAGAGTCTTCTGCTTTTCAACCCACGTGTATCATCATCTGGCTGACAGGCCTGCCCCTCCTCCAACTTTGTCATGCCACTGAGGTGGATGTTCTGTTATCACTGATTAGTGGTTAGGTGAACACCTGTCCCATCAACAAGGAGAGAAAAATGCTAACGGGGGAACCATGAAAAGTAGAGACAACCTCTTCTCAAGAAGGCAAATTCTCAAGAAATTACATTTGTTAAATTGTATGAAGTCTGTCTCCAGAACATATGCCTAATCCAAAAGCTTGGGTTTGTTTCAAGGCTGAAAATTGAACCATGGGCTTTGACTTCACAAAGTCTTAGTGAAATCATTCACAGTAAGCGTGCAGAACGGAAACAGTATCCTTTTACAAAAAAAAAAAAAAAAAAAAAACGCCCTGAAACAAAAGGACTTTATTTTACAAGCCTGGGATAGTCCGTTTCATTTCACTGAGAATCCTTAGATTCTGTTTTCAGTTCATAGAACGTGTTGATAGGTGTGCCTAGGGAGCCATTCTCCTGGAGAACCATATGTACTTTTCAAACCCTCCATAAATATAGTCATCACAGTGGCTCCCTTGAGGGAGAGAGGGGACTGTGGATTCAGAGAGTGGGTAATCTGACGCCTAGGCGGAAAGTTAGAAGGCAACAGGGCAGGTTGCCAGAAAGTACTGGAAAACAAGATAGGGACCTGTTTACTGGAACGAGGGTACAGTCAGGGACCCAGGCTTCAGAAACAAGAGGAGCCAGATGTCTAGTACGAAGTTATTTGTGCGGAGTTGGACACATCACAGGTTGATTTGGTGCTAAGCCACCCAGCTCCCTGCATGTGGTTTTTTTAATTCTTGAAGACTAGAAAGAGGTTTGACCTGGCTTACATGCCCTCTCCCTGGAATGCCCTTCCTCCCTTTGTTACCTGGTAAACTCATGAATTCTTTAAGACTGGGCTCAATTGTCCTGGGGACAGCGTGTCCTGTGACACGGAGTCTTCTGGATTTCAGTTTGGCTGCCTTCTCTCTCTTGATTCATAAGCTGACTTAATTGCATTGCTCCCTTGGGCTCCATGGCATTGTGTACATGTTATATTTCATTGTGATTATTATTGTAGGAAAGCATCCTGTCATATTGTTTGGAGTAGGAACTTTGAAGTCTGAAAGGCCTTCATTTGAATCATGGCTCCCCCATTTTCTACCTGGGTGACTTGGGGAAGTTGACTTTATGTGTGCATCTCAGTTTTCTTATCTGTAAGAAGGGTTAATAACTTGCTACCTCTGGCATCTGGTTTTGCTGAAGTTAAATGGCAGCATGCATATAGAGCCCTGCACACTGTCCGTAGCACGTGGGAAGTCCTCTACTGACTTGGATTCTCTGGTTGCCGGCAACAGAAACCTATTATGGCTAAGCTAACAGAATTGAAGGAAAACTGGACTAACGAGGCTCAGAAAAGATAGGAATCTAGGCTCTGCAGGAATCTAGGGAGCAGGAGGCAATGGACGATTTCATCATGGTACCACTGGCAGGACAAGAGGCTCCAACCATCTTTGATCCGTAGGCTGCATTGGGCACTTCCTAAAGTCCCTACGATGGCCATCCTTGTCTCCACCATATAGACAAAGTATCTTAGACTCAAAGCTTAAGCCACGTCCGCCAGGCCACATAGCATTAAATTCCAGAAAATGGATTTTTATTAGCAATCATTAGTATTTGTTGCTTCACATCCTTTTGTTATCTCATTTAATTCTTCCAAAACCCTGTGAGTAAGTGCAGTCATAAGAGCAGTTTAGAGAAGACACAAAGAAGCAAGCTAACTTGCCCAAGGCCTCCCAGGTAATAAATGATGGAACTAGGACCCCATATTCTACATTCTTGATTCCAAAGCTGGTTTTTCCCTCCAACTCTTCATCTCCCCCCACCCCTTAATCCTTAACTTTCCCTTCTTGCATACCTAACATTCATCACTCTTCATTAAATTCACTAATAAGTGACATAAACCCTTGTAAGGGAAAATAGAAAGGATTTATTCTCTTTCTATTTATTAAGGATTTATTCTCCTTTGATGATTCAACACTAAGGGTGGAATTTTTCAAATGATTTTTACCATCTCAGTGATAAAATCTTTCACCGCCTCTTAAAGCTGCTTTATTTATTTCTCAAACGTTTCCTTATTGTGGAAGGGGAGGAAAAATAAATAAATAAAAAGTGCAAATGCCCAAGGTCTATCACGATTTTGCAGAGCTAAGAGCAAAACTCCCTGGGACCTCAGTTCGGGTTTATCTTGACTCTCACCACATTGAAAGCAGTGTTCTCTTCCAGGATCCTAGCTGTGAGCTGTCTTCGGGTATTAAGTCTCTTCATGCATTATTCATCAGGTAGGGCTGCAACACTTGAGAAAAACTTCTCTGGGCCTCCACCCCTGGCCCACTCCTGCACCCCAGAGGCCTGCCTTCAACCAGCCAGCTTTCCGCAGGACTGTCCTCCCCTCCCCACCTCAGGACAGTCAGCTTTTTCCCAAAGGAGGGACTTGGCCTCACAGAGGGAACAAGCAAAGGCCCAGAAAAGGGAGTGAGACCCAGAATACCCTGATTTGCATCAGAAAGGCCAGTATTAAGTGGGGAGCTTGGCTTCCAGCCAAGGGAAAGCCCGGGGCCTGGAAGGATGAGAGTGAAGGAAGGAAGGACGTGATCGAAACTCTCCTGGTGCGTGGGGGCGAGGTAAACGGGGGTCCTCACACCCACCCTGAGTCTGAAAACCGTGGAGCCACGGGCCTCTCGGTTCAGTGACACAGTGTTGCTTTCTCAGCAGACTTCGGCTTTCAGCCCTCAGAGCTCACCTGGGCTTTGTTTTGAAGCTGTGGGGGGTATTGAGAACTCCCAGAACGTGTGTCAAAGGAGCAGCAAGAATAAGGAATAAAATTAAATTTAATAAATTTCACTTATATTTTTATATAAATATATATATTTATTTATAAAGAATAAAATAAAGGAAAGAATAAAGATGGATTTGCAGGTGGTGACCATTTTGGATTTTTCTCTCGCTCACCTTCCCACACACGGTAGAAGACTTTATCTGCATGCCTGCATATATCCACATATGTTCATACATACTTACAGGTGTGCATCCATGCTGCAGATGGCTTTTAAAAGGAAAATAAAGCACAGCCATTCCCTAGCTCCTCGTAATTCTCTGAGAGACACTACGTGAGGAAATCATGCAGAGAAGGAAGAGAATCTAAAGGAGGAAACTCTGTACTGTTTTCCAGGTTTTACATTGAAAGCATATCGTTCCTGAAGGATAAAACCACGGTGGAGCTGTTTTTCCTGAATGCGAAGTCCTGTGTGCACAAGGTAAGGGCCCTGTTTGCTATGGTCAGTGGTGGACTCCGGCGGGGCTGGACTCGGAGGGAGCATGGCAGGGCCTTTGTTTTCACGTTCAAGTGGAGAGAAAAGGACATAATCTTTTTTTTTTCTTCTTCACATTCCTCATCCTTTACTATGTTTCACACAGACATACTATTCTGTATGTTACTCTTTTTTAATTAAACTTTTTATTTTGTGTTGGAGTATAGCCAGTTAACACCTCGTGATAGTTTTAGGTGGATAGAGCCATACATATACACGTATGCATTCTCCCTCAAACTCCCCTCCCAGCCAGGCTGCCACACAGCATTGAGCAGAGCTCCCTGTGATGTGCAATAGAGGACATAATCTTTTTCCTTTGTGTATCCTACCCCATAAAAGAAAACAGAACAATTTTTTTAAAAAATAGAGAAAAGGCAACTCTTCGCAAATTCTGAGTCAGGAAATACACAGAATCACCACTGCTGCGGTGCTGCTCATAACTCCACACAGAGTGACCCAGAAGGACACACAGCTGGAGCAGTCAGCCCGACCAAAGCCTCAGAAAAGTCTGTTCTAACAGAGCACACCCTACATTTATCCTACTTTGAAACCACTCTTCCTTAGAGGCCTCTGCTCAGAGCCCCGTGTTTTAAGGCAGAGTCTCAGTTATCTGTGGCAAAGGATCTGCTTTTTTGCTTTATTGTTTTTCATTTGTATCCGAACCGTGGAGGACACACAGCTTTTATAAAACTCAGGACACAGCTTTTATAAAACTCAGGACACTCAGAAAAAATGACCCCGGCTTGGATGTTGCAGCCATGCCTTTCAAATTGCTGTGGAAGTTTTAGACATTTTCCATTTTTAATCTTATCTCCTTGCAGATAAACTTTGCTTTAAAGGCCTCTAGTCTGGCCTCCTCTAGTGTGATCTCCTCAGACCACACCCCAGGCAAGGGTGGGGAGTCCCCAGACCAAGATAGGCTCATCTGAAGCCCAGCTGCTTCCTCTATCTTCACAGTGTTCAGAATCTGGATCCCACACCTGCTTCCAGGGCTGGTGGGAACCCCTTTCTGCCCTCTGCCCGTATATATCGCCCGATATCTGAGGGGTGATGAGGGGCAACTGGTTGGTGCCTGGCCTGGAAAGACGAAGGCAGACTGCGCATTGAGACACGTGCATTCATATTCCTCCCCTGGCCCCAAGACGTTAAGGGGGCCCACTGACCACATGCAGCTTTAATTAGTGTAAGACTCGGCAAGGAGCAGAATTTTTGTTGTTGTTTTTTAAACAGGTTTATGGAGATATAATTGAACATAGTTAAAGTGTATAATTTTATAAGTCTTAATATAAGTAATACTCTTGAAATGATCATGACAATCAAGATAGTCAATATACCCAGCAACTAAAGTTCTGCTTTTTCTCACAGTAGATTATACATTTTCTAGAGTTCTGTATAAGTGGAATCATATAGTAGACAATCTTTTTGTATTCTTTCAATGAGCATAATTATTTTTAGATTCTTCCATGTTGTATCAATAACCCTTTCCTTTTTTCTTTTTTTTAAATTTTTTTTTTTTTTAATTGTTGTCTGTGCTGGGTCCTCGTGGCTGTGGATGGGTTTCCTCTAGTTGCAGCAAGCCGGGGCTATTCTCTGTTTGCAGTGCTTGGGCTTCTCATTGCAGTGGTTTCTGTTGTTGCAGAGCACAGGCTCTAGGGCTTGCGGGCTTCAGTGGTTGCAATAGCCCTTTCCTTTTTCATTGCCGAATAATATTCCACTGTATAACTAAAACACTGTTTATTCATTCACCTGTGTAGCTATTTCTCCTTTTTCCTCCCAAACTTACTGGGATATAATTGACATATAACATTGTATGAGTTTAAGGTCTATGATATGATGATTTGATATGTGCATATATTTTGAAATGATCCATCCGCCTGTTGATGGACATTTGGATTATGCAAGTTTGTGAAATGTTACAAGTAAAATGGCTATGAACATCCATGTACAAGTCATTGTATGGCACACACTTTCTTTTTCATTTTTTTTAATTATTTATTTTAATTGGAGGATAATTACTTTACAATACTGTTGTGGTTTTTGCCAAACATCGACATGATTCAGTCACAGGTGCACATCTGTCCCCCCATCCTGAACCCCCCCTCCCATCTCCCTCCCCACCCTATCCCTCTGGCTTGTCCCAGAGCACAACCTTTGAGTGCCCTGCTTCATGCATCTAACTTGCACTGGTCATCTGTCTTACATATGGTCATCTGTTTTACACGTGTTTCAATGCTACTCTCTCATATCATCCCACCCTCACCTTCTCCCACATAGTCCAACAGTCTGTTTTTTTTTTTGGCTGCATAGAGTCTTAGTTGTGGCACGTGGGATCTAGTTCCTTGACCAGGGATCAAACCCAGCTCCCCTGTATTGGGAGCGCAGAGTCTTAGCCACTGGACCACCAAGGAATTCCCCAACAGTCTGTTCTTTACATCTGACACTCTTTTCTTTTTTCTTGAGTAAATACTAGGAATAGAATGGCTAGGTCATGTGGGAGTTGGGATTAACTTTTTAAGGTTCTGCCAAACTGTTTTTCGAAGTAGTTGTGCTATCTTAAATTCCTGCCACCCAGTTTATGAAATTTCTAGTTCCTTCATATTCTTCTCAACACATGAAATCAACATCTTTTCCATTTTAGTCATTCTGATAGGGGTGCAGTTTTAACTTCTATTTCCCTGATGACATATATGATATTTGAGTATCTCTTATGTGCTTATTTACATCAATATATCTTTTTTATGTTTGAATCTTTTGCACAGTTTCTTTGGGTTGTCATTTACTTGTTTTCAGAGCATATATATTCTGGATACAAGTACTTTTTCAGTTATGTGGATTACAAATATTTTCTCCCAGTCTGTGGCTTGCTGCCCCTTCTCTTAATGTCTTTCAAAAACTGAAAGACTTTTATTTTGATGCAGTCTAGTTTATCAGTTTGTTCTTAGGGATTGTATTATTGTATCACTGTACACTTTGCTAATCCAAGGTCACAAAGATTTTCTCCTGTGTTTTCTTCTAGAAGTTGTAGACTTTTAGGTGTTATATTTAGGTCTATTATCCATTTTGAATTAATTTTTAAAATGTATCTTATCTACTTATTTTTAGCAGTGTTGGGTCTTCATTGCCACCTGGATGCTCCTCTGGTTTTAGTGAGCAGGGGCTACTTGGGCTTGTCTCTGCGGTGGCTTCCCTCGTTGCAGAGCACGGCTCTCGGGCACACGGGCTTCAGCAGTTGCGGCACATGAATTCAGTACTTGCAGCTCTCAGGCTCCCGCACAGGCACAATAGCTGTGGCACACGGGCTTAGCTGCTCTGAGACACTTGGGATCTTGCTGGACCAGGGATCAAACGCACGTCTCCTGCATTGGCAGGTAGATTCTTTCCCACTGAGCCACCAGGGAAGCCCCATTTATAGCCATGGTTGTTCATATTTTCTTACCATTTTAACATGTGCTGTCTATAGTGATATTGCCTCTCTTGATCCTGATACTAATAATTGGTATCTTCTCTCTTTTTTATTTCTTATCATTCTGGCAAGAGGTTTATCTTTATTGAGCCTCGCAAGGAATCAGCTTTTGGTTTCAATGATTTTCTTATTAAAAAAAACCTTTTCCCCTGCATGATGATGCAAAGGAATAGGCTAGAGGCTCCACAGGGAAATGAATATTTCCTTAGCACCCAGAACTTGATGTGGGTAGTGGAGGAGATATTAGATTTAAAAATTGAGCCAGAAGCTAGCCCGTGGATAATTTTTTCCAGTTGTCAAATGTGTAAGTTGAAGCAGAGGATTAATTTCTTATTGATGCTATGACAAAACTGAATTTCTTTCCTGTCTGAAATACATTTGATAGTACAGTATACACAATTATAAAAGTATCATACATTTTTATCATTTTTTAAAGTTATGTCAAAAACAAAACCAAAACCCAAAACAAACAAAAAAAAAACTAATGTTAAATAATATATCAAAATTCTTGAATTGTAGGGCATGAACCTGTGGCAGTAGTATGAAGGCATATGTATTGATATATGGTGTCACATTTTATGACCCCAATTATCAATATGTGAAACTAATTTCAATTAACTATGTTTGAGAAATTGCATCCCTTTTTTTCTATTTCATTGATTTGTGCTATGATCTTTATTATTTTTATCTTCTATTATTATTACTTTCTTTTTCTTCTTTTGGGTTTAATTTGCTCTTCATATACCATTCTCTTAAGTTGAAAGCTGACATCTCTGATTAAAGATATTTCTTTCCTAATATAGGGATTTATTTATAGTACTATATAGCATTTTCTGCTAAGTACTCATTTTGTGTCCCACAAATTCTGATATATTGTGTTTTATTTTCATTCACTTCTAAATATTTTTAAAGTTCCTTTTAGCTCCTCGTTATTTGGAGATGTGTGGTTTGGTTTCCAGAAGTTTGGAGACTTTCAGGACTCTTATTTTTAATTAAATCTACTGTGGTCAGAAAACACATTTTGTGTAAATTAAATTCTTTTAAATTTGATGTGATTTGTTTATGGTCCAGAATATGCTCCATCTTGGTCAATGGTCCATGAGCACTTGGGAAGAATGTGTACTCTGCTCTCATGGGGTGGATGTTCTAAGAAATGTTAACCAGGTCAACTTGATAGTATTGTTTAAGTCTGCTGTATCTTGCTCATTTTATGTCTGCTTCTTGTATCAGTTATTGACAGAGGGATACTGAAAGCTATGACTGCATTTTTCTACTCTTCTTTGTTGGTTCTATCAGTTTTGTTTCATGTATTTTAAAGTTTTCTTATTAGAATATAAACATTTAAGAATGCTGTGTCCTCTGGATTATTTTTATTAAATGATCCTCTTTATTCTGATAATATTATTTATTCTGAAATCTGCTTTGTTTGATATTAATATAACCACTTCATGTTTCTTTTCATTAGTGTTAACATGGTAAGTCTTTTTTCCATCTCTTAGTTGTATACTGTATCTGCATTTTAAAAGTGTATTTCTTACAGACAGCTTCTTCTTCCCTATTCTTATAGTTACATCTTGATACTTTTATCCATTTTGTTTATCCATTTATCTATCTCTGTCTTTTAACTGGTTGTTTACTTTATTTGCATTTAATATGACCGTTGATATGGTTAAGTTTAAGTCTGTCTTGATATTTGTTTTCTGTTTGTCCCATCTATTCTTTGTTCCTTTTTTCTTTTTTTTTTGCCTTCTTTTGGATTTATTGAGTTTTTTATTCCATTTTATATCTTTTGTTGGATTATTAATATAACTCTTTGTTTTGAGTTTTCTGTGATTGCTTTAGGGTTTATCAAGTCTACCTTCAAGTTTATTATATATTGTACCATTTTACAGGTAGTACAAGAACTTTATAATAGTATATTTCTCTTTCTCCTCTCTCAACCTTGTCAATGTCGTACGTTTTATTTTTAGTTGTGTTACAGATCCTTATGACATGCTCATTGTTTTTGTGTAAAAATTTAATCATCTCTGCTTTTAAGATTTTCTCTTTCTCACTACTTTGAACAATCTGCTTTCTTCTTCATGCTTTCTATGATTGTGTTTACTGAGAATCTTGGACTTGTGGGTTTATGGTTTTTATCGAATTTGGGAATATTTCAGCCATGATTTCTTCAACTGTTTTTTTTTTTTTTTTTCTGTCCCCATACATGCCACCTTTGCAAATTCTAATTACACATATACTTGGCCTCCTGAAGTTACCCCACAGCTAAGTGATGCTCTTTTCATTTAGTTATTTCTTTCTGGGTTTATTTTGATAATTCCCATTTCAGTGTCTTCAATTTTATTTATCTTTCTTTTGCAATCTAATCTGCCATTTATCCCATCCTGTCCATTGGAGTTTTCATCTTCAGAAGTTTGATTTGGGTATCGTTTTAAAATCTTTCCTGTAGCTACATAACTTTTGGAATGTATGACTATAGTTATAATAACTGTTTTAATGTCTTCAATCTGTTTTTTCTCTTTTTTTTGGCCATGCCACATGGCTTGAGGAATCTTAATTCCCTGATCAGGGAACCTGGGCCCTTGGCAGTGAGAGCGTGAGACCCTCTGCATAGCTTCAAGACCCTCTCTCAGTGCAGCTCTGTTTTCTCTAGCACTCTGTCCCATAAAATCCCATCCATCTGCTTTCCCGAGTCTCTCAGCTCCATCTGCTCAACTCCAGAAGTCCACCTTGCTCTGGCCGGGTTCCCCCTTCACAGCCAAGTGAGGGTAGTTGGGGTTTACCTCATTCAAGGTTCACGGTCCTCTGCTGCTTGATGGGCACTGTTTTGAAGACTATTGTTTCATATTTATTGTCTAGTTTTTTCATTTTTTTCAGCAAAGAGGGTAAATCGAGCCCCTGTTGCTCCAAAGCAGAGTTTTTAGCTAATTCTATAAGGAAAGTAGAATGTCTCCAGCACCAAAGGCTTTATGACAGCCTCTTTTTCTGAGATGTGGGTTTCCTCAAGATTGCATTGGGTTGCGTGATAGACACCTGTATAGCCAACGCAGCATTTACTGAGTCAGGAAAACATTTCATAAGCCATGGTTGGTCATCATCTCTTATGGAGAGAAATACAATTACCCCTTGTGATATTTCTCACTGCCTAGCTGGCCGAGGTCCAAAGAAATAGTTTCCTTGATGATTTGTTTTCTCTGTTGTTAATTAAAAAAATGAAAGGATGAAAAATTTAACTCTTGATATTTCTCTTATAGCTTTTTCTGCTAATCCTGTTGATCTTAAGGAAGTAGAGTTCTTTTAAATTCTCCTCTTACGTCAAGAGCTCCTTTCTAAATGAGAGTGTTTAATGACCTGTCAAAGGATTCAGAACTTTTATAAAACGTGGTGTTGTAAGACACTATGACTTGCATTATTGGGGTAATCTTTTAGATTCATCTGTAGGAATTTACAGTTTGATATTTTCTGTCTAAGTAATACGCAGATAGCTAGTTACATTCAATCGCAAGAGATGTTACAGGATCCAGTAAATAAGATAACAGGATTGGGCTGCTGTCTGTTAACCATGTGTGATAATTTAAGAACATTCTGCATAAGGAATATCATTTGAATCACAGCTACAAGAGTAAATAAATTTTATGAGAACATAGCCTCAGCAGTAGAACGTAGGTGGATGGTGAATGAGTCTCCCTTCCACACTGTGCAGGGGACATTCTTCCCACCAAATGTGCTAGCCTCTCTGTTAGCCCCTAGCCATTCTTCCTTTCTCCCAGACAGCTTTCCCTTTCCACTGAGGAGAAAAATACATAGGCAGGAAAAGACAGCTATTATTTTCAAATACACACAAAAATCACTATCTTTTTGCATGCTTGGTTTGTAAGAAAGATGACTTGTGATGAGGATTAATACAGTCCCTGAAGCTCTGTGTAGCTATTTAAATATGGGTTTATATTCAGAAGATTGAGCCTCATGATCTGTCATTGGAAGCACTGGGTGGTTTGCAATGGTTTTGTAAATATCATCACCCTATTGCATAGTGAATGAGCCATCTTGTTGTTTTAGTTGCCAAGCCGTGTCTGTCTCTCTTGTGACCCCATGGATTGTAGCCTGTTTTTCTGTCCATGAGGTTTCCCAGGCACGAATACTGGAGTGGGTTGCCATTTTCTTCTTAAGGGGATCTTCCCAACCCAGGGATCAAATCCACATCTCCTGCATTGGCAGGCAGATTCTTTGCCACTGAGCCACCTGGGAAGCCTGGATGAGCCATTGATGCCACGTAAATGTGTTGAAAGAAATATTGTGCCTCATTTCTGATTTGAGTGTCTTGGGTAATCTGAAAAAGGGACAAATATTTCTCACTTTTCTTTATTCCAAAATAATCTCCCATGTTACAGTCAAGTACACATAGGGAATTCAGTTAATTGTTGGTTAATTCAATAAGTTGAATAGATATTATTGATGATCAACCCTTGATTCCCAGGAAGTCAAGAGGTAAACAAAAACAGCTTATCTGATATATAGTTTGACTAGTATTGAGTATGAAATGCATCTAAATATGCTAGGAAGTTGAACACCTAATATGCTAAAAAAAAAAAAACAAAAAGATGTTCCAGCTATTACTGAATAACATTTAGCAATGCTATAGTAACTCTTTTTACAGTTTTCAGCAAAGAATGAGTGAGGGGTCCAGTGATTAAGACTCCATGCCTCTATTGCAGGGGAAAGAGGTTTGATCCCTGGCCAGGGAACTAAGGTCCTGCAAGCCATGCCACACAGCCAAAAAAGGGTGAAAAATAATTCTGTAAAGAACAAAATTTCATGTTTAGCCTAATGTTAAAAGAAAAGTGAAAAGATCATTGGACTTTTGTCTAATCTTTTTAGATATCAGTTAAAGGTCTATTTCTTCTAGAAAACTGGTTCTGGTCGACTTCAGTTATGAAGGCACTGGTGTGTTAGCCAAAATCAATCATCGCTAGAGCCCGGTACATATGAGTACTGTATTTATTCTGCAGTTATTTATTGCATGCCTGCTACCTGCCACCCCATTTGAGGCTGTTTGTAACTAGAAATGCTTCGAGGATCTCTTGATTTTTCTACTGGTATTTTTTTTTTAATTAATTAGTTTTTTCATTTATTTTAATTAGTTGGAGGCTAATTACTTTACAATATTGTAGTAGTTTTTGCCATACATTGACATGAATCAGCCAGGGATACGTGTGTTCCCCAACCTGAACCCCCCTCCCACCTCCCTCCCCATCTACTGGTATTTTAAATCCCAACTTAAACATCAGTGAAGATGAAATTTGTTCTCTGAGAGGAAGTATACTTCAGCAATAGTCATGACAAAATCTGGCTTAACATATGCCTGTCCTTATAAAGTAATCCAAATGATGTGTTTCTGTTTTCTATGACCTGCTGAAATTTGCAATAGGAGAAAATAAGTTAAGAATCATACTGTGTTTTGATCTTGTCAAGGAAATGTAGCTTTAAGGAAGGACCACAGGGGTCCTGTGATCTTAGGAATAGTATTTAACCTTTCTAAGACATTTTTCCCCTTTCAGAGTGATTCTCTGAGATTACAGCGAGTCTCACGTGCAACCTTTGACTCCTTTTATCAGATTGACAACAAATGCTCATTTAAATGATCAGGCTCCTGTCTCTTGTCACTCTCCAGATCACAGACTTAGGATTGAGTGGGGAGCTGGGCGTCAGTCTTTTCAACAAGGTTCTTAGGTTATTCTCCTGAACACCTTGGTTGAAGAACCATTGGATTTTCTGCGTGGTAAACATACAGAAAGTTTAAATACATCTTGAGACTCGCTTTGGGAAATATGAATCAAGGTCCAATGATAAGACTTCAGAAAGATGCTTTTTCGTTTCTCCTGCTCTTCTTTCCTGGTAGTTAAAAAAGGAAAAAAAAAGTGGAAAAACAGGAAGGAGAAAAAACAGGAGTTGAAGAAAGTGGAGGAAAAAGAAAAACAGAAAAATGGAGGAAGGTATGAAATGCATTTCCATCTCTGAGACTAAAGAGAAGGAAGGAAGCATCCAAAGAGCTTTTCTCTACATTATCATGAACCAGCATTGTGCTGAGTGGTGTGCAGTTAAGCATTAATACATTTGATCCTCCTGTATCCCTTGAAGATGGGGAGACAGTGGAAACAGTGTCAGACTTTATTTTTGGGGGCTCCAAAATCACTGCAGATGGTGACTGCAGCCATGAAATTAAAAGACGCTTACTCCTTGGAAGGAAAGTTATGACCAACCTAGACAGCATATTAAAAAGCAGAGACATTACTTTGCCAACAAAGGTCCGTCTGGTCAAGGCTATGGTTTTTCCAGTGGTCATGTATGGATGTGAGAGTTGGACTGTGAAGAAAGCTGAGCACCGAAAAATTGATGCTTTTGAACTGTGGTGTTGGAGAAGACTCTTGAGAGTCCCTTGGACTGCAAGGAGATCCAACCAGTCCATCCTGAAGGAGATCAGTCCTGGGTGTTCATTGGAAGGACTGATGCTGAAGCTGAAACTCCAATACTTTGGCCACTCATGTGAAGAGTTGACTCATTGGAGAAGACCCAGATGCTGGGAGGGATTGGGGGCAGTAGGAGAAGGGGACGACAGAGGATGAGATGGTTGGATGGCATCACCAACTCGGTGGGCATGACTTTGAGTAAACTCTGGGAGTTGGTGATGGACAGGGAGGCCTGGCGTGCTGGGATTCATGGGGTCGCAAAGAGTCGGACACGACTGAGCGACTGAACTGAACTAAACTGAACTGAGCCCTTGAAGAAGGAAACTATCCCTTCTTCCAAATGAAAGAACTGAGGCACAGAGAAGTTAAGTAGTTTGCTTAACATCACAGAGCTATTATGTGGGAAAAGTGTCCTTGGCAAATTATGCCAGCAGGAGACCATGGACCTTAAAAGCACCTTCCATTTACCTCAACTGCCCCTTTAGGGTAATGCTCAATAATATGGATCTCAGGAGCTACTGTTACAGAATGGGCTGGTCATAGCACTAACAAGTATTGAATACATATAATTTGCCAGGCACTTACTGGGTGTATTCATGCATTCAGTTCTCATTCCAACCCTAGTATGTAAAAACCTATTAGGTAAAATCTATTATTATCCCCCATTTTACGGATGGGAATATTGAGGTACAGACGTTAAATAACATACACAGACTCACACTGCTAAAAAGTGGAGGAGCCAAAATTCACACCAGGCAGTATGATGCCTGAGTCCGTGAGGTTAACCATGATACATCCTGCCTCTAGATGGGTGAGGGTTGTCTGTCTACTGCCCACAAGGGGGGCATATTTGTGGCATCCTCAGTTTAAGCTCCCTCTTTCCCATTTTCCAAATGTTGTTGTTCATGTCGATACTCTTAGCTTATGGTTAATAAGGTGCCTCTGTTCATTAGGGGTCAAATGACTTTGACCCCTTTGACAGCCTGGGCTATGGAACAAAGCACTTCTGAAAGAAAATTTCAGAAGGGCACTAGTGCTCAGGTTGATACAGAATGTTTGGAACTGCCCGTATGGTTCAAGTTCCCCAGAAGAGAGCTGTTGTCTGAGTTGTCTGTTAAGTGCAGGCTCCCAAACCTGTTTGGCTTCCTTGGGGAGAATGCAGGGGGCACACCTTGCCTGCACACAGCCACCACCTGTGCCAGATGGTGATGATGGGGAAATGACAATACTGATGCTGAGGAACCCTGGGAGCTCTCTGTGTGTGGGCTGTTGGACAACCTGCTTGGAAAAGCCTCGAATGCATGAGAAACCCTGCAGATTTGCCCTCAGTGGTGATTTTTGCAGGTCCCTTCAACCATACCTGTGATTTAATAATCAAACCATTTATCACTACCATAACTTCGAAGACATGCTTGCAAAATTAAAATAGTATTGGCCACCTTTGGGTATATATGTTGTTGTTTTAGTTGCTCTGTCCTATCCAACTCTTTTGCAACCCCATGGACTGTAGCCCACCAGGCCTCTCTATCCATGGGATTCTCCCGGCAAGAATACTGGAGTGGGTTGCCATTTCCTTTTCCAGGGGATCTTCCTGACCCAGGGACTGAACCTGGATCTCCTGCATTGGCAGGCAAGTTCTTTACCACTACATTATTATAATCATGAGATGACAGAAAATGGAAAAGCAAGTGGGGTTCAGTAGGTGCTCTGTGGCAGAGACCATACATGGGCAGAGGTGGGGATGAGGTGGAGGATGGGAAATGGACTTACTAAGAGCTTGAAGTGATTTTTTTTCCTGTACTGCCTCCTCTAAGCCTCAAATCCACCAATACTGTTATTTATTATTACTTTAACAAATGAGCAAATGGAAGCATAAATAAGGTAAATTTGACCATGGTTAAATAGCTCATTAGTTGTGAAGTCATCACTAGGTAATCTGGCTGCAGAAACCGTAATATTTGTCTTCATTCATTCAATAAAAAAAAAACTATTGTGTTCCAATTAAGGGCCAGGATTTCTAATGAGTGCTGTGTTATCAGTGGAGTATTTAGTACTCCTACCTTCCCAAGGCCCACGCTAAGTCTTAAAGAGTCTCTCACTTGTACCTTTTGTATGTGGGCATGTGTTGTGTTCATTTTAAGGGCAATATGATGGTTTGTTTTTCAGTCGCTCAGTGGCGTCCAACTCTGCAACCAACCCCATGGACTACAGCTCGCCAGGCTTTCCTGTCCTTCACTATCTCCCAGAGTTTGTTCAAATTCATGTCCATTGTGTCGGTGATGCCATCCAACCATCCCATCCTCTGTTATCCCCTTCTCCTCCTGCCTTCAATCTTTCCCAGCGTCAGAGTCTTTTCTAATGAGTCAGCTATTCACACCAGTTGGCCAGAGTATTGGAGCTTCAGCTTCAGCCATCAGTCCTTCCAGTGAATATTCAGGGTTGATTTCCTTTAGGATTGACTGGTTTGATCTCCTTGCTGTCTGAGGACTCTCAAGAGTCTTCTCCAGCACCACAGTTTATTTATTTATTTATTTATTTCCATTTATTAGTTGGAGGCTAATTACTTTACATCATTACAGTAGTTTTTGTTATACATTGAAATGAATTAGCCATGGATTTACATGTATTCCCCATCCCAGTCCCCCCTCCCACCTCCCTCTCCACCCGATCCCTCTGGGTCTTCCCAGTAAAGACCATTATAGTATACTAACACATATATATGGACTTTAGAAAGAGGGTAACGATAACCCTATATGCAAAACAGAAAAAGAGACTCAGATGTATAGAACAGACTTGTGGACTCTGGGAGAAGGCGAGGGTGGGATGTTTCAAGAGCACCACAGTTTAAAACATCAATTCTTTGATGCTCAGCCTTCTTTATGGTCCAACTCCCACATCCGTACATGACTACTGGAAAAACCATAGCTTTGAGTATACAGACCTTTGTTGGCAAAGTGATATCTCTGCTTTTCAATACGCTGTCTAGGTTTATCATAGTACTTTGAATAAATGTAGAAATATGAGTGAGCCACACATTAGGAATGCTCTTAAAAAATAGAGTTATTGCAGGGCTGTCTGGTCACATTTATTTTTATCCTCCTTTTTACCCCATTTCTTGACCGAGGCCTTATTAGGTGTGCCCTTTCTTCAGGAGACGCAGGGAGGGGCTCAGTCCCAAGCACGCTTTGGCCGCACATGCAGGGTTAGAACATGCTGCACAATGTCGTCACTCTGAATGCTGTTTGCATGTAAGTGTGTGAACCTGGAGGTACCAGAGCTCTCTTAAAAGCCCCTTCATGGCAGTTTGGCCACATCCATGACAATAAAGAGGACATCTTTTCACCCAGCACTCCTCCAACTGTAGGAATTAGTGCATAGAAGATACTACTGAAGTATGAAATGATAAATAGTAAAAGCTCTTAGATTATTATTTCTAACTGGGCTTCCCTTATAGCTCAGTTGGGAAAGAATCTGCCTGCAATGCAGGAGACCTGGGTTTGATTCCTGGGTTGGGAAGATCCCTTGGAGAAGGAAATGGCAACCCACTCCAGTATTCTTGCCTGGGAAATCCCATGGACAAAGGAGCCTGGTGCCTTAGAGTCCATGGAGTTGCAAGAGTCGGATACAACTTAGCGACTAAACCACCACCAACAGCAGGAAACTGAAGACTGCCTAATGTGCTTCGATCAGGATTAGTTAAATAAGTGACAGGTCGTTTATGTGGGAAGAATTCTGGGCAGCCATTAGGAAGGTAAAATAGCCCTTCTCAACTGCTGGGGAAGCATGTGCGAACTGCATTGTTGAGTTAAAAAGAATCAAGCCAACAGAACAATAGATACAGTATGATTGTCTTTTAACTTTAGTATTTCGATACATACATACATATATATTATATATATATATATATATATATATATATATATAGAGAGAGAGAGAGAGAGAGAGAGAGAAGTATTCATAAGGAAAAATAGAAAAAAATGTATTGCATAGTATGTGTATGTGTATGCGCTCAGTCATAGCCTACTCTTTGTGACCCTATGAACTGCAGCTCACCAGGCTCCTCTGTCTGTGGAACTTTTCAGTCAGGAATACTGGAGTGGGTTGCCATTTCCTCCTCCAGATCTTCTTGACCCAGGGATCGAACCTGCATCTCCTGTGTCTCCTGCATTGCAGGCAGATTCTTTACTGCTGAGTCACTGGGGGAGCCCATTGCATAGTATACATTTTTATTATCTCTGAGAGCAAGATTATGGAAGGATTTTTGCTTCCTCAGTAATGCTTTTCTAAATATTTTGTTAACAGGATACTTGAATTTGTTTTATATAAGAAAAACAGACAAAAACAATCAATGTCCTTTATCTCTTTTAAACTTTATCTCTTTAAAACGGCATGAAGAGAATAAAACCATTGTGCTGATCATTCTCCCTCCATTAGAAAAAGTACTCAGTTATCTTTGTCACTGGACAAAGCTAAGTGGAAGCTGAAAATTCCTAATTGCTTTATCTAGAAAAGTAAAAGGTCTACTCTTAAGACAACTGACTGTAATTTGTCAATTGTAATCAGGTACTTTTCTGTTGTAAAAATACACTTGTTGATTGTAGAACATTTAGAAAATGCAGAAAAGGACAAAAAAACGTTAGGAAGGAATCAATCCATAATCCTGATGCCATCACCTTAGTTGTATTAGTTTCACCTGTTTCTTTCTTTGAGGTATGTATTTTTCTTTGTTGGAATCAGTTGCTGCCTGCATTTTGCATTCATTGAGACTTTTAACTTTTTAAGTATTTTGGCTACGTTGACCTCATCTTGTCCACTTTTCTTCCTATTAGATAATAGGAAGAATATATATTCTTGTGTTGTAAGAGCCAGGAATCAAGATGGGGAAGGATTTGCAGGGTTGCTTTGAAAATTCGTGTTTTTATTTCTATATTTAATATAGACTTGCACATAGGGAATCGGGACCAGGTTTTTTTATACATTGGAAACTCTAGAACCTAGAGGTTAGGTAAAAGGTTACTGAATGAGGGGATAAGGGAAGGAGCGAATGTTTAAAGAATGAACAAATGGATTCATTTGTTGAAGCATTTGTAGGGTTGACACATTATTTATTTTAATTTTTAAAAAATTTTTTGGCCATGTGGCACCGTGTGGCATGTGGGATCTTAATTCCCAAGCAGGGATCAAACCCAGTCTCCCTGCGTTGGAAGCACAGAGTCTTAACTGCCGGACCACCAGGGAAATCCCATGATTTGAGACATTTTAGAACATAAAATCAGCAAGACTTCATACCTCCCGTCTTGGCCTGCCCCTGCTACCTAGAGAAGCAATATAATGCGGTGGGGGAGAGGTTAGACTGAAACCAGACAGTCTGGATTCAAAAACATGGCTTTGGCTCTAACCTTGGCATGTTACTTATGTTTTTAAGCCTCAGTTTTATTGACTGTAAAGTGAAGATCATAGTTCCTACTACAACGGATAAATTAATATATACCAGGTGTGTAAAACAGTGTCTAAGGCAGACATTGTTTTGCTATTAACATTTATACTGTTATTGCTACTGCTCTGACATATCAACCCCCTTCCTAGGACTCACAAGCCCCAGCTCATCACTCTAGCTTCTGCCCCACTCACCATGTTCTTACTGAAATAATTCCTAGTTCACAGATTAATACCAGCTTTCTCAAGTTTCTGTGCGCTTTTAATATATTTGTTCCTGTGCTGTCTTTCTCTTCCTCATGTCCTTCTTTCTCTGCTGAATGTTTCTCTTGCTTTTCGTTTCCCTCTGATCAATTTCCACTCATGCTTCTGAACTCAGCTCCAGAGTCGCCACCCCTTAACTGATTCTTCCCTTCTCTTCCCTTCCCTTAAATCCCTGAAGGATTTAAGTTCCTCCCACTTTGAAAATATCCTCTAAATACTTCTGTAGCTCTCTCCCATTGTGGGGAATTACTCATTTTTATACCTGCTCTTCCTGCAACTGGATTGACACCTTGGGACCAGGGTCAGCTCTTATTCAGCTTTTACATCCCAACCTCTGGCACAAAGACAGGCATACACTATAGACCCTCAATAAATATCTGTTAAGTGAGTAAAGTAAATGTAGTTTACATTCACAACTAAAATGATCAGATTTTACAAAATTGGCTTTTTTAAAATTAATTAATTTATTTTAATTGGAGGCTAATTACAATATTATGGTGGTTTTTGCTTGAAAAAGATTGAGCCAGATTGAAAAGCAGCTCTGAGTAACACCCTTAAGATTAGACCTTTTCAGCTTTCTATCTTAATTTTGTTTTCACTGTCTAAGATGGAGCCAGTGCTCCTACATTCAATTTTCCAGAGACGATATTGCACCTGTAACCTTGAAATTTAATATACTGAACCTATTGGAATACCATTTGGCGTGTCGCGTGATCGGATTTTAAAGCATAGAAGTCTCAGCATAAGGACTGTAACCTCTGCTGTTTATTTACTGTAAGGACTTTTTGTAGACATTTAAGAGAATTGCTGTAAAATCAGCTACAGGGGTAGGTTGACATACTTCTCTCCTCTTCAATTCAGACATTTTTTATTGAAGTTTCAAGGAAATAAGTCATCAAGAAATTGATTGGCTTTTAAGATGGAGGAGCATTGCAAGTGTATGCAAAGGGAGTCCAGTTAGTCCTCAAACTTCATTTTAGCTAAGTTTTCCAATATATTGTTCCATCCCTGCCATTCAGTCAAACTCTGAATATCGTTGGCTTTCCTTTCTCCTTCTTACTAAAATCAAAGTTACCATATCGTCATTCAGTCGCTCAGCCATGTGCGACTCTTTTCTACCCCGTGTACTGCAGCACACCAGGTTTCCTTCTCCTCCACCATCTCCTGAAAGTTTGCTCAAACTCATGTCCATTGAGTCAGTGATACCATCCAACCATCTTGTCCTCTGTCGTCCCCTACTCGTCCTGTCTTCAGTCTCCCAGCATCAGGGTCTTTTCCTGTGAGTCAGCTCTTCTCCTCAGGTGGCCAAAGTATTGGAATTGCAGGTTCAGCCATCAGTCCTTCCAATGCATGTTCAGGGTTGATTTCCTTTAGAAGTGACTGGTTTGATCTCCTTGCAGTCCAAGGGACTCTCAAGAGTCTTCTCCAACATCACAGTTTGAAAGCATCAATTCTTTGGTGCTCAGCCTTCTTTATGGTCCAGCTCTCATATCCATACCATATCAGCAGCAGCGAGGAAGGAGTGGAAGAAAAGTTGGAGAAATGAGTCATTCCAAAAGTCAATAATGAGGTCATGAGTAATCAGCCTGTGACTTTTTTGAGCGGGAAATAGTCTCCTAAAACCTAGAAAGATATTTGATAATTTATTATTGTTCCAGCTGCCTGTTCCTGACAAAGAGACTTAATAATTTTATTTATTTATATTTATTTTTGGCTGCAGTGGGTCTTAACTGCTTTGTGCAGGCTTTCTCTGGTTGCACCGAGAGGGGGCTACTCTCTAGATGCAGTGCTCAGGCTTCTCCTTGTGGCGGCTTCTCTAGTTGCAGAGCCCCGGCTCTAGGCCTGTGGACTTCAGGAGTTGCAGCACGTGGGTTCAGTAGTTGTGGCAGGCAGCCTTTGTAGTTGCATCTCACATGCTTAGTAGTTGTGGTGGATGGGCTTCGTTGGTCAGCAGCATGTGGGATCTTCCTGGACCAGGAATCAAATCCCTGTCCCCTGCATTATCAGGTAGATTCCTATGTACTGTGCCACCAGGGAAGTCCACAAACAGGCTTTTTAAAAAGTACACATTCATGGTAAGATCTAATAATGTCCCTGTTTACAATGCCTTAAAAGAGAGGAATTAGTCTCAGCTCGCCTAACAGAACATGAAGCATATTCCTCTGTAACCAGTCCATTACTGTCAGCATCTCATTCATGACTGTTATCCTGGAATTATTCCATGTAGTTCAACAACCAACAATTTGAATCCTTACCAAGGACTAAGATATATCCAGTCTGTCTGCGAGCCTGGTAGAGTTTTAGCATTTGGAATTTGAGAGTGTTTGCCTATGTGAATGTGTGTATTTTAAACCTCAAGCTCAATTTCAAGGTGCTGAAATTATTTAATGGGTCAGTAACAGAAACTGAATTCTGCAGGATGTAGGTTCTGTCTACAGAGAGGTGAGCACACTTTCTCAAAATAACTACCGTCAGTATTTACCCAGTGAGATCACTAAGCTAAACAGCAGAGTTGGTTTGAAGACCAGCCAATCCATGAGGAAGAAAGAAATCGAATGCCCTATTTTAAAGGGCTGTTGGGAGTTTTATAATCAATATTTCACTTTGCCCTGTTTCATGTGGTTTTCCCTCTATGTTTTCCTAACATTTAAATTACGTGTCTTATACTGTGAATATTGAGATCTGTGCTGCCTTGTGCATTTGTCTAAATGAAAGTTTTCATAATAATAGCTTATAACCATGTCAATTATAATCCTCAGGGATCTGTCACATGTGCTTTGTCACTTGCCTTTACCACCTCCGTCAGGTGCTAAAGAGGAAATTGCTGAGTCCTTGGATGAGAAATCCAAGACCCGCCCAGAGAGGCAAAAGAACATGGTCTTAGAGTATAAGGGAAATGCACTCCATGCCCGGGGTTGATTTACAAAGAATGAATTATTTGTTCATTGATAGTTTGCCAGCACAAGTAGGCACTCAAATATTTGTTAACTACATTGAAAAGAGCCAGTAAACGAGCTGGAAGATTTGCATTTCATAATGGTGCTATTTAACATGACTTACCTTAAAATATTTAAACTTTTGGTAAATACTTTTTAGGCAAATCATCATCTCAGAAGGGGGCCAAAAGAATTGTCACTCACAAAAAGTCATAAAACTTAAAAATTGCACAATGAATGTTTAGATGATGGAAAGAGGAGGTAGATGGTCCATTCACCTGAGAATATAATATCTTAAAATCTAGGAATGGATGAAAAGACTCTGGAAGATATTTTCTCAATTTATTATAGAAATCAAATTTCTTTGTATGGTTCCTGCTTTTGAAAATGCTTAAGTTGACATCCTTGAAGACTCAAATGTTGTATTTCAAAAGGAGTGTAGCAAAGAAACTTCTAAAAACTTATTTACCCATACCCATTCTCTCTCTGTGTCCATCCATTTCCCTGTCCATCTATCATCTATTTTTTTCAACCCATTCTAGAAACAGATGTTGTTTGCCTTTCTGCCCTGTTATACATGTTTAAGAGACCTAAGGAGGAGGTTTGCAAAGCTATCTTTATACTTTTCAGAAAGAAGAAATTGAATGGGAGACTTTCATTTCATAATTAAAGAATCTTAATATTAATGTTTTACAATATAAATTCATTGGGAAATAAACCAGGCTACCCATTTCATTAAACCTGTTGAATCAGCCATAAATAGTTATAATTTTAAATTTACTAAGAGTGCATGAAACATATAAGAGTATGAATTACGTCCCAGCTGGAATGAAGTCAGTAAATATTTTGTGGATATTGGACACTAACCAAGAGTGTCTTGTTCACTCCTTGGAGAGCCAAAGTATGGGCTCAATACGTGACATGGCAAAAGTGGGGGGCACTGTGAAGAGTTGGTCCCAGCTTGAATCCTGACAGCACACTGAAAGGGTAGGTGGCCTTAAGTAAGTCTACTGTGATCTCCTAATCTTTAGTCCCCTGACCTGTGACCTGAAGTAATATTAGTATCTCCTCGTGGGCTTGTCCCAAGGAGTCAATGAATTAATATATGTCAACCTCTAGGAGCAGATAATTAGCACTTACATGTTTCTCATTTTTGTTGTTGTTGTTATTGACAGTATTCTTCCAAAATTCCCAAGGGGACTTTTATAAGCTGTTACCATTTATAAGAAGAAAGTGTTAGTTGCTCAGTCCTATCTGATTCTGCAATCCCATGGACTGTAGCCCCCAGGATCCTCTGTCCTTGGAGTTCTCCAGGCAAGAATACTGAAGAAGTTGAGCATAAATAACCACAATTATGGCATACAAGGAGGATGTTGATGAAAACAATTTAAATGTGGCATACTCTATTGAGAAAAAAAATAATAATAAATGGGAGGACCAATCAAATGGAGGCACAGTAGTCCTAAAAATAAAAGGATCACTGCATGTGCACTCCTGCAAAAAAGCATCTAAAATATTAGGATAGGATACTAACTTTGGTGGGGCCTATTTATTCAAAAGCTTTATTTTAACGTCATGACCATAACTTTCTTTCTTGTGATTCATCCTTTTCTCCCTCTAATCATCCTTGATTATCTTGTAATCACCTTGCACTTTTTTTTTATATGACTAGTTTTTCTTCAGGACTCTCCACTGCTACAAATTCAAACTGTAATCATAAATCAGTGCCAGGGTGCATTTAAGCAATTAGAATGCTGTAATTAACATCTGCTGTGTATGTAATCTAATAATGCATAAAGATAAGTACAGAAGCAGAGAGCTAGGTTCTGAGTGTCTAATGACGGTTATTCATCTGTTCTCCAATTGTCTCTCCTCTTATTTACCAGCTGTGGGTGCCTTAGTACCTCCATGCCTATTAGCAGCAGAGCCTGACCTATTTAGGCTCCCCTTTCTTGCATCTCTTAATGATTTGGCTGTAGATCACCACACCTCTCATTTTCAGAGCAGTTTTATAAACACTCACTCCCTTGCTTTGCAACTGTGTTGATGCGAGAGTTTATTAAAGGGATTCAGATATTGTTGGCAGGATGGTGGAGCCAGTCTCTCTGATGTTTGGCCATGTGACAGTTTCATTCTTCTTGGGTTCAAAAGAAATAAAGCAGAGCCTCCAGATCTCAGAATAGGAGGGGAAGTAAAGAGAATTAGATGGAGGAAGACTCATAGTTCTGATAATATTTTTTGCAGCATCATCTGGTAGAAGCTTATTATTGAAAGGTTTGGTGGTTTTTTCCTAAGTATATATTAATTCATTTAAAAATATTTATTGAATGTCCACTGTGTGCCAGGCACTACACAGGTGCTTTGTGTACGGGGGTGACTTGTAACCTTGTAAAATGAGGGTCCCCAACATCCAGGTTCTAACGCCTGATGATCTGAGGTGGAGCTGATGGAATAATAATAGAAATAAACTACACAATAAATGTAACGCGCTTGAGCCATCCCAAAACCACCTCCTCCAATCTGTGGAAAAATTGTCTTCTGCAAAACTGGTCCCTGGTGCCAAAAAGGTTGGGGACCACTGACTTAAGTAGATCTCTGCCCATGTGGAGTTTAGAGTTTTATGAGATTAATACCGTATTTCACAAATTGTATCTAATACACGGTTCCCATTCACACTGTAGTAATTAACTTTTGAGCTAGTTTGTTTTTGTTTTTTTGTTTTCAGGACCAGGATCCATCTAGGATCACACATTGCTTTTAGATGTCGTGACTCTATAGTCTCCAAAATGGGAAACAGATGTCCAGTCTTTCCTTGGCTTTTCTTACTCTGATATTTTTTAAAAGCAAAGGCCTTTTGCCTTGAAGACTGTCTCCCAACTTGTGAAATATGGATTTGTCTAATTCAACGATTCCAGACATACAGCATGTTGGGGATGTCTCCGAATCATCTGAGAGATTGGCAAAACTACAGAGACCCACAGCCTGCCCTGTTTCACCCTATCCTGCTTCATGAGTCTGGGCCTCTCTCTCCTTTATGGCTTTCTTGGTAACTCTACTATACAGAAAAGTTTCAGAGCCATGAGTCTAATATAATTTCCTTGTGGCAAGAATACTACGTGAGTGATGTTGTGTCTTTCTCAGTATGTCTCACAGGAGGCTTGCGATGGCAGTAGGCTTGGTTTTTGGTGAAGGTGGTATCTGCCTGGAATTCCCTGGTGGTCCAGTGGTTAGGACTGAGAGCTTTCATTGCCATGACCTGAATTCAATCCCTTGTTGGGGAACTGAGATCCTGCAAGCCACACAGTGCGGGTAATATCTGCCAGATTTCTCTTCGTCTTTTCTCCTTTGTAAGTACTAACTTGTCTGGAGTCAGCACTTTGAGGCTGTTTGATCATCCTGTTTCCTAGCAGTCTTTGACACAGTAGCCTTGGCCTCCAGGGATGTTCTTGCCTAAGCCAGTTAGTTCTATGATTGTTGTTGTTCAGTCCCTAAGACCTGCCTGACTCTTTGTGACCCCATGGACTGCAAGCACTTCAGGCTCCTCTGTCCTTCACCATCTCCTGGAGTTTGCTCACATTCATGCTCATTGAGTCAGTGATGCTATCTAACTATCTCATCCTCTGCCACGCTCTTCTCCTTTTGCCTTCAATCTTTCCTAGCCTCAGTATCTTTTCCAGTGAGTCAGCTCTTCACATTACCTGACCACAGTATTAGAGCTTCAGCAACAGTCCCTCCAATAAATATTTAGGGTTAATTTCCTTTAGGATTGACTGGTTTGATCTCCTTGTAGTCCAAGGGACTCTCAAGAGTACTCTGGTTAGTACTATGATATACAGTGATTGTAAATGGTGATTCACTGTTTCTGTCACCTTCAATATTTATTAGCAGTCATCTGTAAAGAATAATTTTCCTGTCTTCTCCTTTCTACCTTTTAAAATATTTTTAAGTATCAGCATGAACTTAGGGACTTTTTTCCCCCTCAGTGTATTTTAATCTCCTCTCTTATTCATTTTGATTCTCTAACTGCTCCCACTGCCATAGCCTTGGAATCAGCCCTTTTGCTTTCAGTGGAGAATGGTATCTGGAAACCAGGGTTTCCTTGGAACTTCATTCCAAGAACAAAAATATGTGCCACCTCTTCACCAAAAAATGACGTGCATTTCACAAACCATACCTGGCTCCACCGTGGGAAAAGATGATCTGATTCACTTATTCTCATTTCCATATCCTTTTTTCTCATTTCCATATCTGTATATTCAGTTCTATTATCCTCCCACAACCCAACACTTATTCACATTCTGCATACTTTTTTCTCTTGGCTGCTATCTTCATTGTGATCTAGTTTCTGAGAAGCAGTCCATCCAGATACTTCGGTCCTACTGCTTATGGCTTTGAAACTGTGCTACACACCCATGAACACAGCTGCACTTGGTTGTTCTCATGGCTCAGATAGCTGGAAATCAAGGCAAATCAACTGCATGTGAGTCAAGACATATAAGAAGCCTTCCTTTTTTAGCAAGGAAAGGTAAAAATGCTCCCTCTCGTAACTTTTTTGGTCACTACTCTTCTAGTTGATATTCTACAAATGTTCTGAGTATTTGCTGCCTGCTAGGCAGTGTTCTCGGTCCTGGAGATAGAGCTAGGGCCAGAATCGATAAAAACCCATGCCCTAGGAGCTTTTTTTTTTTCCCCCATTTATTTTTATTAGTTGGAGGCTAATTACTTTACAATATTGTAGTGTTTTTTGCCATACATTGACATGAATCAGCCATGGATTTTAACATATTAGATAGAGGTGATGGTGGATATGGAGAAAGACAATAAAGAAGATAAGTAAGGTTATACTGCATTCGAAGGTGGAAACACGGTCACCACACACAGCAGCATAGGTTACTCAGTTCCCAACTCTGTACCCAAAGGAGACCTTGGACCTGAGCAACTCAGGATCAAACTGACATTAAGGAAAATGGGAAAAATGGGAAGGACTGAGGGAAGATCGGTAGTTCTCTTTTTTCCCTTATCTTTATATTAAAGTGTACACATGGGAAAGTGTATCTAATGTAAATGTGCAGCTCAGTGAACTTTCACAAATTAAACATCTACATGCGACTAGCATCACTCTCAAGGAAACAAACATTACCAACACGTGAGAAGTCTCTCACATGTTGTTCCAGTCATTAATTTCCTGACTACCAAGACTTATATTAGCATTTATTAGTTTGGGCTGATTTTGTATTTTATAAAACTGAAGTCCTACAGTTTATACTTTTTTAACGTATGGCTTCTTTTGCTCAGATTGTATTTATGAGATTCATTCATGTTGCTGTGTGTAGTTGCAGCCAGTTTATTCATTTTCCCCACTGAGTGGCAGATCAGAGTATGAATATACCACAGTTTACTGGCTGCTCTCGTGGCTCAGCTGGTAAAGAATCCACCTGCAATATGGGAGACCTGGGTTCAGTCCCCGGGTTGGGAAGATCCCTTGGACAAGGGAATGGCTACCCACTCCAGTATTCTGGCCTGGAGAATTCCATGGACTGTATATCCATGGGGTTGCAAAGAGTCGGACATGACTGAGCGACTTTCACTTTCACATTTACATAAATGGGCTTTTGGGTAGCTTGCAGTATTTGGTTATCACAAGTAGAATAGCCATGATGATCCTAGCACCTGCTTTTTAGAGGACATATGTAAACATATTTGTTATGTGTGTACCTAGGAGTAGAATTGCTATACCATAGTGCGTGTGTGTGGCATGCTTTCGTGGACCTTGCCAAAAAGTTAATCCAGAACTAACTTAAGTTGGTCCACTGGCATTGTTTGGAAGGAGTGCTATTTTGATGTGTTAAGTAAAATATCTTCTTTAGTATAGTGCCATCAGCTATACCACCATACATTGCAAAGAACTGCACCAAAATATTATTTACAATTTCACTACATGTCTAGGAAATAAAAATAAATTAGCCAAAGTTTATTAGCATTATTAGCTTTGGTAAAGAGATTGAATATAAGTTAAATATACTAAAAATAATAATAATCTTCCTATATAAGGATAACCAGATTAACAGAATGAAAAAAAGTGGCCTATTTATATAGGAAAATGTAAAAGACTGATTATTAATCCTGACACAGGATGTAGGTGATCTTCATGCTATATCATAAAACTTTATGATCACTTTAGAGCAATTTCAATAGAGATGTGCTATAGTTCCAAAGAGGAACACAAATTACTGTATCTTTTTAAAAACTTGATGAAATTATTTTTAAATTTTCTTTAAAAACATAAGTGGAAAAGAATGTCAAAGATTATTATGGAAAGTTAAAGCCTTTCTCAGATCCTGAGACAAAGTATAAAGGAAGAGTGATTAAATGTTATGGAACTACATAAAAATTGAGCAGTGTCCCAGACCAAAGTAGAGAGCCATAGATATAATGATATATAAGGATGTAAAAAGCAACATGGTAAACATCAGTGCAGAGAGATTAACACTAAGAGTCTTGAGGGGCTACTCTTCATGATAAATGCTTTATATTTATACTTCATGCTCCAGACAACTCAGTACTTCAATTTTATCACTCCCCATTTTGCGGAGGAGGAACTGAGGAGTTTCAGAAAAAAAATTACATACTCAAGAACCCATAGATTCTTCCAGTGTGGGAGGCCCAAGTCCAGTCTGACTTCACAGGAGAAGGAGAGAATGCCAGAGGGGAACAGCTTGAAGGACACAATTTCAGCTCCATAGACCAGACAAAGAATTAATATTGGTAGCTCAAGTTGTAAAAATAAATTCTCAAATAGGTAAGTGAAAAAAAGGATCATTTCACAGATAAGCAATAGTAAATAATAGGCAACTGCAAGGGAAATGCTGAAGTTGGTTAGTAATAAAAAAATTACAAGCTGAAACAATTTTGCAGTATTATTTTGTACCTTTCTAATTAGCAAAATCAGTTTTTTTATTTGATGTGGTTTATAAAATATATATACATTTCCCTAAGGTGAAAAAATTAGTAAGCATGTTTGCTATCTTGATCCAGGTGATGGTTATGTGAGTATATACACACATCAGAGTTCATCAAGCTGCACAGAATTGTGCATTTTACCATATATACTTCAATAAAAACGGGGAAAAATACTCTAAAATATGTTAAGTGATGAAATAAGAATTATTTGTGAGAAAACAAAGGTGGAAGTAATGGGTCCCTGTAAAGGGATATTATATGTTGTAATGAACCATGTCCTGAACAACACACCTAAAGTTATTAAAATAATGAGTTTCTGAGGCTTATTTCTTATTTTGTTTCTCAACATAAGCCAGAGGAGTGATGCTGGAATACAGTTTTTTGTTGGTTTTTTTTTTTTTAAAGCGTTTTACCTGGGGAAATCCTTCTGGCTCTGGTTTGTAGGTTTCTGATGATTCTAGCTTAATCTAGGAATAAACTTAGTGAATCTAGAGCAATGGTTCTCAATTCGTGTTCCCAAAGGAACCCTTTGGCCACTCTGGAGACGTTTTTGGTTGTCTCAGCTGGGGGAGGCTGCTACTGGAATCTAGTGAGCAGAGGCTGGGAAGGATGCTTAATTAAACTCTACAATGTACAGAAGAGACCACCTGCTCCCATGAAGAAATTATCTAACTCAAAATGTTAGTTGTACTGAGGTCAATCTGAAAGAATGAATGGAAACAATGTTCACTGAGACCATCCTCTGTGGACATTGCCTCTCACAACTAGCTTGGATGAAAAAGGAGAAAGTGCTGGTTTATTTACACATGGGGAGGATGGAGTGCAAGTGTGGTGTCTATGACCTGGCGCTTTAGGGGCATGATAACTCCTAGAAGATAGGAAATTTTATTTCCTATCACCGTTCACCAGGAAAGTATGTTTTTATGGCCTAGCAAGAACCGTCTTGTTAGATGGTTCAGTTCAGTTCAGTTGCTCAGTCGTGTCTGACTCTTTGCGACCCCATGAATTGCAGCACGCTAGGCCTCCCTGTCCATCACCAACTCCTGGAGATTACTCAAACTCATGTCCATCGAGTCAGTGATGCCATCCAGCCATCTCATCCTCTGTCGTCCCCTTCTCCTCCTGCCCCCAATCCCTCCCAGCATCAGGGTCTTTTCCAATGAGTCAACTCTTCGCACGAGGTGGCCAAAGTATTGGAGTTTCAGCTTCAGCATCAGTCCTTCCAATGAACACCCAGGACAGATCTCCTTTAGGATAGACTTGTTGGACCTCCTTGCAGTCCAAGGGACTCTCGAGAGTCTTCTCCAACACCACAGTTCAAAAGCATCAAATTTTTCGGTGCTCAGCCTTCTTCACAGTCCAGCTCTCACATCCATTCATGACCACTGGAAAAACAATAGCCTTGACTAGACAGACCTTTGTTGGCAAAGTAATGTCTCTGCTTTTTAATATGCTATCTAGGTTGGTCATAACTTTCCTTCCAAGGAATAAGCGTCTTTTAATTTCATGACTGCAACCACCATCTGCAGTGATTTTGGAGCCCAGAAAAATAAAGTCAGACACTGTTTCCCCATCTATTTCCCATGAAGTGATGGGACCAGATGCCATGATCTTAGTTTTTTGAATGTTGAGCTTTAAGCCAACTTTTTCACTCTCCTCTTTCACTTTCACCAGGAGGCTTTTTAGTTCCTCTTCACTTTCTGCCATATGGGTGGTGTCATCTGCATATCTGAGGTTACTGATATTTCTCCCGGCAATCTTTGATTCCAGCTTGTGCTTCTTCCAGCCCAGCGTTTCTCATGATGTACTCTGCATATAAGTTAAATAAGCAGGGTTAGATGGTAGGTAGGTATTAAGTGTTGATGTGGACCCTTCCCTGCCTGATTGTATACAAAAGTCGTCAGCCAATTGCTCTGGTTTCTCTGGCCTGGCAGAATCCTCCCTCCATGTAGACGTGTCCACAGAAGGTATTAGAGAGGCTCCCAGGATCCTCTAGTACCAACTCATTCATTTGTATCCTTGTCCCACTAGTTCATCTCACTGTTTGCAGGCTTACTAGTAAACCAAGGTAAGACCTTTTAGGTAGCAAACAAGGTATCATTCTTTACAGTTTTTGAACTTTAACCAGACTTTGAAGTCTGGCCCAGCCTAGCAGTGGATACAGTCGACTACCATTATTAAGACGCTCCTTTCTGTCCATCTACAGTCACTGATTGTGTCTGGTCCACATCTTCCCATTGTCATTCATCACCAGAGAGATCCCTTAGTTCCTATTTGGAAAATCCCTAGGGAGAAGTCTTTGAACCATCCTCCATCTCTTACCCACAGAAGGATGATTGTATTTCCATTAGATTCAATGAGGAAGGAAGCAAGCAGTTCTCCACAAGAATGGGATGGTCTGCTCTGAAAGTGGGGGCAGGGGGAAGTCAGAGTGGAAGAGAGAGGAAGTCAAAACAAGTAGATATCCAACACTCCAGGAAAATACATCCATTTTTTAACAAGCTTTTTATTTTGAAATAATTTTAGACTTACAGAAGAGTTGCATGAATAGCACAAGAAATGCCAGTATGTTTGCCAAGCCAAATTCACCCATTGTTGACATTTTCCACATTGGTACTATTTCTCTCTCTCCCCCCACACACACCCAAATGTGTTTCATTTTTTTCCCTGAACCATTTCCGAGTAAATTACACTGTTTACCCCTAAATATTTCACAGTGTATTTCTTGGGATCAAGAACATCTATTATAGAACCATATGACAGCAATCACATTCAAAACACTTAACCTTGAAGCTATATGTTGCCTAACATACAGTTCAGTTTTATATCAGTAGTACCTTTATAACAGCTTTCCCTCTTGACCCAGAGGAATCAAGCATTTGATGTAATACACAGCATTTAGTTTCTAGGACTCTAACCTTCTTTGCTTGCAGATAGTTCGTCTGCCTTTCTTTGGCATTCATCGCACTGACATTTTTTAAGAGTATGGGCCAGATGTTTGTCTCAAGGTTCCTCATACTTAGATCTAGTGATGTATTTTTGGCAGGAATACTGCCCAGCAGAGTGCTGGAGCCAGTCAGTACCAACTGGGAGAGCCAATTCTCACATAACTTCCCGACGCTTCGTTCTGTAATAGCATAGTGGCGGCTTGAAATCCACGATGGTGGGAATGTTTACATGTTGATTGCATGGAAATCAACAAATTCTGCAAATCCGTTCTTGTACCCCCTTCCCCATTTCTGGTTGTGAAGCATTTACATGTACTAGCACAGGACTGTATATAGATGAAGTTACGTCCTTTTCAGGGCTTTCCTGGTGGGGCAGGTGGCAAAGAATCTGCCTGCAGTGCAGGATACCTGGGTTCAATCCCGGGGTCCGAAAGATCCCCTGGAGAAGGAAATGGCTACCCACTCTAGTATTCTTGCCTGTCCAAGATCCTTGAACAGAGGAGGCTGGTGGGCTACAGTTCATGGGATCACAAAGAGTTAGACACAACTGAGTGACTAACATACACACACACACACACATTCTTCTCACTACATATCATCAGAAGGCACATGATGCTGGTTTTCCTAATTATTGGTGATAGCTCATCCCTTGGGTAGGATAGTACTTGTCAGGTTTCACCAATGAAGAATTACTGTTTTCCCCTTTGTAATTAATTTTCCCCTGCGGAGTAATCCTTTGTGATTATGTAAATATGCTGACCTGTTTCTCTTCTAATTTTCACCCAATTTTTTTTGTGGTAGGTTTTCTTATAAAATTAGTTTTACTTCGTTTTGTTAGCATTTGAATATATACCAAATGAATAGTATTTGAATATATATCTGTATTTATCAATATATATATAAAAACAGTCATTATTTTTATTTATTGAAGTTTATTGCCTGCATCAATACTACATCAATCAGTACATCAGTACTATAATTGTTGCAAACAGTAATTTTTTTATCTCTTTCATTTCTTCTACATTTGTTTGTTGATGTTCTACAAGTTAATTTTTTTTTTTTTGTAGATTTAACCCTAAAGTCACTGACTTGGAAACAAACTGGGATTTCTCAACACTTTATCAAGTAGTTCTCAGTCCTAATATCTGTGACCAGATTATTAATGTTCACTGCTATAGTGCAGAATAAGTTTCCATGGAGGACTGTATCAATACAGAAAATGCAGAATGGGTCTTCAGAAATAGCTTTCCCATTCTACTGTCAATGTGTATGTTTGATGGTGACATGCTGTCCTACCAACAGTGTAAGTGGCATTGGAGTCATTTTTCTGGCCTCATCTGATTCCATTTTTACCAGAAGCATCCTTTTAGAAGATTCCTGGTGAGGTTTGCACTGGAGTCATAGCTAATTAAGTTAACTAATGCATGGTAGAGCAAAAGAGTGCAGAGTCAACATCTGCTGGGAGACTGAGTAGTATACTTCTTGTTCCTGTTCTTCAGTGCCATCACTGAGAAGGTTAAATCACAGGAGTCATGTTTTCACTAAGTTCCCTTGCAAGTTCTAAAACGTTCTTTTATTCTCTTCGCCTACTTGGGAATCAAAACCTAGAGTTCACCTCATTAGCATGATGTCTTGGTCAACTGGGCCAAGAAGCCCAGGACAAGGATAAGATGTCCAAAGTGCAGCCTGAACTCAGTGACCTAGTGGTGGAATCCATGATCCAGTTAAATTAGCAGTGGGACTGTAGCCCCAGCACTTGGTACTGTTTCCTGTTACCTCTGTGCATTCAGCTACATCATTTGACTCTCGCCTCCACTTCTCTTTGTTTATCCTTGACAGTCATGGAAACCCACTGAAGGATCCCATTACCCCTGTCTTTGAGGTGATCCCTTTCTCAAGTGTGAGCTTGCCCAGCACCTCTAAGGTTACCTCTGTTGCCATGGTTGTAAGTAAAAGAAATGTTCTCTCCAAGAGCAGACTGCAGTTTCTAAAGAACTTTTACCCTTCAGGCATGAAATTCTAGAGTTCCGTATAAGTCTTGATTAAGTTTCACCATATGAAAGCACTAAGAACCAGGCAAAATCGTATTATTCTTGGTTCACCCATTGTTTTGGATGAACTCCATGCACAGATCAGATAACCTTGACAGTCAGTAGTGGAACTTAAAATATGTTGCCTTGGATTTCCAGGACAGTGATTAACTGAAAGGTGAGGTGGGGGCTAAGATGTGTAAAAGAACGTGGGGCTTTGCCAAACCAGGCATTGTCCTCTCCTGCTGGAGTGAGACTTTTCAAGGACTCTACCTCTGCATACCCCCCGGTGCCTTTCTCCACCACAGTTGTGTTGGGGCCACTGTGTAGGTGGCTGGAGCAGCCAAATTCAGACTTAAATTGAAGAAAGTAGGGAAAACCACTTAGACCATTCAGGTATGACCTAAATCAAATCACTTACGATTATACAGTGGAAGTGGGAAATAGATTTAAGGGACTAGATCTGATAGACAGAGTGCCTGATGAACTATGGACAGAGGTTTGTGACATTGTACAGGAGACAGGGATCAAGACCACCCCCAAGAGAAAGAAATGCAAAAAAGCAAAATGGCTGTCTGAGGAGGCCTTACAAATAGCTGTGAAAAGAAGAGAAGCTAAAGGCAAAAGGAGAAAAGGAAAGATATACCCATTTGTATGCAGAGCTCCGAAGAATAGCAAGGAGAGATAAGAAAGCCTTCCTCAGAGATCAATGCAAAGAAACAGAGGAAAACAATAGAATGGGAAAGACTAGAGATCTCTTCAAGAAAATTAGAGATTCCAAAGGAACATTTCATGCAAAGATGGCCTCAATAAAGGACAGAAATGGTATGGACCTAGCAGAAGATATTAAGAAGAGGTGGCAAGAATACACAGAAGAACTATACAAAAAAGATCTTCATGACCCAGATGATCATGATGGTGTGATCACTCACCTAGAGCCAGACATCCTGGAATGTGAAGTCAAGTGGGCCTTAGGAAGCAACACTACAAACAAAGCTAGTGGAGGTGATGGAATTTCAGTTGAGCCATTTCAAATCCTGAAAGATGATGCTGTGAAAGTGCTGCACTCAGTATGTCAGCAAACTTGGAAAATTCAGCAGTAGCCACAGGACTAGAAAAGGTCAGTTTTCATTCCAGTCCCAAAGAAAGGCGATGCCAAAGAATGCTCAAATTATCACACAATTGCACTCATCTCATACACTACTAAAGTAATGCTCAAAATTCTCCAAGCCAGGCTTCAACAATACATGAACCGTGAATTTCCAGATGTTCAAGCTGGTTTTAGCAAAGGCAGAGGAACCAGAGACCAACATCCGCTGGATCATCAAAAAGGCAAGAGAGTTCCAGAAAAAAAACATCTATTTCTGCTTTATTGACTATGCCAAAGTCTTTGACTGCATGGATGACAACATACTGTGGAAAATTCTTCGAGAGATGGGAGTACCAGACCACCTGACCTGCCTCTTGAGAAATCTGTATGCAGGTCAGGAAGCAACAGTTAGAACTGGACAAGGAACAACAGACTGGTTCCAAATAGGAAAAGGAGTATGTCAAGGCTGTATATTGTCACCCTGCTTATTTAACTTATGTGTAGAGTACATCGTGAGAAACACTGGGCTGGATGAAGCACAAGCTGTAATCAAGATTTGCAGGAGAAATATCAATAACCTCAGATATGCAGATGACATCACCCTATGGCAGAAAGTGAAGAAGAACTAAAGAGCCTCTTGATGAAAGTGAAAGAGGAGTGAAAAAGTTGGCTTAAAGCTCAACATTCAGAAAATGAAGATCATGACATCTGGTCCCATCACTTCCTGGCAAATAGATGGGGAAACAGTGGCAGACTTTATTTTGGGTGGCTCCAAAATCACTGCAGATGGTGACTGCAGCCATGAAATTAAAAGATGCTTACTCCTTGGAAGGAAAGTTATGACCAACCTAGATAGCATATTAAAAAGCAGAGACATTACTTTGCCAACAAAGGTCCATCTCATCAAGGCTGTGGTTTTTCCAGTAGTCATGTATGGATGTGAGAGTTGGACTATAAAAAAAACTGAGTGTCAAAGAATTGATGCTTTTGAACTGTGGTGTTGGAGAAGACTCTTGAGAGTCCCTTGGACTGCAAGGAGATCCAACCAGTCCATCCTCAAGGAGATCAGTCCTGGGTATTCATTGGAAGGACTGATGTTGAAGCTGAAACTCCAATACTTTGGCCACCTGATGCAAAGAACTGACTCATTGGAAAAGACCCTGATGCTGGGAAAGATTGAAAGCAGGAGGAGAAGGGGACAACAGAGGATGAGATGGTTGGATGGCATCACTGACTCAATGGACATGAGTTAGGGTAAACTCCGGAAGTTGGTGATGGACAGGGAGGCCTGGTGTGCTGAAGTCCATGGGGTCGAAAGAGTCGGACACTGTGTAGGTGAAAAAACCCACAGGTGAGGTTCTTATTTGCCTCCCTACTCCTCTAGAGCTGTCCCAGCCTGGTACTTTTCATACCTCAGCTCCTCATTTCAGCATTTTTAATGTTTAATGACTTCTAAGTTAGAGAAATATTTGGCAGCTTCCTTTAAAGTGTCTGTTTGAGGTCTTTTTATCTGCTGGACTTCCATTTACTAAATTGAAAAGCTGGTTTGTAAAATATTGTTCAAATGACTCATCCAAGATTCTGATGAAGCAAAGGGGTCACAGGGTGGCAGAGGAGTTGGCAATAATTTTCAGTATATTTTATTCATCTTTAGTTGTTCTTTTTTTTTTAATATTTAAACTAACACACTTGATCTCTTCTCCAATTTTAAGACAAATTTGACTTAACGGGGTCAGGCCTAATTTCAAACTCAAAGATGTTTTTTAGCGCCACCCCACCCCCCCAGAAGTTCCCCTGCCTCTACATGAGTTTCTTTTTCTTTGAAGAGGAGGGATTCAGCCTTTCTAAAATTTAAATCTTGATCAGCACCTTCTCACCTGTTGGATTAACTGCTTCATCATCTTTCACCAGATTAGAAAACTGCTGTCTCTTGCCTGAAAGACACAGGGCAATTGATTTCTGCAATCAACCTGGCTTCTTTGATTTTATAATCTGTTTCTAGAGATTATAGGCGAGCTTTGAATTCCAAGGCTCTGAGCCTGTCAGCTTTTGAAGCACAAAACTTTGAAGCAGATCCTCTGCCTCAGGTTTCAGAAGGAATACTTAGATGCTGGAAAAGGAAGTTAATTTGTTTTCATTCTGTAATAGAAGGGAAACAGATAATTATCACAGCTGACATTGTAACATCCCCAATTTGAGGGTTGTATATTTTATTTTATGACTTCTAAAAGAATTATTGTTACTAGTTTTTGTTTTGGGGTTTTGTTGTTGTTGTTGCTGTTGTGTTTGTTTGTTTGAGAAGCCCAGTCAAATCATTTGGAAACTTGAGAGAAAAGCATAAACCTTCCAGAAATTCTCACTGAGCTAACTGCTCCTATAAACCTACCTAGTGTGCGTTTACCTTAAAACTACTAAATTACTTACCACTGATACACTTGGTATAATTACAAAACTCTTCAACCCAGATTCAACAGGTAGAAAGGAGAAAGAAAAAGTGCAGGGCGATTTGCAGACCTGTGTTCTTAAACACTATGCATTCTGAGTGCTAATTATACAGGCTTTAACCAGGAGAGCGTTATGTGGAATTGTTTTAGCTTGTGGTAATGCTTATAAACTAGCATCTTACCAAAAAAAAAAAGTTTTTAAAAATAATGACCGTAGTCTAAGTGTTGAATTTATCATACAGTGCAATAATGGTATTTAAATATGTCATCACATTTAACAAAATAAACGAAAGTATATGTGAGTAGTGTTGATCGAGGCACTCCTCCACACACAGAAACCCACACTTGTGCATCCCTTCCTGAATAAGTATTCCTGTTAATTACAGCCTCAAACGCCTATTCTTCTTTGGGATCTTAAAAAATAAAATACTGGAAAAAAGATAAATTAGGATTCATCAAACTTCAGTATATAGCAACAGAATATTAGTCTTTTAAGCATTTGCTGTAACTGATTCTTAAGGCTTTACATTTTCTCTGTAAAACTATAAATATTAATCCAATAGTCTCATTGACACAGAAGTGGAACTTACATTTTTTATAATATTTGCATTGTGTGTGTACCAAAATAATTGCTATGATGCAGGAAAACACTGAACAAAGTAAGAAAATCGGAGCGTAAAAATGAACTTAGATAAACATTGTTCATTCATTTAGTCTGTCTGAATTTTCAGTCATGTGTGTTCCTTCCAGAATACTGCTCTCAAAACACAATTTCCCACAGCTAATTAAAGCACGCACTCTCTCTCTCTTACACACACACACGCACACACACACACACACACACACACACACACGCTGTGGCTTCCCCTTAGCCCTGGACGCGTCTCTCCACGCCCCCCTCCCTTCCCTCTGGAATGGTATGATCTGCATTTGATCGTAAACTGGAGGTGCCAAGCTGTGACAGCTTCCCGAACTCCACAGCCATTTGCTACGACCTAGGGCAGCCTGTGTTCAGTGATGCTTTCCTTTTCCACCGACAGGGGCAAATCGAAGTAGACAGCGAAACTATCTTCAGGTTAGCGGCACTCATTTTACAGGTAAGAGCTGACAAACCACTTTTTAACCGCTCGTTTTGTTCATTGGGTTTTGTGAACTGCCTGAAATTCTGAAACTTTTGCATAGGCCAGTAGCTAATGTTCTCAAGTCTCCTGGTTGTTTACCAGAGTAAAATGTGAGCCACCGTTTTCTGTTTTAGTGTGGTTTGCATGATGAGGGAGAATGTGGCATTGTGTGTCTCAGAAGAAAATGAAATTTAGACTTCACTGAGGAAGGAGCGTTAAGACCATATTCCTGGCAAAGAGCTCTGGGTGACTTGCATTTGGGAGGCAGCAGTTGTCACAACAGCTGTAATTTGCATTTAAATTTAGTAACTTTTGTATACTTTTTCTTGAGGTTGAGTTAAAGAGCCCTTTAATTCTTAAAGTCATGCATAGTAGAAAAACAGTGGGTTCTATACTGGTTTAAAAAAAGAAAGTAAATGGCATGTGTTGGTTTATCTGTGTAATGATTTAAAAGGTCTGCATCCAGACTAAAAAGTGTGCTGCTCTGGTAGACAAGCATTTATCACGTGATCTTCGAAACTTAAAAGGAGAAATAACCATCTATGCGTTTTCAGATAGATTTGTCTTGTCTGTTAAAAACAAGAAAAATTAATGAGTAATAACAGTGTCTTAAATGCCACATTTTCTCCAGTGTGGTAAATAGGGAAAGTGTTCCTTGTGAAAAAAAAAAATTCGAAACAAAACTCAGGCATTTTAAGAGTGGAGAATAATCAAGAGTAAAAATTCTTTTAGCTTGATTAACATCAGTACAAACTGATCATCTGTCTTTTTTTTTTTTAGGAAGCCAAAGGGGATTACACCAGGTAAGGTTCCTTTTCTGATATAACTATGCAAAATAACTCATTGAATCTTTTAATGCTATTTTAAATAACAATGGATGCAAAATCAAAAGAAAGTAGACCCCTAGGCGTGAGACGGAGGTCTGTTTCCTCTTCAAATAGAAACCTATTCTTTTTGTGAATGAATCCAAGCAATGAAGCTTTCCAAGCCGGAGCGACAGAACTTGTTCTCAGAAATGCTCCAACGTTCTATTCTCTGTCATCTGTTAGCAAATGAAAAAATCTATAAAAAGCTTGGGTAACCCGTGCTGATTTTTTAAACTTATACTAATCTTGTGTTTGAAGAGATATACTATAAGCACAAAAAGATTAAATCCATCAGCTGCTTAGTTAGGGATTAATAGGGGCTTTCTTTTTGCAGCTGCCCTGAAGGGGCCTCACCCTTCACACACTTGACCTAACAGTTGCATTGTTGCCACCGAGACACTTACTGGTCCTAACTGCCTAACTGGCCAGATCATCAGAGTGTTTATATTTGAATTCACCCTCCTCTATCCGCTCCATTCTGTTCTTTTCATGCAGTAGTTGCCGTTGGAGTAGTAGAAAGGGTTAAAGGTGGAGGCCAGACCTCCAATTCGAAACAGCTCACAGGCCGACAACCGGCTGAAAGCCTTGCCTCTACCGTGTTAATGTTCTACTCCGGGTAAACTTAACAAGTAGATTATTTACAGATCAACTAGTATTCATTCCCCGCCAAGTCTTTTGACAGGTGTGCTCCTTAACAGGCTGATAACCAGATCCTGCCTTCCAGGCTTGAAAACTGGCGGTCACAGAGTCATGCTTCACTTCAGAAACTCGGCGCACTTTCCACATCTGCCCATTTAATTTGGTAGAATGACTGAGGCGTCCACTTAAGATGCCACGGTCCACTCACCGCACTCTCCTTTTACTCTGTTTTGTGATTTTTTAAAAAAAATTAGATTAGTAAATAAGCTTTGAAGGAATCATAAAAATTACTGAAAGTGCAAGTCACTCAGTCGTGGTCCGACCCTGTATAGTCCGTGGAGTTCTCCAGGCCAGAATACTAGAGTGGGTAGCCTTTTCCTTCTCAGGGGATCTTCCCAACCCAGGGATTGAACCAAGTTCTCCTGCAACGCAAGTGAATTCTTTACCGGCTGAGCCACAAGGGAAGGCCAAGAATACTGGAGTGGGTAGCCTTTTCCTTCTCCAGTAAATCTTCCCTGATAGCTTTCTTGATAATTTTTTTTAATTAAAAGAAAATGTCAAGGCATAAAAAGAAGATAAATTAGTCTCTAGGTCGTTAACATCAAAAGCGGCTGTGTTCTCCACTCTTGTCTTCCCTGGAGGAGCCATATTTCCTAGGAAGATCAGATATGCAAGGAATTCCTTCGCGTAGGGGCTGAGTCTGAAGTTGATTTAAAATGAGGGCTTTCAGGGCCAACAGCTCAGACTCCACTGTCTGTGGACTGCTAACCCTTCCCCCCCCACTTTCTCCCGGTCAAGCATGTGATGGACACCCTCTGAGCCTCATTTCCCCATCAAGATAATGGCACCTCTTTCCCAGGTCTGTTGTGAGATTAACTGTATGGAAACATTGCCCAGGGCGGTCGGTATCTGGCGTGCAGCAAACTCTCTATACACTTTGGCTGTTATTATTAACTATTAAAGTATCATTATTTCCCTCTTCATTTTCATCATCCTGTCCCATCTCTTGGCAACCTCTGAAGAGGTTTTTGGTACCTACATGGGTGTGAAGAAGCTGTAATCACATGGCCGGGGAAAGAATGAAAGAGAAAAAGGTTGATTCCACAAGCCTCCTTTAGGGAAAATGGCTTGCCTGAGGCAGAAGAAGTCTTAAAAAGAACAGTACTTGGGTAACCCAGACCTTTTAGCCCTAAGATGTCAAGTTTGGAGAGTTAGTCTGGCCAAACCCAAGTCAATCATTTTCCTCAATTTCAGTGTGTTCCTGATGCTTTCCTGACTGATTACTAAAGAAATGGTGGACAGTGTTTTGAAATTGTCCAAACCATGCTGAGTAGTAGAAGGAGCTTGGGACTGGGAATCATGAAACCAGCGCCGTGAAATTGAAATGAGCCCTCTGCTCATTCTCAGCCTCAATTTCCTCATCTGTAAATTGGGAGTAATGAAAATGGGACTTGGCTGGGTAGTTTTGACACTATGAATGGGTTCAAGGACTTTGTAGATTATAATTTGTTGTACGAGCATTAGTTATTGCTGATGAGATTGAAAGAATAGGAAATAGGAGCTTTTATCATTGGGTATATAATGAAGCAGAATTTTTGCTCATTGTCACCACTCCTTTCCTATTTGATTTCCTCCTCCCCTGAATGGAGAGGGTATGTTTTTCCTCCAAAGTTTTGTCATAAAACTAATTTAGGAAAATCAGGCAAAAATAAAAAGTAGCATTTATGGCAATGATATGTACTATTAAGAGCGAAGACATTAGAACCAGACAGCCTCACTGAAGTCCCAGATCTGCCCCTTATTACCTGTGCAATCTTGAGCAAATTATTTAAATTTACCAAGCCTCAGTTTCCTCATCTGTAAAATAGGGCTTTTATTAATATATACCCCACAGAATTGCTGTGATGACTGATTGAATTAATATATATAAAGTGCTTAGAATGGTTCCTACAGTTGCCACTTTCATATTCCGTCAAATTGATGGACATAATCTACCACTCCCCTGTTATCTTAAATATGAATTGCTTCCCATTTTTTGCTGATATAAATAATACTTTGATGAACATCTTTGTGTAATTGGGATTGGAGTTATCTGTGATTATTTTTATAGGTGATGTTTCTCTGGTGGGAACAAGCAAAGGGAAATTCCTCAAAGGAGGTAGAGTATGAAGGCATGCCTGATACTTCCTTGATTCCTTCCAGAGAATCTGTTTTTCTATCCAGAGCTCCCCCAGTGGCAATTCTGAACTCCACATCTCTCTTGGCTTACATGCCATGGCTTTTAGAACTTCACTGAGTTTGCTCACTGAGGTTTAATTATGGATCAATAAAGATCCTCAGATACTATCCTCATATAGTAGAGCCATGTGGCATTTTCAATTAAAATGCTGATTGAACACCTATTTCTTGAGGCTGCTCTGGGCCACCCACTCCTTGTAAATATCTCATTCTTTCTCAAATTTAGCATTTCTAAAGCTGAACCCGCCAGCATCCCAGCCCCCAGACCAGCTCCCCCGCTGCCTCCCCTTGTATAAACTCCTTTCTCTCTTGAATCGTCTCTCGGGATTTTCCCTTTTCCCTCCCACCTTTCTCCTTCACCTCAGACATCCCTTCTTTCCTTCTCTCCATCAGAACGCCGGCTTTCTCAGCCCTCAGTCTCCTCCAGGCAGCCTGACTGTAAAAGTGTGCATGTGTGTGTTGATTGTTTGACTGCTTTCTATAGCATTATTTTAATAGTCCGTGCCTGATTTCATTCAGTTCCTACCACAGTTTTATCATCACCATTTAACAAATTAATGGATGGAAATTTTAGGCCAAACTCACTCACATAGTCAGCGAGTTCCTGGATCTGTTCTGATTCCATTGTGTAGCGCATACCCACACATAACCCCCTGTTATCTTCCTAAGACATAAATGTGATCGTTGTTGTTGACTTCCACACATCTCTTATCTCCCATTGCATAGACATCCACCTTCCAAAACCCTAACCTGGCATTCAATACCCCATATAATCTGCATTAATACATTTTAACCGCCCACGCCCTACCATTCATACTCCTTAATATTTGTTCCTGACTCTCTCTTCTCTTTTCTTTACATTATCTATACTGTTTTGTCATCATGGCTATGTTCAAATTCTTCTTCCTGGAATGCCTTTTAAAACAAAGATCCTCCTCCTTATTTTGTTTCTGCCCTGTTTCCTTCAAAGTATTTTAAGTTAACACTCTCATAACCAAGTAGAAAACCTTGCTCTCTGGAAAGTTAATTAAAATAGTGGCGTGAGGACTTCCATTTTCTTTAAATAGTTGACAGCCTGAATTTCCAAGTCAGCCCTTAAGCTGCAAAGATAACAAGCTACTTGGGTAACACAACACAGACAAACACAGGATTCCTGAAAGCTGACACGGCGAGGCTTTATCACTGAGCCAGCTGCAAATGACTTTGTAAAAGCAAGGCATTTCTTTTCTTTTCTTTTTTTAAGATCCTGAAAGGTGGAAATTACCAAGAAACTATGTGACTAGGGCACTTTTGCTTATAAAAAAAAGTGACTACAATTTCAGTTCATTGCTGGGTCAGAATGATAGCTTATTGTCACCTAGCTTCAAATGGGTAGGAATAATGCACAATTTACAGCTGTGCTACAAATAATAGCAGCTGTTTCCCAAGCAAAAGGAACTTCTCTGGATGCTTTGAGAGTAGTTAATGAAGGGAGGGGGGAAAAAAATCAAAGACTTTTAAAGAATTTGTCCTCCTACTTGTTACACCTCTAGAGCATTTAAAGGTCTAAAATATCATTCCATTTCTGGGACCTTTAAAATCAGTGACGATGTTTTGGTTTTTTTTTGTTTTTTTTAAAAAAGCAGCTCTCATGGGCTAGGTGCTATGCTGAGTGTGTCCTTACATCAATGGGAGGCAGACGCAAAGAGGAGCTTTGGAATTTAATTGCTTGGGTTCAAATCCAGGCCCAGGTACTTGCTTTATTACTGTGGATAGCTAACTTCTCTGGAATCTGGAGCTCAGTTGCTTTGTCTCTGTTGTTTGGCTTTACTATTGCTATTAGTGTTGATCCATTGAAGCTTCCCACCAATCGTGTGATGACAGGCACTCGTGGTACCCCCATTTTACAGACAGGGAAACTGAGCTGTGGAGAGAGTAAGTAGGGACTGTCTAGGTCACATGGCTTCAAGAGTGGCCCAGTTAGGACTCCGTGCCTGATGCTCTTGACCTTTGTCAGGAGTCTCCTTTTCAGTATTCTAACACAGACTTGTAAGAATCATTACTTTCCGTGCTGACAGAATAAAGAAGGCTGACTTGACAAAAATTTAATGTTTCTGTCTGATTTCACGCCAGAACTTTAATGAATCAGCAAAGAGCTTTTGTGAAAAGCATAGTAAGAAATGACTTTTCTTTCTCTTGGTGTTATGGCTATTTTAAGGTTTGATTTAAACATAGTTCTTTTAACAGTCAGTTCAGCACATTAATATTTTATTTATTTTTAATGATTGGTAAATACTTCTACGTGTCAGGCTGTTTTAGATGTTTTACAAACAGTAACTCATTAATCGTCATCTCTGCTCATGAGGTTGGTGGAATATTATTCCCATGTTACAACTGAGATTAAGAAACTTTGTGTGGGTAACGTTTGTATTACTCATATTATGGTTTAACATTTCCCCATGACTTCGCCAGATGTTGAGTTGTTACGTTGAATAAACACACAAAATAACAACAAGTAGGGAGCTGCAGACAAATAAGCGTGGGAACTATATCGTTAAAAGCAGAAACCAACAAATACTATAAAACAATTATGCTTCAATTAAAAATAGATAAATTGAAAAAAAAACTCAACAGAGTTTAAGTTCTTTTTGATCAATTTTAAATCCACTCATGTGCATGGCAGATCTCCCAGAAGAAAACACATAAACAGTATTTCCCACTTTCTTGTCCCCAGTGTTCAAGCCTCTTCCCAGACCAGTGTTCTGTGCACTTCAGTTTGTGAAGTGGGGGCTTATTTATTTGGTGAAAGCTCAGTATTAAAATGCTTTTAAAGGATAAGCAGTTCCTTTTCTTTGTATTGCCTGTCAGATTCTTGCGTCTCTCAACTTTAATTCCAATAGCTCTTAGGGTAAACAGTCATCAAATTCTGAATTTGCTTTTTCTGAAGAGCCCTGGATTTGGAAAGAATCCTCCATCCCATACGGTGGGTGCTTTTCATCTGCCTTGCACATAGAATATTAGGGCGGCCCCCATATTATGCATTGCAACCCTCATTTCACGCAGGATGAACCAACAAGTGACATACCCCTGACAATTCAGGTTGACAGGACCAGACCTACAGTCCCCAGGTCTCCCCTGCCATCTCAGAGTGCCATTCTGACTTACACTTGTATCAGGAACCCGCCACAGATCCTTGCTGTCCCTGACGGAAGGCAGTGAGGGCAGCAGGCAGTGGACCCTGTGGTAAGTGGTGTTATCAGTGGAGCGGCCCCAAGTCTAATATTAGTCACTTGAGGAGATAGCTTAAGAGTGAGAAGGCAGGAAATGAGCACTCCATCAGCAGTGACCTTGGAATGCCTGGTCTTTTTCTCATTGCTGGACCCTATTCACCCTTGTATTCAATAGATTAAAAACCGAATACCTACAATGTACAAGGCACTGGACCACTAAGGGCTATGGTGGAGGCAGACTAAGTTTCCAGTCTTTTACTACTTAGCCAAAGTCATTTTGCCTCCTTTATAAGAGACAGTGAAAATTTCTGGGCCCTGGATTCAGACAGGCAGGCGTTAAGTTGAATGAGACAAGCCTTCTTCATCTACTAGTGATGTGACCTTGAGCCAGTTCAAGCCATTGAGCCTAAGGTCCCTTTTTAAAAATTTATTTATTTTTAACTGAAGGATGATTGTTTTACAATATTGTGTTGGTTTCTGCCATGTATCAACATGAATCAGCCATAGGTATACATATGTCCTTCCACCCCCGAACCTCCCTCCCACCTCCCACCCCATCCCAACCCTCTAGGTTGTCACAGAGCCCCTGGTTTTAGTTCCCTGAGTCATGCAGCAAATTCCTCCTGGCTATCTATTTTATATATGATAGTGTTTCCATGCTACTCTCCATCTGTCCCACTCTCTCCTTCCCCCTGCCCCCCCACAACCCCTGTATCCACAAGTCTGTTATCTATGTCTGCGTCTCCACCGCTGTCCTGCAGATAAGTTGAGCAGCACCATCTTTCTAGATTCCATATATATGCATTAAGATATGATATTTGTGTTTTTCTTTTTGCCTGACTTTGTATAATAGGTTCTAGGTTCATCTGCTTCCCTAAGGTCCCTTTTCTTTAAGGGATTTGTTGAGAGAATTGAATGAGATCACGCACCTTGCAGGATGCCTGGTACAGAATGAAGACTTAGTACTTGGGACTTTGCTCGCACTAAGTCTTTCGAGTATACTGAGATGCATTGTTGTTGTTTTACCATCTTAACCTTTTTCTTTTTAAAATTTATTTATTTTTGGCTGTGCTGGGTCTTCGTTGTTACGCTGGGGCTTTCTCTAGTTGTGGCAAATCGTGGCTACTCCTTGTTGCAGTGTGCAGGCTTCTCATTGCAGTGGCTTCTCTTGTTGTGGAGCACGGACTGTAGCTTGTGGACTTTGGTAGTTGTGATGCACCGGCTTAGTTGCTCCAAGACATGTGAGATCATCCCAGAAAAGGGATCAAGCATGTGTCCTGTGTATGTAGGCACACTGCTCACCACCAACCTACCAGGGATGTCCCCCATCTGAACCATTTTAAGTTGCTGGGCAACCATCACGACATCCATCTCCAAGATCTTTCATCTTAAAAATGGAAACTCTTCCATGGCTGATTCATGTCAATGTATGACAAAAACCACTACAATATTGTAAAATAATTAGCTTCCAACTAATAAAAATAAATGGAAACTCTATACCCATTAAATAATAACCCTTCTCTTCTTCCCTCCAAGCCTCTAACAGTCACCATTCTACTTTCCATCTCTACGAATTGGCCTATTCTGGATGCCTTATATAACTGAACTCATACAGTATTTGTCTTCCTGTGACTGGCTTCTTTCACTCTGCATAATGTCCTCATGTTTCATCCATATTGTACCATGTGTTAGAATTTCCTATACTTTAGGACTAATATTCCACTATATGTATTTACCACTTTTGCTTATCCATTCATCTGTGAGTGAATACTTGGGTTACACCACTTTTTAGCTCTTATGAATAATGCTGATATGAACACAAATATCTCTTTGAGTCCTGAATTTCAATTCTTTTGAGAAGAGAGATGTGAGATTCCCTGGCTTCCAACACTCCACCATTCATTGGAGTGGGGGTGGGATGAAGGCATTGGAATGTAGGATGAATATCAGATCCTTGTTCTAAATCATGAGATCTTATCAAAAGTAACACTTAAGAAGCTCAGTACTTACATTAGAATACTTTTGTAGGTGAATATTTATTGACATGGAAAAAATGATTACAATATAGGAAATAGAAAAAAGCATATATATCATACTTTTTTATTTAAAAAAATATGTATGCCAATATATTCAAATATATGATACATGTATAAAAACTAGTCTGTAAGTTAAAAACTAGTCTGTAAGCACAGTGCAGTAACCTCTAAATTGTTTTGTTCATACAGCCCCATTCATTTGTATACTTTTAATTACTTATTTCATTATACAGTTATAGACATGAAAGTGAAAATCACTCAGTCGTGTCCAGTTCTTTGCAACCCCATGGATTATACAGTCCTTGGAATTCTCCAGGCCAGAATACTAGAGTGGGTAGCCTTTCCCTTCTCCAGGGGATCTTCCTAACCCAGGGATCAAACCCAGGTCTCCCACACTGTAGGCAGATTCTTTACCAGCTGAGCCACCAGAGAAGCCCAGGAATACTGGAGTGGGTAGCTTATCCCTTCTCCAGCGGATCTTCCCAACCCAGGAATCGAACCTGGGTCTCTTGCCCTGCGGGCGGATTCTTTACCAGCTGAGCTACCAGGGAAGCCCATAGTTGTAGACATGAAGAACTATATTAACATCATGTATATTGTAAAATACTCACAAAAGAGTCATCATCAAAAGCAGTGACATAGAGTAACATGTTCAAAGGATGCATAAAAAGTATCATTAGAAGTTCTAGTATTTTCTTTCTGCGCACCTACAGACTCCCCACCAAAAAGACTGCTGTAGAGTGGATTCTGAAGTTAGGCAAAACTGAGTTTGGCTCCAGATCCTGCTTCTCACTGGTGAACAATCTTAGCTGTGTTATTGAACATCTCTCCACTGCAGTTTCCCATCTGTAAATAAGAATAATTACAGTTCTTTTTAAAAATTAAAAAAAATTTAGTTGAGGTATGATTGACTTGTAACCATGTATTAGTTTCGGGTATATAATATAATGATTCAATATTTCTAGGTATTACAAAATGACCACCACAACAAGTCTAGTTAAAATCCATCACCATATATAGTTACAAAAATTTTTTTCTTGTGATGAGGACACTTAAGATCTACTCTCTTAGCAATTTGCAAATTTGCAAAACAGTATTAGAGTGCATTGCACACTGCCCGGTTTATGGTAGAGGTTAGAAAAAAAAAATTAAGCTGATACTGTTGTCATGACTAAGAGTTATCTTGGGATGGGCAGGATAGAAATGTTTGCAATTTGCCTTCTTCACATGTCAGTGTGTTTTCATTTGTTGATAATGAATATACAGTGCTTATGTCAGAATTTTTTTAATGTTAATTTGTCCTGTTAAAAAACTCATAGGTTAGCACAGTGACCTACAGATCTCTGACACTGCACCGTTTTTCAAAATGAATGTAAGATTCATGGAACACTACCCACTTGACCTAACGGAAACTTCCCAAACCAAGGCTTAAAGCCCTTCCCTGCCACCCCAGAGCAGCAAGGCAGCAAGCTTGTGATTCCCCCTGGCACGTCGGGGGCCCTGTCCAGAGCCTGCTGGCCCCCGGGGGTCTGTGTGCCTTTGTGAACAGGCTCATTTAGTTCTGGGCACAGGCGCCTGAGGCTGGGCAGGCAGAAAGGAAGCAATTAAGACAGTGGAAACCTACCAGGAAAAAATGCTGTTGGCAGGACAGACTTCACCAGGGTGTGACCTGTGCAGCACACAGAGCCCCCTGCTCAGAGGGGACCCACGCTCAGCTTGACACTCTTCTGTCACCATCTTGAGATTCCTCATGATTTTTTAAACAAAGAAGCTCCACATTTTAATCTTTCACTGGGTCTTGCAAATTGTGTAGCTTGGTTCTGGTTGTTGAAAACTGTAAGGCCTGGGTATTAGATGGATTATGAAAGAAAGGGTCCCCTTGTAGGTGTCTAAACAGGTACTCCATTGATGAAGGTAGAACCACACAGAACTCTGCAAAAAAGCCCTTTTGCATATATGTCTGGGAACCTCTTAGCCTTTTTCTGATTTCAGTATGTATAATCTCCCAGGTCCGAGGCACAGGGAATAACATAACCTAGACCTCCTAGGGCCATTATGAAAATCAAGAGAGAAAAAGCCTGTTAAAAGGTTACAATGTGCCTGGTACCCATAATTCTTATTTCTGGCCACAGTGGAATATCATCAGCCCTGGCTCGGACCTTGGGGTTTCACTGGGTTCCCCTCATCTCCTGGCAACCCCCATTCCACCCTCTGTCTCTCTGAATTTCTAAAGTGTTTTTATTTTAAATATTTACAGATTTTTGTGTTAACCTCATTCTCAGCCTAAGTCATTTTTTGGATTATATTTCTTCTAAAAGACTTGAAGTTTCAAAGTAGACAGGATCAGAGTTCTTGGCAAGCTGGCTAATGTTTAGAAAAAAAAAAAAATCTCTCATCACATTTTCATTATTATAAGAAATTCTTCAGATCTAAACAAAAAAGTAGTTTGACAGTTGATCCCTATCTCACATTCAGATGGACACAGTAATTTGTCCTTGGTTACAAGTTAGACTACAGACAAGAGTTTAACAAAGGAATTCTAGATGAGAGGACGCTGTATTTCCCAAACACAAGCTGGTTTCTTGTCTCTGGTAGAATGCAGAGATAAGGAGGGTCTGACACAAATTCCATGGATTGGTCATGATGTTGGAGGAGCAAGTTTTAAGGCTGTACTTCCACCAGTTACCGTGGGTTCTGTTGAATCAATCCTAAAGCCACTTTCAACTAGGGACTTGCCAAGCTGCTTCCAAAGTTCTTTTCCCATGTGGTTTATTACCAACTGTTAGGATTGCCAGACTGAGCACATAAAATAAACAAGGGATAACTTTTTTAGTGTGTGTTCTAAATGTTTAATCTGGCGACTCTAACCTAGATCACCCACTAGGGATTCTTCTCAGTGGTAAGAAGCCAACCCTAGCTTGTTCTGAGGATGGTAGAAGTAAAATGTTTGGTATAATTGTTGGTTTCCTGTGCTGTGATCAGAAAGGAAAGAATACATTTAATAAACATAGGCAGGTGCCTTCACAGCAACATAGCTTCATAGCATCTTCCCAAGAATCCCAGAAAACACATCACTGTCCCTGTCTTTATAATGAGGAAACTGAGGCTTACATAGGTTAGTTTAGCTAAGTCCTATAAACATGGAGACCTGCAACTGAATCCAGTTCTAGGTCCTGACCTTGTTACTGCACATCACAGGTGTAGGGCCGGCCAGTGAGCACGTCTGTTGATATGTTTCTGAGTATGTGGTGGCTTTACAGTAGCCTGTGTCCCAACCCTCGCTGCCCATGTACCAGCTCTGGTGGGACAGCCGGCAGCTGGCTGACCTCTCTAAGCCTCAGTTTCCTTATCTGTAAGTTAGAAACAGCTCCTACACCTCAGTTTGCTACAAGGATTGAATGACATCCTTTTTCTTTCTCTTTCTCTTTTTGTATAAGTAAAATGCTGAGCACTTGTCTGCCACATAGCACATGCCCTGTCTTTTTAAGAGCCACAGGAGTTTCTAATTTATTGTCTTGTGAAGGAGCAGAGTGGTCCAGGGCAGCTAGAAACCAATGTATGCTCACACCGGAACCCCCAAGAAGGAGCTTCATCTGATTAAGAGGAAGTGGGGTGTCCCTCCTTCTCCCAGAATGGATGGGGGGCATCCCTAGCTTCTATAATCCTTTCAGTTCTCACTTTCCACTCCAAAAAGGCGACTGCCTGATTTGGCTTGAGGTGCAATCAAGACCTGATTAAATGGGGTGGGGAGGAAATCCCCAGAATGGAAAGACCCTCTGACTTGGGAGGGGAGGGAAGAAGTCTGGTCCAGCCCGCCTGGCTTTTCCGACCCCTCCCCCTCCTCTCTCCACCCAGCTTCCCAGTTCCCTCCTCTCCTTCCTCCTCCTTCCCTGCTGCCGTTCCTCTTAAACCTGGAGTCCTGAGAACCAGCCAGCCAGCCTCTGGTCCTCTCGATCTAGCATCACCTCAACGAAAGGCCCCTGGTAAGTCTTTAAGGTCACTGGGCCCTGTTTCCTGCATCTACCAACTCAGGGTGGGACCAGACTAACTCAGGTCTCTTAACCAGCTGGCAGGGTTTGGTCCGAAGGGGTAGAAAGTGAGGCAGGCACTTTATTTTGGCTATTATGAAACCGTCTCAGTCTCTGAGCAGTTTTATTAAAAATGGTTTGCAGTTATCAGTGGTGGCATTAGAATCGGGTGGATCCGAGCCCTAGGTTTTTTGCCTTGGCATATGATTGACTAAGAATGAGATTGACCGCTTGTTTCCCTCTTTCTCCAGCTGCTCCCAAGCCCTCTATCCTGTAACAGAGCTCGTCAAGGGTTGAGATTTTACTATGAACCTTTTAGCTAGGATTGCAAATGGGGCATCAGGGGCTTCCCTAGCAGTCCAGCGATTGAGATAACATGAGTCCACTGCAGAGGGTGCAGGTTTGATCCCTGGTCAGGGAGCTAAGATCTCACAGGCTGGGCAGCACAGCTGGGGAAAAAAAACGTGTCAAACTCAATGAAGTTTGAAAAATAAAAATCGGGCATTAGGAACACCTTGTGTGGTTTAAGGAACCTTTGTTGGATGTTGGGCTTCTCAGGTGGGCTTGCATGCCCTGTTTTAAAACTCTGCTAAAAATGACTGGAGTCTGATTTTGTAGCTCTTAAAAAATTTTTTTTTTTTTTTTTTTAAACTAAGTGGTATCTTTGCTATTAGAGGACAGCTACAGACAGTAGTTGGTTTGGTTTAAGAAACACTGAGTGATAACACTGTTCAGTCTGGTTATCTGCAATCTGTTCTTTGTGGTTTAATCCAGTTTTTTACTAAACCAGATTATGTTGTTCAGGCATCAAGTCTTGTCCAGTCTTTGCAATCCATGGACTGAAGCACACCAGGCCTCCATGTCCCTCACCATCTAAAATCAGATTATCTAGTTTTAAAAAAGCAACCTTTCTTCACCCCAGAAACTAAGTTTAGTAGAATCAATGAGTGGCCACCATAATTACAAATTCCAAAACCTCAAGTTAAGCTGGCAAAAGCCTTCCCTTTTCTCCTTTCCTCTCCTTCCTTGTTTTCTGTCCCTTCATTTTGAAACTAGAGAAGTTAGGCAGAGTCGTCCAGGTGTAGGCTTGGAGTCATATCTGCTACTTTCTTGCTGAGTTTAAATGAAATCTCTTTTAAATGTCAGTTTTCACATCTGTGTAACAGGGCTGGTGATAATAGCAGAACCTGTAGAGAGGTTTTAGCCCAGTCTCTGAAGCCTAATAATGTTCAGTGAGTGTGAGCATTTCTTTTTAGGGATTGAATGGAGGTCCCTACTCTGTCTGTATAACTGCTGGGTCAGCCTTGGAAGGGGCTTCCCAGCTGGCTCAGTGATAAAGAATCCGCCTGGCAATGCAGGAGATGCAGGCTCCATCCCTGGATCAGGAAGATCCCCTGGAAGAGGAAATGGCAACCCACTCCAGTATTCTTGCCTGGAAAATCTCATGGACAGAGGATCCTGGGCTACAGTCCATGGGGTCTCAGAGAGTCGGACATGCCTGAGTAACTAAACAGTGAGGGCCTCAGAAGGGTCTCCTGAAACTAGCCTACTGGGCTTCCTCAGCCTCTTTGACCTTCTTTCCTGTTTTAAATTGTAGATTGTTATCTCTTTTCTTGAAAACCTCCCTGTGTTCATATTATGTGTTCATTCTGTTCCTCTGTTCCTGTGGTTCTCAAGTCATTTATTAAACGGATTGCTGGGTCCCACCTTCAGCCCTTCTGGTTCTGTAGGTCTGGAGTGGGGCCCCAGAATTTTCATTTCTAACACATCCTTAGATAGTGCTGATGCTGCTGGCCAGGGGGTTGTAAGAACTACTGTTGTTTTCTCATGCTTGACAACCTCTAATATCCCTTTACCTGGGAATTAGTGGAGAGAAATTTACTGTTAGAATTCCTTAGTTATACAGTCAAGAAGGTAATGAACTGGATTCGTCATTGAAGGCCAACTTCCCAGATAACTGAAAGAAACATGATTTTTTTTTTTTAAATTAAAAAAGGGTGATGTGAAGCCTATCTGGCCAGTGAAAAAATGCTCTAAGTAAACTGATAATATATCTTAAACCGCTAACCACCAAAGTGTTGACCAACACTGATATCACAGTTGAGGAAATTAGTGCTTATGTTCTGCATCCAAGATCCTCCTAATCATACCATGGTTAAGCAAGCTGTCAGGGCTTCCCAGGTGGCCCTCGTGGTAAAGAATCTGCCTGCCAATGCAGTAGATGCAGGTTCGATCCCTGGGTCTGGAAGATCCCCTGGAGGAGGAAATAACACCACTCCAATATTCTTGCCTGGAAAATTCCATGGACAGAGGAGCCTGGTGGGCTACAGTCCATGAATCACAAAGAGTCTGACATGATTGAGCAGACATACACACATCCTAAAAGACCAGATCCACCCGGAATGCTTTAGTAGTTGTGTTGACACCTGTTACACCTTTTAACAAACATTAAATACACTTTTCCTGGCTGTTCTAATCATTGCCATGGCCCATTCCTTCAGTTTAGTGCAAAACTTTGACAGCCACGTCAGCTCTCCAACAAGCACAGATAAGGAAGTGGCTTATCACCAACCTCTGTGCAGGCAATTCCAGAAGACTGGCAAACGTTTCTAATTTACACCAGTTCCTAATGACAGTAAATCTTTAGTTTGCACAGAGCACAGTATTAAATAGAGCTCCCAGCTGTGACAACTCGCTTGGATTCTCGGAGGCCCCTTAGGCTGCCTGATAGACTTTATCTTGAGTGTTCAACAGGTATTAACTATAGCTTTTTTATATTTGCATACGTATTTAATGAGACTTCCCTGGTAGTTCAGTGGTAAAGAATCTGTCTGCAATGCAGGAGACCTGGGTTCAGTCCCTGGGTTGGGAGGATCCCCTGGAGAATGGATTGGCAACCCACTGCAGTATTCTTGCCTGGAGAATTCCATGGCCAGAGGAGCCTGGTGGGCTACAGTCCATGGGGTCACAAAGAGTCAGACATGACTGACAGACTAAACAACAGCATACATTTAATAAAACATGGATTTTCAGTTATGCTTATGTGTGGGTGAGAAGACTCCAGTCCCAGGTTATTTCCTAAAGAGCTTAATTTTTGTCTTGGTGACATTTGACACTCATTTCCATGGGTCATTGTGCTTTTCAGATAAGGGAGAGCTTTAGCATTGAAAAAAAAAGGAAAGTTTGAGGCTTGGCCTTTTTTTTTTTTTTAAACTGTTCTACAAACCTAGGGATGCTCCCACACCAAACACTGACAATTACCATCTTCAAGGGATCTCTTTCAGTGATTGGTTTGCTCCAGAACGGCCAGCAACCACCGTTTGCTAATTGCCTGAACTCCCTTGCCCTCCAGCCTCAGCACAGCAGGTGGCTGATTGTAACTGTGGGCAAGTCCCCAGCTAGGCACAAACAAGGGGCACATGTCTGCTGGGGGTGGCTGTTTCCACACAACTGCTCCAGCACACGCAAAGGATGGCCTCAGTTTTGCCAGCCACGTGGCTGTCTCAGAAAGGGGTGAGGTTGGCACATTCCTCCAGGGCTTGTGAGATCAGGAAAGAAAAACAAAAGCCCGTGAAAGAGGGTTCTTGGGAATGCCAAAAGGAATCATCAAGGCAAAAGGAGCCGCCAGTGGCTAAACGGTAACGGTGGGTCCTGGGCCACTTCCTTTCAGAAAGCTGTCAGAATCCGGACCTGGAATACCCGATGACGGGGGCAGGGGCGGGGGTTTAGCCTAAGTCATCAGATAAAACGCAGCATTCTTCATTGTAGCATCTGAATTCCTGTTGAAAGGATGAAGAATAGCAATTTCTGGTTTGTTACCAATAAGTAGAAAGTCCTGTAGATTTATGGGCATTGTCTCTGGCTGGAACTTGAAAAAAGCAGTCCCTCCTGGCAGTTCTAGTCAAGTAAGTCTTTAAAATAACGCTTCCACTGCATGAGGCTCAAGAACGTCCACACAGAGTGAGTGTGTTTACTCCTGGGGAGAGGCAGAGACATCTCCGTCCAGGCTTGCTTACATCCAGCTGGTTAGGGGCCCTCTCTGGGGATTCTGAGGTCACTCCTCATTCATATAAACCCAGCCTCCCGCCCCTGCCTGCCTGCCTGTCTGTCAGCCCCGGGAGGCGAGGGGCCTTCTGTGCTCTAGCCAGACCTGGGCCTCCCCGGCTCTTCCCCCACCCACTCACAGGACCCATGTGGTCAGCTCCAAGGCAAATTCCCCAGCTGCGGTTCTTCAGAGAGTGAACAAATAAGCATTCAGCTACTGTCAGTCCACTTACACTTGAAATCCTGCCTGGTTCTAAACTCTGAAAATGATCAGGATGAACTTGAAAGTAATGCCCTGGTGTTTCTAACACTTGCCCTCGAACTGGCACTGGACTTGCTCACGAGCACCCTACCTTTCACCCACTAGTCATATTTGACTTAGTTTTTGATGTGAATTATATCACCCAGATCACTGGATGTGAATTATGTCACCGGATGGCACCACCCTTATGGCAGAAAGTGAAGAAAAACTATAGAGGCTCTTGATGAAGGTGAAAGAGAAGAGTGAAAAAGTTGGCTTAAAACATTCAGAAAACTAAGATCATGGCATCTGGTCCCATCACTTCACGACAAATAGATGGGGAAACAGTGGAAACAATGACAGACTTTATTTTTGGGAGCTCCAAAATCACTGCAGATGGTGACAATTAAAAGACACTTGCTCCTTGGAAGAAAAGCTATGACCAACCGAGACGGCATATTAAAAAACAGAGGCATTACTTTGCCAACAAAAGTCTTATCTAGTCAAAGCTATGGTTTTTCCAGTAGTCCTGTATGGATGTGAGAGTTGAACTATAAAGAAAGTTCAGCGCTGAAGAATTGATGCTTTTGAACTGTGGTGTTGGAGAAGACTCTTGAGAGTCCCTTGGACTGCAAGGAGATGCAACCAGTCCATCCTAAAGAAGATCAGTCCTGAATATTCATTGGAAGTTCTGATGCTGAAGCTATAACTCCAGTACTTAGGCCACCTGTTGCAAAGAACTGACAAAGACCCTAATGCTGGGAAAGATTGAAGGCGGGAGGAGAAGGGGATGACAGAGATGGTTGGAAGGCATCACCGACTCAATGGACATGAGCTTGAGTAAGCTCTGGAAGTTGGTGATGGACAGGAAGGACTGCCGTGCTGCAGTCCATGGTATCACGAAGAGTAGGACACGACTGAGTGACTGAACAGATAATCACCAGGAAGAATTCGTAAAACATGTATGAATGGTTTAAAAAACAGATTAGAAGTTGCACAGACACGTAACCACACCCAGTGAGGAATATTGCCAGGACCCCACCCCATGCCCGTTGTGTACCAGTGCCCCCCCTTTCCCAGTAAACATTGTCTCTTTCCCCGGTTGTACTCTGACTCTATGGAACTTATTTTCTTGTTTTGCTTTATATTGTGTCACCTGTGTATGATCCTCTGTATTCATTTTGCTTGCTTTCGAACATATATACAGGGGATGGTGATGTATATATTACTTTGAGTCTTGATTTTTCGCTTAATGTTTGTGAGATTCACCATATTGTGTGAAGCTAAACTGTATTTTCTTTGCTATATGGCATTCTATTATGAATACTATAATTTTATCATTTCTACTGTCATGGGATATTTGGGTTGCTTTCTTTGTCTTACTGCAGAAAATGCTGTTATAAACTTTATTCTTTTGTGTAAGTTTCTCTAGAGGTGTACCTAGGAAAAGATCTTTGGGTCGTGGGGTATGCAGATTTCCAAAATGATCATATCAAGAGTTTTCCACCATGGATGAATGGGAGTTCCTACTGCCAAACATCTTGGATGGGAGTTCTTATTGCCAAACATCTTGACGTAACCTCTGTGCAGTCTGGTACAAAGTGGTAATCCATTAAAGGTTCCCCTGAGTTCCTGTAAAGGCGAACACTTGATTCTGCCTGTTGGCCTTCTGGGTTTCTACTTGTGTACTGCTTGTTGAGAGATGCAAGCCCTTTCACTGCTGGGGCGTCCATCTCAGCCATCTTTGTATCTTCTTGGTCGTCTAGTGTCACAGCCAGCTCCTCAGCTCAGTCACCTCCTTGCTGGTGGTAACTTGTTAAGAGGTTTCCTGTACTAAATACATTCTTTCAGAAAAGTGATACTATGTATTCACGGGAAAGGATGTTTTGCAATAGCACAAAGGAACAGATTTGGAGGATTGGTAGGCACCTTCTCAAACACAAAGAAATAAGGCTCTGTTTTTTCCTGAGAGTAATCTTTTGGAATGGTCCAGATATGTTTCTCATTTAATCATGCCCTACTGACACTTTGCACTGTAAATAAATTATCTGAAACTGGAAACCAAGTTGAACTGAGACGTATACATGCTCTTCTAATAGTTTATATCAGAAATTGCAAAGTAATGGTCATGGTCTGCTGGTATGTATGTTTTATAGGACATGCACAATGTTTTACTTTTTATTTTGACTTTTTTTTTTTTTTTCTGATTGAGGCAATCTTTTGAAATTCAGATGCTCTAGGTAAAAATCTGAGATTTTTGCCCCTTTTCAAAACAAGTGTAATCATTATTAAGCAGGACTGGATCTGTATTCCCATGTGACACAAAAGACCTGGATCTGAGCAGTGTGTCCCCATCAGCAGTGGTGTCTGTTTCCTCAGTATCCAGTCTTCTTTTCTCCATACTAGTAGAATTTTTCACTATGCATGTGGCTGCCCAAATAAAGACTTACATATCCCAGTGTCCCTCGCAGTTAGCAGGAGCCTTGCGATTATTCTGGCCAGTGGGAATAGGGGAGGTGGGCAGCTTTCAGGTTCTGCCTGTAACAGAATGGGCATGTCCTCCTTTATTCTTTTTCCCCTACCTGATGGCTAAAATGTGAGTATGGTGATGGGCTATCTTGGATCGCATGAAGGATAGCAGCACCCCAGAAATGGTGAAGCAACAGGAGAAGAGATTGGACCCCTGAATACTTCATGTTATTCCAGCTCTGACTTTTATATCAAGAGAAATTAACCAAAGTGTTGATCTCTGTCTCACACAGTCAAATCTGTATTCCAAGTAATACTTCAGGTGGGCAACGTTCTCTTCCTCACACTCCCCATCAGGCCCCACTGTCCCCGTCTGCTGCTGAGTTTGACTTGCCCTTCTCAGCTGGCTTACGCAGATGGATTTCTAGTGCCTCTATCCCGTGGCTCCTAGTAGACACTTGCATCTGAGATGCTTTTATATTCTAACATCTTGATAGTCTAAGGATGACAAAAGAGAAAATTTCTTCAAGTCTAAAAGACGCAATTAGAAGTTTTAGGGTTGGATTATCAGTAGTTTTATAAGAATCCAGGTGAGAGTTTTTCAACCTCAACGCTATTGACAATTGGGGCAAGATAATTCTTTGTTGCTGGTGCCTGTCCTATGTATTGTAGCCTGTATAGTAGCATCCTGGCGTCTGCTCAGTGGCTGCCAGTAACACTTCCTTCCCCAGGTGTGACCAAATATCTTAAGACATTGCTAAATATCCCCTGAGGAGCAAAGTTGCCCCAGTTAAGAACCACTAATTGAAAGTCGATTTCTTTTTTAATCTTTTTTTAAAAATTAGTAGGCTTTATTTTTTAAGGGTAGTTTTTGGTTTATACAAGAGTTGAACAGAAAATCCAGAATATATATATATGTATATATATATATATATATATATATATATTTATATTTATCTTCTCTCCTCCCCTCTCCCTTCTCTTCAGTTTCCCCATCAGTAACATCTTGCATTAGTGTCGTACATTTGTTTTAAATTATCAATATTGATACATTACTAGTTCAAGATTGCTGGGAGAAATATCAATAATCTCAGATATGCAGATGACACCACCCTATGGCAGAAAGCAAAGAAGAACTAAAGAGCCTCTTGATGAAAGTGAAAGAGGAGAGTGAAAAAGTTGGCTGAAAGCTCAACTTTCAGAAAACTGAGATCATGGCATCTGGTCCCATCACTTCATGGCAAATAGTTGGGGAAACAGTGGAAACAGTGGTTGACTTTATTTTGGGGGGCTCCAAAATCACTGCAGATGGTGATTGCAGCCATGAAGTTAAAAGACACTTACTCCTTGGCAGGAAAGTTATATCATAAAAAGCAGAGACATTACTTTGCCAACAAAGGTCCGTCTAGTCAAGGCTATGATTTTTCCAGTAGTCATGTATGGATGCAAGAGTCGGACTATAAAGAAAGATGAGTGCTGAAGAATTGATGCTTTTGAACTGTGGTGTTGGAGAAGACTCTTGAGAGTCTGTTGGACTGCAAGAAGATCCAACCAGTCCATCCCAAAGGAGATCAGTCCCGAGTGTTCATTGAAAGGTCTAATGTTGAAGCTGAAACTCCAATACTTTGGCCACCTGATGTGAAGAACTGACTCATTTGAAAAGACCCTGATGCTGGGAAAGATTGAAGACGGGAGGAAAAGGGGACAACAGAGGATTAGATGGTTGGATGGCATCACCAGCTCAATGGATGTGAGTTTGAGTAAACTCCAGGAGTTGGTAATGGACAGGGAGGCCATGGGTTTGCAAAGAGTCAGACATGACTGAGCGACTGAACTGAACAGAAAGTTCATAGTCACATTATGACTCTGTGTTGTACTGATTCTATAGCTTTTGACAAATGCATGTCATATATCCATGATTGCAGTATTATTCAGAATAGTTTCATGGCCCCCCAGATCCTTTGTGCTCCACCTATTCAAGTGTATTCCTTTTAAAGTAATCTAAACTCTCCTTAAAATGATCCCTAAGCCTATTAATGCTCATTTTTGTTGCTTCTCAGTGATTGATTAGTACCCAAAAGAAGTCTTAATGAATGAATATTCATTGTTATTTAGGATGCAGGCTCATGATTAACCTTTGGTAATTTATTGATTTATTCAGTCATCATTTCCAGATATATAACATCACATCTTAGAACTGGGGTAGGTTCTGATCGTGCATAGTTAAAATTACTTTTGAAAATGTGTTGGGAAGGTGACCTGTCACAGACCAAAATTCATCAGGTAGTATTTTTCTCCATTTGAAACACTTAGCTGTTTCTTAAGTTAAGCGCTTAAATACACAGGTTTCTTATGATTAGTGAGCATGTATTAAATGCTTAAATACTACAATAGAAAAGTCTCAGTATGTTGAGAAGCTGGTGCTTTATGGACATAGGAACTAAAATCATCTTAAAGGGAAGCAACTTCAAACCTTCCATTTCACACTTATTATCAACAATGAGCTTTTGAATAGAATGATGGATAGAATTTCCCCCTTATTTCTTCCCCCTTTCTCCTCTCTTTTGGCTGAATACATTTGCATAACTTAAAAGCAATATCATGAAATAGAGAACAAACAATAACCAAGGTGGCAGATGGGAGGGTGGGCTGGATGGGGAGATTGGAACTGACACAAATGTACTACAATGTATAAAATAAATGACTAATGAGAACCTACTGTACAGCACAGGGAATTCTATCCAATATTCTGTGGTGACCGAAATTGGAAGGAAATATAAAATTAGAGTGTGTGTGTGTATATATATATATGTATGACTGATCCACTTTACCATACAACAAGAAACTAACAACATTTTAAAACAACTACTCTAGTAAAAATTAATTTTAAGAATTAACACAAATTTTTTTTTTAATGCAACTCCATCCTATGACACTTGTGTCTACATGCTCGGATGGAGTATACACATGATACATATTTGCTAAATGAATGAGTGAATTTGGGGTAAATAGCAGCTTCCCTTCTACTCTAGTGAGGTCTTGATCACCACAAAATTAACTCTAATCCAAATAAATAAGTAAATGCAAGGTTGAATTCTTGAAACTCATCATGCAGTTCACATGAATCCAGAAGATAACACACTTGTGGATGGTGGTGATGATTAATAACAAAAGGTATTATCTTTAGCCTGTCACTTCAGAACATATACATGTATTTGCCCTTGACAAAAAAATTCATAAGCCAGCCTCTTTGAAAAGGAAATGGGATTTGAAGGACAGAGGATATAAGAAATGATTAAGAAAAATAAATATCATTGTGGGAGTTGACAGATGACCTTTCCTTTGATTAAATTGGACTGTGGTATATTTTCGTTTTCAGGAAGCCCAAACCGGTTTCCCCAGATTGTCAATGTGATCATACTGCTCAGATTTCAAATGAATGGAGAGATTTATCCTTATGTAAGAACGGGAGCCAAGTGACTTTTCATTTCCTGGAGTGATTTGTAAAGCCGGATCTTTCACCTTTAGGGAGGGCCACAAGCCTGGTTTTGTAGCATTGACAGGTGCAGATCATTCTGTCTTCCAGCTAGGTGATACTCTGTCTGTTCTCACTGAAAGATGGTAAATTTATGTAGAGGTTGCTCAGTGGGTTCACTTGATTGCCCTGTGGCCTGGTGGAGAAACTTTGACAAAACCAGTAAACAAACCTTCTATAAACACTGAAGGAGAACCACTCACACCACACCTCATCAGGTGACAGGACAGAGCAGTTTCTAATCCAGCACAGTGCAAGCCGGGCCAAACAAAACCAGCCAGCACGCCATGTTTGGTTCCGCAGTTTGACCTGTGACATTAGATCTAGGAGGACTGGATGAATGCTTTGGGAGGAGATTGATCTTGACTTCAATGTTTCGTCCTCCACTTGCAAGTTCATCTCTTCCAACATCACAATTCACACTGGGGCAAACCTCAGGGAAGCAAATGTAAAAATGCTCGAGTGATGGCGTTTGGAACTATCGGTTCAGAGGTTTCATCTGTAAGTAGGGGTGAGGGCGAAGGGGGAGCTCTGCCTTGCCAGAGATGAGAATACTGTCTGGGCTTTCTAGGACACTGCTCTGGGAATCGGTCAGGGAATCAGGTGATAGAATACTGTAATTATTCTATTGGTGGGTCTTGGCCTTTGACGCCTTCTGGCTCCTCCTCCTAATAGCTGTGAGACATGAACAAGAGGCTCAGCCTCGCTGAACCTCACACTCTTACCTGTGAAGTTGGTGTTTAGTCACTAGGTTGTGTACGACCCCTCTTCCCACCCCCATGGACTGTAGCCCACCAGGCGCCTCTGTCCATGCGATTTCCCAAGCAAGAATACTGGGGTGGGTTGCCATTTCCTTCTCCCGGGAATCCTCCCGATCCAGGGATCAAACCCATGTCTCCTGCATTGTCAGGCAGATTCTTTACCACTGAGCCACCTTGGAGGGCCCGTCCCTCCACCCCAGCCCCCCACTCCCCACCCCCCGCCAGCCGTAAAGTAGTCTGGCTAAATAATAGTACTTAGCACATGGGAAGAGTTGTGATGGGACTTTCACGAGGTGAACAGTGCCCTCCAAGTGCTTTCCACGGCACCTAGCTCTTGGTAACCTCAACAAAGGGTGCGTGTATGCTAAGTCACTTCAGTCGTGGCCAACTCTTTGTGACCCTATGTATACCGGAGTGGGTTGCCATGCCCTTCTCCTGGGGATCTTCCCAACCCAGGGATCAAACCCGTGTCTCTTATATCTCCTGCATTGACAGGTGGGTTCTTTACCACTAGCACCAGCTAGGAGGCCATAGCTAGTGGTAAAGTTATGAAGAGGTGGAAAGGAAGAGGAAGAGTTACCAGTATTGTGTTTGAGAAATGCCAGGGTGGTCAGGATTTTGCTCTTTAATGCACTTACTTAAGCTCCACTGGATTCTTTTGAGAGTCATGTCTGTTTCAGCGGAAACTGCTTTCTTAAATACCTGGAGCCATTTAAGAGTATTTTGTATCATACAGCACATCACGAACTATGACTGAGTCATGCTCCCTGTTCTCCCTTGCGTTAAGTTCCTTCAAGACCACACCCTTCTCTTTGGACAGCCACGATTTTGCCTGTTTCTTTTTCTTTCTTTCTTTTTTAAGTTTTGTTCTCAAAAGTCATTGTTTTTGATCAAGATATTGTTGATTTGAAATATTATACATTTCATGTGTATAACATAATGATTCACAGTTTTTAAAGATTGTATTCCATTGATGGTTTTTTATAAAATATTGCCTATGTGCCCCAAATTTTGCCATTTTAAAATGAGCTGGTGTTTCACAAGGTACATTTTAGTTAACTTGATACAATTTGAGGGACATCTTGGGTTTCATTGGGCTTGTGGCTCAGCTGGTAAAGAATCCGACTGCAATGCAAGAGACCTGGGTTCGATCACTGGGTTGGGGAGATCCCCTGGGAAGGGAAAGGCTACCCGCTCTAGTATTCTGACCTGGAGAATTCCATGAACTGTGTAGTTCATGAGGTCGCAAAGAGTCAGACACAACTCAACCACTTTCACTTAGGTTTCATTAGAAGCACATTTTTCAAGTCATCTTCTGATGTCCACAGATGGCCAACTTTGTTCATTTTATTCCAGAAAGTGGTAGGGAAGTAATAGAAAGGTCTACACACATCTTTTTATTGCAATAATATATATTACGAAAAAGTGGTAATACTGTGTGAATGCTTTTAGAATAACTAGTGTCCCTATGTTGTGAATATTATGTAGACACTAAAGATAATTATGAGGGTGCTATAGGAACATGGAGAAAGTATATAATGACATTTGAAACATGCTATATAAAAACAATATGAAATATGCACAATTATAGTAATACTTTTGTAATAAAATAGATACATATAGGAAATACACAATGAAGACAGCTGTGAGTTTGTAAGGAAACTGAGATTATGGCAATTTAACATTATTTTAATTTTCTTTGGTCTTTGTAAAAGCCTTAGAAATCTCATCAGATGGCTTGGTTGTCCATTTGGGCACTGTCTTTAGTTAAAGTCTGTCGCCTTCCGTCTGCTGACAGTAACATCTGACACAATCCAGTGTACTATCGTTGGGCTTCCCAGGAGGTAAATCAGTGGTAAAGAACCCACCCGTCAATGCAGGAGACGTGGGTTCGGTCCCTGGGTCAGGAAGATACCCTAGAGAAGTAAATGACATCCCACTCCAATATTCTTGCCTGGGAAATCCGCGGGCAGAAGAGCCTGGTGGGCTACAGTCCATGGGGTCACATGTCACAAAGGAGTCGGACAACAGCAAATGTGCTATAATTGTTACTTTTCAGATTTCACCTGATGACCAGCTTGGATAATCATTTAAGTAACAGCAATTGACATACTGTATTACTTTTCTTTTTAGTGATGAAAATGCCAGGAAAGATTTAAAGACACTTCCAGCTTTTCCAACCAAAACTCTGCAGGAGCATCCCTCCCTTGCTTACTGGTAAGCTGAGTCAGGATGGCCCATGACCCCATTGCCATAGCCTCCATTGAGAACTACATGCTCCTCAGGAGACTGCAAGAAATATAAGTGAGGGAAATGTCGAATTGCCTATAATATGTGTCAGACTAATAAGAAGTAGACCTTGATCCTTCTAGTGACAAGGTCTTGTTAAAGCTCTCTGGAGACTGTCATCCCAAGACTTGTGTCATATGTGGAGAGTAGCCATTTGCCTTTCCATTCAAGTGCATAAAAGATTTATAGAGAGTGCTGTTAAGTGAATCATGCTTAGTATATGTGCAGTCACTGTGTAACACAGCCCTCATCTGGAGGAGTACAATGCAAGTGGTATAAAAGACAGATTTCCTTGAACAGAGGTGTTTGTAATGAACAGAAACAACCTGAATGATCAGAGGTTTCATCTACAGCCAGAAGTCATTGTCTATTTTGAGTTGTTTTCTTTGTCTGTGTTTTAATGAACCCATAGTACCCATCTCCCATGCAACATTTTTCCTAAAGAAGTATGTTTTCTCCCCTTAAACTACTTACGTTCCCTTTAAATATATTTTGCTCGGTTTAAGGCTGTGAATCCTGGAGATGGTTTTCCTTTCCACTAAAAAACTGGTTACAAAATAAATATTCACCATGAATGAGCTATAATATGAAAGTTGGAATATTTCCCAAGTCAATAATGAGAGTGAGTGCTGAGGCTACATTGCATCCTGAATCTGGAAGCTTTTAAATGAATCATTGTTAAGTGATAGTTTCTTAAGAGTAAAAAGCAAAGACCTATTACTGTTGATTATTGGTTATATAGAGATAAAAACATTTATTCTTCTCAGTTATACTTCAGATGTGACTAACAAGCTACCAGTCTGAAAGGATGGTAAATAACTGAATGGTGTCAAAGTTGATCAGAGTTCACCCATTTTTCCCCTTTCTAGTCAAAAAGTTTTATCCTAAGACAATAATGAAGGGCTTTCTCCTAAGGTATTATGTGCAAGAGTCATGAGAGTAAAGTATTTTAGATTGAACACTCACTCAGAAGCATCTTTAATTCTTTCTAAATCTTAGCAGTTTAAGGAAAATGTCTATAATACCTTTCACCTGCTAATCTCTTTAAAAGCTTTTAATTTCCCCAGCAAGTCTCTCTAGCATTTGATAATGTTATTTTGTATTTATTATATTCCATCAGTTATGGGAGAAAATATTAGTTTTTCACTTGATGAATTTATATTATTTTATATTATTGATATTATGTCTATCAATAAGATATCAATAATATCAAAACATTGATATTTTTTCTAATAACTTAAAGTTTTAAAAATTTACACATAAGTAAGTTATATAAAATTGTAAGCAGTCAAGACAAGGTAGTCAAATGTCTGAGGTTCAAGAGTCTGTGTCCTACAAAAACAAAAGTCAACCAGCTTCTGTCTCCTGAACAAGTTCATCTAGGCCTTCTTTCTCAAGTATTTTCAGTGGCTACCTGAAAATCTTGAAATAGAATCTATACTTCATACAGTCATATATTGCTGTACTTTTCATTTCCTTGTTTTACAGTGAGGACAGAGTAATTGAACATTATTTGAAAATCAAAGGTCTGACTCGGGGTCAAGCTGTCGTTCAGTAAGTATCTTTCTGAAGATATAGTTGTAATGTCTTCTGTTTGAGAAAGTCATCCGAAATGATTTCTGTTGTATAGTTTGTGTGCATATAGTACCTGGCTAGAAGTATCTTACCATGAATTACAAAACTTCATGGGCTATTCTGTACTTTGGTGTCATCAATTCAGATGCCTGCCAATGTCAGGCAGGTAACAAAAATGAGATTGTGGTGACTGTGGTGAATTAGAGAGCTTTTGACCTGGCTGGAGACAAGGCTACTCAGCCTCAGCATTCAGGCATAATGTTGCCAAATCTTCTAATGTTTTTCAAGAAAAAAAGGAAATTACAATTTTTAAATCCTAATTTTTTTCTTTTTTATTTATTTTAATTGGAGGCTAACTACTTTACATTAAATCCTAATTTTAAAAATTACAAAGTAATGTTAAGAAATTTTAGTACAATGTGGGGCAGACAGTACCTGTCTGGAGGCCATGTTTGGTCGCCTGGTTGGCGACTCTATTTTGGGTGGAATACACAATGTTGGGTTGGATAATCTGTTTCTTTGTGGTACAAACAGCAGACCGTAATGATAGATTTCTACATTTTAGATGTACAGAGTATCCGTTATTTATTAAGAACAGTTCACAAGCTACATTAAAGTTTTTAAATTATAAAAACTAAATTTGCAATTTTTAAGTTGTAAAAACTAATATAGCATTTTTACTATATTAATTGTGGAATAACTTTTATCATGATAGAAGGTGTTTTTTTGGTGTATTTTTGTAAATCTGCCAAATATAGCGCAAATCATGTGAGAAGTGAAATAAGGACTTGGTGATCACTATTCCCCTGCCAGGTATAGATTCCTCCCACATCCCTGCTCTTGCACTCATCGTCTTTTTATCACAGTATACCTGCTGTGATCTTCAAGGCAGAAATCAGAAGTTAGCAGTTCCAAAGCTGAATCCCTGATTTGTGCCCATCTTCTGAACTGGAAAAGAAAAAGGAACGGCAATTTCCATGAATAATTTTAGGTTAGGTTAGTGAGCATATTATGAGCTGTTCTTGATTAAATGCAGTATCTTCTTACTTCCTTTGATCATTATCGTTATGGCTCCAAGTAAGAGACTCAGTAGTTAAGGCTCTAGACTGTGGATTCCAACTCACTTTGTGTGAGAATCCTGGCTGTGCAGTGTACTTGCTACCTGGCCTTGGCACATCTATTTAACTGTTTATATTCACTTACATGTAGACCTTTTACTTTGAAAAATGATCACGTTTATTGATTACAAGGTCCAGAGCCACTGATCTTCAAAATGTTATTAAACAACCCACTTGTATCATACCAGAGTCTCAGTTTTTTGTGGGCAGAAAGGAAAGCTTACACAATTTAGTCCACTCCGTAAACTCTTAAGGGCTGCCCTCGTGGCCCAGTGGTAAAGAATCTGCCTGCTAATGCAGGAGATGCGGGTTTGATCCCTGGGTCAGGAAAATCCCCTGGAGAAGGAGATGGCAACCTATTCCATGTTTCTTGCCTGGGAAATCCCATGGACTGAGAAGCCTGGCAGGCTACAGTCCATGGGGTCACGAAAGAGTCAGACACAACTGAGCAACTAAACAACAACAACATAAAGTCTTAAAAGAATAAATACTTGTTGAACTAAAAATAACAAGAGGTGTATAATCACTGTAACTTTTTTGAGGGAGTACATATATTTAAAAATCAGGTTTACATATAATAAAACTCACTCTTTTAAAGCATATATTTCTAAGAGGTTTGACTTAATTTCTGAAAGTGTACCACCATCAATATATAGATTACCATTATGTTTACTTATTATGAGCAAGACTCAAAAGTTGATTCTAATGTCTTGCATCATTAAGTGCTAGTTTAAAAATATACTTGCAATTTGTGTTTATAATAAAGTATAATATGTTTCTGAGCCATAGAAATTTTAACATGCAGGAAATAATATTTCCTCTAGCTTTTTGAAATTAAATTTTTGTTAACAACCTTCTAACATTTGAGTAAGGTAAAATGTATTACTCCCTAGAGTGGTTTATTCTATTTCTGCCTTTAGTTAAAGATGTGGTTTTAATGAGTAAAGTAGATACAAATGGTGTTTCTTTAGATCACTTTTCCCAAAAGGGCCCTCTAACTAATTTAATAAAAGGTTATAACATACATTCATTTTTCATAGGTATATGAAAATAGTAGAAGCTCTGCCAACCTATGGAGTCCATTATTATGCAGTAAAGGTAAATACTTTTATATGACAAAGCTTTCATCATGACTGTGTTATAGTATGAATATTAGTAAACAGCACTAACTTTCCAAAATCACATAAATCATTATGCATATTTATGTAAATTATCTCTAGAAATTTCAGCATTTAGAATAGAATTGAATTTCTTTAAAAAAAAGCCTGATATCTTGTCATTGTCATAGCAAATTATAAAGCACATTATTTTTGTAAAATACTAGCTATGTTCAAATGTGTTCCAAAGCCTCTGTTAGTCCTGAAATATTCAGATTATTCTCTTCTGACACACCTATGCATTTACCTACTTTTGCTGATTTATGTCTTTTCCAATTGTGTGCCTTTTCAATACTACTGGATGTACATTTCATAGCACTTTTGTATGAGAATCATTGGAGAATCACCCCATAACATTTAAGCAGCTTCATAAAATCCTCAAGTTTCTACAAGATTTGTAGTACCCATTTTCAGTTGGTATGTTTTATATTTGGGTAGTATTTTTAGATTTCATACACATGCAGAAATTGACTAAGAAACACTTTGAGATGATAGAGAACGAAGCATGTTGTTAATAAAAGAGTCTTGTTTGAAAGAGGTATAATTTTATACTTGATCAGTCTTGAGTGACTTTCCAAGTTCTGACAGTGTTTGCAATTCCAAATGGTGGGGAGTTGGATCATAAATACCTGTATGATGAGGACACCTTTTACTAAAAATACATACCAATTCCATTTTAATTTCTACTGATTCTTAATTTGTTTGCATATGGGTATATGTTTAAGCCTAAGTTTTTTCTTTCCCTTTGTCAGCATACCATTTCTTTGGCAAGACCTAAAAGATAAATTTATGAATAAAAAAAATTCCTCCTCTCCCTATATGTACCTCAAAGTCATTATTCAAGCATCTTGTCTTTGAATCGTATAACTCATCTGAAGAGTGCTTTAGTATTCCCCTGTTCCTTGTTAAGTTTATGAACATTAGGATTTGGAACCACTTTCTCATCTTGGTAATTTTTTGGAAACTTCCCTGACCTTTATAGCTAGTAACTGATCAAGAGAACAAAGAGCTTTTTTCTTTTTCTTCTTCTTTTTTTTTTAAATGACTAACTGTCTTTGTATTCTGGATTAATTCCTGTTTGAATTACTTATATTTTATATCTTCTTTCCAATTGTTTAATCCTAACAGTAATGTTTCTTCCTTTTTGATGGTGTTAATCGTATTGGTGTGTTTTGATTTATAGATCTTATTTGAGGGAATTCTAAGGAAGTGTTCTAATAACAAGTCAAGATTTTAAATAGTGTTTTGTTTACCAAGACAAAATTATTTTGACTTGCTGATACTTGTTAAAGCAAGAAATTGGTAGATATTACTTCATCTCTAGAAGACTTAACAGTTAGGTCTTGGTTCTCATGTTTTTCCATCTTCCAGGATAAACAAGGACTTCCTTGGTGGCTTGGAATCAGCTATAAAGGAATTGGCCAGTATGATTTGCAAGATAAGGTGAAACCTCGGAAAGTAAGTGTGAATCATTTCAGATACTTACGGGAACACTAAGCTGTTCTAGAGCTAGAAACGTCACTTTAAGAGGCAACAAGCAATCTTGCGTAAAGAATTTTTGATTAGTGAAGTCCTAGGTGTACAGAAGAGTCAAGTTAAATGTGAAATATTTTTTATAACTCATTCATGCACCATTTATACAGTAATTCCATGTCTGATCATTTATTAGTAAAATTATGCACAAAGATTTAACTACAAGGATGTTGATCACAACATAGTTTATAAGTATACACATCTAATTTCTATTTTAAGTTAGTATACGTGATGATGCCATTTGTTTAATAAATTTTATCTATATATAAAAATACATACACACATCCACACACTTATGCATACACATACATCTTTACAATGAATGGATAAACAAATGGATGAACTATAAAGATGTAAGCCAAAAATTTGAGTGCTGGCTATCTCTCAGGGGTATAGTTACAAGTAATCTTTCTACTATTGCTGTTATCATTGTTTATCTTTGTTTCACAGTTTTCCACATTTAACATGTCTGCTTTTGATAAAGGAATTATGTGTTGTTTAATAAAGGTACACTGTCTGGTTTGGATTTTCCAGAGCTAATAAGTTAACATTCTTGGCAATTTGATTGTGAGAGTGTTCCTCTTGACCAAGCATAAGTGTACAATACTTCTTATTGCCCATGTAAGAATTGATGGGTTTGTGTAGATAGTCCATCTAGCTGTTCTGGCCTGCTCAGTATTAGAGGGACATAACTTACTCATGCTGGTGGGTTTTGCCACCCTCCCTGTCCTCCGCCGCCCTGTCTGGGAATCACAGCTCTGAAACAATGGCCTATAACAACAGACCGTGGTCCAGCGGTCTGCGCCATCGCACCCCGATGTCACAGCCTTAGATAGCTCTTATCACTTCCGTCCGTCTCTGGCTTTAATGTGTACTAGGAAAACAGCCATGCTTTTCATAAAGTCAGGCCCTGTTCATAATACCACACGCTCTTCATCTTCTAAGTGTCCATTCAGCTTCAATTGGTGCTTACAATCTTCCTTTGAATTTAGGCAATAAATAAGCTACCCTTTTCTCCTCATTTTATGGTTGTGAAATTGGCACAGAAAACATGAAAGGGTGTCTCCCAGAGCAAACCGCAGTCCCCTTTGAATGCCCATTCAGCTCTCCTGGATCAGACTGGCTGGGCACTGTGGCTTCCTATTGGGGATTCTCAATAAAAATAAGACGACATTCAGCAGAGATCCGCCTGGTGAGTGACAGTAAGCAAACCTGTGTGTAATTACACAGTTAGAACTTGATCTCTGTCATTTTGGCCCAGTGACCCAGATCAATTGAAATAAGGGATACTTAATTTCCAGGAGGAATATAAGTAATTAGTGATTGTGTTATGTTTAGGGTTTGCGTTTTTGTTTGTTTAGGTGGTGCCACAGGGCCTGTGGGATCTCAGTTCCCTGACCAGGGATTGAACCCTAGTCACGGCAGTGAAAGCCCAGAACCCTATCCGCTAGGCCCCTGGGGAACTCCCCAACAAGGATTGTATTTGAAAGTTTGTTTCTAAGATTGAATTTCTAATGACGATAAATAATGCTAAATTTCTAATAAATGATAGGCATATCACTTTTAAAATATTTTTCAAAATCATTTTATTGTGCAGTTATATATTTTAATTTTTTAGCAAACATTTTAAATAATCATTTTAAAAGAAACAAACAAACCAAAAAAGCACCCACTATAGAAGCATGTCAGTTGGGGTAGGAAGTCCTTCATCCTCATCCTTCGCCTGTATAAGCATTGTCAAGAGACCGATACTGGTTCATACAGACTTTGTCAGTGTGTATACCAAGCTTTTACAGCGAGAAAGAAACCTTGCTATGTATACTATTTCTTTTCTTTTTTTAAAAAAAAATATTTATTCATTTATGTATTTTGACTGTGCTGGGGCTTAGTTGCAGCACATGGAATCTTCACTTGTGGCATGTGAACTCTTAATTCCAGCATATGGGTCTAGTTCCCTGACTGGGGATCGAACCCGGGTCCCCTGCATTGGTAGTGTGGAGTCTTAGGTACTAAAACACCAGTATGCTGTTTCATACTATGTCATATTTCTCCAAGCCACTCACAAAACCGGTCTCTTCACTCTTTTTAAAGCTGCCTAGTTCTCTATGGTGTCGAAACACATGCTTTATTTAACCAGTTCTCTCATGATGGACATGTGAGTTGTTTCCACCGCTAGGAGGATTGTTTTGGAGCATAATGAGTTTCTTATTGAAACTAGCCCCTAGTTTATCTATTGTGTAGGATCAAATGACTGCCTATCATGTTTTCTTATGGCAGACCTCATCTCGGTTGACTTTCTTTTTTTGGTAATTTATTTCTTCCCTGAATTTTATGTTAATAACATTTCTTAAAAATTGTTTGTTTTGAATTTGCATATAAAATATAACTTAAATTGACTCACAAATAATTTCTTAGCTAATGTGCCTTGAGAAAACTGAGATTCTCACAGACTCTAAATGGATCTACTAAAAACAACCAGGCTTTCTTCCAAAATAATGGTGAATCAGAATCTGCACAGTAAATATTGCTGTTAATTTCCTCTCAGTTGCCCATGACTCACAGGCCTTTCTTCACATTCACAGTTTCATAGAAATTGGTAAATATTGTTTGACACTGATCATAATCAGGTTTGCTTGTTCATTTCAGAGTCTAGACAAGGATCAGAAGCCACTTCCTTCTAGAGTTTTCCTATTTCATTTTTAAGATATGCCACTCAGTGTAAAAGGGACCATAAACCAATCATCTGGTGTCATAAGTGTCTTGCTTTCTCATTCTTGGTTATTTTTGGAGGTATCCAGTCTTTACCATAGTTCACCTCCTCCTTGCTTCTGTTAAGCCTGACGAGGGATTCTGCTTCCGGATCTTTATTTTTCCCTGTCCAGACAACTTAAGGGTTTTGTTGGCGGGTGGAGTTTTTCAAGTCCCTGTCCTGGCTCAGTTGGCACAAATAAGGGAGTGCATAATTTAAAAGGACGTGAACGCTGATATATAAAAGGAGGACATGCTTCAGCTGTTTTCATGGGCTGTTGCTCCAGCAAGTGACCAATGGCCAGGCAGAAAAGAAGGTCAGATTGGCAAATCAGAGTGAAACAAAGGCCAGAGTGGGAGGCTGGGTAGATTCTCAGCCTCTTGAACCACATGCCTGCTGCATTATAATTACATGGCTTCAAAACAGCCCAGAAGGAGGAAGCTTTGCCAATAATATGTCAAAAGGCTATTTTGAAAAATGGTTGGTCCGAGTCCCACAGGCTGAACTCTTCTGTCCTTTCCACATGTCTATCAGTTATAGCCTCTGAATGTTGGGGACTGTATTTATTTTACCTCCCAGAATACCCAGCAAAAGCATCTGTGTAGTATAATGATACAGGCCAAGGGTTTGGGAAGAAATCTAAAGCCTGTCTCTGATGTCTGTTTGCTGTGTGACCTTGGGCAAGTTGCTTAACCTATTTTTAAACTCAGTTTCTTGATCTGCACAATGGTGATGCCACCAACTACATAGGGTGGTTGTAAGAGTTAAATGAGATTATATTTAGCATTATGCCTGATTTGCAATCGTTACTCCGTACCTGGTAATTACTCATTGATGGTCAGGGAGGGAGGCAATAAAGATGGGTATGAGAAATATTCTTGGATTCCTATTTGATTAAGGAAGGATAACATTGCTACAGACCTAGAGCCTTAGTGTTCCACCTGAGAGTACACGCTCACATTTTCTATTTTCAGAGACTGGTAAGCATTCTGCCTCTCAGTTCATTCACCACAATGCCCTAAGGTATGATGCAGATTAAAGAGAAAAGTTTTAAATTCAGAGTTATAATCCACAAAGATTTGAGGTATTAAAAATTCAGATCATAAGCAGTTTTTCTTTTAAATCTGCCCTTTCGACATGAAATGTGTCATTGCAAATTCTTTGGGAATGTGAAACATACCAGAACTCAGCTTAAAATTGTAGGACATTCATACTTAAAAATGATGAAACTTTATTTTAAAAAAAAAACCCTTCTGGCTTTTTATTGTTCACTCAGTATTTCAAGTCTTCACAAAATAGACAATGGGTCAGTGACTGAGTAAAGTGTCAGTATCTGTTATGGCTGATTTGTACCCCTCCAGCAAGTTATTTCACTGGGGAAAGCCAGAGCATGTCAGAGGTGGGAGGAATAAAAATGACATACTAGTCAAGGTGTTATAGTAGACCATAGTAAAATACAATGCTTTTCAAGATTAATATCTTGCTGCATTATAACACGCTAAGAGAGTCTTACGATACGCTTCATTACCCGAGGACATTTCAGGGTGGGGAACAGTCCTTTAAACATCAGTTAACTAAACTTTTTTTTTTTTTAATTATTGGATTTCCCAGTTGCCTAGAGCCAGACAAATTAAGTAACCAGCTGAAAAGTCTTCCTCTTGCCTTGTCAGGAAAGTACAATGTTCATTTTATTTAAACTCAGTGACTTGCTTATTTTTCTAAGCACGGCCATCTTTTGTGTGTGTGTGTCTTTTTTTTTTTTTTTTTTTTTAGTTGGAGGATAATTGCTTCACAGTGTCATGTTGGTTTCTGTCATACAACAACATGAGTCAGCTGTAAGCATACTTACATCCCCTCCCTCTTGAGGCTCCCTCCTTGTCCCCCCTCCCCACCCCCAGGTCATCACAGAGCACCAGGCTGCACTGCCCAGCAGCTTCCCACTAACTATGAGCACAGCCAACTTGATGATTTCTAAATCCTCCTTGCTTCCTCCCCCACGCCCCCATCACCGTGGACCTAGTTCTAAAGCTGCTGAAATGCTCGAGGAGGTTAACAGTAGGAGAGAGAAGACAACATGTGCTGTCCACTTGCCCTTTCTGCATCAATACAAAATGAATTATGGTGTGCAGGGAGAAAAGCGAATTGCAGAACCCAAAGACCTGTCCATCCTGTTTGTAAAGTCTGTAATTAAGCTCCAGCCACACCAATAATCAATGTGATTGTTAAAACCTTCCACAGAGTCAGTGGGAGGAGAACCAAAGCCCTATAGTATGGATTTGAAATAGAAACCAGTCCTGCACTCTGCTTACCCGCTGGCTGACCTGCAGCTGTCTCTTAGCCTTTTGGGTCTCTATTTTCTCAACTATCAAAATCAAAGAATTCTGTCTGTCTACCTCACAGCTCATTATGTGGACCCAATGAGTTAGTGAATTCCTTCATTGACTACTTATTTTTCTTTTCTTTTTTTAAATTTTTATTGACGTATGGCTGATTTACAATGTTGTGTTACTTTCAGATGGACGGCAAAGTGATTCATGCAATCATGTATACATACATGTATGTCTATTTTTTTCAGATTTTTTTCTCTTATAGGTTATTATAAAATATTGAGTATAGTTCCCTGTTCTATACAGTAGGTCCTTGTTGGTTATCTGTTTTATATATAGTAGTGTGGATATGTCAATCCCAAACTCCTAATTTATCCCTCCCCTTCTCCTTTCCCATAGATACTGCACACACACAAAAAACTTACGGTTACTTATTTTTCCCTTCATACCATACTCTAATTTATAGAAACTTTACTGGGCAGCATAGGTATTTGTCTTTTCCCCCTATAATTAATCACTATGAGAATTTGAAGCAGATCTTCTAAGACAGGGAACTAGAGAATTGGATGGGCATTGGTGAGTCTTCATTTCCATCTCATGACCAGTAGGCAGATGGAAAGAAGCCAAGGCAAGCAGTCTTGTTCATAAAATCACCAGGTCTAACTGCAAAAGAGGCTGGAAGTGTGTATCCTCTTAGGTGGGTGGTCGTGGACAAAGCCATCACTCAAGGTGTTTTGTTATGAAAAGGAAGGAGGAAAAATAGATCCTGGGAGTGACAAGTAGTTTGTGTCCTGTCTTTCAAGGGGGCTGGTTAATGAGAAACAAACAAGTTAGCAGAGAATGAAGATAGAGATTTTGAATAGTCTCTGATGGGAACAAATGAGACGGAGGGATGAAAATGGGACAGGTGGGGATGTTTCATGTGTTCAGGGAAGGCTTCTCTGAGAAAGGTAACATATGAGCTGAGACCTGAAGGGTAAGAAGGAGCCAGGCTTAAAACAAAGAACGGGCTGGCATGTTCATGTCAAAGAACGGTGTATGCTGATGGGAGGGAGACGGGCACATTATAAAAACTGAGAGACCCCTGCAGCTAGAGCTTAACGAATAAGTTTCTTCCTTGTAGAAACTGAAGGTGATGGTTGAAAAAAAGAAAGTGACTGCTGATCAGGCAAAACCATTAGATTTTCTTTCATCTGTTACTCTGTGTTGATAGGCACTTACCAAATGGCTGAATTGTTGGCATATACAGAAAAATGAAAGACAGATCTCTAATAGGACTGACCAGTCCAAATGCAGAAAAACCAGTTAGCACGTAAAACATGGTAAAGTTTTTCTCTTTCACGAGGCATAAACAATATTCTTCATTCTGTACTTACAACTAAAGATCAGTTTGGCTTAATTCATTCATCCTTCTGGAATAAAATTTTAGCAATATACTCTGTTTGATATTTTTCCAACAAATCTTCTTGAGCCTATTCTGTTTGCAAGGGCTCTGAATGTGTACTTTATATTCTTTATCTCATTTAAGGAAAAACCCATGTCTTGGTCATCAAGGCCCTGACAATCTACCTGAAAAGAGAAAATCATATTCAAAATTAGAGATTTTTATTGAAAATATTTAATAAGCAGTGATGGTGGTTTAGCTGCTAAGTTGTGTGTGACTCTTTGTGACCCCATGGACTGTAGCCCACCAGGCTTCTCTCTCCATGTGATTTCCCAGGCAAGAACACTGAAATACGTTGCCGTTTTCTTCTCCAGGGGATCTTTCCCTCCCAGGGATTGAACCTAGGTCTCCTACATTGCAGGCAGATTCTTCACTAACTGAGCCACCAGGGAAGCCCAGGTACCAGTTTGTGAGAAGGGATGCCAGCTGTCAGCATCCAGAAAAGCCATGCAGGTATCTCTGAACGACAGGTCAGCACTGATTATACCAGACACATGCAGTGAACACTCCAGGTACTAACAAGTGTCATGAGATCAGCCCTGAGAGATTAGAGATTTGGCCACAGAAGGAATTTATATGAGATGACATTCTCCTGATCAGATTTTATGTTTTGCATTTTCTGATACCCAGGACATCTTCACCTAAACATTTCAAAAAATACTTGGAATGTTTTGTTCCTTGCATTTAAGACCTTATGTTTTATGTGTGCAAGGTTATAACATCACATCTGATAAAGTAATTTTCACTACCTGAGTGCGTACCATTGGGTGGTTGTTGTTGTTCACTTGCTAAGTCGTATCCAACTCTTTGCAACCCCATGAACTTCAGCACTCCAGTCTTCTCTGTCCTCCAGTACCTCCTGAAGTTTGCTCAAACTCATGTCCATTGACTCGGTGATGCCATCCAACCATCTTATCCTTTGTCACCTCCTTCTCCTCCTGCCTTCTATCTTTCCCAGCATCAGAGTCTTTTCCAGTGAGCCAGCTCTTCCCATCAGGTGACCAGAGTATTGGAGCTTCAGCTTCATCATCAATCCTTCTAATGAATGTTCAGTGTTAATTTCTTTTAGAATGGACTGGTTTGATCTCCTTGCAGTCCAAGGGGACTCTTAAGAGTCTTCTCCAGCACCCAATTCAAAAGCATCAATTCTTTGGCACTCAGCCTTCTTTGTAGTCCAGCTCTCACATCTGTACATGACTACTGGAAAAACTGTGTCTTTGACTATATGGGCCTTTGTCAGCAAAGTGATATTTTATGAAATTTTAGTTCAGCACCCCAGACACTGAGAGCATGGCCTCTTGTCTTATCAGTTGCTCTAAGTCCCTTTAGGAGGTAACATTTGCATTTAGAAAACAATCCGGACAGCTATTTCTTTCTAAAGGCATTACCTAGTTGAGAAAAAGAGAGCTCCAGAAATCATTATTTCATTGCAAAACTTTTATCATCATCTTCAACACACACTACCTACCAAAGCATTGTTTTATTATTAACAGTGATGACTTAGCTTTTCTCAGTCTCTGTACTATCGATGTTGGGGGCCAGATCATTCTGTCCTGCGCATGGTCTGATATTCAGCAGTATCCCTGGCTTCTAACCACAAGATGCTAAAACAGCCTCCCCTCCAGTGTGAGAACCAAAAGTATCTCCAGACATGGCCAGATGTTCTGGCAGTTGTGGGTGAGGGTGGGAAGTGAAGCAAAATCATCGTTGATTGAATAAGTAAGTAAAACATGAGAGACTCAGAGTCCTTTTTCTACAAATGGCTACTGTAATTGCTGCTTTTTTTTCCTGTGAGGTAGAACTGGGAATTACCCCTTTTTCCTACCTTTTTTGTTTAACATAGCAAATCTCCATAGCGTATTCTTCTCAGATGAGAAAGGCGGGACGCTGGGGACTTTGGAGCCATCGTGCTGGAGTGTGAATCTCAGATCTGCACCTGTTTTGCTTTGTGACCTTGCTCTGTCTACTTAAGTCTCTCTGAGCCTCAGTCTTCTCTTCTGTGAAATGGACCTAAATGCAGTACCTCCCCATAAGGTTGTTGGGAACAGTCAGTCTCAGACACATAAATATTTCACTAGTCAAAGATGGCTGGCTGAACAGAAGGTAGGTCAATTTGGCTTTCTCAAAGCTCATTATCCTACAAAATTCTAATTTTCTGGTACCCCAGAAGGCAAACAACACTGTCTTCCAACAGCACAAGAGACAACTCTACACATGGACATTACCAGGTGGTCAGTACTGAAATCAGACTGTTTTCTTTGCAGCTAAGTCAGCAAAAATAAGACCTGGAGCTTACTGTGGCTCAGATCATGAACTACTTATTGCAAAATTCAGGCTTAAATTAAAGAAAGTAGGGGAAACCACTAGACCAGTCAGGTATGACCTAAATAAAATCCCTTATGATTATACACTAGAGGTGACAAATAGATTCAAGGGACTAGATACGGTAGACAGGGTTCCTGAAGAACTATGGACAGAGGTTCATAATATTGTCCAGGAGGAGGTGACCAAAACCATCCCAAAGAAAAATGCATGAAGGCAAAGTGGTTGTCTAAGGAGGACTTAAAAATAGTTGAAAAAAGAAGAGAAGCAAAAGGCAAAGGAGGAAGGAAACGATATATCCAACTGAATGCAGAATTCCAGAGGTTAGCAGGGAGCAATAAGAAAGCCTCTAAATGAACACTGCAAAGAAGTAGAGGAAAATAATACAATGGGAAAGACTAGAGATCTCTTCAGAAAAATTGGAGATACCAAGGGAATATTTCATGCAAAGATGGGCACAATAAAGGACATAAACAGCAAGGACCTAACAGAAGCAGAGGAGATTAAGAAGAGGTGGCAAGAATACACAGAAGAACTATACAAAAAAGGTCTTAATGAGCTGGATAACCATGGTGGTGTGGTCACTTCCCTAGAGCCAGACATCCTGGAGTGTGAAGTCAAGTGGGCCTTAGAAAGCATTACTATGAACAAAGCTGGTGGAGGTGATGGAATTCCAGCTGAGTTATTTCAAATCCTGAAAGATGATGCTGTGAAAGTGCTGCACTATTGATGTCAGCAAATTTGGAAAACTCAGCAGTGGCCACAGGACTGGAAAAGGTCAGCTTTCATTCCAGTCCTGAAGAAAGGCAATGCGAAAGAATGTTCAAACTATCATATAATTATACTCATCTCACATGCTAGTAAGGTAATGCTCAAAATCCTTTAAGTGCCATTTTAGCAGCATGTGAATCAAGAACTTCCAGGTGAACAAGCTGGATTTAGAAAAGGCCGAGGAACCAGAGATCACACTGCCAACATCCTTTGGATCATAGAGGAAGCAAGGGAATTCCAGGAAAAAAATTGGTTCTGCTTCATTGACTGCACCAAAGTCTTTGTGTGGATCACAACAAACTGGAAAATTCTGAAAGAGATGGGAATACCAGAGCACCTTACTTGTCTCCTGAGAAACCTTGACTCCTGTTATAGGTCAAGAAGCAACAGTTAGAACCAGATATGGAATAACAGACTGGTTCAAAATGGGAAAGGAGTACAATGAGACTGTATATTGTCACTCTGCTTAGTTAACTTATATGCAGAGTCCACCATGTGAAATGCCGGGCTGGATGAATCAGAAGCTGGAATAATATTGGTGGGAGAAATATCAACAAGATCAGATATGCAGATGATACCATTTCTGCTTTCTAATGGCAGAAAGCGAAGAGGAACTAAAAGAGCCTCTTGGTGAATGTGAAAGAAGCGAGTGAAAAAGCAGGTTTAAATTTTCAGCATTCAAAAAACTAAAACCGTGGCATCCATTCCCATCACTTCATGGCAAATAGATGGGGGAAAAGTGGAAACAGTGATTTCCACTTTCATTTCCAGTGGAAAAAACCACTTATTTTCCTGGGCTCCAAAATCACTGCAGATGATGTCTGCAGCCACAAAATTAAAAGACACTTGCTCCTTGAAAAAAAAGTTATGACAAACTTAGCATATTAAAAAGCAGAGATATCACTTTGCCAACAAAGATCCATATAGTCAAAGCTAAGCTGTGGTCTTTCCAGTAGTCATGTATGAATGTGAAAGATAAAGAAGGCTGAGCACTGAAAAATTGATGCTTTTGAACTGTGGTGTTAGAGAAGACTCTTGAGAGTCCCTTGGACTGCAAGGAGATCAAGCCAGTCAATCCTAAAGGAAATCAACCCTAAATATTCACTGGTAAGACGGATGCTGAAGCTCCAAAAGTTTGGCCACCTGATGCAAAGAGCCAGCTCATTGTAAAAGACCCTGATTTGGGTAAAGATTGAAGGCAGGAGGAGAAGGGGGTGACAAAGAGTGAGATAGTTGGATGACATCACGGACTCAATGGACATGAGTCTGAGCAAACTCCAGGAGATAGTGAAGGACAGGGAAACCTGGCTTGCTGCAGTCCATGGGGTTGCAAAGAGCTAGACAGGAGTGAGCAACTAAACAACAGCAACAAGCTGGCTTGTAGGTACTAACAATATACTCATCAGGTGTAACTTTTTTTACATGGAAAAAAGTAAGTAATACTATGATCTTCTTTTGCTTCAAGTTATAGCAGGGAAATTACTCTGAGTCATTATTTGAGGTACAGTCATACACCAGGCTGTGACTATCCCAAATTTAGTCATTTCCAGGTGAATCTGCAGTTTAATGATTAACCTGTGTTATAAGTGCTATTTAAAAAAACAAAGTTTCTGATGACATCTTTCCTATCATTACCTAGTGTTAAAACTTTGGACCCCGTCAGCTTTCAATTCATCAAGATTCACAGACAGTTGAGTCCTTTCTGTCTAAGACGTTTCCATGTCTTCCACTACTCCAAAGGTCCCCCTAGCTGGCGCACGCTTCTCGGCATTTTTTGTGTGTTAGGGCATGTCCCTTCTTTCTCTGAGCGCTTCAGGCCGGAGGGAACTTGCTAGCATGCTGCCATGAGCCTCCCTGTGGGCGTGCCCTTGACTTGTCCCCATGTCTCTTTTCTGTGACCTTGGCAATACAGAAACAGTGAACAGATTTCCTACCTAGAGGGTGTAGCAGGAAACGACCAATGAAATCAACAGAGATAGAGCAGTTTTTACAGAGGCTGAAGCTCATAGCTTTGGAAACCTAAGGGACACAGATGTGTCAACAGAATAACTTGACTGTTTCTCATCGGTGGAAAGACAGATGTGGGATCCAGACAGCTGTTTTGAGTTCTAGTTCTGCTATTAAGTGGGCTTGCCTGGTGGCTCAGATGGTAAAGAATCTGTGTGCAATGCAGGAGACCGGGTTTGAACCCTGTGTCGGGAAGATCTCCAGGAGAAGGAAATGGCAACCCACTCCAGTATTCTTTTTTTTTTTTTTTTTTTTTAGTTGGAGGCTAATTACTTTACATCATTACAGTAGTTTTTGTTATACATTGAAATGAATTAGCCATGGATTTACATGTATTCCCCATCCCAGTCCCACTCCAGTATTCTTGCCTGGCGAATCCCATGGATGGAGAAGCCTGGCAGGCTACAGTCCACGGGGTCACAAAGAGTCGGACACAACCGAAACACTTCACTTCTGTCATTAAGTGGCTCTTCTCCATTTTGAGAAAAGATGATAAAATAAGGGAATTGGACTGAGAGTCTTTAATGGATACAGCTGACTGTGTCACTTAACTAAATGTTGATTCTGAGCCATGCACTGTGCTAAGTGCTTTGTGAACATAGTCTCAGCTAAACCCATCCAAAAATCCTCTGAGGTAGGCATTGTTGGTCCCATTTTACAGATGAGGAAACTGAAACTCAGGAAAGTTAAGCAACTTGCCAAATAAAGCACATGTGTTGAAATCAGCATGTATGCCAAAGCACTCTGATATGGTCCAGTTGGTTCAGGTAATCATCACAAGGGAGCGAACCTGGTCATTATTTTCCAGCGAGAACAGGACTTTGCATGTACAAGGTGGACAAGACATATTTGTTAATTGAAGAGGAATGTGTAAAGGACAAGAGCTCCTTAAGTATGTGACTTCTGGTTTCCTAAAAGTCCTTCTGCTTTCCCTTATAGTCTTTTTTTCTAAAGTTTGTGATCTCAGATATTTAGGAATCAGTGTGATTGTAGGATAGGAAGGGGAAAGGTGATTTCTTCCAGTTCTTTGAGTCTATAATGGAGGGATCTAACCAAATATGGATTATAGGTTTCAACAAAATGGCTTAAATACTCAACCCATGCATCTCATTAAAGCGTAATTGTTTAGTTGCTCGGTTGTTTCTGACTCTCTGCAACCCCATCGACTGTAGCCGGCCAGGCTCCTCTGTCCATGGGATTTCCCAGGCAAGAATACTGGAGTGGGTTGCCATTTCCTTCTCCAGGGGATAAAGGGAATAGATTCTGACTATGGTATTATATACACATTCACTTTTAAAATGGGACTTGATTTAGCTTTGGTTTTCTTTGTCAGTTATTACATTTTTGATGCTTTGTTTTTCTAAGAGAAGGTGATTTGTAACCTAAGGAAACATTCTTCTCCTATTGTATTTTTATGATCTCTTTGCTACTATCACTGTTCTCATTGCTTCTCTCTTTTTCAGTTGTATCTCTATTTATTTTGTAATCTCAAAGTTAATCCTAACTATTATTTCATCTCTTGCTATCTTCTCCCTTGTTTTGATGGTAAAGGGCACAACGAATCATTCTGTGTGAGCACAGAGTAGAAGAACTATACAGGATATATATAGAGCTTCAAAACTGTCACCCATCAGGCTCCTCTGTCTATGGAATTTTCCAGGCAAGATTACTGGAATGGGTTTCCATTTCTTTCTCCAGGGGATCTTCCCAACCCAGGAATCAAACCCGCATCTGTTTCATCTCCTTTATTGGCAGGTGGATTCTTTACCACAGCACCACCTGGGAAGCCCAGAAAGAAGTCTGGAAGACCTAATTTATAGTTTTATTGTCACCATACAAGGATTTCCTTTCGTCACTAACACCATGAATTCTAAACAGAACACAATTTCAAATTCAACCCTATTAGTGCATGCCACATAAACAACGATAAATACCAATTAGTGATTGTCGTTAGGCTTGTTTAATGATCGCTTTAGGAAACAGTCCAGTTTCTTGCTCTTAATTCTGTGTGGCAAAGCAAATAAAACTCTTGTCCTCCACCCCCACCCTCCCCTGCAAATCTCCAAAAGTGGGAATTTTGTTTTGGAAAAAAAAAATTATTTCTATTTTAATATTACAAATTTTCTCTATACACATACATGCATAAAATATAATATGTATAGTGGTGGTGGTGGTGGTTTAGTCGCTAAGTCATGTCCAACTCTTGTGACCCCATGGATTGTAGCTTGCCAAACTCCTCTGTTCACAGAATTCTCCAGGCAAGAATACTGGAGTGGGTTGCCATTTCCTTCTCCAGAGGATCATCCCTACCCAGGAATTGAACCTTGGTCTGCCTGCAATGCAGGCAGATTTCTTTTCCAACTGAGCTATGAGGGAAGATTCAATATATATAGTAGCCTTGTTCTATCCTGTAAGACATCATACCCTATAATAGTTCTTCTCTGTATGGGATCCAGTATTCTGCAAACAATGAAGAATGTAAAGCATACTTAGCTCCTTTGTGCCTTCCTTTGAACCTTGATCTTTTTCCTTAAATGGTTTCTTGCAACTCTTCTTCATCTTGCAGGTGATTTAGAGTTGTTTAGTCACTCAGTCATGTCCAGCTGTTTGCAACCCAATGGGCTATAGCCCACCAGGCGTCTCTGTTCATGGGATTTTCCAGGCAGGATTACTGGTGCAGTTTATTAACATGTCAGGCCATTTCTGTCAGTCTGTTTTTTGCTGCATTGTGCAGCTTGACGTGCAGGGATCTTACTTCCCCCATCAGGGATTGAACGCCAGGCCATGGCAGTAAAAGCACCAAATCCTAACCACTAGACCACCAAGAGAAGCTTCCCTTATGACTCAGAGGTAAAGCATCTGCCTGCAATGCAGAAGACTTGGATTTGATCCCTGGGTCGGGAAGATCCCCTGGAGAACAGAATGACAACCCACTCCAGTGTTCTTGCCTGGGAAATCCCATGGACAGAGGAGCCTGGTGGGCTACAGTCCATGGGGTCCCAAAGAGTCAGACATGACTGAGCATGCATACACTGGAGGCCACCAGGGAATTCCTCGTCAGGCCACATCTCTTGAATAGAGACCCCAGCAAGTCAGATCAGCCTGGTGGCTATCTCTCTGACATTTTCCCCTTACCCTTCCACTGGCCCAAAATCTTGAGTGATTTTGACCAAGAGGGACCTCGTATTTACCCTCTAAGGAAAACACTGGCCAGAAGGACAGGAATGAAGATTGGGCAACTGACTGCTCGTGCAAGGTGCATTCCTAGGCATGTTGAATGAGTAAAGAAATCCACTTCACCTCAGTTCCACTGGCATTTTCAGAGCCTCATCCTGGCTCTCTGAGATCTAGAACTCCAAGATAATTTAAAAGCACAATAGAAGAATGATTTAAGAAATTTGAAAAGACAAGCTAGCTTATTTCCAGCTGCCAGCTAGATCAAGTGCCACTACAGTTAGAAGTGTTTTCCGAGCTACTTCAAACAGTGATGAGAATCACACAGGTAATACCTGTCTAAATTAGATGATTCCCAATGGTTAGGAAGTGGAAATCTCATTCTCATATGAAATAGACTGACCACTGTTCATTTTATACAAACTTCTATAATTTTTAGAAATTAAAAAAAAAAAACAGGAATACCAAGAATGTGACAATACCTGCCTAACCACTTAAACTGATGATTATGAATATTTTGTTATATTGACTTCATCTTATTTTTATTAATAAAATAAACATGACTGGTAACATTGAAGTTTGTGGTGCCATGAACCCCTCGTACATTGTACTGTCCTGAACCACTGTCACGAATGAAGTTTGTGCCATTCCTGTGCACTTCTGTACTATTACAGGCACATATATGAAGTCACATTTTGCAAAAACTCCAGGGATTGAACTCACAGCAGTGAAAGCGCCAGGTCCTAACTACTGGGCCACCAGGGAATTCCCCCTACCCCGCTCCCCCATCACAACAACTTTTTAAGATTTCAGATGGGGAAATGGCTTTGCCTTTCAGACTTAAAAATGCAGTCTCATTCCCATAACTTCGTTTGCAAACCCAGTTGCCATCTCATTTTTTCAAACTCTTTACAATTAGCTGAAACCTTTCACCTTTTAAGTAGGGTTTTTGCTGCAGGGGGCTGTCTGTCCTCAACTCTGGGATGTGTCTAATGGAGAGCCTTGTGTTTCACGTCTGTAAGTGATAAGAGGGGGAGGTGGCAGCTTTACAGAGATCAGGTTTCAAGTCCAGCCCTAGTTTTTATGTGTGTGGGAATGGACGCAAAGGAAAACACAGCTGAGCTGCATTGTGGCTCTTCCTGTCGAACCTGTTCGCGGCCAGGGTGAGTAAACCGGGAGCAATGTCTCCTTCGCCCAGCCTCCAGTGAAATTTGTGCCTGGATTCAAAGCAACTTACTTCACAGGAAATACCATCTGAATCTCCCCCATACCCCGTGTGGAAAGGGCATCTCTCTCCCGGGGAAGTCAGCTAGAGAGAACTTGGCCGTCCTCTCCCTGATGGAGGAAGGAATGGAACCGGGGTGGTGTCACTTGGAGGAATTGCTGATGTCAGGAGCGTGTCAGCCGTGGGAGGCTTGGTTTGTGAAACTGAGTTACACCTAAGTGTCTTAGGAAACTCGGTGCAGAACTCACCGGAGCTGCCCGGCTGGGACAGGAGGGAGCGGGGGAGGGAGAGAGCACCTCGGAGATTCCCTTCCCCTTGCTATCTCACTTGTGGAATCTTGGGATTAAAAGACATGAAAGCCTGGAAACTACAGACATTTTAGGAAATCGGTATGTACCTTTAAGCTCCCACGAATTCCTCTTTTTACCTGGGCGAGGGTTGTAGTTAGACTCTATGTGCTCAGACGACGAAGGGCTGTGTTCTCAGTGGGTGATAGTTTATTTCTCTGGGGTGGGGGGTCCAGTTTGAATAGGTCTGTCTCCCAGCTGTATGTGCATAGGAACCGTCGGCTTGGGCTGTTCCTTTTAGATGAGGTTGGTGAAAAGTCTTGGTTCCTGCACCCCAGGAAATGGTTTTGCTGGTGGTGCATTGGGGAGAAGTTATTTTCTTAATGATCAGAATGTTTTATGAAGATTCTTTGAACGTAAGTTAAAAATCCAGCTAAAGTCTAATAATGGAATGAAATTGCTGTGCTAGTATTTCTCTGGCCAACAAGACTGGGATGGAGAAAAGGAATTCCCAACTATGAAGTCAAAGTTCAAAGGACAAGCTGGATCTCAGGCTAATGTGAAGGGCTGGGAATGAACCCAGAAAATGCAGGAGGGCCCACTCAATTCTGTGAATGAGCTGCTTTTTACACGTTAAATTTTCAGATGCCCATTGCTAGTAAGTTGTATTTCTCCCACCCAACTGACAGATAACACCTCGTGCAGCATTATAGTATCAACAGTGGGAATATGTTGATGAATTCTCTTACAAAAACTGGAAGCTCTAGCTCAGAAACCAGGAGGGCAGTGTCAGCATTCACTCCCATCCCACCGAGCCTTCAATTCCAAGCACTCAGTTCCTGTGGCATTTAGGGGAACTCTTGTAGGCGGGGAAATTATCACTGAGAATCACCCCTGCTTGGGGTTCCGTTTTACTTTCACTTTGCATTCTTTTGAAATTTAATCTGTGGTCTTATTGAAACATCCCTTTGAATCTCTTTCCATTTAAATATGAAGTCAACATCTTTGATCAGAAGGCATGTGCTTACTGGAATCTACAATTTCCTTACTCACCCTTTTATTTAGTTGAGTCAAAGGAAAAATAGTATGCATGTTCCCCACAGTTGGTTGGTTTTATTGTTCAAGAAACAGTGATGAAGTGAAGATTACTGTCAAAAGAAGGAATAAAGTGGTTTCACGCCATAGTTGGTTTGTAAAAAGGTGCATGCCTAATCTCAAACTTAATTCTTGATTTTTTTTATTATTAAGCTGATTTCTAGACTTAGTAAAAGTTAACATTAATTAAAGCTGTGTGGTGTTTCTGTTTTCTTCATTTCTTAGTTATTCCAATGGAAACAGCTGGAGAACTTATATTTCCGTGAGAAAAAGTTTGCTGTTGAAGTTCACGATCCACGGAGGTGAGAATAAAAGCCTTTTTTTCTGTATGGGTCCGGTGACTAGCCACATATGCTGCTATGAATATTCATGTGCACATGTTTTCATTTCTCTTGGGTACATACCTAGGAGTAGAATTGCTTGATCAAATCGTAACTCTTTCTTTGACCTTCTGAGGAACTGCCAGACTGTTTTCCAAAGCAGCTAACCCTTTTACATCCCTACCACAATTGTGTATGGTTTCATTTTCTCCACATCCTCTAATATCTGTTATTTTTCTCTGTGTGTGTGTGTGTGTGTGTGTCTGTGTGTCTGTGTGTCTGTGTGTGTAAATAGCCATCCTGATGGTGTGCAGCGATAACTCATACTGGTTTGGATTTGCTTGCCGAGCATCTTTTCATGGACTCATTGGCCATTTGTCTACCTTCTTTAAAGAAATGTTTAGCAAGACAAATGATTGTTATTTTATTTTATTTTTTTAAGAGTTTGAACTTTTTTTTTTTCATTTATTTTTATTAGTTGGAGGCTAATTACTTTACAATATTGTAGTGGGTTTTGCCATACATTGACATGAATCAGCCATGGATTTACATGTGTTCCTCATCCTGAACCCCCCTCCTGCCTCCCTCCCCATCCCATCCCTCTGGATCTTCTCAGGGAAATGTTTATTCAGATCCTTTGCTCATTTTTAAGTTTGGTATTCTTGGTCACTTAAAAAAAAGTTCCTAAATTATCAACATGAATTAAAGTCAAGATTGTAGGCTCTCCAAGTTCCTTAGAGGAATTTCTTATCAGCCCTCAGTGGTTGCTTTTCAGATATAAGTTTATGGATATTTGGAGGTCAGAAGGATGGAGGAAACAGCTGTGGCAAAAAGATGACCTGAAGATATAAGGCAGATTCCTACAAAGAACATTGGTGCTCTTCTTCCCCCAACCCTGCCCCCCACTCTTTCTCTTGCTCTGTCCTCCTCTGACCCTCTCTCTTTTCATCCAGTACATAAGCAGTAATCTGGGCCAGTTTTGGACATGCATATTATCAGACAATATTATTATGTTCATCCTCTGATAGTACCAAAGCCAGACAATTACACCTAGATCTGAGATGCTCTCTTACCTTGGAGGAAGGTGCTGATCCCACAGGTCGTGATTGCTTGATCTTTAAAGTAACACGTTTATTCTCACCTTTTTGTGATGGTCCCACATCCTGTGGTCTTTAATTTGATGTTTTTAGTACAGTCTCCAATGTGGCTGATTTTCATCTGCTTTGAAATAATTTTTATTTTCTATTATTTCCAGTATCATGCTTCTGTGCAGAGTACAGAATGTTTATGTATATAAGCCTACTAGACTTAGGTTTTTCTAAAATGTTGTATGGTTGACATATTAATAATCATTTTCTCTTAATTACTTTTTAAATTTTCATTTTATATTAGAGCATAATTGTTAAACAATGTTGTGTTAGTTTCATCTATACAGCAAAGTGATTCAGTTACACATATACATGTGTCTATTCTTTTTCTAATACTCTGCCCATTTCTCATCTGCTTTTGAAGATGTGTGTTTGTGTTGTTTAATATACTGCTTTTACGAGAAGATATTACCCAGATGTGATTGGCTTTTTCATAAAAAGAGAATCAGAAGCTTGGACCTTGGAGGCAAGGGTGTGGCAGAGGAAAAACAATTAAGGAGATGCTTTGTTACAACATTACCTACTGGGTACATTTGAGGTTATGCTGGGCCAGAAACAAATCATGAGTGCTTTCCTTAATATTTTAGGATTTCAGTATCCAGAAGAACCTTTGGACAGAGTGGCCTATTTGTGCAAACGTGGTATGCGAACTCCTCTCTCATCAAGTCCATCTGGGTAATGGCAATTAGTCAACATCAGTTTTACTTGGACCGGAAGCAAAGCAAAGTAAGTAACTGAAAGTATTTCTACAAGGACAAAGTCCCATCCCTCATTTACTTTCCGTTCAGAAAATAAACTTTCTTAGAAAAGATGCAACCTCATGGGTTTTTGTTTCTTGAGTCTTGCTTTATTTTTTTAATTTTTACTACCAGTTGTTTTCATTTTTCTTACATTTAACAGATGGGCAACATATAGCCTGCTCTGAAAGTTCTAAGATTTGCCAACTTTTAGGCATTGTGTGTGTGCGCACTCATGACTTTTTAGTAAAAGGCGAAAGATTTATACGATCTGAAGAGAAACCAGAGTATGATGACTTTTTAATGTTAATGATTGAACTATACCATGAGGAAGAATCATGCCTGATTAATGAAACATTTTAGCGACAAAGCTGAAGTCTGAATTTTTTTTCTGAAAAATACCACTATAGTATATAAAAATTCTATATTGTCCTTTGTGTTGACATTTTTATTCCATATTAACTGAATCATTTTATTAATTCAGAATAGGTGTAACTGAATGAATTCCCTTTCCATGTTGTATTAGGCAAAAATCCCTTCAGCCAGGAGTTTAGACGATATCGCAATGGACTTGACGGAGACAGGAGCACCAAGGGTCTCCAAACTGGTAACACTCGAGGCAAAAAGCCAGTTCATTATGGCAAGCAACGGCAGTTTAATTTCCTCAGGTAATATTTTTGGGTTAGAGAGCGTGCAAGCCATCTGTATCTTAATTTACATTTTTTGTTGTTGTTGTAAACCACTTTTAAATGTATCTTTTAACCCATTATTTCTGGAATAAGCAAGCATATGAGAATCTGTAGTGTACAGCAGTTTTGAATAAAATTCTGAAATTACTTTTTAAAAGAATATGAAGCAAGTTAAGTTATAAAGTTCAGGTTGTATAATTAACACTAGCCGCAGCAGCAGCTGAGACAGTGAGTGCCTCGAGGTAGCTTGCAAGAATATTTTCTCCCCATCAGGTCCATAAGCTTTTTTTTCTCCAATGTGTGGTTTTTGATACAGACAGTTGTCTTAATTTTCCATTTAACATAAAATCAACCATGATTACAACCCTTGAACTCCATCTCACCCCCAAAGTGATTTTTGCTCCTAAACCCTTACTATGCAGACATTTATATGAGAGTATCACTAAGTATATGTAATTCACTAACAATATTCTCATCTAAATCCCATTGTCAGCTTGTGAATCTGAAACATAGAATATCCTTGTCTTGCTTACTTTCCAAAAGAACATTCCAAACAACTATCTCTAAGAGCACCTTACCTTCTCTCCTGCTCAGAAAAATGAATTTTTTCACTGAGTGTGTCTGAAACATTAAACATTTTATCATTGCTTCCCAAATGACTGAACCGAAATGCAGAAGGCATATATTATTACCAGGTTCTGTTAGATGCCCAGAAGCATGAGAAAATGTTCTCCAGTTTCCTTTTATTATGTTCAGAAACAAGGAGAAAAGAAAGAAACTATTATTAAATAGCAGGTTTGGCTTAAAAATCCTTTGTCCTCTGAAAAGGAAGGAAACGTGCCTGTATAAACCTTCCCTGCCCTCCCTCCCCACCTCCAGGTTCTCAAGACTCAGAAGTCAGTGAGGAGCAAAAGAGAGAGAAGATCCTTGAACTCAAGAAGAAGGAAAAACTGTTGCAAGAAAAGCTCCTGAAGAAAGTTGAAGAGCTTAAGAAGATCTGTTTGCGGGAGGCTGTGAGTGTCTTCTGCTTTGGGGAACATTTCAAATTGTGTTTGACAGTTCCAGCCAGGGTCAGTAATCTCCCTCTTGGTTCTGTCCTGTTTCATAGGAGCTCACAGGCAAAATGCCCAAGGAGTATCCTCTGAATGTAGGTGAGAAACCTCCTCAGGTCAGAAGGCGTATAGGTACCGCGTTCAAATTAGATGACAACCTGCTGCCAACTGAAGAGGTATGGGCGCCGGTTCTGAGCACGTCTATCAACAGTGAGGCAGAAAAGCTGTCAGTTGAATGTAGCTGACTTGTTCCTTTGGTTTTTGAGTTACTGTTGTATGTTTTTATCTCACCAGTTAAAGGTGATCATGGAGACCAAGTTGAATTCTTTCCTTCATGCACAGTTTAGTTAAAATTGAGTTCTCATGACTTTACTCCTCCAAACAGAGACAGTATTAAATGAACTCCTAAGTATTTATAAATTGAGAAACATTATTTTAAGAATTAAGAATTCCAGCACTAGAGTCTCCCACTTAAAACAGTAGCCTTTGGCAAATCACTGACCTCTCTGAAGTCTCAATTCTCTGGTTTTCTTGTCAATAAAATAAGGGTAATGATTGTTCTTCCCTCTGAGAGATGCAAGGAGTATTCAGTGAGATAACACATGTATAGCACTTTAGGTGTAGTAAAGTTAAAAGATTTGTTAGCCAATAGAGAGGGTACTTTCCTATTTGTGTTATCAGACAGTATGACCCTATTCATGTTTCTTGTAGAAATTTGGCCATCTTGGCTTTAGAAAATAGTAGCAGTTTCCATTAATAATAAAGTGAGCATTGCTGTTTATTAAGTGTCCAGTGTATACCCAGCTCTGAGCTAAGCAATGCACATACATTGTTTTCTTTCTTCTTCACCATACTTGCATAAGGTTGATGTTGCATCCATTTTACAAGTAAAAAAACTGAAGCATTAAAAATTAAATAATATCTCCAGGGCCATGCAACCAGGAATTACCCAGAAAGAAGAATGGAATCTCAGTTTATCTGTTTCTGAAGCTGTGCATATGACTGTAACATTCTCTGGCTACGAATCTTGGGTGAAAGATACCTTCTTGAAAAATATGATCTTCATCCAACCAGTTGAATGAATGGAAGGCCAATTCCCTTCTTTGAAAAGGAAAGAGAATTGAACTGTTAAGTTAAAGTAAATGGAGGAGGGAGGTCTTGTCTTCTAAGAAACTGTTTTAGAATATCTAAGCAGTAAAACTTAGGAAGATCTCATTCACAAAGAGGGAGGTCTTGTCTTCTAAGAAACTGTTCTAGAATATCTAAGCAGTAAAACTTAGGAAGATCTCATTCACAAAGAGCATCTGATGTGAGAATGCATGAGAAAGAGAAATTTTATTATCCAGGACATATGAGAGTGACTGTGTGTGTCCATAAAAATAAAGCAATATCATGTGAATGCAGGATCCTGCTTTGCAAGAACTGGAGAGCAATTTCCTAATACAGCAAAAGCTGGTTGAGGCTGCGAAGAAGCTTGCCAGTGAACCTGACCTTTGCAAAACCGTGAAGAAAAAACGAAAGCAAGATTACACGGATGCAGTGAAAAAGCTTCAGGAGATTGAAAATGCTATAAATGAGTACCGCATTAGATGTGGAAAGAAACCCAGCCAGAAAGCAACAGTTATCTTACCAGGTTAGTAACTAGTGAGGTTTTTTTGAGTCATCTAAGTCAGCCCTCTTGATGGAATGTACTGTTTCCAAACCAGTTCATTTGATGAGCGAGAAAAGAGTGGATTGATCCTTAAGTTTCTTAGGATAAAAATGATTTGGAGTTTCATTCTTACAAGTATGTTAACTTGGTTTTCTGTGACCTTCTCACTGTTTTAATACTATACTATTGCATTGCTTTAATTTTTAGGATGAAAGAGCTTTACACAGCAATATTGTTCCCCAATAAGAGAGATTCATCTTTAACTGGCTTGATGTCATTGCAAGAAATATATTTGAAAACACAGAGTATTAAGACAGCTGGGCCCTACATAGTAGTTTCTCAGAGATTTTTAATGCGGCAGACCGTGTATTTTTTTAAGGACCTATCCAATATATGTGCATAGAAAAGAACTCTTACAACTATGGTTATTTATGGAGGCTATTTATGGACATATGTTCCTATTGTATTATGAAATGCAGAAGGCAGAATACAAAATTGTAGCCACAAAATAGTCCTGACATTGTATAAATATGTATGCATAGAGACTGGTTGGGAAGAGTTTAAATATGTTAATAGTTGTAGAATTTCATGTCAATTTTCTTCTTAATTCTCTTTAGTGTTTTCAAAATTCTCAACATCATGTATCTAAAACTAATATTCAGAAAAAAATTAAACTGAAAAATCTCATTTAGGTGGATTTCAAGTCCAACTGGCCTTCTATGTTTATTAGCATGGTTTTTAGCCTTGATCATTTGTTGAACTATGATTATTTCTTTTGATTCCAAGACATTTTTTCTCCCCATTTAAGCATCTGTGAAATTGGGATAATTCTTATTCTAGATGAGGCATTACAGTTATGATCAGTACTTTTTCTTTTTTTTTACTGGGATATCAAGTAGTTATACATCTTAGATTTGACGAAATATGGTAATGAGGTTTAAAGTATACTCAGCTTTAGGGCATATGATTTGAAAAGCAGAGATACGGCTTTTTGGTAAGTGAATGCATGGACATCAACACACAAGTGTTCATCAACTACAGCTGGGGAATTTAGGATGGTTTTGACTCAATGCAAAATCCAGTTGGCCTCGTTGGTGGCCACACTCTGGACCTATAGGAGATGGGTGGTGAGCAGGGCACTTAATTTTGATAGCCATTTGTTGTGGCCCATTCATCTCCAACTGTGTAAGATTAAAACGTTATCCTTTACAGTGACTGACATTTGGGCAGCACTGATGCCAATGCTTGACTATATACCGAGTGGATTATTTTTAAAGCCTGCCTGACAGCTGACTATACTGGCATCTTGCCTTCAAGCTCTACCATGTGTCCAATTAAGAGACAGTCCTCTTGGCTCTGATAGAGATTAATTTTAGATTGGATGGGGAGATTCACTTCATAATGGCTTCGAAGCTTACATTGAGGTGTCACATTTGTCTGTAACCTTGCCCATCCTTGACAACTGAATATGGAAAGATTTGCCAAAGCACATCAACACATCAGAGATGTCACTTTTTAAAAAAATTTTATTGGCAAATAGTTGCTTTATAATATTGTGTCAGTTTCTGCTATATAGCAAAGTGAGATGTCGCTTTTTGCTAAACCCATTTTGTAACATTTGACAAGCACCAATAATAATCACATTTTTATGGGCATTTCCAACCACCAGACTTCTTTCACTAGAATGCTGTATGTAGGTAACCAAAGTAATAAGTATAGTTAATATTTATTGAGCATTTGTCTTGTACCAGGACCAAGGCCAAGGGCTTTACGTCTATTATGTCATCAAATGCTCACCAAAGTGCTAAACACCAGGTACTATTCTCATCCCTATTTTAGGGTTGAGCCAAATGATTCTTGGAGAGATTAAGTAATTTGCCCAGGGTCTCCCAGCCAATAATTGACAAAACCAAGCTTTGAATCCAGGTCTATCTCTTTGAGTGGTTCTCAACCAGTGGCAATTCTGCATCCCTGGGAAGTGTCTGCAGACATGTTTGATTGTCAAAACTGAGGGTGGGGATGGTACTGATATCCAGGGGTAAGCGGCTAGAGATCCTACAGTGCAAAGGATAGCACCCCCCAACAAAGAATTATCTAGTCTAGAATGTCAGTAGTGCTACCCAGTGTTAGGAAACCCTAGTCTGATTGAGAAGCTTCTGTACCACAAAAGTCCTCACTCTATCAAGAAAAAGCCCTTCTCTTAAGAAGAGAGCTCAGAAAATAAGTTATCCTAACAGTGCAGTAGATTCTCAAAGGAAGGTTCTCAAGTCTGTTCCATTGTAAGAAATAATCCAGTGTAATATTTGTATAGTAGGTAAGATGTTTATGTCTTAAGTGGTCAATGAGTCCATTCTCACAACAGTTAATTACTCCTAATGCACTATATCTGGTTGCATTTATCTAACTAAAAATAAGATGCACTCCATTGAAAATTGTTTTATTGAACTATTAGGAGTGTCCAAAGGCACCGTTGTACTAAAGACAGTTTATTTTGTTCACAGAAGACATCATCCCATCAGAAAGTAGCTCCTTGTCTGACACTACCACCTATGATGATCGTAAGTAGCTCTCCCTTTTCAATTTAAAATGTTACATATTCTGAAATACTAAGAAATTTTTTGAGTAGGAAAGCCTATTTATTACTTTTTTGGGAAAAGTAGAATCAACTAGCTTACATTTATAAAGAATGGTTGGGAAAGGGGTTAAGATTAGCTTTTACACAGGTTGTGCTATGCTGTGCTTAGTCGCTCAGTCGTGTCTGACTCTTTACAACCCCATGGACTGTAGCCCACCAGGCTCCTCTGTCCGTGGGGATTCTCCGTGCAAGACACTGAAGTGGATTGCCATGCCCTCTTCCAGGGGATCTTCCCAACCCAGGGATTGAACCCAGGCTTCCTTTTACACAGGTTAGCTCAGGATTAAATATAATATCGTACAAATCACATGACTTCGGTGAATCAAAGTACTATAACATGAGTAAATAGGTATCTTGATAAGGTTTGTAAGGTTCTGCAGGACTTTTTTTTTAAGCTTTTGAATTAGCTATAGATTCACAGGCAGTTGCAAAGTAATAAAGAGTCATTCACCCAGCTTTGTCCAGTGGTGACATCTTATATATTTGGCATCTAATTACAAAACCAGGAAATAAGTGTTGTGCAGGCTACACTACAGTACCAGTAAATAATGGAAACTTTGATTTTTCACTGTCTACTTATTCTGGATAAGTGGGAGTTTATTTTCCTTAGGAAGAAGCACATATCTTAGAAATTGTGTTACATGTTGCTGTGTCGGTTTCCTAGAAGTAGACCTTATCTATTATAATGACGCATGTTCAGCACATTTCATGATGGAATGGATTTCATATCAAGTGGTAGAATATTTCCTTATAATCCCTTCCTTGTGCTTAAGCAGAGGAGCTGGCTGTCTGTTTGATGTGACTTAAAGAATTCAGAAAAAAAAAAAAAAGAACTCAGGAAGCCACTAAACCCTACTGCTTTATCTTCTTCCAAATGGAATGGTTTGTGAAAGTCTGCCATTTCAGAACTCTTCTTAGCTGAGGTTTGGCCATGCTTGCCACTGCTCTTTGAAAATACAAATATCAGTGAGAGACATTAACAAGTGCCTAATGACTCATCATAAATCAGTTTCATTCCTGTCAGAGATAGGATAAGTCTTTGGTCAGCCAAGGAGGCCTAAGAATGTTAAAATAAAGCTGAGCAAAACTGATTCAGTCCAACTTTACAGGCCAACTTCCTCTTGGCCCTTTATAAAACACTGAGATTTTTCTGTGGTATAACTCTTGTAAAGCATCACCCATTACACCTGAGAGATTTATGTGCTCACAGTGGCTCCTATTGAGTTGACAGAAGTTGGGTCCGTCCCCACAAGAACGTTCAGTAATTTCTATTTTCTATTGTGTAAAATATAAAAATACATTTCCTGGAACTTAAACACTTTTAAAATTACATTCTTTGGAACAATATTTTACTCACCAGACAGATCTTCCACTTTATTTGGGGGAGGGAGGTGTTGGCAAGGCATTTGTTTACTTTTTTATTTATCTAGTTATTCATCCATTCACTTATTATAGCCAATGATACCTTCACTCTTGCTGGGCAGCGATCAAGTTCAGTACCTCATTCTCCAAGAATTCTTCCTCCCAAGTCTCTCGGTATTGAGAGAATTCATTTCAGAAAGTCATCCATCAATGAACAGTTTGTGGATACCAGACAGTCCAGGTAAGAAGACACATCATCAGTGAGAATGCCTCACCACTGTAAGATGTTTTCTCCAAAACAGTCAACCTATTTTTGTTTTATCCTGTTTATTCTTTCAGGAAGGATTATCTTATAAAATCAAGTGTAGAATCTAACCCAGTTATTTGTTGTTGGCAGCAAGTGGAAATGTTTTTAAAGAGGTCTTTTAAAAAATATTTGGCTGTTTACTTAAAGTCTATGTGGTTTATATTAAATTATAGCGGCATTAACTATAAATCTGAATTTGGATATAGTGTCAAAGTTCTGTTTCATCACCCAAGGTCTCAGGAACATTTAATACAACTCTACCAGGCAATAGAACTGACTTCTAATCTTTCAAAGGAAAATGGGACTGAGTACATTTTTAATCTGTAACTTCTTCTCAAGTGTCTCAAGTAAATATTTTTTGGACCATAACTTTTTAAAAGAGTAAAGACCAGTGATTGCCAGAATTTGGCTGCATGGATCACTACTAGGTTTTTTGTTTGTTTGTTTTTTATAATTGGGTCCAAAATAGGATTAGCAGCTTTTTACTTTGCCTAATTAGTATGTTCACACAAACAGCACTGTGAGTTCATGAAAAAATGACACATATCCAAAATACAGTCATTGTTGTAGTAATAATAAGATTAACATTTGTTGAGCACTTAGTATGTGCCAGACAGTGTTTCAAGTGTTTAATATATAATAACAAATTTAGTCGTAAGAAAACGCTCATTGTGTTACTACCATCCTTAGCATTTACAGATAAGTACAGTGAGGACCAGAAAGCATGAATCACTTGTTGGGTTCATCAGTTAGCAAATGTCAGAATTGGGATTTGAACCGACATAGCCTGACTGCAAAGCCTATGATGTGATTTTAGCCAACATGTTTTATTGCATCTCAGAAAAAATGGAAATTAGTCTCAAAATAAAAGAGGATTATTTAGATGAAACGATTTTTCACTCATGAAAAGAGAACCAACATTTCGTTATATTTCTGATTTGTCAAAGACCGGTGAAACCTTTATTTCATATTAGCCCCAGTTTGTAGATTAGCATCTAAGAACTGTTGCCTTAAACAATAGAGATCCAGGTGTCTAGAGCTGTGGTGTCCAGTTCAATTAAAAGCAAATAAAATTTAAAATTCAGATCTCCGGTCCTACCAGTCGCATTTCAAGTCCTAATAAGCACATGTGGCTGATGTCTGTGATGCTGGGCAGCACAGATAGAGTTCATTTCTATCACTGAAGAAAGTCCTGTCAGACAGCACTGGGCAGGTGTGTTTATTATATCAGGGAAGACAAAGCTGTTTCAGCAAAAGGAATCATAACTGGGAAAATGATTATCTTAAAAAATTATTATGCCTCCATCCCCTATAGCTTAAGATGTGTTTGCTCTTTCATCCAGCAACTTCACTTCTAGGAATTTTTCCTCTTGAATTAACTACAGGATGCTTATCTTACAGCATTGTTTATACTAGTGACAAATAAAAACACCCCAAATGCTCAACTAGTGGATTGTGTAAGTAAATTATGGTCAGTCTTACGGTGGAATGCTGTACACTCATTAAAATAACAGTGTGAGTGAATATTAAGCAACATAAAATGTTAGATCAAGTTGTGTTTTTTCCTTAAGTGGGTTTTGAAAGAGAATTTATAGTAAGATCTAATTTTTTGTTTTTAAAGGTACAAACACAGTATTTTTTTAAAAACTTTTTTGCCGTGCTTTAGTAGTAAGTGAGGTATAATCAAAGTTGTTTTTAATTAAAAAAATAATTTCAAATTGTGTTCTCACTGTGCTGGAAAGTGGACAAGGCAATTTAAGAATTCTGTGAATGACTGTTACCGGCCAAATTCAGCCTGTGACCCATTTGTGTATCTCCCATGAGCTAAGCATGGTTTTTAGAATTTTGAATAACTGGAAGGGAAATTAAAAACAGTAATATTTTTGTGACAATTTTGTAACATAAAAATTATATGAAAGTTGAATTTCAGTATCCACAGTCAAATCTGATTGGCACACAGCCACCTCCAGTCACATACATATTGTCTACACTGCTCTCTTACTTCAAGGGCAGAACTGAATCATTGGGATAGCCTGCAAAGACAAAAATACTTCCTGTGAGACTTTTTACAGAAAAAGGACTTTCTACCCCTTCTCTCCTTGCTTTCAATCTATTTTATTCAGTACACTCTTTTTCAAAAGTCTTTTTGTTTTTTTCCTTCATATTTATGACTCAAAGTCAGATCACTTGTTCTTCCCCTAAGACTCATCTAAGATCCACCCGGATACTAAACCACAAAGACAGTTTTCCCAATTATCTCTTTATGTTCCCATTCCTTCAGCTTCCTGTAAGGTTCTTTTTTTTTTAATTGGAGTATAGTTGATTTACATTATTGTATTTGTTCAGGCATATAGCACAGTGATTCAGTTACACATAAATACATATATAATTATCAGCAGTTATTCATATATATATATTTCAGATTCTTTCCCCTTATAGGTTGTGATAAAATATTGAGTATAGTTCCTTGTACTATATAGCAGGTCCTTGTTGAGTATCTATTTTATTTTATGTTGGAATGTAGTTGATTAACAATGTATTAGTTTCAAGTATACAATAAAGTGATTTAGTTATACATATACATATATATGGGGTTTCCCTGGTGGCTCAGATGGTAAAGAATCTGCCTGAAGTGCAGGAGACGCCGGAGACATGGATGCAATCCCTAGATCGGGAAGATCCCCTGGAGAAGGAAATGGCAACCCACTCCAGTATTCTTGCCTGGGAAATCCCATGGACAGAGGAGCCTGGTGAGTTACAGTTCATGGGGTCGCAGAGAGTGAGACATGACTGGATGACTTAACATGTTTTTCACTTTTCATACATGTATCTATTCTTTTTCAGATTCTTTTCCCATATAGGTTATTGCAAAATATTGAATAGAGTTCCCTGTGCTATAGTGGGTCCTTGTTGATTATCTGTTTTATATATAGTAATGTATGTTATTACCAAAATCCCAGTTTATCTCTCCCCTTCCAGTAAGTTTCTAATCAGCTTATTACAGATTTGCCAGAAATGTCGGGAGGCTCATCATTTTCTGATTTCTTTCTTCCCATCACAGAGAAATGCTGTCCACACACAGCAGCCCTTACAAAACTCTGGAGAGGCGGCCCCAGGCAGGACGGAGCATGCCCACCACCCCCGTTCTCACCCGGAACGCCTACAGTAGCAGCCACTTGGAGTAAGAGAGCTTCGTTCTAGTGGCTTCGTCTCTGTTGACTTTTTTTTTTTTTTAATATTTTATTATTATTATTTTTTCCATTTATTTTTATTAGTTGGAGGCTAATTACTTTACATCATTACAGTAGTTTTTGTCATACATTGAAATGAATTAGCCATGGATTTACATGTATTCCCCATCCCGGTCCCCCCTCCCACCTCCCTCTCCACCCGGTCCCTCTGGGTCTTCCCAGTGCACCAGGCCCGAGCAGAGCAAAGTAAGCCAGAAGGATAAAGACCATTACAGTATCTGTTGACTTTTGCTCTAAGATTTTGTTTCACTCTGCTGTGTTTTTAATCACTTTCTGCAGGAGGACTTTATGGCTCTACATTTTCTATCCACTTAACAGTTCAAATATTTTCTAAGCTGAGAAAATGTTCTTGAAATATATTTTGCTTGGGTAGATACTGGATGTTTTGTGCCTTAATTCTTCCAAGCAGACATTACTCTCTTTTATTCAGTGGTGTGGATGAAGATAATGACAACAGTGATATTTTGAAGTGTTTACTTGAAGGCTGTGCTGTTTTATATGTCCTATGTTATTTAGTCCCCACAAGAAGTCTGATTGGAGATATTAGGTACTGTTTTTGTCCTCATTTTACATTAAAGAGAGGACGATTAGTTAAATATCTTGCCCATGTTCATAGAGCTGGGACGTGATGGAACCATGAGTCAACCCAGAGATCTCCGGTAGCCTAGCCAGGCTTTACCCGCCTCCACCCCATGAATGCTGCCTTCACCCTAGTCTTTGTATCCTGCTCTCCTGTTGGGAAAAAGGATCTTCCAAAGACATGTGGGTTTTTCTTAGGCTTTGATGCATGCTGTCCATCATCAGTTTAGCCTCTCTATTTTCAAACAGGAATGTGGACTGCCCAATTGACGGAACCTATTTCTTTTCTCATTTTGACCATGTGAACCCAGTGACTTCTGTTATGGGTCAGCTTTGGAAACCTAAAAAATACTATTGCAGTTCAAGAGCTATCAACTCATTCGACATGATGCCCTTTTCCCTTATTTCAGCCCTCTTTTCCTTCTTTGTCCTTAGCAAGCTTGCCTCTCTCTCCTCTTTCAGACCCGAGCCTTCGTCTCAGCACTGCCGCCAGCGAAGTGGAAGCCTCGAGTCTCAGTCTCACCTGCTCTCCGAGATGGATCACGAAAAGCCATTTTTCTCCCTCTCCAAATCCCAAAGAAGCAGCAGCACCGAAATCCTGGATGACGGATCTTCCTACACTAGCCAGTCGAGCACGGAGTATTACTGCACCACGCCCGTGGCCGGTCCCTACTACACCACCCAGACGCTGGACACTCGCTCCCGGGGTCGCAGAAGGTCCAAGAAACAGAACGTCTCGACTTCCAATTCGGGAAGCATGCCCAACCTAGCACACAAGGATAGCCTGAGGAATGGCGTCTACTCCAAGAGTCAGGAGCAGCCTTCTTCCAGCTACTACATTGCCGGGTACACGCCCTACGCGGAGTGTGACCTCTATTACGCCGGCGGCTACGTCTACGAGAACGACACGGAGGGACAGTACAGTGTGAATCCTTCCTACCGGTCGTCCGCCCACTACGGATACGACCGCCCAAGGGACTGCAGCAGGTCCTTTCACGAGGACGAGGTCGACCGGGTGCCCCATAACCCGTATGCCACACTCCGGCTGCCGCGGAAGGCTGCCGCCAAGTCCGAGCACATCACCAAAAACATCCACAAGGCCTTAGTGGCAGAGCACCTGCGAGGCTGGTACCAGCGGGCCTCCGGGCAGAAGGAGCCGGGCCACAGCGCACAGACTAGCTTTGACTCAGACAGGGGCTCGCAGAGAAGCCTGGGCTTTGCCGGCCTGCAGGTCCCCTGTTCTCCGAGCAGCCGTGCGTCTTCCTACTCCTCAGGTAAGAATGGTACCCAGAGTGCATCTTCCTCATAACCCCCTATTCCTGCCCCACCGCACCCCAAACCACCCTCCTCGGGGGTGCATGAGACCAGGACCCAAGGTCAGACAAGCGGCAGCCACTGGGTGGAGAGGCAGGTTCAAGTCTTAACAGACCTTCCCTGGGTTGGGGGCTTCCATGTATTTTTATCTTTTCTGGGTCTTTAAAGTGTTCTGGGCGTTGGGATTATGAAATACACGCTGCTATATATAAAATAGATAACCAACAAGGACCTACTGGATAGCAGAGGGAACGCTGCTCAATATTTAATTAATAACTTATAAGGGAAAAGATTCTGAGAAAGAAATACTAACACTAATAAATATATATGAAAAGTGAAAGTGTTAGTCACCCAGTCATGTCTGACTTTTCCACCCCATGGACTAGCTTCCCAGGCTCCTCTGTCCATGGAATGCTCCAGGCAAGAATCCTGGAGTGGGTTGCCATTCCCTTCTCCAGCGGATCTGCCCAGCCCAGGGATTGAACCTGGGTCTCCTGTGTTTTTTACTGTCTGAGCCACCTGAGAAGCCCAATGTGTGTGTGTGTGTGTGTGTGTGTGTATGTACATAAATATATAACTAAATTTCTGGGCTGTACACAACACAACATTGTAAATTAACTTTCCTTCAATAAATATAAAGTATTCATGGCATAGAGATTTGATATATTAAAAGAATAGCATAAACCCTTCAGGTAAGCAGAAGACCATCAGGATTATACATCCTTCCTTGTTCACCATGAGGAATGGGATCACCTAAAAGTTCATTCTGAATGCTCCAGTCCATGCATGAGACTTCTAAACCTCACTGGAGCTGGCATTTACTAAGCACTGTTCCTGGCACTGTTCTAAGTATTGTGCAGGTCTTGACTCAATTCAGTAATCATATATACTCCACTTTATGGCTGATCTAAGGGACTTTCAAAGATCATTTTGATTAGAGAGGCATTCTCTCCACGCGTTGACTTTGGTCCCCACCTCCACTATTACTGCTGGATATTACTGCTATTACCTGCGAACCTCCAGCTGTGCTAGGTACTTTAAGGAAAGAAATGGGGGCCTAAGAGGAGAGAGTGTTGAGCATTTCACTTCTTCAGCAAACAAGCAGGCATGTCCAAGATGTCAAGGAGCCGGTTTTGAGCCATTTCTTGGCCTGGATGAGTTCACGGTTTAGTTAGCAACTGGAGGAATATATGAACATTAAGCAATACTAAAGCTCTAAGAAACAGGAGCCATGTGAAAAAAAATGAGGTCGTGCGTCTTGCCCCCGTCTCAAGCATGACACCTCAGTGAGACATAGCTCAGGGATTCTTGAATCACTCTGTGATCATCAGTGAAAACTGTTCCTTTAAAAGTTTCCTAATGTTGTTGACAAGAGGCATTTCCATGGAGATTTCTGTTTGGGTTCTAGTGTTCTGCTATTTGTGCGAGACTTTGGACTTTCCCACTTATTACCACATCTAACATGAAAAGCCTCCTGTACTTACTTTCTTATTTGTTCTCTGATGTAGAGAAGGCCTTTCTTGCCCTTCAGGTTCAGGGTGTGACGTGAGAGACTTTCAGAAATTAAAGAATGAGGGCTGAGACGCATGTGGATGGTTATCAGGGCACAGGGCTGGAGTAAATCTACCCCATCATCTCTTTAACCATTGAGGCCAGGGACAAGCAGGTGTAACTCAGAAATTTCAACATTCCTGGCCATTGGCTCAGGACTGGGGCAAAGGTGAGAACGGAGATAACACTTCCTGGTGTGAGCCTTTCTGATAAGCAGCATGATTCGGCCCCGTGGGCCAAAAGGCATCACGTTTTTAAGGAATTAGGGGGATGGAATCAGTGCTGTCAGAATTGCCTTTTGGAATTTTCCTCGTTCCTGTCTGCATTTTATAGCTGCGGTAATGTGTTTCAACAAGCACGCATCATTCTCATGAAGAGAGACGTTTCCGATTAATAGGCCGCACCAGTCAGGGGTTTTGTAATCCCTTCTAGCCACCTAAAGGCTCTCTGGGTGACTCAGTTTTAGGAGTCAGGACAGCCACCATTTATTGGCAACTTAACGCTGTGCCACCCCGCCTGCTCAGCACTTTATGTGCACTCTCCCACTAGTGTATGCAACAATTCTGTGTAATGAAGGCTGTTGCTATGTTTATTATTACTACCCTAATCTTACAGATGAGGCACTTCTGGCTTAGGGTGCTTAAATGACCCTGCCCGTAGGAATTCTATTACTGCTCTGATAGCCCAACCACCACGCCTCACCGCCTGACTTTGAGTTATGAAACCTTCCTAGAAGTGGGACTTGTACATCCTTGAGTCAAATCCTTATGGCATTCAGGACTGCAGATGAGTTTTGAAATGTGTTAGTCTCACACTTATTACGTGTGCTTTGTGGTTATAAAAGAGAGGAGGAGGTTGGCCGCCAGCAACAGGAATCAGAGGAGAGCTGGAAGGCTCCAGGAGCAGTGTGGGACTTTTGAGTCTTGGGTGACGTGCATGGCATTGTGCACAGAGGCATGGAGCAGGGCTCATTTTAGAGTTGTTGTTCAGTTGCCAAGTCGTGTCCAACTCTTTGCAAACCCATGGACTGCAGCACACTAGGCTTCCCTGTCCCTCACCATATCCCGGAGTTTGCCCAAGTTCATGTCCATTGAATCGGTGATGCCATCCAACCTTCTCATCCTCTATCGCCCTCTTCTCCTTCTGCCTTTAGTCTTATCCAGCATCAGGGTCTTTTCCAATGAGTCTGCTGTTGTATCAGTTGGCCAGAGTTTTGAGCCAGGACAGCAAATGCCCAGCAATGGGGCATTCACCAGGTTTGGCTCCCATATTATGCGTTGCTTTATTTTTTTGTTTTGTTTTTTACCATTTTTAAAGAAAAAAATTTAAATTGAGGTATAGTCGATTTACAGTGTTGTGTTAGTTTTAGGCATATAGCAATGTTATTTATTTATATATGCATATGTGTATTTATGCTCAAGTATATGTTTATGTTTATTCAGATGCTTTTCCTATATAGGTTATTATCAAATATTGAATATAGTTCCCTGTGCTATATATATAATAGGTCTTTGTTGTTTATCTATTTTATACACAGTAGTATATATATGTTACTCCCAGATTCCTAATTTATCCCTCACCCCCACCATTTGCCCTTGGTAACCATAAGTTTGTCTTCTCTGTCAGTGAGTCTTTTATTTTATAAGTAAGTTCATTTGTATAATTTTTTTAGATTCCACATATAAGTGATATCATATGATATTTCTCTTTGTGATTTCACTTAGTGTGATAATCTCTGGGTGCATTATTTCATTCCTTTATATTTAGATCCTTGTCTTGTTCTAGATTAGTCCCTCAGAAGAACTAAATCTCTTCTTCCTAAAATCTTTCCTATACTATTTACCTTCCTACACCTCAATCCCAAACTTTTTTTAAAAGGCAAAAATGTGCCTTGATCCTGCTGGTGGTCGATACCACCTTTGGGTGAAGAACCCACAGGTTTCAACAAGTCAATGTATAGAATGCATTTCCTCTAAAAGTCTCCAAGAAACTCAAACTTGTCATCTGACCTTTACAATGGGAGCCTATGAAGCTGTCCAGCCACCATAGCCTTACTTGGAGACTGGGAAGATACTTTTAGTTTATGAAAATTGTTTTTTCTGGCTTGCCTTTTGGGTTATTTTTTATAGTGTTATCTTTCAATTAACTTTACTCACATTTATAATAATAATAGCTATCATTTATTGCTAGGACCAGTGCTAAATATTTGTACTAACTAGGTTATTTAATCCTGATATTGTCCCTGTACAGAATATATTTATATTGTCCCCACTTTACAGATGAAGAAACTGAGGCTTAAAGAGGATAAACTGTTTGCCCAAGGTCACATGGCCAGTAAGTGACCAAATTGGAATAGGAACTCTCTTGATTCCAAACACTGGCTTTTAAGATTGACTCTGCACGCAGCGGATTATAGCACGCATCTGAATGACCCAAATAATTCTCACTTTGAGTAGTCCCACTAATTTTATCTCTTTTCATTTTTATTTCTAGTGTCTTCCACAAATGCTTCTGGGAATTGGAGGACCCAGATAACCTTAGGGCTATCCGAATACGAGATCCCGGCACATTCTTCCTACACGAGCTGCTATAGCAACATCTATAATCCTTTACCCTCTCCAGGCAGGTAAGAGAGCAATGCTCAAAAATTTTAGTACCCTGTTCCTGATCTAAAGAATTCAAGAATCCAATTTTATTTATGAACGCTAAATAATCTAGCTCAAGGGTTGGCAAACTATAGTCTAAAATCAGCTGCCACCTATGTTTCTAAGTAAAGTTTTATTGGAAAACCAGACATGCTCATTCATTCACTTGTTGCCTATGGCTGCTTCTGTACTTATAAGGGCAGAGGGGAGTAGCTGTAGCAGAAATCTTATGGCCAACAAAGCTAAAAATACCTAGTCCTTTAAGAAGTTTGTTAATATTCAATCCCGCTCATTCAAATTTGACCCTATTAGAATTCTGTACTTTAAGTTCTATGTCTGAAGGGTTCTTTTTAATTGCTGTACTTGAAACTATATTACTGATATACCCGTTTAAGCCTCTCTTGGAACCTGGCAGGGAAAAATATCTCTATGCCAGAAAACACGTTCGTTCCTCCTAGACAGTTGGTGGGCTTGATTTCAAACATTTGCTGCCTTTTTGTGTCTGACCCTGTGTTCATTAAGAAGTAACAGACGCAACCAGCTGTCCTGTGTGTCTGTAATAATGCTCCTTTGTAAACATTTAGAGGAAATAGACAAGGAGAGTTGGTTAAAATGTGATTTTTAAAAAAGATTGCAAACTCTGGATTATGTTTTTTAGTTCTTTGCATACATGGGAGGAGTTAAAATTGAAGCTTTTGTTTTTCTCACCCACTTTCTCACAGAATATAATCTGTACCTCTGGTGCCAAGAAGTAAAGCACTTTCTGGTTTTGTTTTAAGAAAAGTTTAATTTTGCTTTCTTTAAGTCAGATTACTTCAGGCATAGGAGGCTTCCATAAACTGTAACTTTTAAAGGTGAATACTGGTGAGTTTGAGGTTACTTTCTTATTAAAGCACTCAGTGTTATAAGCAAATTAGAGATGTTTAACCCCCAAAGCCTTGTTTTTCTTCTCCATATTTAGCTAAAGTTTTTCTTAGCTTAAAATATCAGGCCAATTGTCTCAACTCAACAAAGGGTGTGCTCAAAATAGAATTTTAATGAAAATATACTTCAGAGGACATCAGATAGCTTGGAGTTCTGTAAATAATGCTTGTAAATGCGTTCGGAGCAGGAAGAGTTTGGCCCAAAATTTGAGCTGAATTTTTTCAATCCAGTTCTAATCACTTTGTATAATACATTTGCAAGTAATTTTCCTCTTTGCATACTTTCACTTTTTGTTAACTGAATTAGAAACTATATAAAACAAACCAGTCAGGGCATAAGACAGTTCTAGTGTCCTAAACACCACTTTCATTGGACTCAAGAAGTGTTAAACATTTTTAGAGAATATCTATTTTCACAAAGTTCATCCACCTACTTCAGCCAGTCCAAGAGGGCCTGGTAACAGTGTCTGGTGTCAGAGGGGCATGATATACAGGAAATTAGAAACTATTTAAAGATCCCTATTGTGTGTGTGTGTGCATGTGCATATAATATGAGCTCATTGTAGAAACTAGGAAAATAATAAAGGAATAAATAAGTAGGAAATAATTTATCCATAATTCCACCATCTAGAGATATTAGCTAGTAACATTTCTGGCACACGTCCCCTGTTTTTCTGTATTCATTTTTAACATGGTCATAATGATATCATATATACAATTTTATATCCTTCACTATACATAAAATTCTACACCCAAATTTTTTACTTACTATCTCAACATGTATGTTCCTTTTTTAAAAAAAAAAAATCTCTTTAAGCATTGTTTTATATGACCAATATGGTATTTCACTCAGTAAATACTTTATGTATCTATTTAACAATTCCCCATATTTTTATTTTAAATGACTTCTAAATTTCCTTTCTTTTTTTCAATTGTAAGTAATGCCTTTGAGAATCTTTGAGCAGAATATTTGTCTGAATTCCAGATTATTTCCTCAGGATATATTCCAGTAAGTTGGTTTAATGGATCAAATTGAAAAGCATATTTTTTAAACCCCTGCTTTCTAGAAAGATTTGTCAACTTACCCTCCTATCACAGAGAGTTATGGAAATGCTTATTTCTACCCATTTGTCAGTTTAGGATGTTATTTTTATTATGAAACAATCTGATCAATATAACTTGACCTATTAACAAGCCAAGTATAATAACAATCCTCCATAAAGCTTTAGAAATTTGCTCTAAAATCACATGCTTTTTTAAATGACAATATAATTTTTAAATAACAGAAAAGTTGGGTTTCAAGATAAAGATAAAACCTTTACATCTGCCCTTAAAGATTTGAAATATTGTCATAGATGAGTTTGTTTTTTAAAATGAAGCCTGTATTATGTATTTCCTCAGAGTGTCGGGAGCTTAATAATGTGATAGAAAGCTGCAAATTGATACCAATAATTTTTTTCCTTATATGATATAGTACAACTGTCAGCAGCATAAACTTTCCAAAGTTAGAAATGTTGAAGTCTCTTATGCTACTAGTATGTGTCAAATGCTTGGCTCTGCTGCTCCAAATTGTGTTTTAAAATGATTTTTTTTCTTTCATTTCCTGTTTTCCATTTCCCATCCCCTTCCTTATCAAACTCTTATTACTAGGCCAAACCAAGGGCTTCTGTCCCGGAGAATGGTTGTGTCTCCAGAAATGAGATCAGTTATAAATTCTCTTTTAAGTGTAGCCAGCTGTAGTAAGTACGGTACCTGCAGTCTATGTTGCTTCTTGCATCGCAGGAGCTTTGCCTGTTCTGACTGATGTGTGAAGTTACAGAATCTGCCTTTGTTTTTGTATTACAAACAAAGACAAAAACCCACTAAATACCTGGCTTTGCATAGTGTTTCTTTCCAAAGCGCTTTTCCAAAGGACTTTTTATTCACCTGTACTAAAGGACATTGAGATGTAAAATAAAAAGAAAACTACTAACCATCTAACCTGTTCTAACGTACTATTACAGGAATGAGGTTTTGCTTATTGGAACGGTGTGTATAACAGGGTGCCCTCATTTGGATGTATTTAATACTTTCCAAATGGGCCCGTGACCTTATGTGATGCTGATTTAATTTACACCTGACCCATACAGCCTAGGGATGTAAACTGTCCCAAGGTACCCTTGCTTCCCTTTAAATATATTCCTTTGTTTCCAAGATAAACATCTAGTATATGTCTCTTAGTTTGAAGAATGCTTAAAGGGTGACTGTCAAAAATACTTCAAAAATCGAAAATACTACTCTCACACAAACAGAAAATGAGCGTATGTGAAAGATTTCTTTAACTCCTTCATGAGAGAACTGACAGAATGGTAAAGCTGTTCCCAGAGAATTCAAAAGACTGAACTCCACAACCAAAAGAGAGTACTGAGATAAGCTTCCTGCAGTTGACACAAAAGCAGTTAATATCCTACTGGGCAATAAAACTATGACCATAATCTTTTTAGACAGAGGGTTACTGTGTATTTCTTCCATACAGAACCCCCCCAAGTTAACATGTAACTTAATCTTGGTACTCATCCATGGGAAATGAAAGTTAGACAAGTCTGTCTCTCGGGACTTTCCTGGTGGTCCAGTAGTTAAGAATCTGCCTTCCAACAGAGGGGATGTGGGTTCCAGCCCTAGTCTGGGAACTAAGATCCCACGTGCCGCGGAGCAGCTAAGCCCACCTACCGCAAATACAGAAGCCCACACTGTTTAGAGCCTGTGTGCCACAGCTAGCCTGTGTGCCCACAGTGAAGGATCCTGCATGAGGCACATAAGACCTGATGCCGCCAAATGAATCAATAAATACATACTGTTTAAAACAGTCTGTCTCTCAAGAGAAATAAATGCTCCTTGCATGGGCCTGTTAGATCATGTTCTAGTATGACATTGAAAAAAATGCACAGCCGTGTCCCTTGCCTTATTTGGGAGTTTTGAGCCATTTTCTTAACCGTGTTTTCTACTAACTTCTTTGAGTGGAGTAACCTTTGTACTCTGGGAACAAAACCCCAAGTTGTAACTTTTCTGGTTTCCTTTCATAGACCCTACACAGAGACCGGTCACCTGGACGGCACAGATGGAAACCTGCTGGAAGACAGCCTGGAGAGTAGTGAGCAGAGACTCTTCTGGCACGAAGACTCCAAACCCGGAACATTAGTCTGAACTGCGGGCGGGCCTCTTGACCAAGCACTGCGCTCTCACACTAGTGTGCCTTGCAAAATGTGTTCGTCTTCCTGGAAGGCTGTAGGCTTTAGAAACCTGAAGGCATCCGAGGTGGAAAGGAGGACTCCATTGGCCCCAGAAGTGAATCACACACTAGACCGCACAAAGCCCTTGAATGACATCCCGCCTTTCCAAGTCCAGATGCTCACCTAACAGAGCAAGGTGAAGACCACGTGTGAACCTTTGCCGAGGAGGACTTGGCCTTTACCAAGAGCAAGCACTTTGTAAGGGAATAAAAGTGGTTGGAGGCAGACCTCAAAACTGTGAAAAGTGCATTCAGGGTCTCCCAAAGGAAAGAAGGACAGGGGAAATTTCAGAGCACAATTCAGGATGATGAGAGAAGGGAAGCTGGAAGCTCTTTAGTCACTGCTCACCATCAGAAAGTTTGAATTTGTGAGCTGGCGAAGAATTACATACTATGTCTACCCAGACATGAACAATTCAGACAGTATTGGAAAATTACTTGAAGAGAAGCTGGATTTTCATGAAGTTCTGAATGAGTGTAAATGTTTTTAGGCTGTTATCAAGAGTGATGGTTTTCATAAGCACCACAAAATGGGTTCTGGAAAGACTTATGGCTGTCTTGTCCTGTAATATAACTATGGTAGCAGATTGGGGAAAATGAAGCAGCCCACTGAGTAACTGACAGACTCTGCTTGGAGAATTTTCTAAGGTACAATATCATTGAGTTCCTTTTTCTCCTTTCTATGCCAATGGCATGAGCTATGTTCTTCAGGCTGGTAACTCTCCAACATGGCCGTCATTGCAATGGCAGGCTTGATATGGAAAGTTTTATAACCAAGAGTTTGGAAAAGTATTTTAAGGTGATACAGAAAGAACCTAACACAATATAAAGAAAAACAGCAACAACAAAAAGAAAGACACAAAACCCACATCATTTTCTATGAATCATGTGCCTTAAAATTGTGAACATTTGAAAAATAAGCATATTGTCTGGATTCCCCAGGTAGTTCTAAGTCACCAAGTGACAAAAGCAAGATTACTCATTAAAAACAAAAACGAAAACCCTCCAAGCTGCAGTAGATTTAATTATGAGGCTAAAACTACCTCATACTTTCCTTGGAAGAACTAATTCGCTATGGTTTATTGTAGGATGTTTTGGAGTTTTCGTTTTTTTGTTGTTTTTATTTTTAAGCAAATATTTCCATATTCTAGATGGATCTTTTTCATCATCTTTACTCTGCTTCAGAATTCCACAGAAGGTGCTCCTTCCCCCTCTTTTATACAAGTTTCTTGTTCATATTGTGAATAGAGAAGTTTCTGAACAACTTTTTGGGGACATTTTCTATCTATATTCCAAAGCATGTAATATATACATAAAGGTGATTTGTTAAACTGGTCCTTAGTCATTTGTATCATTAAAAATGAAGTTTGGGGGGTGGGATATTTGAAAAACAAAAAGACATGCAAACAAATAACTTATTCCTTTTTCCATATTTGTATAGCCTTCTAGAAACAGAAATACCCTTTTGCGTATTCTTTTACTGTTCTGACTTTTTTAGACCTATTATTTTTTTTACATAGGTCAATAAATTGAAGGTGTGCTACTGAAAATGTTTATGTATCTTTCCATTTATGTTCAGGGCTCACACAAAGCAATTGAAATTGCTCTACTTCAAGTAATCAGGCTGGTGAAGATTGCAGATTTTTAGTGATATTATTACTGTATTTTATGGGTTCCAAGATGGCCATTTTTTCATACTTACATCTTCACAATCAGGGTGCATCTTTTGACTACTAACATGTTATAGTTGAATTAGGGATTTTTTTCCTTTCTTTCTTTCTTAGTGAGATGTAAAATAGTGCTGTGTCTTAGAATGGGTGAAATACAGTAGTTTATTGCCTCATGGAGGATAACCATTGCAAATTTTTAGGCTTCCTAATCTTACAAATGTTGTTTATTTGTAACAAGTCATTCTTTCTAGTTTTGCAGACTGGCAAACAGGTCTTTTACATTCAGGAATATATTTCTTCTGTTATCTTTTAACCCCATGCAATGGGGCAAGGGGAGTGGGAAGTGAAATATAGGGAGGTTAGTATTTCTGTACAAGTACTTTACATGGAAATAAGGTATCATTTATCCTCCTGTTAAATGATATGCTCAGAATTGCAGATATACCTTGAAAAAATAAAACTTGGCTCTCGACTGGAAAAAGAAGTTACAGAAATTGGAAGCACAGTGGGTCTGCTGTATGATTTTCCTTTCATCTTTTTTTGAAAAGCGTTTCCTAACCACATTATTGATATGCTTATTAATAACCAAAAAGTGACAGAGGTAAATTCTTCAACACATCAAATTAATATGTTTTTTATTGCAAAATATCATACCCTCATATTAAAAATCTTAAATGCAAACATGAAGCAAATATATAACATAAAACCACCATCATGCCCTATAACCTAACATTACCGGATACAATTGTTAATTGTATATCAGTTCGGATTTTTTTCTATGCCTATAGTACTTTCTTTAAAAACAGCATCATACAACAAGTACACTTTTACAACTTTTTTCATCAAAACATGTTGGGCCTCACTTTTTGTCAGTATATATTGATCTACCTCATAAAGATGTATGTTTTACAAGGTGAATTGAAAAAAATTGCCTCACCTTCCTGGATGTTTAATTTTTCTCTATTTGAGAGAAGTATCCAAGATCCTTCTTTGTATTCATAAAAGCTTTAATGTTAAGCAATAAAGATTCCAGAATTGTTTTGAACTATTATATTAGTTTAAAGCCTGTTCTTAGGAACAAAGGTTCAAATGTCAGTCCTTAAGAACTTTCAGAATTGAAATAATGCCTTTCTTCGGTACAGTAGAAAAGTTTTGATGTGAAAATACAATGTCTTCCTGAAGCTTACAGTGCAATGAGGGAGAAACAAAAGTGATCAGCTGGAGTAGCTTAAAAGGATCATTAGTCCTGTGGGGGCCAAGAGTGGTGAGAAGAAAGGGGACGTGAATAATACCTTAGTTTTGTAGGACTTGACCTTTCTAGCAGTGATGCTGAAGCCTGATTTTAGGGATTGGTAAGAAAAGATCCAGTTAAGCAAAAAGGAAAAGAAGCTCTCCTAGGGCTTGGAGAATGGCATTATGGCGTTTGCCATGGCCCCCAAAGCTAGGAGAAGCTTAGCCAGTTTTAGAAACTGAAAGACTAGGAGGGCAGATTTTTTCCCAGGATTAAAGAAATATAGGTAATCTGTCATTTTTGAGCTCTTGCCATTGTCGCAACGATGGGCTAAGTGCTATAACACATTACTTCGTTTAATCCTTTCTTCAGTTGTGTGACAGAGGTCGTCTCATCCCAGAAAAAGGATTTAAAGGAGTTCCCTGGTGGTCTAGCGGTTATGTCGCAGGAAGGGGGACCCCCATCCAGGGCCTGAGAGTGGGCTCTTGTCTGACAGTTGGAAACGAATTGCCCCAGGAGACACACATGCTGAGAAAGCAAGAGACTTAATGGGGGTGGGGCGGGGGCGCCCGGGGGAGAGAGCAGCGTGGTAAGGGGACCCCCGACAACAGCTCTGCCACGTGGCTCGCAGCCTCCGGTTTTAAGGTAACCAGCTTGGTTTCAGTTGTCTCTGGCCAATTAGCATGACTCGGGGTCCTTCCTGGTGGCGCATGCGTGAGTACGCGCATGCGTGAGTACCCGCGTGCGTGCATTTGCGTGTGCGTGCATTTGCGTGTCTCTCAGACAAGATGGAGTCCAGCGAGAGTAATTCTGGGAGGGTGCTAGGACTTTGGGACTAGCCTCTCCTCTCTCCTTAGGAGGTTTCCCGAATTCTTCTAGTTGTCCTACCTTGTTCTGCGTTCCTTACCAGGACCCCCTGTTTAAGCTAACTCATACAAGTGGTTGGTATGGTGCCTGGCCAGGGTGGGCCGTTTCAGTTAAGGGTTTCGCTAACAGGACTCCGAGCTGTCACTGCTGAGGGCGCCAGTTTAATCACTACTAGTCCAGGAGCTAACCACATGCTGCAAGCCACACAGCACGGTCAAAAAAAAGAAGAAAAGGAAAGGATATAAAGAGATTCAGGAAGATTACCGTGGCCTTGGTGGCTTGACTACGCAGAAAGTAAGTTGTAAAGCCAAAATTCAAACCTACATCTGATTCAGAAACCTCTGCTGTCTGTTGCCGTGATGTTATAAACAGGGACTGCTCACCAAGCCCCTTCCTTTAGTGGAAACCAAAAGAAATGAAAAAGTAAGAGAAGGAGCGAACAAGAGTCAGCCTGGGGAGGAGAAAGAGGGAGGGCCACTGGGAGGGATGGGAATCGGAATAGCATGGTGAGAAAAACAGCACAAAGGACAGTCCAGGGCAGTCTGCAGTTTGTGACTTTTCAGGATGTGCAATTCAGACACTTCTTTCTGATCTGGGTGTGGCTTGAGGATATGCCTAATTGAAGGGCTAGTTAACAACCAACTGGGCAAGAATCACATTTGCACGCAGGGCGGAGGAGGAAAGCAAAGGCATTTAAGGAGTGCCCTAGAAAGTCCTGGGCTTCCCTAGTGGCTCAGTGGTAAAAATAAAAAAATTTTTAAAAATCCACCTGCCAGTGCAGGAGATGCAGGTTCAATCCCTGGATCAGAAGGATTCCCTGGAGAAGGAAATGACAACCCACTCCAGTGTTTTTGCCTGGGAAATCCTATGGAGAAAGGAGCCTGGTGGGCTGCAAGGAGTCAGACACAGCCGAGCTGCAGGCATGACATGGCTGGAAAGTCCTATGAGTTAGACCAGCTTTTCCTAACCGCACTGCTCCCTCCTAGCACAAGCACAGAACTTCTCCCGGAAAACCATTCTTTATATTGTCCTGTCCTCAATTTCGTGAGAAAGTGGTGCCATAAGGAGATCAAAGATTGGAAAGCCAAAGTGAGAAAGATCTCTTTAGGGAGACAGACCCAAAAGTGGGAAGGGCATTCTCAGCAGCCCTTCAATTACCATGAAAGAAGCCTTCCTGGGAATTGATAGTGGGTGTCTGGGCAGATATCACCATCTCTATAATGCAGTGCTTATGCAGGCTTTGAAGTCAGGAAGATCTGGAGACAAGCTGCCGGGCTTGGGTACAATCCCAACCCAACAGCTCTCTGGTTGTATGATCGAGGGTCATTTTCCTAATCTTTCTGGGCCTCAGTTTCCTGTCTAGGACACATCACGCAAGGGTATTTAGTGGGCTGAACAACATAACACACATACCAATGAGGACCTACTGTACAGGACATGCGACTCTGTTCAATGTTATTTGGCAGCTTGGATGGGAGGAGCATTTGGGGGAGAACAGAAACATGTATATATATATGGCTGAGTCCCTTCATTGTTCAGCTATAACAACATTGTTAATTGCCTATATTCCAGTACAAAATTAAAAAAAAAAAAAAAACCAGACTCAAAGAAGTGACCGATCCAGGCAGTTTTTATACCTTTTATACAAAAGAAACAAAAAGTAGCAAGAAAAACAAAAAAGATAATGCACATAAACAGCTCAGCACAAAATCTAGTCCCCAGCAGATGCTTCATAATGTAAATTATCCCCTGAAAGAAAGGTGGCAATATCGAGGATTAAGAGTGTCTAGAAAGTTGGGGTTCAGAGGATTTGCACTGCCTTAGTTTAACCACTGAAATGACGACACTATTGAAACAATTCATCATAGGTCTCAAGTACTGTCAGGAGCATATGGAATTTTTTTTTCTCATATTTAATCCTCAGAGCAAGTTTGCAATTATTAATCGCAAACAAAAGCTTGAGGAAACTGATTAGTTTGCCCAAGTTCTGTATCAAGAAAGCATGCAGACCTGGATTGCAGTTCACAAATGCATTCAGTAGAACATTTGAAAATTATGAATTCGTGCCCCACTGGTGTACACCGTGGAAGGAGGCTGCATAAAGATTAACCCAAGAGGTCAAACTGATGAAGATGTTTTCCTGACCTTTTGGTCAGAGCCCTCCTACAAGGCCAGGCCTAAGGCAGGGTATAGTTTAAAGATCCTGAGAGTGAGTGCCCTGGCTGCTTCACCCTGGACTTGAGCCTGCTGCTGACTCAGAGACTGGTACCTGCCTTTTCATCTGTATAAGAGTGCAAACAAGCCAGTTAGGAGGGTGGCCAGATTTAGCAAATGCAGGATGCCGAGTTAAATTTGTGAAATAGCTCTAATTTATTGGGGGAGGAAAAAAAAAGCTGCATATAGGACATTTGGGGTGTCCTGATTTTAAAAAATCAATAAGGGATACCAGCCAAAACCATTCCACACAGAACATGTCCCATAGATACAGGACACCTAGCAGCCCTACTTGCCAGTCCTCTGTCCAAGGGCAGGTGGGGTCTGTTACAAGATGTATGAAAAGCTTTTGGGGGTGGTATGCTAGGGACATAGGTCTTACACCTCTGTGTGGAGAGAGGTTGGTCCTTCTCAATACAAAGCCTTTCTTCATATCAGAAACCTTCCAGGCTAGGCCTGGTTTGGTCTGTCAATACGCACACAATAAAGCTCTTCTGGAAGGGCACCCCTGAGAAAACCTTTCCTAAAACAGTTTGCTCTGGCCTAGAACGAGGTTGTTTGCAAAAGTGGTCAACGAGGCCACCTAGAGGCCTGCATGGGTTATTGCAGGCAGGAGATTCCTGACGGGGCCACCCCACAATACTGAATTCAAATGGATGTACAAACTAGGTTTAAAGGCTCTTCAGAAAAAAAAAAAAAATTGAACACCCGATAGTTTGATTTATTAGCGATGTCTTCTTGGGGAAGTTAAGTTTTTTTAAAATATCATATTCTAATAAGATAGAAATAAAAATTGCAACACAAAATGGTAAGGATTCAGTTAAACCATGAACTCCCAGTGCCCCGGACACAGCTAGCGCTTATCAGTGTCTGTTGTCATTATTGTTTCTAATATGACACTTGCAAGGATGTGGAATTCAAGGGAGCTGTTATTAATAACTTTTAATAATACTATAAACTTTATCAATAAAATTAAAATGGTAAGTATCAATAATATTTAACATTCATTGAGTACCAGGGCTGGGATTAGGTTAAAGTGCGTGAAGTACTTGCTCAAGTGAAAAATGTAAGGGGGTACCAGAAAGCCCAGATAAATAAAAACAAGTAATATTTCAACACAGTCTTTTAAAAATAATCAAGGGAATTTCATGGTGGGTCAGTGCCTCCATTGCCGAAGGCTGGAGTTCAGTCCCTGGTCAGAGAACTAACAGTCCACAAGCCGAGTGGCATGGCCACAAAGAATATATATATATTTTTTTAATTGTGTGAAAACTTTTATATTTGGAATTAGCCAGATGGACTCAGTTTGTATGTATGTACATTCAGTCATATCTACCTCTTTGCAACCTCATGGACTGTAGCCCACCAGGCCCCTTTATCCATGGAATTTTCCAGTCAAGAATACTGGAGCAGGTTGCCATTTCCTTCTCCAGGGGGTCTTCCATACGCAAGGATCGAACCTGTGTCTTTTGCATCTCCTGCATTGGCAGGCGGGTTCTTCACCAGCTGAGTCACCAGGAAGCCCTGGATGATCCCAGTTTTGTTGGCAACATAATCATCAGGAGCCAGTCGAACATATGCCTTTTTCTGTCCATCAGTCCTGATCGGGATGTTGACCTTAGCCATGTCAGTGTCACAGAGCTTCTTCGCAACCTGTTTGATTTGGTGCTTGTCGGCCTTGACATCCACAATGAATACCAGTGTGTTTTTGTCTTCTGTTCCCTTCATGGTGAGGGGCCTTGATGGCATAGCGGTCAAGTTTGTTTCTTCCGGGGTGCTCTTCCTAGGATATTTGGGCTGCCTCCTGAGTCGCAGTGTTTTGGGCTGCTGGAAGGTGGGTGATGTCTGGATTTTCTTTGTGGATGTGGACGCCTTTCAACACTGCTCTCTTGGCCTTCAAAGCCTTCGCTATAGCTGCAGCTTTGGGGGGGGGGGGGACAGGGGCTTCCTTCTTCACCTTCAGCACCGTCTTTGTGAAAAGCCACAAAATATTTTTAAAAGTCAAAATAATCAAAACCTAGGCAAAAAAAAAAAAAAGAAATTCACGATGAACAAAATATAAAAATTTTAAATAAGGTTAGAATCAGTATTACTGCTTATTCCTTTTGCCTCTGGCTCTAACATGCCTCAGCACTACAGTACATTGAACTGCACTGTGCTAACATATCATCCTACCACCAGAGGCGGCAAGCATTTTACAGATGACAGAAAGGAAACCCTGAGAAACTCATATACACTGCCCAGGGCCACATAACTAAGTATAAAGCCAGAAATCTATCCCAGATTGGAACAGTTCTAAAGCTCACATCTCACCCTTTCTATTTTCCCATTCACAAAGGGATGCAGGCTAATATTTTTCTACCCCAGGGTATAATTTCACTTTTGCTATGTGTAGAATTGCCAGAGTTAGCAAATAAAATAAAGGATACCCAGTTAAATTTGAAGTTGAGAATAAAATTTTAGTGTGTGTATGTCCCATAATGTCCATCTGACCACTCTCCTCCCTGCCCCATTACCAAGGCAACCAGACATTTTAATAAACAGAATTTCAAAATGGAATTTTGAATCTGCTGGATTAAGCCTGCCATGTCTGTACCTGAGCACACACCAGGAATAATAAAGGGCTTTAATAGAGTCACAAGGGCCAAAAACAAAAAAATAGAGGAAATTGGCTTAAAATCTTAGGCTTAATGGCAAAGGGACAGTTTGAGCTTTCTCTGGCTCTACCAAAGCGCTTTTTAGCCCTTAATGAGATGCTTTGGGATAAGAAATTACAAGCCTGAGTTGAAATAAAGAAAATGCTTTAGGTGTTCTGTGCTGTGTGTCCTACAACTGTTATTTGTTATTTTGAGATCTCTAGTTCGAGGTGATATGAATTATTTCCTTGGCACAACAGTCTGAACCCCAGTGATTTGCTCCCCCTCATGGTGTAATGAAAATGGTTGAGAACATATGAAATTGGTGCTTTAAAAACAGTGGTAATCATGTTGCCCACCTGGAGCTGAAACATTAGCAAATTTCAGCTCCTTGGAGCTCAGTAAATTAAATATATTGTCAGAAGTTATTTCTTCTAATAATGTTGCTGCATGCAGATGGAGAAGGGGAAAATATTTCAAGGCCAGCCTGAACTTTAAGTCGTATTTGAGGAATTAGGTTTTTAATAATGTAAGAGTGAATCATTATAACACAACAATGGATTTTTAGGAAATTGCATGACTTGAACAACCATTTCAATTCCTAATGCACACCCTACCTACCTTGTGAAAAATTTCTAGATCCCTCCCAAGTAAATGGATCCTTCCCAAAGCAATACCTAACACTTCACACAACCCACCAATTTCCATGTTACTGATGTGTGTGTCTGTGTGTATGTACATGCATACATGCATACTTATGCTTACTCCCCTCCCCACCTAGTCTGTGAGCTCCTAGAAATCAGGGACCATGTTTTATTTAAATATGAATTTAGAATCTAAAATCAGCTTCTTGTCCAGCATGTAGCTGTGGAATTGCATAGTGTTTCCATACTGTATTTGTTTTCCAGAGCTGCCATAAACAAAGAGTCAGAAATTATGGATATGATGTGGGCAGGACTGGTTTCTTTCGAGGTGTGTGAGGGGAAATCTCTCTCATGTATTTCACCTAACTTCTGGGGGTTTGCTGGCAATCTTGGGCATACCTTGTCTTGTAATAGAAGCATCACCTTGATCTCTGCCTCCATGGTTATGTGACATTTTCCCTGTGTGCACGTCCCACCGTCTTAAATTTCCCTTTTTTATAAGGATACCCATCCCACTGGACTTCCCAAGTGGCTTAGTGGTAAAGAACCTGCCTGCTAATGCAGGAGACACAGGTTCGATCCCTGGGTCAGGAAGATCCCCTGGGAAAGGAAATGGCAACTCACTCCAGTATTCTTGCCTGGGAAATCCCATGGACAGAGGAACCTGGCGGGCTACAGTCCATGGGACACAAAAGAGTGGGGCAGGACTTGCAACGAGACAACAGATCTGTTAGTTTAGGCCCCACCTTACCTTGTCTACATCTGTAAAGGCCTAATTTCCAAGAAAGGTTAACATTCTGAGGTACCTAGAGGGGGTTAGGACTCCAACATCTGAAGAATATTTTTGAGGTTCAAATAACTTAAAATTGTAGATTGACAGGCTCTAGTTGATTTAAAAATCTCTACTCAGCAGAGATTCTGAGGGAGGGGTAAATTCTGATTCAAAGTTACCCTGAGTAATTATACTGAAGTGAAGACACCTCACTTAGATCAGGCTACGGATATGTAGGAAAACAATATTGTTCAGCCTGGATCTAGTGAACCAGGCCCTGCTTTTGCAAGATATCCTCAGCTGAGGCTTAGCCACATTCAAGGGTTATGTTGCTCTGTTAACATCCTTTCCTCTCAAATCTGAAGTTAAAGTGATTGTTCAGAAGCCACACATGCTCCCCACTCTAGGGTTTCTGTGCAGCGACCTCAACTAGACCTGTATACGTTACATCCACCAGGAAAGCTTGAAACCAAGAGGTGCTAATGCTCCAGTCCTACAACAGACCCACTAAATCTGAATATCTGGGGCTGAACCAAAAGTCCTCGTGCGTGCCAAGTCGCTTCAGCCATGTCCGACTTTTTGTGACCCCATGGACGGCAGCCCGCCAGGCTCCTCTGTCCATGGGATTCTCCAGGCAAGGATTCTGGAGTGGGTAGACATGCCCTCCTCCAGGGGATCTTCCCAATTCAGGGGTCGAACCCCGGTCTCCCACATTGCAGGTGGATTCTTGACAGTCTGAGGCACCAGGGAAGCCCAAGAATCCTGGGGTGGGTAGCCATTTCCTTCTCCAGCGGATTTTCCCTACCCAGAGATTGAACGCGCGTCTCGGGTCTCCCTCATCGGCAGGAGGTTTCTTTACCTCTAGGGCCACCTATCGGAGGGTGAACCAAAGTCCTCAGGTGATCCTAATACGAAGGACGAGGCTCTAGTCCCGCGGAGCTGCACCTGGCCGTCCCGCGAAGCTGCACCTGGCCCCCCGCGGAGCTGCACCTGGCCCCTCGGCGCTCCCTCCCCTGGTCAGCGAATTCACTTCCTCCTTCCTCTGACGCCAGTCTGCAGAGAGGGAGCATTTTGGTCAGCTCCTCGGCCCCGGTGGTAGTCTTATCATGGTAGTTTCTACAAGCAAGGGTGCCGATAGAGAGTCCTGTCGTGGTCCCAGGTTGCTTGTGGAGTTCAGGTACTGTGGATGAACCTACACCCTCTATATACAGTTCTCATCCAGGAGGTATGGGGTTGGGGGTCAGGGAGCCTGCATTTCTAAAGTGTTCCCAGCGCAGGCCTGTGTTTCTTGTCCGTGGCTCACACTTGAAGTAACAAAGGGCTGGCATCTGAACCATCCCTTCTGACTGGGCTTTAACCTGCTATTGACAGCTGGGGTGACCTTTGAACAACGTGCGGGGGAGGAGGGGTGCCAAGCTCCCCGTGTTTGAAAACCTTCATTTAAATTCTAGTCGGTCGTCCTCCATATATAAGATTCCTTCATTTCTGCCCTTCCTCTGTATGCACAGTTTTGTATCCAAAAATTTAACTAACCGGGAGTCATGTAGTATTGTAGTATTTATTACTGGGGAAAAAAACAAACACCTAAGTGGCTGCACACAGTTGTTGTTAAAGGATCTGTCTGTGTCCTTTGTCTCCTGCAGAATGCCTCTACCCTTTTCCTGCAGTTGGGTTTGTTATTTATTGAAGAAGCCATAAAACACCAGTGACCTAGCTGGTCTGTTTCTAGTGATTCATGAACACTAAGGTAGTACCTATCTAGTGAATCTTCTAGAGGCAACTGCTCAGGTGACAGTGAGTCTTCTTTCTCTGGAAACTACTCCTCACGTTCAAAGGGCACTCCAACCCCCAAGGCCAGATCTTAAAGTGGGCAGAGCTCTGGGGCTCTAGAGCCTGGCAGTGTGGGTTCAAAGCCTGGCTCTGACACCTGCTACCCATGTGACCTTGGGAAAGTTGCTCGGCTTCTCTAAGCCTCCATTTTCTCCCCTCACTTCAAAGGGCTGATCTCCAGATTAAAGACGATAATATGTATAAAATGCATAGACAACAGCAGCCCAGAGTAAGCTCTCATTACGCACTAGCAGTGGTGATTTTGCTATTTTCTCACCTGACCCCTTAAGTATAGTTGATGGATCCAGGGGTGTGTCTGAGCCAGGCAATCACATCCCCTCTTAGGAATTTGGAATTGGAAAGTGAAAGTCTCAGAGAATGAATGCTGTCAAAATAGCAGCATTGAACGTTGCTGCTCAAATGTTTGGCAGAGAATCAGCAGCATCAGTATCACCTGGGAGTGTGTTACATGATACACAATCTCAGGCTCCTTCCCAGACCTACTGAATACAGATGCATTTTTCACAAGGTGAGCATTACAGTTGGAGACACGCTAGGAGGAACGTCTACTATCTCCTTGGAAGGCACCCATCATGATCTTTGTTTCTTCAAACCTGCAGAGATAGCAACGCAGATTTTTATCCAATTGTTCGGTCGCTCAGTCATGTCTCACTCTTTGTGACCCCATGGACTGCAGCACGCCAGGCTTCCCTGTCCTTCACCATCTCCCGAAGTTTGGTCAAACTCCTGTCTGTTGAGTCGGTGATACTACCCCACTATCTCATCCTCTGTCGTTCCCTTCTCCTCCTGCTTTCAATCTTTGCCATCCTCAGGGTCTTTTCCAGTGACCTGACTGTTCGCATCTGGTGGCCAAAGTATTGGAGCTTCAGCATCAGTCCTTCCAATGACTATTCAGAGTTGATTTTCTTTAGGATTTTAGATCGTATTGTATCAAGTGTGACCAGCTAATGCCTTGTCTTTTTTTTTTTTTACATTTTAAAAAATACTTATATTTTTGGCTAAGACCCACCTTAGCTCCGTCTTCATTGCTGTGTGCGGGCTTTCTCTGGTTGCTATACGCTGGCTTGTCCGTGTACTGGTTTCTGTTGTTGCAGAGCACAGATTTTAGGTGCTGGGGCTTCAGTAGTTGCAGCACAAGGGCCCTTCGGAGGGCGGGCTTAGTAGTTGTGGCACACGGCCTTAGAGGAATCTTTCTGGACCAGAGATTGAGCCCATGTCCCCTGGACTGGCAGGCAGATTCTTAATCATTGGGCCACCACGGAAGTCCTGCTCTATCTTTTACAAGTTTGGGCTAGCTCTTGTAACCATGCAATCTCAATAGCACTGCTGACTGCATTTAAGAAATCTTGCAGGACGCTATAGCTTTTCCACCATATCCTATTATGAAGACAAATCTAGAATCAGAGGAGGGGTTTAGCTTCTAAAGTCAGCACATAAGGTGAGAATTCGGTCTGGTCAAAATGATACCAGAAAATGTATTAGAGATGTGCCACATGAAGCAGTGCTGTGTCATCCTTCAGCCACTGCAATGTGGCTGGCTCTGCAATACACTGCTACATCTTCACTTGAGCCCCAGCCAAAGTAGCTTCTCTTTCATGACCACATGGTGCTTATTTTTAAACCCTAGATGCACATTTTGCACAAAAAGATCTCACTATGGAAGCTGAGAAAATGGATGTGTATTTCCCAGCTCATATCCACTCTGGGGCACTTCTCCTCCCACCTTCAATCTTTCCCAGCATCAGGGTCTTTTCAAATGAGTCAGTTCTGCATATTAACAGGTCTGAATTCTTAAGATTCTCATATTTCAGTTAATGGTACTGCTTCATTCATCTCCAAGACCACCATCTACTCCATTCAAAACTCTTCCCATTCTCTCTTCATTCTCTCAAAGGCCACCACACCTGTGTATGCAAACACACTCTGGATGTTTTCTCATTTCCTTAGTTTTCCACATGCTCAAGAATTATTTATAAATTGCTAATTTAAAGATTATTACCTGTTCTGTGCTAGGTACTGGGAATAACACAGTCTCATACATAGGCTCCACCCCTTAGAAGTTTGCAGTCTGATCAGGGAGTCAATCAAGTTCATAGGTCATTGGACTATAGTGCAAAGTTGCATGATCAGGGACGCAGAATGATGAGTGGACAATCAACCTCTCTGGGGGCAGGGTGCAGTCAAGGAAGGCTTCCTGAGGGACGTAACCTCTGATTCTGTGTGTGTATTCAATATTTCTGTTACTTTGTTAAACAGAAAAATAAAAAGATTTTTTTTCCCATAATCATCAAGTAACAGGCAATATTGTATAGTCGCCATCTAAGAGCGGAGTCAGCAGCAAGCAGAGTGTGGTGTTAATATTGCAGGGCACTAGCCGGCTAATGGGTTCTTGTCCAGAAACCATAGCTACACAACCATCCTGCAGTATCCAAGCACATCCAAACTAAAATGATCATTATTTTCAGAAGTTAAAAAAAGAAAAAAAAATAGGATAAAAAAAATGTTGACCATGGTATGGGAAAACTTATTTTTATATACTACTACTAAAAATATATATTAGCACAACCATTCCAAGGGCTATTTCAAAGCAACTGTTAAAATCCATGGTGGATGGAGGAGGGATGGATTGGGAGTTTGGGATTAGCAAATGCAAACTATCAAACACATGTAAGTGAATCACTTTGCTGTACCAGAAACGAATAAAACATAGTAAATCAACTATACTTCAAGAAAATTATTTTTTTAATTAAAAAAATATCATGATTTTCTTTTTTCTTTCTTTAAAGATTTATTTACTTTTTTTAACTTTTGGTTGTGCTGGGTCTTCGTTGCTGCACACAGGCTTTCTCTAGTTGCAGACAACAGGGGCTTTTCTTGTTGCAGAACATGGACTCTAGGTGTGTGGGCCTCAGTCTAGGGCTCAGGAGGCACGCGGGCTTAGTTGCTCCATGGCATGTGGGATCTTCCCAGACCAAGGATCGAACCCATGTCCCCTGCATTGGCAGGCAGATTCTTAACCACTAGGCCACCAGGGAAGCCCTATGATTTTCTTAAAATCTGAAGGACAGGATACCTTTAGACCAAGGAACAGCACATATAAAATGCTTTGTCTTTAGTTTCTTTTTCTTCCCTCGTCCTTTTTTGAGGGTTAGGAGGAGGGGTTCTGGAAATTAATAAGTTAAACTTGGGAGATAGGAAAAGGTGTCTGTGTGTGACCCGTCTGAACCATCGCTGAGATTACATGTAAGTAACTGAGGAAATGGCGGCTCCTGCGATTTGGGTGTCCAGGGATACAGTGGAAAGAACAAAGGCTTCGGGGCCGCTTTCGCACATCGTGGTCTTATTAGTAGAAATAATGATAAGACCTAATTGTCATATCATACATTCAGATTCTGCATGTGCCGTCCCTTTTAATCCTCACACTGTACCCATAAAGCAAGTACTATCATTACCCCCATTTTATTTATTTTTTTGAAAAGCTCTCTGAAGAAGCTACAGAATTTTTGTTGGTGGTGGTGGTCTTTGTATTTGTTTTAGTTTTGGCCATGCCATGCAGCATTCAGGATCTCAGTTCCCCAACCAGGGATTGAAACTGGGCCATGGCAGTCAAAGCACCAGATCCTAACCACTAGACCACCAGGGACCTCACTCCCATTTTATAGATAAGCAAACTGATGCTTTATTAGGTCACATGCCCAAGGTCATTTTCCTCAGCCCTCAGATGGGATTGAAGGGGCTGATTTGTTGCTGTTAGAAGTGGATAGGAAATATCCATGTATAGTATCTAACACAGGAGATGGTTCCTCTACCTGGGATTAATGCCACTGGACCACTTTAGAAATGAGCCCTCTCTGTAACCATCCCCTTTGGTTACTTAAGAAACTAATACCTTTTGGCTGGAGCCCCATTTGGGAAAGCCTCATGGAATACATGTCTTTAAGAAGTTTCAAATTCTGGTTCCAGTTAACACGTGCACCTCAATAATTAAATGGTGATGTATATAGATTTGATGCATAAATCCTACTAGACTAGCAATGAAGGTCCAACCTACCCTTCAGAAGCTGTTGACTTGACATGCCCTGTAGATCTAGCACAGTCTCAACAGAGCAGAAGGTTTGGGCTGGAGATCTGCCAAGGACCTCAAGGGGTATAGACATCATGAACCCAGTGTCTGTGTTCGGGCAGTGTCAGAAGTTACTGTGCCCTGAGACTAATGAGGTAATCGGATAAACCCGGGGGGAGAAAGAAAATAGTTCCAGACTCAGAGTCCTTAGATTCTGATCAACAGTATATTTTTAACAAGCAGAAGCGTGGCCTAAATCTATGTCTGTTCTTTCCATCAATTTAACCTTTCTTTAAAGATAATATGTGAAATGTTAACCCTTTTTTAAAGATAATAAATGAAAAGGGAGATTTATGTCAATTTAAACTAAATTATGAATCAACTCTTGTGGTAATTATTCTTTGACACAGGCTGCTCTTAAAGCAAAAACAAAACCTGTCTGGGAAGACCAAATTTGTGTTCTAATCTTCTAAATTCATTCCCAGTACAGAGGACAGTAATTGTACAGCTGATCCAAAAGAAGCTAAATAGAATCTCAGTTTGGTTTTATAAATATGATTTTAAAATCACATATTTACTTTTATACTTAGCTTTCCAAAGGATTCACTGTTGTTAAGGTCCTCGGGTTCTACTACAGTTCATTTTATTTACTTATTTTTGGCTGCGCTGGATCTTTGTTGCTGCTCAGGCTTTTCTCTAGTTGTGGCGAGAAGGAATACTCTTTGATGTACTGTGTAGGGCGTGGGCTTCTCATTGCAGCAGCCTCTCTTGTTGTGAAGCAGGGGCTCTAGAGAGTTGGGGCTTCAGTGGTTGCGACGTGTGGTCCCAGTAGGTGCGGTGCGCAGGCTTAGTTGTCCTGAGGCATGTGGGAGCCTCCCGGACCGGGGGTCAAGCCCGTGTCTCCTGTATTGGCAGGCAGACTGTCATCCTCTGAGCCATCATGGAAGACTCTTGCAATTACTTTCATAATGGTCGTAATAACTGTCCTCATAACTGTAAATTCTAAAAATCTCTTGGTAGGGCCCTGGTCTCTCTGGCTATAGAACATCTGGCACATTCTTCTTGTTGGCTGCCGTGTTGTAAGTAAGTTAAATGTACAGACTTAGGAGCAAACATGGCATGTGATCAATTGTACTCTAAGACGTAGATGCTAGGGGATATTCCACGAATGGCTCTTGGTCCAGGCCCCTCTTTGTATATAGGGGTATAGACGGGGAGACGCCTACTTTTCTCTACTTATTTTCCCCTCTAGGACAGAATTTCCTACCTCTACACTATGGACCTTCAGGGCCACATTCTTCTGTTGTAGGGCCCTGTCCTTAGGATGTTTAGCACCATGCTTTGCATAAAGTAAAATCCACAGAACTTATGCATCTTATCACTAGAAGTTTGTACCTTTTGACCAACATCCCCTCAGTCCCTGGAACCACCATTCCACTATTGGTGTCTATGAGTTTGGCCTTTTTTAGATTCTAGGTGTAAATGAGATCATACAGTATTTGTCTTTCACTATCTGCCTTTCTCGGCTTCCCAGGTGGCGCTGGTGGTAAAGAACTCGCTTGCCAGGGCAGGAGACAAAAGAGACGGGGATTTGATTCCTGGGTTGGGAAGATCCCCTGGAGGAGGGTATGACAACCCACTCCAGTATTCTTGCCTGGAAATCCCATGGACAGAGGAGCCTGGTGGGCTATGGTTCATAGGGTCATAAAGTGTCGGACACAATTGAAACAACTTAGCATGCACATATCTGACTTTACCTTGTTTCACTGCCTTCAAGGTCCATATATCTTGTTCCAAGAGGCACAATATTTCCTTTTTGTGTCCAAATAATATTTTTTTTCTGTATAATATGTAATATATATATAAGATTTTCTTTGTCCATTCATCTGTCCATCTGTCAGTGGTCACTTAGGCTCTTTCCACGTCTTGGCTATCGTGATGATTTTGCATTGAACATAAGAGATTTCTTTGAGGTCTGATTCAAATTCTTTTGAATATATACCCAGACATGAGATTGCTGAGTCATATGGTACTTCTATTTTTGATTTTTTGAGGAGCCTCTGTGTTGTTTTTCATCATGGTTGTACCAGTTTGCATTCTCACCAACAGTGGACAAGGGTCCTGTTTTCTCACCAAGAGAGTTGTTCTCATGTCTTTTTGATAATAGCCATCCTAATAGGTGTGAGGTGATCTCTCACTGTGGTTTTAATTTGCATTTCCGTGATGATTAGTCATGTTGAGCATCTTCTAATGTACCTGTTGACCATTTGTATGCCTTCTTTGGAAAATGTCTGTTCAGATTGCCTGCCGATTTTGCTTGGATTATTTGGGGGATTTTTTGCTATTGTGTGTATTCCACAGACATATTTATGTGTATGTGTGCATGTGCATGGTGCACACTCAGTCATGTCCAACTCTTTATGACCCCATAGATGCAAAGGGCTCCTCTGTCCATGGAATTTTCCATGCAAGAACACTGGAGTGGGCTTTCATTTCGTACTCCAGGAATCCTCCCAACCCAGTGATCAAACCTGCATCTCCTGCTTGGCAGATGGATTCTGTTACCACTGCACCATCTAGGAATGAGATTACATATATAATTTCCACTTTGTTGAGAACTTTTATCATGAAAGTGTGTTGAATTTTGTGACATGCTTTTTCTGTATTGACTGATGGGATCACATGATCTTAATCCTTAATTCTATTAATGTGATGTATCATATTTATTTATTTGTATATGTTGAGCCATGTTTGCATCCCAGGGATAAATCCCACTTAGTCATGGTCTGTGATCCTTTTAGTGTGCTGTTAAATTCAGTTGGCTAATATTTTGTTGAGAAATTTTGCATCTATATTCATCAGAGATAATGACCTGTAGTTTTATTTTCTTGCCCTGTCCTTATCTGGCTTAGGTATCAGGGTAATGCAGGTCTCATAAAATGAGTTTGGAAGTATTCACTCCTCTTCAGTTTTTTTGAACAGTTTGAAAAGGACCGTTATTAGTTCTTGAAATGTTTGGTGACATTCACCAGGGAAGCTGTCTGATCCTGGACTTTTCTTTATTAGGAGGTTTTGGATTACTACTTCAAATTCCTTAGTCATCATTCGTCTGTTCAGATGTTTTATCTTTTTTGAAATTTTATTTATTTATTGAAGTATAGTTGATTTACAATTGTTGTCAAGTTTCAATATACTGCAAAGTGATTCAGTTTTATATCTATATGTTTGTATATATGTATATGTATATATATTTCTTTTCAGATCCTTGGGAGTTCCCTGGTGGTCTGGCAGGTGGGACTTGGCACTATCACTCTAGTGGCTTTAGTTCAACCCCTGGCTGCAGAATTAATATCCCACGATCTATGAGGCAAAAAAAAAAAAGCCCCCAAAACAATCCCCTAAAACAGATTATTATCCATTATAGGTTATTACAAGATACTAAGGATAATTCTGTGTGCTGTGCAGCATGTCCTTGTTGCTTATCTGTTTTATATTTAGGACTGTGTGTATGTGGAGCCCAAACTCCTAATTTATCCCCCTCCTTTTCCCTTTGAAAATCATGGATATGTATTCAGATTTTCTATTTCTTCATGACTGATTCTTGGTAGGTTGTATGTTTCTAGGAAAGTATTCATTTTTAAGTTAGGCAGTTTTTGGTGTATAATTACTCATAGCAGTTTCTTAGGATCCCTTTTATTTCTGTGGTATCACTTGTAATGTCTCCTCTTTCATTTGTAATTTAGTTTATTTGAGTCTTCTTTTTTTCTTGGTAAGTTTAGCAGAAGGTTTGTCAGTTTTTTACTTCCTCAAAACACCAACCTTTATTTCACTGACTCCTTCTGTTGTCTTTTTAGTCTTTATTTCTTTGATTTCTGCTCTAATCTTTATTATTTTCTTCTCTCTGATAACTTTGGGATTGTTGTTTAATCATTGTGTCGGACTCTTTTGAGACCCCAAAGATTGTAGCTTACCAGGCTCCTCTGTCCATGGGATTTCCCAGGCAAGAATAGGGGAGTGGGCTGCCACTACTTTCTCCAGAGGATTTTCCCAGCCCAGGGATCCAGCCAGTGTCTCTGGCTTGACAGGCAGGTTCTTTACCACTGAGCCACCAAGGAAGCCCAACTTTGGGATTAGATTGGTTTTATGTTTCTAATCCCTTGAGGTATAAAGCTAGGTTGTTTATTTGAGATTCTTCTTTCTTAATAAAGGCATTTGTTGCAATCAACTTCCTTCTTAGAACTGTTTTTGCTGCATCTCATAAGTTTTAATATATTGCGTTCACATACTGTTGAAGCCTAGCTTGGAGAATTTTGAACATGACCTTGTTAGTATGTGGAATGAGTGCAGTTGTGCAGTAGTTTGAACATTCTTTTGCATTGCCTGTCTTTGGAACTAAAATGAAACTGACCTTTTCCAGTCCTGTGGTCACTGCTGAGTTTTCCAAATTTGCTGGCATATGGAGTGCAGCACTTTAACAGCACCATTTTTTAGGATTTGAAAGAGCTCGACTGGAATTCCGTCACCTCCACTAGCTTTGTTCATAGTGATGTTTCCTAAGGCCCACTTGACTTCACACTCTGCACTCTGGCTCTAGGTAAATGATCATGCCATCATGGTTACCCAGGTAATTAAGATCTTTTTTTTTTGTATAGTTCTTCTGTGTATTCTTGCCACTGCTGATTAATATCTTTTGCTTCTGTTAGGTCCATACTGTTTCTGTCCTCTGGGTTGGGAAGATTGCCTGGAGAAGGGAAAGGCTACCCACTCCAGTATTCTGGCCTGGAGAATTTCATGGACTACAGTCCATGGGGTCGCAAAGAGTTGGACACGACTGAGTGACTTTTACTTTCACTTTTTTACATGAAATGTTCCCTTGCTATCTTTAATTTTCTTGAAGAAATCTCTAGTCTTTACCATTCTGGTGTTTTCCTCTATTTCTTTGCATTGTTCACATAGGAAGGCTTTTTTATGTCTCCTTGCTATTCTTTGGAACTCTGCATTCAGATGGGTGTATCTTTTTTCTCCTTTGCCTTTCACTTCTTTTCTCAGCTATTTGTAAGGCCTCTTCAGACAACCATTTTAACTTTTGCATTTCTTTTTCCTGGGGATGGTTTTGATCACTGCCTCCTATACAGTGTTATAAATATTCACCCATCCATAATTCTTCAGGCACTCTATTAGATCTTATCCTATAAATCAATTTGTCACTTCCACTGTAAAATCGTAAGGGGTTTGATTTAGGTCACAGCTGAATGGCCTAGTGTTTTTCTCTACTTTCTTCAATTTAAGTCTGAATTTTGCAGTAAGGAGTTCATGATCTGAACTCAGTCAGCTCCTGGTCTTGTTTTTGCTGACTGTATAGAGCTTCTCCATCTTTGGCTGCAAAGAATATAATCAATCACGTGGTGATGTCCATGTGTAGAGTCTTCTCTTGTGTTGTTGGAAGAGGGTGTTTGCTATGACCACTGTGTTCTCTTGGCAAAACTCTTGTTAGCCTTTGACCTGCTTCATTTTGTACTCCAAGACCAAATTTGCCTGTTACTCCAGGTAACAGGTTGTAGCTAAGTTCTCAGGGGCATGGAGCTGTTTCTGGGTCTGTAACCAAGACCGTGGTCTGTGAGTCAACCACCTAGGTGTGCATCTGCCTTCTCACAACATCTCTCCTCCATCTGTGACTGAAAGAGAGTTTTACAATCCCCTACCTTGATCCAAAAGTGCCCACAGAGACACTTCTGTCTGTGAATAATGTCAAATTATTGTTGAAGGGGGACACAAGTGAGAAATATCTTGTTCAGCCATCTTATTTGATAAATGGATTTTAATTGGAGGTTAAATATAGGTTTCATGTGAGATGCTGTCTTGATAGAGAGTAGCTGCCTGGTGTGGGGCTCTCTAAAAGATTCTGAGGTTGCTCCTGGGCTGAGGGAGTGCCATCATCAATTAGTTATGTCTGCCATGGCCATGACTTAGGGAGGTGTTGATACAAGTGCCATGAATTTGTCGTTACTGCTCTGTAATGTAAGCCTCAGCCAGTGGTAGTAGTTGTCTCCTGGGTGATGCCCTGACTTGGCCTTGGCAGCCCATCTGGATGCCTTGGTAGCAACTGGGTAATTGGCTGTTTATTTATCTTGCCTAAAATAGAGTACTTTTGCACTAATTAAAATTCTATTTTAATTTTAATAACTGATTGACACAGTATGCATGTGTGTTTGAGCTCTCAAGAAATGTTTAAGCTTTTAAAATATGTTCTGATGCCAAGAAAGATGGAAAATCTATTGGGATGCATGCAAGAAATAGATTTACTTTAGATCAAAATATGCTAGTGAAATGCCATGTTTTGATTTTTTCATGAAACTTTGGGATGTCATTTCTTGTCATTCTTGAAACAAACATTTTGGGAAAAAAGGCACAATCATTTTAGAAATTGTAAATGCCGTAACATATAGAAAACCTCCAAATGATTTTATTTATTAAAAACCACAGCAAAAAAAAAAAAAAAAAACTAACACAGAGTAATTTCTTTGCCTAGATTATGCCTACACTAACTGTTAAACATGCCAATACTGCGTCCCCATAGTCTTAGCTCTTACCCAGAACCTTGCACTTGTATTCCCCCAGTTGCTTAGTGGTTGTTATTGTAAAGGCACCATCTGACACTCTATAATCCCCAGATTGCATTTCAGTGGATTGCAGTTGGACAGGCAGATAAATTTTTTTTTTCAATTTTAGAAGCTCCCATCATACCCACAAGTATTTTTTAAAGTGATGCTAGTTTGTGTTACATGGAAACATTTGCTGAGCAAAGTCAGGGAAGGTCTGGCAACCAAAGACAATGAGCAATGCTTAAATCAATCACTTTATAATCTTTATCAGGGGGGAAATTGAAGCCAACAAGTATGAAGTTTGTTTTGAAACATTTAGCATATGACACTGTCATTAATTTAAAAATAGGACCCAAGAATTATGTGAGGTATGTAAGGAATGACATTGGTCACAGCATTAGGGAGACAACCTTACTGTGACTAAAAAAATAAAAACAAAATGGTGGTGATAGGGTGAGCACAAATCAACCCCTGGTTGTAATTTCCCTAATAGTTTTGTAGTTGTTTCTCCTCCCTGACTGGGGTGATTTTCTGAACTCCTGGAAGAAAACCTGGGTTTTCAAATGAGCAATTCTGAAGATAGTAAGAACCATACTGGTAAAAAATGTTCATGGCCCCTTGAAATAGTTTACTGAGAAATGTATTATGAACCAGTAAAACTAAAGAGCTCTGAAATAATCCTTCATATTGGCTGTGCTTTAAAAAAAAAAAAAACTGGAGAAACAATAACTCTGACTCACTGTTGGTCTTTAGTGCATTTTTTCACCTCTTAACTCCACAGTTTTCTCTGGAACAAAAAAAGCTCCCAAGCTCAGTTGTTGTAAATTTGAGTTGCAGCTTGAAGACCAGCTATACAGTATGGTTGGCTATATTAGACTACGACTGGTTGTTTTGGGTTCAAGTCGTTTTAAACGTTGTCACAGAACCTCCCACCACCTCGGTGTCAACTGAGACTCTGGTTAGTCTGCAGGCTGCGCAGAACTGCCAGGCGGTGATATCTGTGTCCTGACGGAGTGGGAGCTGAGATCTCCTTGAGTGAGCTCTGATGCACAGTTGAGACCGATGCACAGGCCTGGTTCCACGTGTCAGGGCAGAGGTGGGGACGCCTGAGCTTGGGCTTTCTTTATGTTCCTGTTGTCCTCATACAGTCATCAGATCATTTTTGATGAGAACTTTGGATACTTTTGATAAGTATCACACATACCCTCCTTTTCTCCCCAGTCACCTTTAGTGGTTCATTCATTCATTCAACCAAAATACTTGATAACTCACAGCATGCCCTGAATCATGAGAAGACATAAAGAATAGATAGGTACTATAAGTTGTCCTTACAAAGCTTTGTGATGCTGAAGACATTGGCAAATCTTTTGTTATAAAAAATGCAAGGAATAACTAAGTCAACTTTCAATTAATATACTAATAATTATATTTTATCTTTTGTATCTTAGAATGTTACCTCTCCTCCGTTTTATGTCATGAAGAAGGGGGGGGGTGTGAATAGGCTAATTAAAAATGTTACCATCTAAGGACAGACTACTGGCATATCCTACCCAGCAGCATGCCCAGCTCTTCCTGTAGTCAGGCTGCACTCTCATCCTCACTCATTAATGTCCAGCCACAATGGAAAGAGAAAGGAGAGACAGAAGGAAGGGAGAGGAATCTTGAAGACTGCAAATTATTTCAGCAATCAGTTGCCCCTCGATACATGAAAATCTGTTACTCTTTATTCAACATATTCATTTTGAGTCTGTATCTCTTCTAGTCACTGAGGATAACAAAGCGAATGAGACAAAGTCTCTGATCTTATATCACTTGTACTCTAATGGACAATAAATAGTCAGATTGAGAATGTTGAACAGAATCCAGCACTGGCTAAAGGCAGCTCTCACAGTCATTGCAAAGGTGTTTTGATGGATGGCAGAAATACCTGGTAAGTGTATATCCTACCAAAAAGACCACAGAAGGGATCCTAAATCATTTAGTTTGGTAAACTCTAGTGTTTTCATTTTTAAAAATCATGTTTTACAGCCATTTGTAGTCATGTTTCAAGCACAAGCCTAGGTGAAAGTGCTTTTGTATTTGTGGGAAGAAATCATTTGTGAAGAAATATTACTACCTTAATATCACAGAACACATTCCAAGTCATAAATAGTAACATTTGAAAGACAAATTGATTCTGTCTTAGACAGCAATAGACCCACCTTTAGAAACAGAGTACGCAAGGAAGACATTTTAAGATCACATCCTAAGTCCAGGGAAAATAGGATTAATTACATTATCTACTTGTTTGCTCTTTCCTAACAATGACAGTCACAGGTTTCTGCAAAATATGATGTGCAGAATCTCACTAACAAAATTGAAAAGATTAAAAACAATTTTTAGAAAGGTACATTTTTTTTGGAGAAAAAAAAAAGCCTGGGAGAAAACAAACCACATGTTAAGAGTACATATATGCTAACTGGTAATTTCAATTTTTTCTTTCTGCTTATCTATAACTTCTGTTTTTTTCTATAATGAGCAAGTATGACTTACATGATTTACATAAACATTTACATATTTATTTTACACAAAGAGAAGCCATTAACTTTATTTCAGTGACCATATTTTCCAGCTCTTTCTTTGGAAAGAGACCAGAGACAAGGCTTGTGTGTAGCTTAGTAAGATTTGATAAAATTCTTAAGACACTGAACATGGTTTCAGGTTTTACTTCTCTAGTTTCTTGAAGCCCTGGCCTTTTCTCTGATGTCCTGAATGCTTCTTGAGTAACAGAGCTGTGATATCTAGATTTCTCCTTGCATTTCAATCAACTGAAGTGCCCTTGGCCTTATATCCTCAAGTGTGCGGTGTCACCAGTGTTGTGGTTCTTTTTTCCACTTTTGAATGGTCTACATTTTTAAAATTTCAACTTTGGTTTAAAATTTTATTTCTACATTGAGATAAAATGTGCATTGAATGAAATTCCTAGATCCTAGCCATACAAACAGATGAACTGTGACAAATTTATCCACCTATGTAACCCACATGGGCTTCCTTGGTGGCTCAGTGGTAAAGAATCCACCTGTTAATGCAGGAGATACGGGTTCGATCCCTGGGCCAGGAAGATCTCCTGGAGAGGGAAATGGTGGCCCATTCCAGTATTCATGCTTGGGAAATCCCATGGGCAGAGTAAGCCTGCAGGCTGTAGTCCATGGGGTCAAAAAGGAGTCAGACACAACTTAGTGACTAAACAACAATGTGAAATATAACCCACACCCCAATCAAGATTTAGCTGTCACCCCAGAAGATTCCCTAGTGCCAACTTTCCAGTCAATCCCCACCCTTCATAAGTACTGCTCTTTTGATTTCTATCTCCAAGGTTTCACTTTGCCTGTTCTTGATCTTCACACAAATGGAATCTTACTGCATGTATTTTTTTGGTGTCCAGCTTCTTTTATTTAACCAAATGTTCTTGCAATTCAACCATGTTACTATGGACATCATTTTTATTGAGTAGTCTTTTCTTGTATATAATACCACAATTTGATTATCCATTCTTTTGTTGCTGAACTTAATATTACTGACTTTTTTTTTAAGTGGCTTTTTATTTTGTGAAGTAATTCAGAAAAACTGAATAGGATCTTATATAATAAATGCTATTGGACACTTCTACCTTTTCCTTTTATGCTCTTCTTCCTCTGTTCAGAGAGTCACTGTCCTGAAGTTGGTATTTCTCTTTTTATAATACTTGATCGACTTTGAGCATCTGTGACTATAGATAGGATGTCTACTATCATTCTGATTTTTGTTATTCTGTAGATAATTTTTTCTCTCTGGTAATTTCTTTCAAAGTTCTGCATTTTTATAGCAAGTTGTCTGAGAATGGCAGAGTAGGTGCAGCTGTTTTAAAACTGCTGATGGTCTAAAATGGCTTAAAATTTATTTTGCTTAGTATTCAGAAAGTACTTTTACTTTGAGGACTTATGTCTCTCTGCAGTTCTGGAAAATTGTTGTTTAGTCACTCAGTCATGTCTGACTCTTTGTGACCCCAAGGACTGCAGCATGCCAGGCTCCCCTGTCCTTCACTGTCTCCCGGAGTTTTCTCAGATTCATGTCCATTGAGTTGGTGATGCTATCCATCTGTCTCATCCTCTGCCAGCCGCTTCTGTTGCCTTCAATCTTTCCCAGCATCAGGGTCTTTTCCAGTGAATCAGTTCTTTGCATCAGGGGGCCAAAGTATTGGTGCTTCAGCATCAGTCCTTCCGATGAATATTCAGGATTTGATCTCCTTTAGGATTGACTGGTTTGGTTACTTGGAAAATTAACCATAATTTATCTTCTGATATTGCTTCTTCACAGTTCTCTCCACTCTTTTATTCTGGAATTCCTGTTAAACAAATGTGGGAGCTTTAGAAAAGTTCTCCATACTTTGGTTACTTTTTCATTCTTTTGGCTCCCCCATCTCATTTTGAACATCTCAGTTCTATGTCGCAGTTTAAAAATGCACTGCATACTCAGCTGGAGTTCATCCATTCATTGTATAGTCTATTTCAGTAATTGTATTGCTTATTTCTAAGATTTTTAATGAATTTTTTTCACATTGACCTATTAATAAACTATATTTCTAAAATAGAAGTTATACTTTATTTCCATGAACATTTTTTATTATTTTAAAGTCTATCAAAGTGTATAAATTAGTTTAATCTGGAAGGAACAAATGTTTGAAATACTGACTTTGCTGGTTATTCCCCCCCAACAAAATTTTACTCCATGGCCCATTTACTTATTGCTTTCTCCATAAAATGGTCTTAATAATTCTTAAGTTTTCATTTAAATATGGTGAAACAGAGGTCCATGGTAGTTTCTGTGATAATGTATATAGTGGCCTAAATTTTAATCATGTAAAATGATCCCTACAAGGACAGTGTCTAAATATTGATACACTTAAAACATGCTGTAAGGTTTTTCTGATGTTAAAATCATATATGCATTTGCAAAATATTCAGGTAACCTTGACATGCTTAAAGCAGAAAACAATGACTTTCATAATGATAAAGATTCAAACAGTTTATGAAATAAATATATATAGACTGTATTTAATTGTTTTAAAATTTTTAACTGAATAGGCCATTTAATAACAGGCATTTTTCACTTAATTATAGATACTATTCCATAATAATAAATATAAAGCTTCATCAATTTTTTGCTTTCAACAAGCTGTGAGTTGAATTTACAGCTCAATTGAATAAATTTCTTGATGATGAAATATGTTGCAGACAACCCTCAAGAAATCAAGGCTTGCTTTCAGTTTTTAAGTGTTTTGATATCTCTTCCTTGGATAATGTGGTTTTTCATCAAAGAATTAGGGAAATGTCATACACATAAGGTATCCAATAAGAAAGACTTGAGACTTGCCTACTAAGTTTACAAATGTCATGGAAAACAATACCTAAATGTTGAATACCTAAGGGTTAAAGTATTTTCTTCTACAAATTTGATCAGACCTGGATTTATTTTTATCTGTTTTAATAGGGTGCTCATATCCCAAGTTTTCAAGAAAATTAAGGCAGTTATCCTGATATTGACTTAAATATTATTTGGGGTTATTTTCTATGTTGTAAAAAGCAACTGGCATTTATTTGGTTTTCTGAACCTAGAAAAAAGATGGAAAAAAACCAAGATTGGATCCAAAACTAAAATGAAATAAAGTAAAAGTCATCAGTAATCCCTCCACTTGGAGTTGTAATGTTTTAGAGTATTTCCTTCCAGTCTTTATCCCGTGTAAACTCATTAGATTGTTTTCTTGTTTTCTTCCTTTGACTTGGTTAGATCATCGTTTCACAAAATGTGTTCTAAAGAACAAATGCTCTGTGTTATAAAAAGCTTTTTGTGGTTATCAGTACAGAAGATGATTTTCTCAATTTAGAAATTCACAATTCTCAGTAGTATGTTCATAGCTTTTTGATTAAGAAATATCTCTAAATTTCCTTAACTCAGTATTCTCCATCCAGTTTGACTCAAGAATCCTTCTTACAGCATCTTACCATTTTCAGTAGGTATTTGGTGGCAATAGCACAGCTGCCTATGACTGCATTATTTGCAGTGTGCCTGTTTTCATAATTTATTTGCCCCAAGAAGCAGAGCAGTTGCTTTCTTTTTAAAAAAAATTATTTTATTGAAGTATAGTTCATTTACATTGTTGCATTAATTTCTACTGTACAGCAAAGTCATTCAGTTACACACACACACACACTCTCTTTCATATTCTTTTCCATTATGGTTTATCACAAGATATTGAGGATAATTCTCTGTGCTATGCAGTAGGGACTTTTTGTTTATGCCTCTGCTAACACCAAACTCTCAGTCCACCGCTTCCCAACCTCCCCTCCTTCTTGGTGACCACAAGTCTGAGAATTCCCTTTTAAAGATATTCTTTTGGGCTATTCTGCTTATCTAGGTGGGGGCTGATATTTCTCTATTGAAGCTTTCTGGATTAGTATCTAGAGTTTCTTATCTTCATGCCTTCCTAATATGACTATTATTTCTTACGCGACAGTCGATGGCCAGAGAAGAATGCACTGAAATTATGGAAGTAAATGAAGATCACCTAAGTGAGAACAAACAGAGGTTATTTACCCAGAGCTTGCTTTGGCAAGGCAGTCAGTTGCCATCACTGGCCTTTGGCGGAGACCAAAGGCAGGCAGGGAAGTGGGAAAGTTTATGGTGGAAACGGGGAGGCTCAAGTCTCAGAGCAGGTGTTTTCTGTGCTGTGACTCTAGTCTGTGGGTATGTGAGATGCAATTTCTGCTGGACTGATAGGAAGCTAACAGAGGACACGGATTAAGAGCCCCAAATTTAGAGGCAGTCCTTAACTCAAATGCCTAGATATCAGTTTTAATACCTGTCAAAGGAGGTTAATAAAAGTACCAATTATCCAAGATTATGAAAAAATTGACATATACGTATATCACTTAACACAAGCTTAGGGATATTAAGTGCTCAAATATACTAGCAATGCGGCTGTACAATTAGTCGCAGTAGACTGTCATACTAATAGTAACAGCAGCAATAGTACTAGTGGTTGTAGCAGCATTAGCAGTAACAGTAGTAGCCACAGCAGTAGAAGCTGTAATGCTAACAGCAGGAATGGCAGTGCCATTCATAGTGAGGGTGGTAGCAGTGTCAGTAGTACGACAGCATCCTCACACCTTCAGAAGTTATAGAGTCAGTTTACCTTTGAAATTAGGCCAGAAATCAAATCAGTTTAAGAATTCTGAGATGGCTTAGTAAACCAATGAAAGCAAAATAGTAAATATCCTTGTGTAATTCATGCTACTCTGGAGTCTGGTAAGAGGAGAACAGCCTGGGTATTTTGAGTCTAGGAAGCAATTACCTTGTAAACGTAACTGCGCGTTCTGAGGCAATGCAGTTGTGGGTCAGGGAAATTTGAGGAGAGAGCAGGGCATTTATTTCACACTCACAATATCTTCAGGCAATTTGCAGCCAGTAGCAGAGTCGTGGTGACCCAAATGGAATTGCATAAGAGAATAGCATGCCACAAACAGGACAGAACTGATTTATTTAGTAACACTTGGGAACCATTTATAGAAGTTGTGTCCATTTATATTAATAGCTAGTGTTGGGGCTGATGAAATAGATGGCTTGTCCACAGTCATCGTCTCCTGAATAAAGGTGGGATGGAAAAATGGATAGATCCAAGAAAAAAGTGCTTCCTCTTACCATTAGGATTTTTCACAACTGTATCAAGCCTTAAACAGCTCTTTTACATGTATTTTATATGCACTTTTGGAAAGAATAAAATTGAAAAGCCATTTATTTTGGCTTAAACAATATTTGCTAGATATCAGGCAGGAAAGACAATTTCTTTGTGAAAATATAAGATTAACTAATGGTTAATAAGCACTTAATATGCAGATGACACGACCCTTATGGCAGAAAGTGAAGAGGAACTAAAAAGCCTCCTGATGAAAGTGAAAGAGGAGAGTGAAAAAGTTGGCTTAAAGCTCAACATTCAGAAAACTAAGATCATAGCATCTGGTTCCATCACTTCATGGGAAATAGATGGGGAAACAGTGGAAACAGTGTCAGACTTTGGTTTTTTTTGGGCTCCAGAATCACTGCAGATGGTGATTGCAGCCATGAAATTAAAAGATGCTTACTCCTTGGAAGGAAAGTTAATGACCAACCTAGATATCATGTTAAAAAGCAGAGACATTTCTTTGCCAACAAAGGTCCATCTAATCAAGGCTATGGTTTTTCCAGTGGTCATGTATGGATGTGAGAGTTGGACTATAAAGAAAGCTGAGCGTCGAAAAATTGATGCTTTTGAACTGTGGTGATGGAGAAGACACTTGAGAGTCCCTTGGACTGCAAGGAGATCCAACCAGTCCATCCTAAAGGAGCTCAGTCCTGGGTGTTCATTGGAAGGACTGATGCTGAAGCTGAAACTCCAATATTTAGGCCACCTCATGTGAAGAGATGACTCGTTGGAAAAGACCCTGATGCTGGGAGGGATTGGGGGCAGGAGGAGAAGGGGACGACAGAGGATGAGATGGCTGGATGGCATTGCTGGCTCGATGGACATGAGTTTGAGTAAACTCTGGGAGTTAGCAATGGACAGGGAGGCCTGGTGTGCTTCAGTTCATGGAGTCGCAAAGAGTCGGACATGATTAAGCGACTGAACTGAACTGAATATGAATAATGCCATTTAGGTTTTTTCCCCCACCAAAATCCTTTGAAGTAGGTCCATTTACCATCCAACTTTTATAGATGAAGTAGGAATGAGGCCCAGAGGTTGACTTGCCCAGGGTAGGGGAGGTAGAAATTCTTTTTCCTGTTGCATTCCTAGATTCTCCAATTCTCGCCCTATAAACGGACCAGAAGACAGATTCACAAGAGAAACACATACAATTTTACTTAATGTAATTTTGCATGACATAGAGGTCTTCATAAGGGAATAAAGACCCCAAGACATGTTAAGTGTTTTTATACTAGGTTTGATGAAGAGTAGAAAGTCAGGAGGAAAAAATGAGACAGGGCAGATGGTATGAGCACAGGTAGTCAACTAGGGCCTGTTTGGATTCATCTTGGTCTCTCTGTCTTCAGAGGTAAAGACACTTCTCTCACAGGAGGGTCTCCTGACCTGCTTCAGGGATGAAGAGGGAGGTCAAAGTGTCCTTCCAGCACATGCTTTCTCAGAGTCCTCCAGCTTAAAATGTTCAATATGCCAAGGTGCCATATTTTGAGGTAGCATGTTCTGAACCTCATCAAAGGCAAAGTTTCTAAAGGTCTCTGAGCCTGATCTTTAAAATGAGTGGCTTAAAATAATAAAATGAGTGGCTTGCAATGGTGCTGTGATTCTCATACTCATTTTTAAAAAATATTTATTTATTTGGCTGCACTGGGTCTTCATTGTGGCTTGCTTGCTCTTTAGTTGCAACATGTGGGATCTAGTTCCCTGACCAGGACTGAACCCGGGCCCCCTGAATCGAGAGCATGAAGTCTTAGCCACTGGACCATCAAGGAATTCCCTCTCATACCCATTTATACACCAGAATCACTTGAAGAGCTTTCCAAAGAAATGGAGATTCCTGGACCCAAACTTGAGAATTCTGATTTAGTAACTTCTAATGGGGTGGGGGTCCCAGGCACTGAATAAAGCTTTGTTAGAGATTCTGACCTGTGATGCCCCGTGTGACCATAAAAGTCAATCGGTGATCCTACAGCTTGCTGCTCTCTTGGCATCATAGCTGGATTTTGATGTGAGAAGCTGCTGAGGTGGCAGCAGCAGGACATCATTAAGAGAAAGCACAGCTAAATCATCTGTGCATCAAATGAGGCTAATTACACCAGCAAAACTCTTCCCGTCAGCACATGGATGAAATGCACCATGGAAGCAGCTGGGAGAGATGTACCCCCTTTCCAAACCCATTCAGCAAGATGGAAGTGAGCTGAGGCAGCGTCCCTTCACGAAATTTCTAAATCTGCATGATCGTCAAAAGCATTTGGTCACCAGAATAGTAATACGAATCTGAAAGCTTACAAGCAACAATTCAGATCATTTTCTCATTCCTATTTACATGCAAATGATGATTTTCCATTTTCTTTATAAACGTGTTCAGTTCTGTCCAACTCTTTGCAGCAACCCCATGGACTATATAGCCCACTAGACTCCTCTGTCCATGGGGTTTCCCAGGCAAGAATACTGGAGTGGGTTGCCCTTTGCTTCTCTAGACAATCTTCCCTACCGGGGGATTGAACCTGGAGAGCAGATTGTTTTTCACTAAGAAAACTGGGAATCCTATTCACAATTCCACCTAAAAGCCTCTGAGTTGCTTTCTGCACGAGCAAGATTTTTTAAACCATTTTTGTTTATTGCCATTAATATAATGGTTTCTGTTATGGAAGTGGTTTATAAAATGGATTGCATTTCACAGTTGTCTTTGTTTCTCTTCAAGTGTTTCTGTGGTTATTCGTGAAATATGAAACTGGTAATATTTAACGTGTATTGAGGTTTTGCTCTGTGCCATGCACCATCCTACTTAATTTATATATTTACATCAATATCTATCTGTATCCTCATTTAGTTCTCTCATTAATAGCATATGGTGAATATTACTCTCAGATACCTTTTATATGACGAGAAATTGGGGGTCAGTAAGTTGCCAAACATCACACAGTTACTGAGGAGTGGAGCTGTGGTTTGAATCCAGCAGACTGATTCCATATCTTTTGCTTTTATATTTATATCATTATTTCCCAAAGTACAAATTTTGGAAAGTAATTGCAAGGATATTAGTGATTTTTAAAAGAAAAAAAAAGCTTGAATTAACTAAATAAAGTTGGGGAGTGTTGGGCTAAATAAGTGGGTTTCTTTCACATATTATTTCTGAGTCTAAAAGTTCACGTGCTTTACAAATCTCTAAAAGACAATTGCAGAATATAACATTTCCAAACCTCCTTGAACACAAAACGCTTTTTGGTACAATCTCTTTGTGTGTGTGTGTGTGCGTGCTCAGTACTGTCCAACTCTTTGTGATCACTGTTTTGCAAGCTAAGCCTCTGAAATGATGGTCTGCAAATCAGTTGTCTGTAAAGTAATTTTTTGCATATGTTTTATTATACAGATGTCTGTATATATTTAAATTCATTTATACTTATGAACATTATATATATAGAAGACTATATTGTTTGACAATGTATATTTTATATTTACATATAAATATAATTATATATTATAGATGATATTGAAATAGTAACACATGTATATAATTTGCAAGTAATATACATGTATTGAGGATGGGTTATAATAATATCGAGGGGATCACCTAGCCATACATATGAAAAGCCCTAAATGTCCTCATGTTCTTTGACCTGGTAATTTCACTTCTTGGTATGTATTCGATTTATCCTAAAGAAATAAACTTGCATGTGTATAAATATTTTACTACAGGGGATGTTTATTGAAGAAGTGCTTGTGAGCATCAAAAACAGTCCAAATATTCAATAATTGGAGATTGCTTGCATTAATTATGGAAGTTCCATATAAAGAATCTTAACAGGGAGTTATTAAAACTAATGTAGCAGTAGAATATATTCTTGACTAGAAAAAACACATGATTTTGTAAGTTAAAAAACAGACAGATGACAAAAGATTATTGAGTTTATATGCCTGGAAAAAAGAACTGACTAGAGTGATAAACCAAAATGTTCATCATGGTAGCTCTTAGTGGTGCAATAAGGGGAAATTTTATGCTTCCATGTGTTATCCTAAGTTTTATAAAATAAATGTATATTTTTGAGTAGGCACTATATAAGTTTCAAAATTTGCAGTTATAAAAGGTATACAGTAACAAAGCCTATTTTCCTAGTCCTGTCCCCCAGACAACCCATTTCTTTCTCCAATAGCATCCACTAGTATTGGTTTCTTGTGTATCTTTCCAAGGATCTGTTGATAAAATTTGTATAAATATATATAGGTACATTGTTTTTGTTTTATGACACAAATAACAGCATACAATACACTGCTTTGTACACATCTATTATTTTACCCATGTGGAGGGTATATCTGTAGAATACATTCCTACACGCTGAAAGTACGCATTTGGGCAAAGAGAGTATGCATTTGTCATTTGGATAAATATTGCCATATTGTCCTCTGAAGTTATGAAAAAGAAAATATTTTCCTGGTTGCTTCCAATACTTTAATGGTTTGAATTTTTTTTAATATTTCAATTTAGATCCATTTACATTTTTATCCTGGCTTAATGGACATTTAAAAAGAAAAACAAATTATTTAAAATATTAAACTCCTCACTCATAGTGGAAATTCAAGTGCTGCTCATCCCCATCTGTTAGATCACAGGATCTGGATGCAAATAAGGATGTCTTGCAGAGGTTCAGCTTACGCAGTGGGTGAGTAACATAGCCAGAGCTCTGCTCACCTGGGTGCAGTTTTATTTGCTTCCAGAGTCTCATGGTAGTGAAGAGGCAAGCCCTGAGAGCTTGATTTTCACCTTCAAATGAATTTTTCACTTCAGTAGACCTCAAGTCACTGTTTGGATTTTTCTTCTGAAATATTGTAAGTTGCTTTCCTCATTTAAATAAGAAGTGCCTCCCCTGCCAGACTTGGGTGTGTGTATGGGCTGCATGAATTTGCGTAGGACAATATGAGAGCTCATAGGAAGAGAACTAATAATTTACTCCTGCGGAGGTTTGGGAGGCCTGTGCTCACTGGCGAACCTAAGCAGCTGTACTGAAATGTCAGATGGATTTGCACAGCTGACTCAAGCTGCCGAAGAGAGGAGCATAGTAGTTCCATAAATTGACCCTCTCCAACCAAGCCCTGCTTAATATAGTTACGGCATGAACTTAGTTGCAGTCACCCCTAGCAGCTCAGCAAGCCCCACTGGGGTTCTTGGTGGGGAGGGAAATCTCCTCAAGGTGGTATTGACCTGGGACACTTACTAACTGGGGGAACTTCTTGAGAGAGCTTTATCTTTTTTAAAATATTTGTTGATTATTTCTCCTCTTGTAGTAAGACAGAAAAATATTGAAAAGAGTCATGTCAGAACATAGCAGGAATTCAGATCAAGAAGAAATCGATGGGGAGATTGATGAAGATGAAATCTTGGCCAACTTGTCCCCAGAAGAGCTCAAAGAACTACAGTCGGAAATGGAGGTGATGGCCCCTGACCCCAGGCTTCCCGTGGGAATGATTCAGAAGGATCAGACCGACAAGCCACCAACAGGGAACTTCGACCATAAATCTCTCGTTGATTATATGTATTGGCAAAAGGCATCCAGACGCATGCTGGAAGACGAACGTGTTCCTGTCACCTTTGTGCCAACCAAGGTAAGATATTTGTGTATAAGGGAGAAGTGGCTTCCTGGCTGGGCTGATGCGTGTCCCTGTTGTAACTGTCTTTTCTCAAGACCCCATGTTTTGTCTTGTTTTGTTGACGTTTATACATAAAGCATAATATTTAATCCTATGCCAGATCAGAACTTTCTAGAACACTTACATAGTATAATTGGGAGGGAAAAAGTGGTAGTTTCTTGTAAATATGTCTTTTAAAAAATTTCTGGGGGTTTCTTGTACAGGAAAACCTGTATTCTGTAGGCATGAAATTAATATTTAATGAACTAACTCATAACCCAGAAGCATTTGTCTTTTATGTTTTTTTTGACTCACAGGACCCTTTATGATGCTGAAGAAAGCTCTGTCCTCCTTCTGGCACAGGGGTACATATGCAGTATTTCACATACAATCTCAAGTGTTTCACAATCCCCCGGAAGTCCAGCCACACACCCTACAATTAAACCAAGTCCAGTAACAAAAAATCCAACCTTACCACAGTTCATTGGGTATCAGTGGTGAATTTAGAAGTTGATTCTATTAGCTGTTTTAAAGATAGTTTTTTCTTTAAATATGTTCCTTATATGAAAACTAGAAGTGCATATCAGCATATTTTTTTTTAATGTCACTTAAAAGTGACTTGGCAAAAAGAAAACAGAGATCCTCAGAGGTAAAGTCTCTTGTAGTTATGCCTGCTGATTTATTTTTGGTAGATACGTCTTGTCACATTACCATCATACTCGCTGAAATTTTAGGAAAGTTATAAACTGATTTCATGGTCAGGAGAGTTTAAACATGTACTGCACTTAAGAAAATAAGTTGCTGACTTTACCAGGTTAGAGTTTAAGGTACAATTTACAGACAGTTTACAACTTGAGTAAAAGCCAGTTCTACATGAATACCAATTTCCGAGAAAAACAAACTTGGTTACTTCTAACCCTTTTTCTTCCTTTTGTATCATTTAAACAGCTTAATGATTGGCTCCCCCTGCTGAGACAAATGAGAAATGCAGAGAAAACTTTAGTTGACGTGTCAACTGTCAATGCCAACCTATAATGTTATGAGCAGTAAAATCAAGGTTTTCCTTTTTTTAAATTTTAGGCTTATTTTTTTATTGAAATAATATTGGTTTATAACACAAGTTTCACATGTACAACATTATACGTTTCTATTTCTACCTACAGTATTATTCTCAGTTGCTAAGTCATGTCTGATTCTTTGCAACCCCATGGATTGTAGCCCACCAGGTACTCTGTCCATGGAATTTTCCAGGCTAGAATACTGGAGTGAGTTGCTATTTCTTCCTCCAGGGGATCTTCCTGACCCAAGGATTGAATCCATGTTTTCTATGTCTTCTGCATTGGTAGGCGGATTTTTTTATGACTGAGCCAGCTGGGGAGATCCATATAGAGTATACTCACCACTAAAAATTGAGTTTCCACCTGTAGCCATATCATTGACCCCCTTTACCCGTTTCCTCCTCCACAGATTAAGTTCTTGCTCACATAATCCTCTGTGTCAAACTGCTACACCAGCTTTCAAAATGACACCTATATGGCACACATCCTTTATGGAAAAGTGTATGATTAAAATGTTAACATTTAATAAACATTATTGATAAAAGACTATTATTTTCCTTTCCAAACTAAGCAGGTTTTTTTTTCTAAATCTCTGATAATTTTGTCCCCTTTTATACCTGGCTTTACCTCCTAGAATATTCCTTCCAAAGGAACTAGACTGGAAAGCCTGTGCCTGAAGTATCTGGGCAGTTTTCACAGAGCTAATAAGCAGACGAAAAATCAAAGACAAGGATTTTGGTATATTCCAAAATATCAAACAGCTCTCATTCCCCCCACAATATCTTTTATTTTCAGGGAAATTTGTTGTGCACATTATATTAGATTGACAAACATATTAGGTATGTAAATTTTGGTTAGGCCAATAAGGAAATTATATGTAACACAGAGCTATTGAATACAAAATTCCTATTCAGCTGTATACAAAACAAAGACTTCAGTGAATGGATAAATAATCCCATAAGGTTTTCTTTTTTTTTTAATAAGGTTTTCAAAAATTATTTAACTGCTTCTGGAACTGAACACTATCTTTAAAAACAACAGAGGGTCTGAAAATTAACTGGGTTTCATTTTAATACATGGGAGGAGAAAAACACACCCAAAAAAAGTATGTCTGTGCCTGTGTGTGCCTATAAAAATTTACCTTTATTTTGGTTGTATTTGCTTGTAAAACAACTAACAAAGACATACTTTGTTTCAGAAAAAAATTTCAGTTTAGAATTATGTAAAAAGTTAAAATCCTCCCATCCCTTCCTCAATTATCTTAATTACCTCTCTTCCTCAAGGATAACTATTAATTTGATAAACATTACAAGTCTGTTTTTCATATACATTTACAAACATATATATATTGTGTGTACATGCATACATATTCATATGTATATGTAAATATACCTGTAAACAAATGGAATACTATACCTAGAGCTTATTTGCTTACTTTTTTTCACTAAGTAATAAATCTTTTTATTATCTTCAATAGATACTGCTCTTCTTCATATTTCTTCACCGCTACATATTCTAACCTTTCTAAATTTCTCTTTTAGGAAAAAACTCAAGAACAGCATGAAGCAACAGACAGAAGCAATAAAAATATTTCCCAGTATTTAAAAGAAAAACTTAACAGTGAAATCGCTGCACATAAAAGAGAATCACAGGGCAGTGACAATGTGCAAGAAACAAATGATGATGATGAGGAGGAGGAAGATGAAGAAGATGAAGATGAGGAGGAAGATGAAGAAGATGAAGGAAAAGAGGACAGTGAAGAGAGGGATGAAACAAAAAGAGGAGAGGAAGGTGAGGTAAAGGAGCAAACCAGAAATGGGGAGAACACCTGCCAACAGGTAGCTAGTAAAGTAACTGAAGAACAGAAAGGCGGACCAGAGGCTCAAGAAAAAACTGAGAAAAAAATATCGAAATTAGATCCCAAGAAGTTAGCTCTAGATACCAGTTTTTTGAAGGTAAGTGCAAGGCCCTCGGGAAACCAAACAGACCTGGATGGGAGCTTAAGGCGAGTGAGACGAAACGACCCCGACATGAAGGAACTCAACCTGAACAACATTGAAAACATCCCCAAAGAAATGTTGCTGGACTTCGTCAATGCGATGAAGAAAAACAAACACGTCAACACCTTCAGTTTAGCCAACGTGGGCGCGGATGAGAGTGTAGCATTCGCCTTGGCTAACATGTTGCGTGAGAATAGGAGCATTACCACGCTCAACATAGAGTCCAATTTCATCACAGGCAAGGGCATTGTGGCCATCATGAGGTGTCTCCAGTTTAACGAGACACTCACCGAACTTCGGTTTCACAATCAGAGACATATGCTGGGCCACCACGCTGAAATGGAAATCGCCAGGCTTTTGAAAGCGAACAACACGCTCCTGAAGATGGGCTACCATTTTGAGCTTCCGGGTCCCCGAATGGTGGTAACCAATCTGCTCACCAGAAATCAGGATAGACAAAGGCAGAAAAGGCAAGAAGAGCAGAAACAGCAGCAGCTCAAAGAGCAAAGGAAGTTAATAGCCATGTTGGAGAACGGGCTGGGGCTGCCCCCTGGGATGTGGGAGATGCTGGGAGGACCAATGCCGGATTCCCGGATGCAGGAGTTCCTCCAGCCGCCTCCTCCTAGGCCTCCCAACCCCCAAGCAGTCCCCTTCGGTCGACAAAATGAAGCGATGAAAAAGCCATCGCAGCCGCCGAAGTACAGGACGGACCCCGACTCCTTCCGCGTGGTGAAGCTGAAGAGGATCCAGCGCAAATCTCGGATGCCAGAAGCCAGAGAGCCACCTGAGAAAACCAACCTCAAAGATGTGATCAAAACGCTCAAACCCGTGCCAAGAAATAGGCCACCCCCGCTGGTGGAGATTACCCCCAGAGATCAGCTCTTGAACGACATTCGTCACAGTAACATCGCCTATCTTAAACCTGTAAGTAGGAGGAGGGAGAAATGGTGAAGACAGGGCCACAGTAAATCTCTCCCAACTCTATTCCCCGTTCCTTTTAACACCGGGACATTCTCACTAATTGTCACTAACTGAGGGAAACCCCTCATCGTTACTGGTAGATCTAAATTATTGGTTATCCTCCAAGACACAATCTATATGACTGCTGTAACAGGATACTAACCGCCCACATTTATGAAGCACTTAGTATGGGCCACATCCATTATCCACATCCATTATATGAATTAACTCTTACAATCACCTTAACAATCCTATCAGGTAGGTATTATTATTCTCCCTATTTTATAAGAAGGAAATTGAGGCTTAGAGGTGTTAAATAACATTTCTAGAAGAAAAGACTCACAAGTGGTAGAGTTGACTTTGAAATTCAGTCCTGAGCATCCCTGGTCAAGCTTTTGTTCACTCCTGCCACACAGAACCGACAAGCTGAGATCCCCAGGGAACTACTGCAGGAATAAATAAGAATGAAGCCTAATTAGGCCAGTCCTTTGTGGATAAGTGCTTCTGTAGGGCTTTAAAAAGTTCTTTTTTAGTAGATGAATGGATACCACCTGCTATTGCAATTACACTCTTTATATTTTAAGTAGGCGGACAATAATAAATTTAAGATTAATGTCTCCATGAATAAATGGAGCTTTAAAATATTTTACTGTTATTTCAGTTTTCTTATTATGACTCACTATTACTACTGCTGATAGACAAAAATGTTCCTTTCAGCTTAAGTTACAGAAATAAATTTTTTAATAGTCATTACTATGAGGGCATTTACAAAGACTGAAAGGTGTGTGTCCAATGGCTGCAGGTGGTTGATAATTAACTGCATTGTTTTAAAATCTAGTATGTAATTTAGCCATGATATTACATTAATAAAATAGTCAATATGTTATGCCATCAGAGAGTCACAATTTTTTCAAGATAGTTTAACTATTTCCATGTAAGCTTGTTTTTCTCCCCTGCTTTAAAGAGATTTATATTCTAATACAATACAGGGAGTTTGCTGGCAGTCCAATGGTTAGGATTTAGCACTCTCATAGCTGAGGGCCCGGGTTCAGTCCCCGGTCCATGAACTAAGATCCTTCAAGCTGTGTTGCATGCCCCCCACCCCCCCCAACAAAAAAATCCACAAATATGATTGTTACTTATTCACATATATATGTATGTCCCTTATTCCCATCCCCTAGCAGTACAGAATTGACAATATTTCATTCTTCTAAATCGAAGACGACTTTCAACTGTGACTTAGAGGGATTCTGAGTCTTCCTGTGGCAGGCGCCAGGCTGAGAGTGCTAGAGGTCACATGAGATCGGGCAGGAGATCTCTGCCTGTCCTTGGGCACAACATCAACACTTTCTGCACCTGCTCTTCTCCAGGCAGCCAGACCTCCGGAGGGGGTGAATCAGGGTGCTGTTTTGAGAGAGGCTAGGGCTATCACTCTGTAACCAGTTGTCAAAGCAAATCCCGGCTGCTGTGGTGGCTAGACAGTCAGAAAATAGCATTGGTCTGAAAAGAATAAAGAGAAGTCTTTTAAAAATCTGCATTAAAGGTGGAATGTAGACTTAGAGTAGACAAGAGGAAGAAGGTTAAATGATCATCTGACCCCTCTCCCTGCCTTCTGAAGGAATATGAAAAAAAAAATGTGAAAGTGATAGTCTATCAGTCATGTCCAAGTCTTTGCGACCCGTGGATTATAGCCTACCAGGCTCCTTTGTGGAATTCTCTAGGCAGGAATACTGGAGTGGGTAGCCATTCTGTTCTCCAGGGAATCTTTTCGACCCAGGGATCAAACCCTGGTCTCCCTCATTGCAGGCAGATTCTTTATCAACTGAGAGACCAGGGAAGCCCTCTGAGGGAATATTCTACTGAGCAAATCTGCTTTGCCTGGAGTTGGCTGAGTTTCATCCATCCATTTACTCATTTGTAATGAATATTTGTTTAGTGCTGCCATGTGTCAGGCACCATGAGCGGTGAATAAGACAGGTGTAGTCTTAACCTCATGGAGCTTACAGTGTTGGTTTGATCATTTTCATGGTCAAGATACTTTGCCTTTTAGTCAACTGAGGACGCCTCAGCTTTGAGTCTAGATTCTAGAGCAAAAGGTATTAAGATAAATTCACAGTAATAATTACCAAACTACCACACTCTAGTAAGTACTGCATTTTCCATTTTCAATCAGTTCTTGATTGGTATCAGTTTTAAGTTATGTGTGTGTTTTTAACGTCCACACAGAAAGAAAAATACGCAGCAAAGTGGACTCTGACACGGTTTGTGAATGGTGGTCTTATACATCAGTCTTTGCTTTGAAATGTCTTTTATCTATTCCAAGGGATTGGCATCTTCTCTTGCTTTCAGTTGCCTGGCTTGGCTTGCAGTAGGCATCTCTTGACATGTATCTTAGATACAAAATATCATACAACTTCATCAGCGTGGTCCTATAAAATGCTCTGCAAGAAAAATGTGGAAATGCATCATCCAGCTGACAAAAATTCACTTGACTGACATCAAGTCACTCTGTACCGCAGGATTTTTGCGCCTTGCTGCATACATAATAAATGTCTGCTTTCATGCTGACTCTTAGTGTAATCTCTCTTAAAAGACATTTTTTATCTTTTTCTTTTGAAATCATTTGAAATGTGTGAAAGTTCAAAAGAGTAGAAAGAATTCTTACAGACCCACACAATTTGTCCTATTTGCTTTGTCATTCTTTAACGGGTATTTTAAATGGCAATACCTCTGCATGTGTATAATTCCAACAGGGCACGGAGCTCAGGGGAGGTGCTAATGGTATGAAAAACTATACTGTGTTTGTGCGCCCACGTGCAGCCAGCTACTATAAAACACCATTGATTGTGAGATGTTTTCTGATGTAGGAGATAAGGAAACATCAGAAAACGTGCAGCTTAGACTTGGTGAAATATTGTAAACACCATCTGTAGTGAAATTTCAGGATCTCAGCAGAAAAGGGCTATTTTTGGCTGGTCAAATGAGACACAGCAACACTCACTTTAAGGAGGTGAAACTAAAGATTATGGGAGTTCCCCTCCCCACTTGATTGGAAGACAAGAGATGTTCTTTAAACCTCCAGATTTTCAAATATGAAGTTAAAACTCAGTTTGGAAATCTTGTCATTCTTTCTACTGATGCTCCTAACTAAAACACTGAATGTCCATAAACATACTTAGAAATTATTTACTCTTAAAGGAAAAAAGTTTTTTTTCTCCCATGGACTTGGAGATATTATTTTTGTATTATCTAGAGCATAGATCATGAAATACTCAGTTTATATTTTAGATTTGTGGGGTTTTTTTTTCCTTTTAATGTTTATTCTCTCCCCGTCACATGCTTCTAGCTTGGGATTCCAGAATTGAAGTTGCTAGCAGAAAATAAAGGACAAAATCTGTATTCTTTCTTGGCTCAAGTGCTGCCTCCTCCAAGAAGTTGCCTGTTTAAATCAGTTTAAGAGAGATGTATTCTGTGGGCCAGGTATTGAAAACTAGTGGACTTAAAACACAACCTACAGGCCTGTTTTGTTTGGCTTGAGTATTATTGTACAAATTATAAAACATCACACAATAACATCCAGTTATCTGGCAGCATTTGAAACATCAGATCCAGCCACATGGAGCCTGCATATGATGGTACAAATAAGCTGAATTGTTGTTGGTTTCTCCCTTGAGATAGGTAATGGACTCTCCAGTTTTAACTCAGTCTCCACAATGCCCTACTGCCTAACACCTGGCCTTTTTCACTAATTTAGATTGCTTATTGGACTCCTGTAGAATTTTTTAGTTTGTTGTGTTTAGCTATGTTTTAAAGGACTTTGTCTTATCTAACTGAATTTGCTAATCAATAATTTATTTCCCTTTGAGTTGATAACTCTGAGTCAATATGAAGCCAGCCCAAAAGAAAGATGTTAGACTGGTATAGGCATATCCTTCATTGATAAATATATGATTTCCTTTCATCTTAAAAAATTTGGTGGTCTGCTCACTGCCAGCCATTCCAGAGGAGTATCTGTACTTGCACTGAGATAGAAATCTCATCTGCAGAAACAATATAATTTACAGAGACCAGCTGCATTTATACAACATGCAACTTTTGGAAGTGAAACTGTCAATTGCTCAGTTGTGTCCTACTCTTTGCAACCCCATGGAGTGTAGCCCACCAGGCTCCTCTGTCCATGGGAATTCTCCCGGCAAGAATACTGGAGTGGGTTGCTATGCCTTCATCCAAGGGATCTTCCTGACCCAGGGATCAAACCTGTGATCCCCTGGAAAAGGGAATGGCTACCCACTCCAGTATTCTTGCCTGGAAAATCCCCATGGACAGAGGAGCCTGGTGGGCTATAGTCCATGGGGTCACAAAGAGTTGGACACAACTGAGCAACTAACACTATGCAACCTTTCAGTTCAGTTCAGTCGCTCAGTCATGTCTGACTCTTTGTGACCCCATGGACTGCAGCATGCCAGGCCTCCCTGTCCTTCACCAACTCCCAGAGTTTACTCAAACTCATGTCCATTGAGTCGGTGATGCCATCCAACCATCTCATCCTCTGTCGTCCCCTTCTCCTCCCACCTTCTATCTTTCCCAGCATCAGGGTCTTTTCCAATGAGTCAGTTCTTTGCATCAGGTGGCCTAAGTATTGGCGTTTCAGCATCAACATCAGTCCTTCCAGTGAATATTCAGGACTGATTTCCTTTAGCATGGACTGGTTGGATCTTCTTGCAGTCCAAGGGACTCTCAAGTGTCTTCTCCAACACCACAGTTCAATACCATCAATTCTTTGGCATTCAGTTTTCTTTATAGTCCAACTCTCATATCCATACATGACTACTGGAAAAACCATAGCCTTGACTAGAGAGACCTTTGTTGGCAAAGTAATGTTTCTGCTTTTTAATATGCTGTCTAGGTTGGTCATAACTGTCTTCCAAGGAGCAAGCATTTTTTAATTTCATGGCTGCAGTCACCATCTGCAGTCATTTTGGAGCCCAGAAAAATAAAGTCAGCCACTATTTCCACTGTTTCCCCATCTGTTTGCCCTGAAGTGATGGAATGCCGTGACCTTAGTTTCCTGAATGTTGAGCTTTAAGCCAACTTTTTCACTCACTTTCACTTTCATCAAGAGGCTCTTAGTTCTTCTTCACTTTCTGCCATAAGGGTGGTGTCATTTGCATATCTGAGGTTATTGATATTTCTCCCAGCAATCTTGATTCCAGCTTGTGCTTCGTCCAGCCCAGCGTTTCTCATGATGTACTCTGCATATAAGTTAAATAAGCAGGGTGACAATATACAGCCTTGATGTACTCCTTTTCCTATTTGGAGCCAGTCTTGTTCCATGACCAGTTCTAACTGTTGCTTCCTGACCTGCATACAGATTTCTCAAGAGGCAGGTCAGGTGGTCTAGTATTCCCATCTGTTTCAGAATTTTCCACAGTTTATTGTGATCAACATAGTCAAAGGCTTTGGCATAGTCAATAAAGCAGAAATAGATGTTTTTCTAGAACTCTCTTTCTTTTTCGATGATCCAGAAAATGTTGGCAATTTGATCTCTGGATCCTCTGCCTTTTCTAAATCCAGCTTGAACATCTGGAAATTCATGATTCACGTATTGTGAAGCCTGGCTTACTGAATTTTGAGCATTACTTTACTACCGTGTGAGATGAGTGCAATTGTGTGGTAGTTTGAGCATTCTTTAGGATTGCCTTTCTTTGGGATTGGAATGAAAACTGACCTTTTCCCAGTCACGTGGCCACTGCTGAGTTTTCCAAATTTGCTGGCATATTGAGTGCAGCACTTTCACAGCATCATCTTTCAGGATTTGAAATAGCTCAACTGGAATTCTATCACCTCCACTAGCTTTGTTTGTAGTGATGCTTCCTAAGGCCCACTTGACTTCGCATTCCAGGGTGTCTGGCTCTAGGTGAGTGATCACACCATCATGGTTATCTGGGTTGTGAAGATCTTTTTTGTATAGTTCTGTGCATTCTTGCCACCTCTTCTTAATGTCTTCTGCTTCTGTTAGGTCCATACCATTTCTGTCCTTTATTGAACCCATCTTTGCATGAAATGTTCCCTTGGTATCTCTCATTTTCTTGAAGATATCTCTAGTGTTTCCCATTCTATTGTTTTCCTCTAGTTGTTTTCACTGATCATTGAGGAAGGCTTTCTTATCTCTCCTTGCTATTCTTTGGAACTCTGCATTCAGATGGGTATATCTTTCCTTTTCTCCTTTGCTTTTCACATCTCTTCTTTTCCCAGCTATTTGTAAGGCCTCTTCAGACAGCCATTTTGCTTTTTTGCATTTCTTTTTCTTGGGGATGATCTTGATCCCTGTCTCCTGTACAATGCCATGAACCTCTGTCCATAGTTCATCAGGCACTCTGTCTATCAGATCTAGTCACTTAAATCTATTTCTTCTACTGTATAATCGTAAGGGATTTGATTTAGGTCATACCTGAATGGTCTAGTGGTTTTCCCTACTTTCTTTAAGTCTAAATTTGGCAATAAGGAATTCATGATCTGAGCCACAGTCAGCTCCCAGTCTTGTTTTTGCTGAATGTATAGCAGCTTCTCCACCTTTGGCTACAAAGAATATAATCAGTCTGATTTCATTGTTGCCCACCTGGTGATGTCCACATGTAGAGTCTTCTCTTGTGTTGTTGGAAGAGGGTGTTTGCTATGACCACTGCGTTGCTATGCAACCTTTGGTGCCAATCAAACAAGACAACTGTTTTAATGCATCCAGGTTCAGTTGCTCAATCGTGTGCAACTCTTTGTGACCCTGTGGACTGTAGTTCACCAGGCTCCTCTATCCATGGGATTTTCCAGGCAAGAATACTGGAGTGGTTGCCATTTCCTTCTCCAGGGGATCTTCCCAGCTCACTGACTGAACCTGCATTTTTGGTGTCTCCTACACTGGCAGGCGGATTCTTTTACCACTGTGCCACCTGGGAAGCCCAACTGTTTTATTATTCACTTAATTTTACTTTTGGCTCACTTATGTGTATCTGGACTGGTTTTAGGCAGGTGCCTAAAGACACAATTAAGTTTTTCCTTCAGAAAGATTTCAGGATAATAATTTGCCAAGCAGCTTTAGTTAGCCAAAAGACTCTATGACACATTAGCAGTCATTATGAGTACAAAAATTTAAGATTATAGACTCCTGAGTTTTCATCGCTGGCCATTTTTTCTTTGCCTCATTTATTATATCTTATTTCTTTTGAACTAAGATTTCTTGACTCTATCCTTTTGCAATTTTCTCCTTTTCCCCATCTTGTCTTCTCTGTTTCAATTATCACATAATCTAGGACAATCCCCAAATTTCCCTTTCCCTTATATTGCTCAGGGTTTTCTTAGTGCTTTTATTCAACCTGTCCCCAAATCAAGCTTCTCCTTTCTAGATCTGTAGTTGTTGTTTCTGGTTCCAGATTTTTCACGTTGTCTCTATTCTCTCATACATTCACGTATAAAGTCCCAAATGTTTTTTGTTGTTGTTTGGTGCTAAGTCATGTCCAACTCTTTTGCGACTCCATGGACTGTAGCCCGCCAGGCTTCTCTGTCCGTGGAATTCTCCAGGCAAGAATACTGGAGTGGGTAGCCATTCCCTTCTTCAGGGGATCTTCCCAACCCAGGGACTGAACCCTCGTCTCCAGCTTGGCTGGCGGATTCTTTATCACTGAGCCACCTGGGAACACAACCCCCCCACCCCCGAGTTCCCTTCAATTCCTTCCTTTTTTCTGTCCATACGTTTGCTTAAAAACAAAGCAGAATACAAGAAGAACACCAAGAACCCAAACCCAAGAGAATCTTCAAGAGTCAAGGCCAAATCTAGAATAGAGCTTGAGCAATGTTACACTCTTTATGGAGGGAGTCTCCATGGAAGAAAGCAATGTAACATTTCAAACTCATCTCAGAGGAGCATAAGTGGACCAGAATTATACAGACCAGGAGCTTCCCTTCCCTGATACCAAGTGGAAAAAAAGAATTTTATATGTACAACTTGTTAAAAGTCTATGATAGTGATTCTCACATTTTACCATCCATCACAATCACCTGGAAGATAGAATACAGATTACTGATCCCAACTCCAGAGTTTCTGATTCAGTAGGTCTTGGATGGGATCTGAGAATTTGCATTTCTGACATGTTCCTTGGCAATGCTGATGCTGCTTACTTGAAGGCCACACTTGGACACTCACAGTTCAGTGACATCCATGGCAAACCTTATCTCCTGATGCCTCGGGTTGACAGCTCTCATGGACATAGCATTAGGTCTCCTAGTGGATTCCGAGTTCCTCAAGGTAGATCTTCCTCATCTCTGTCCCAGGCACCTACTGAGGTGTTGACCCAGAATAGGAACTCCGTTTGGGTGTGCTGAATTAAAACACCCCTGCTGAAATGGGTCTTCTCATCCTGCCCAATTGCTCCCAGCCATTGGTGTATGTCTATGTGTGTACACTGTATAATGCTATACACACACTTAAAAAACTTCTTAACCAACAAGTGAAGGGGGAACAGGGCCCCCTAATAATAATGTGAGTAGATTCTTATTTGTTGAAAGTTTTATGAGATCTAGTTATCTTTTCCTTATTTCTTTTTCAGTCTTGTGGTCTGCTTAGAAATGACTTTTAAAAATCTTATTTAAATATTTGCCTATCTTTCTTCCTGCTTTTGGTTTATAAAAAATACTCCATATTATAGGTGAATTAAAGGGTTGGCTTTTAGAAGTAAGTAGGAAGCAAGAAGTCTGCTATTTTATTTCTTTGCCAAGTAGCTAACCACTGATCAGTGACTCATTCTTTTTCCCAGTGATCTGAGCTCCCAACTTGGTCACACTTTAAATATGCCAGTATGTCTCTGGGTTTAGTATGTTGGTTCATTGTCATGTTTTGCTCTTGAAAATATTTTTATTAATTGGGAACCCATCTATGCATATATATATCAGAAATAACATGCTATAAAAGTATTTTTTCCATTTGACAATGGAAAGAACACAGTTTTGACTCTCTATTGCAGCTTTGCCAGTTAATTTGAGTAACTGGCATTATATATTTTACTGGTGTTCTTCACTGATGGTGTTCTCCCTGGGCGACCCCTACCGAGCTGCAGTCACTCCCCTCCCCTCCTGAAAGTCCGGCACGAGGGAGGGAAAGGGACTCAGAAGCACATGGAGGACCCTATGGATTGAAGACCATGCAGGCAACAGCAACACATCCAAGGTTCTCCCCAATGGGCAGGGTGTCGGGAAACCTTTTTATCCAAAGGTTGTAGGCAAAGAACTGGCTGAAGCGAGTCCATAGCAGATGGCTGCAGTAGTCTATCACATGGGCAGGTGGACATGGACAATAGGAGGAAAGATATTTTTAAGTCATTATCATACAAAATCACAGGGTCCTTTGGACTTTAGTCAGCATTCTCTGAAAGTTACCTTCATGGTAGATAAGTCATTCTCCTTAGATATAACACTACATTAAACCTATTAAGAACTTGCTTTATCTTTGAGTTGTTCCTATGAAACAAAAGTCAAAGTTGATTTTCAGTCAGACTTACACTACTCTTTTGCATTTTTTTTTTAACCCTTGGATGGGGGTTCTCCAAATAGCATTGTAAAATTTAGTGAGTGTCAAATTAGTAATACACTTTAAAGAGGAAGGGCTTCCCTAGTGGCTCAGATGGTAAAGTGTCTGCCTACAATGCCGGGAGACCTGGGTTCGATTCCTGGGTTGGGAAGATCCCCTGGAGAAGGAAATGGCAACCCACTCCAGTACCCTTGCTTGGAAAATCCCATGGTAGGCTACAGTCCACAGGATCATAGAGTCGGACACAACTGAACCACTTCACTTCACGTCAAAGGGGAAAGAACCCATTTTTATGTTCTTACAGTGGTGTTTATTTGGTGGTTGAGATGAGTAATGAAATCAGGCAGGTCCGGGTTCACATCTAGCTCTGTCACTTTCTATCCCTGTGACCTGAAGCAGATTGCCTGTTCTCTCTGAGCCCGTCCCCTCTACAATGTGGTCCTAAGATGAAATAAGAAAATGCTTTAAAAAGAACTGTTAGCATTGATTACTAACTTGCATCACTTAATCCTCATGGTAGCCTTGTGAATAAGATACTGTGATTTTATAGCTGAGAGAATTGATGCACAATACTATGCAACTCCCTGGAGGAGGGCATGGCAACCCACTCAAGTATTGTTGCCTGGAGAATCCCATGGATCTGTGGTTATTATTGTTGTTTTATCATGATTGGGTGGGGGGGCACTCTCTGGCCAGAATTTTTAATCCACTTGACACCTTTTGAGGTATGTACATTTTGCCATTTTTGCTGTAAAACACTTGAATAACTAAGATTCATTTTTTCTCCTCTTTTCAAATGCTTAAATCACAGGTGCAGTTGCCAAAAGAACTGGCATAAGAGGCAGCAGAATAATCGGGGGAAGAAGGAAGTGATGTAATGACTCTGGGATTAGAACCTGAAGACTGCTTCAGCCGCTTACTTCTGGATCCAGGTGGTGGAACTGGGAACATTGCTAACTGATACGAGTATTTTATAAAAGGCAGAATACTTAGCCTGTGACAAAATGGAAGCTGAAAAGGCAGGAGAAGGAGATAAACTCTTCAAGGCAACATTTTCTACTTCCAACTGGTTGGAGTGACTTAGGTGCAATTTAGAGTCTTCTAGCAGAAGTTAATATTTTCATAAACCTTTGCTTTATTATTGCTTTCTTCTGGTCAATAACAATAAATATGGTACAGGTGTTAACCATTATATTCCCATTTTTGTTTTCTTCTTCCATCCACTCTGCTGTAATTTATCACACAGTATCTTAAAGAGAACAGAGCGTGCTTCACTCTGTGGAAATGTGCAGGGCGAATTGAACTCCGGGCCCTTCAGAAGCTTTGAAATCGAATAATTTGTTCATTACCTCTTTTCTGGAGAACCAGTTGCAATTTCTGGTTTCCAGCCCTGCCTAGCTTTCTGTCTTGGCCATTCTCCTGTGTGTTGGGGGACCCTCTAGAGAGGGGTATCATGAAGAGCAAACACTTAAGCCACAGGATATGGAGAAAACAGTGTTTCTGGAAAAAGTAACGGGGAAAACAAATCCTGCTTATATATAAACCTTCTCTGTTTGCATACATATGGAGAAAATGGGAGATAGCATGCTAGTTTTGTTTAAAACAAAAGACATTATGAATAATATATTTACTGAGCTTTGGTTTTAGCTAAGTGTGTACATATATATATATTTACTTTAGCCTGTAAATGATCTTGATCTTGTTCTCAAAAATCTTAATGAAACTTGCTAAAGAATTAAACTTGAATTCCTTATCCTATCATTCAAGGCCCTCCATTGCCTCTTCTCAGTTTGGTAATTGTCTTATCTGTTCACCTTTGTTTTCTAATCTTATTATTTTGCTTTACAATGTTGTGTATATACTATTCTTATAAAATTTCCTCATGCTTTTGCTCTCTGCAGAGTACCCTTAGAGACTCCCCAAGTCTTCCAGACAACTCCATCCCCAGTGTCTGTTCTTCTTTCCTCGAGCCCACAATTACCTGTTCAAGTTACTAGGTGCAAAGAATTTGACATTTTGTACTGACATGGCATGAGACTAGAAATCAGGAAGTCACACTTTGATGCCTTTTCTCTCTCCCTCACCTAAGCAAATAATTGGCACCTGTCTTCTTTTATATAATTATAGGTGCCACATCACAGGCAAAACAGGCTAGGAGAGAATGGACTTAATGAGGACAAACAACACAATATATGGAAGGAGAAGTCATGGGAAAGAAATACGATGTTTCCATTTTTAAAAGGTAATTTAGTGGATACAGAAGTATCTGAATTTGAAATTATAGTTTTCAATCAAGTAACTAATTTTATTTAGACTAGTCCAAGGCTGAGAGTTTCGTTTTCTCCTACTTTGCTATTTCTATAAAGCATCCTTGGATACATATCCAGATGGTTTAAAAAGAGCTGCAATAAATACAACTTCTAAAGTGTCCAGCATATTCTGTATTTAAGAAGCTAAACTCTGATGGGACAGGGCACTCTGAACATGTTTAAAAGCTTAATTTATATTAGTAGTTGAAGTTCTGGAAAACTCTTGTGTTTGTTTATACAGCAACAGTATGAATAAATAAGCCAGAAATTTTACAAAGCATTAAGAGTTCTGAAAGGGAACTTCACTCTTAGATGTCCAAAAAAGAAAAGATGATCCAAATTCAAATTTACCACCTCGTTACATGGGTTTTGTCAAGAGACAAGTGAAGTCACTCACAAGCTTTTTTCTGTTCACCCACTCCCACCCTAAAAATCTTAATTGAAAATTTTAATTTTAGCATTTCCATGCTAGAATTTTCTATTATAATCCTTCCAGAAATGACAATCAACCATTAGTAATTAGAATAGTATATATATTTTTTTCATTCAAGTTGTCACTTTCTCCACATTTATTGCATTTTAGTCTGCAGAATTCACCATGTAGAAAATGGGTCTAAAATATGTATAAGCCCATGTCAGGTTTAAAAAAGGATCCTATTAGGATTTGACTTTATTCTGACTGGAGATTAATAAATATTAAAGTTTTATTAACAGTATTTGAAACACAAGCTGAGATTTTTTGCTGCACAGAAACAGGCTTATCGTTTGTGTAGGGTTGTCACTGAGTTTCTCAGACATTTAACACAGACAATAGTCTGAAGTAAAGTCTCACCCCGCACCCTCCCCCCCAAAAAAATCTTTCATAAATTTTATTCTTCGTATTTAGGTAAGGGTCCAAATTCTAGACCATGTGAGTGAAATCACGATGATATCACTGTGCTGAAGAGGAAAACTGCAGGTTGGGGGAGAAATCAAAATGCAAGAAAAATTGAGTGGCATATGCATTGCTTCTTCTTCTACAACGTACAAGAGTCTCTTCAATGAGTACCGCCCCAACTGTCTGCATGCTAGGGAAATCTAAATATTTTCTATTCATCTATGAAATCACTCGGCTGGCAGGGAAAACATGTTATATCATCTATTTCAAAATACATGGGGAGTAAAAGGAAGAAAGTAACAGCAAATATAAACTCATGCTATATTAATTCTAATGCCTAGCTATAAAAACATACAGTGGTGCCAAGGTCCATCTAAAAGTTTTATGAACTGCAGAAGTCAATGATCATTTTCATTCTCATTTTTAAAGGTCTGTTTGCTTGGTCATCTAAAGATGCTTTTCACATTTCGAAAGATCAGCTATTACTGTCCTCTTTCTACCCCCAAGGAATTAATAAAAATGCACATTCATTTCTTCTAAATGTGGCAGTTAAAAACTGAAAAAAAAGACTAGAAAGGGGAAAGTAACAACTTTCTCCATTAGCTACAGTCCAGTCTGCTTCTCTAACTGACCCACATCCCTCTTTGTCATTATAAAAACAAAAACTGTGCAGTAGAAACTCATTTTATTCAGATTTTTTTTAACAAGCTCGTCAAGAATAATACAGGCTACAGAGCTGTAACCCCCTTAAAGAAGATGATATTTAGTTTGCAACATATGCCTTCTAATGAAAACATTAATAGCATTTCAAAAATTTACAAAAAGTATGATAAAATATTCTCCTAAGCAGCTAGCAGCTTTGTTTGTAAACAAAATAGAAACAACTGCTTTATCCACTGCACATCAACCAGGAGGCAAAGTGATCAAGATCATTTTTTAAACAATAATAATAAAAGCTAAACTAATTGATACCCCACATATTATAATCCTAAGGAAGGAATATTTTTGGAAGAGGATGCAGAGGGGGATTAAAACAGGATAACATCATCTCCTTTCAGTCTTTTCATTTATTCATATTGCCTTGATACTTTACAAACTGTTTCCTACAAAATAACCATATTGTTGTTGTACACTCCATGATTCTTTTATTCCCCTTAGGAAATAAGGGTGATTCATTTCCAATCAGCTTACATAAACACACTAGAGATGTCAAACGTAACAGGAGGGTGGTTTCTTTTAGTCGGAGGCCTTTTCTCTGTTGTCAGCAGAGATAAGAACAGGGAGGCCTCTCCGTGCCCGGGGCCACGGATGGCAGGATGGTTCATGCACCTCCTACTTCAAAAACACAAACGGAAAGTAGGTCTGGACAAGGGCAAGCCGCAACTCGATTTCTGCTGCAACCCCATCATCAGGTCAGCTCTGTTTACTCCTTCACTTTACTGATATAGTCAGTGAGCTTGGTGATGGTTTCCTCCTGCTGCTCCAGGGCATCCAGGACAATCCCCATGGGCGTCCTCTTCAGACCAATTCCCTCCATTTTATTCTCCAGTTTGTTCTTGAGGTTCCGGAGCCTCAGTGACGCATGGATGAACATCACTACAGGGAAGTCAAAGGTGACGGTTAGCACCAACGCACCCATTCTCCCTCCCCGCTTCACAAGTAACAACTTTCTCCATTAGCTACAGTCCAGTCTGCTTCTCTAACTGACCCACATCCCAGTGTGGATCCTTAAACCTGACATAAAGCTCTCTGTCAGCCTAATGGACCCAAGTCCCTGTATGGATCCTGGGACTTTACTGTATTCTTTGTGTGTGCAGAATGTCGTATTCAGCAGGAAGGACCATAATCTGGCAGCCACGCTCTTCCCTTCACACATTGTTATCACTGCCTTTCAGATGCTACTTAAATAGCCTGAAATTCAAAGCGAATCGATGTGATTTCAACCTACCTAAAAATGAACGTAATGCTAACCTTTTCCGGAAAAGAACTCATGCTCAGTTCAGGGGTTATCTGTATTTTGTTCCTGCAGGAGGCATGCAAGTGAAGTCCTCTTAGAAGGTGCCTCCCTTAGGGCAGTTGTGCGCCGTGTTGGGTATAGATATCTGGATAAAACGCTATTGCACAGTGTTGGATATAGAATGTCTGGATAAAATGCTAAGGGTTTACAGACCTTATGTAACCTGGTATTCACAGAATTTACCTGATCATTAATAATTACCTGAGTTTGTAAGAAACAGATTTTCTCTGGCCCATCTCCTGGGCCTCCTGAACTTCTAGAACCTTTACAGGGATGGGCTCAGGAGTCTGTAGTTAAGTCAACACCTTGGGTAATCTACACCAGCACTTTTCAAACTTCTGTGTGCATATAGATCACCAGAGAGAAAGCCTGTTAGACAGGCAGATTCCCAGTCTCCAGCACCTGGAGTTGAGATTGTTGAGTTCAGATTGTTGAGACCGAGGTAGGGTTCCGGAATGTAACGTTTCAGTAGCCACTGTGGATGATTCTGATGTGGGTGATTTGGGGCCCTCATTTTGAGAAGCACTCATGTGCATTCTCTCTGGAGGCTCCTAATCAAGAGTGACCGCTAGAAACATTTGAGCTTTCTAAAAATACAGGTTCTTTGGACAGCCCTGTGGACCAAAGAATCAAGATCTCCAAGGGATGTGACTAAGAAATGTATATGTTAAAATCATCCTGAATGATTCTCACAATCATCAAAGTTTGGGAATCACTGATCTTGTCTAATTCCCTTCTTTTATGGATGAGTGAACTATAGCCCATATAGGAGTATTGTTGTTCAGTCACTCAGTAGTGTCTGACTCTTTGTGACCCCATGGACTGCAGCACTCCAGGCTTCCCTGTCCTTCACTGTTTCCCAGAGTTTGCTCAAACTCATGTCCATTGAGTTGATGATGCCATCCAATTATTTCATTGTCTGTTGCCCCCTTCTCCTTCTGCCCTCAATCTTTCCCAGCATCAGGATCTTTTCCAGTTGAGTCAGCTCTTCCCATATAAGACAATTGGTGCAGATCACATAGCTGGTTTCCAGCAGGTCTACGAAGAGAAACCTGGACCTTTGACTCTTAACTTACGATACGTTTCATTACACTGCTCTGTTTTCTACAAGCTGTATAGTGAGGCAGAATCACTGAAATACTGTCTCTAGCACATAAAGAAATCCTGAAGAGTATTTCAAAAGTGTCTAAATTTAATGATTTAATTATTTTATCCAATAAAATGTGGGATTCACATATAAATATTCTGGGGGCTTAATCTAACAAACCCTAAACAAGGAATTGATTTTATTTAATGGAATGGCAGCACATGAAATGCTTTTAAAATTTAAAGGGATGTTCCTGTCACTGAGTACATTATAATTCTAATTAGATTTCCACTGATGAGACTGGAGTTTTATCTGTTCTCTATTTCAGGCTTCAAGTGCTTGGGAATCTCAGTCAACAGTGCACATAGACTTTAGAAAATGTCTAGTTCTCGTCACCAGAATTGGAGTCCATGGTTATCTATACTCTGGGCCAACTTACAACGCTTTTGACACTAATTACGATCTTCTGAGTAAGTAGAGAGTAAACATTCATTTCTGTGTCAGCACGGGATGCCTGGCACTAAACAGTTAAGAACAGACTCTAATCTGGATGCCAATGCAGACCATGCCACTACTGTATTACTTGGGATCCGAATTTGTTTTGTTTACTGTTGTGTCCCCAGAAGAGTGACACAGAGGGGGTGCCCAGTACGTATTTGTGCCATTAATGGGCTATTCAGCCTTGATCTGCTGTTGCAGAAAACTCTTGATAGTTTTGCAGACCTGCCAACGCACCTCAGAAACAGGTTAGGGCATTCTCACTGGATGAATGGATCGACATTTCTTGATGATATAAGGCTCAGGTTCACTTACACAGCAAGGGAAAAGTGATACCAAACACAAAGACCATCACTCCCCCGAACATGGAGATGAGGAAGTAGCTGGCTAGCATGACCACCATGACAAACGCTGTGGGGTACTGCTTCTTCATCCGACGGAGGATGTCTTTATTGTGGGCTGCCCACACAAAGCCCGTGAACACGAGCACCACCACAATGCCTCCAAGGATCATGTTGAAGGGGCTCAGGAACCTGGAATATGGAAGAAAGGGGGAGCCCAGGTCAGGAGGAGGGGAATGAGGAAGGGGGGAGGGGAAGAGTAACAACAAAGCATACTTACCAAGCCTTTTCTCTAAGTTGTCTCATTTAATCCTCATATCCTGACGAGGTCGATAGTATTAAAATTCTCAAAGGAAGAAACTTGGGCACAGAGGTCAGAACACAGTGGAGGGAAGATTCACAGGAGGCAGTGTACTCCCACCAAACAGCCCATCACATTAGAGGCCCAGCATTTCAGTAGACGAGAGCCCCTTTGCTGGATGGGATGTCTTTAGCTTTCCTACATCCTGGGCTCTAGTTTCAAGGATTGTATTTTCTGAGCTCCAAGGGCTTATTTAAATCCTCCTAGAATCTGCCATGCTAGATGAACGTGGAGTTCAGGTCACATGGTGGTTCAGCCCACACACGGTGGGCTTCATAAGCCAGTCTGCAGTCACACTTGTGTCTGGACTGTACAATATTTTTAACAACTTTTACTTGAATCCCAATGTGTGTGTGTGTGTGTGTGTGTGTTTAAATCCATCAACCTTGGGGTTTCTTGCTTCTCCTGGAAACAAGAAAATCTCACAAAACGAGGCCCAGTTTCCCACGTCAGCCACTGTCTAGAGTGCCTTCTCCTTTACACAGAATAAATGCTCTCCATTTAACCTCAGCCCCCACCACTATCTATGGAAATCTTTGACACAGAGGCCCCCAGTGAGCAGCCATTAATAACTGTTTTTCTAACAGGTGCCTTGCCCTGGTCTCTTACATAAGCTGCCTGGCCCATGGAGGCATTTGGGTTTATGACTCCTGGTTAGAGAGGCCACTCTAATTCTTTAAAAGGCCCAGAGTATCATTAGGAGATGGGTTATCAACTGAGATTTCCAGGCATAAAACCTCAAGTTTCATTGTTACCTGAGCCAAAGGTTACACTGCTGTTGATAATGGGGGAAAGCCATTTATAAAGAGGACGTGTTGGTCAAGTACTTCATAAGTGAGAATGACTGGGCATTGTAGCCCCACCCATCCCCACCCTCAACCCACTGTGTGTATAAAATTCTTAAAAGACATTTGTGGTCAGCAAGTATGATGATTTACTAACTTTTTACCCTCCTAAGAGGCTAATGAGCATGTTGCTTGGGAAGAACAAGGAGGGGTCACTGTGTTATCAGCATCACTGATTTGGAAGACAGGATAATGAAAGGTGATGCCAAGAACTGACTTTCTCCAAAACAGAACAAATGAAGTCATTTCATATTGGGATTTATATTTAGGATAACTAAGACTCCTTTTTAAAAAATCCCTTGAAATTTTTTGCCCTGATTCTGCCTCCTAAAACAGAAAAGCAATTTTACTATTTAATATTTAAATACTTTCAAATAGGAGTGAAAGTATTGCATATCTTAAGGGGTGAAAGCAGGGACATAATTAATGTCAAACTCCTTTGAAAAAGTTAATTTCTACTGAAATGCATGGAGCTAAACAGTGATCAAAGTAGTAGCATGTAGTTTTAAATTAAACTCTATAATAAGTTGCTTATTTCATTCAGAACTCTTGCAAAGACTTATACCCTTCCAGGCAAAAATCTCTTCAGAATAGATAATGTAAAGAAATTAATAAAAATGCAAAGACTGAATTGTAACAGTATTCACATGAGTGGTATTTATAACTTTTAGAAACAATGTATATGGCCAACAATGTACTAAATGGTGACATATATAATTATTTTCAAAAAGTCAAAGTATGCTTTATCATGCATGAAGGCAATAATATATTGCTTAGGTAAAAGCAACAATTCTCTCTGGTAGGTGGATTTAGAACCTATGTTATATAACTCAGAAGTAGAAATTTCTACAATCAGTACATTATTTTATGATCAGAAATAAAGTGAACATACAAAACAGAAAACGTAAAGATAGAAAAGTAACTGCTCCCCAGCCCCAGCCTCCCTGGTGGTTCAGACGGTAAAGAATCTGCTTGCGGTGCAGGAGACCTCAGTTTAGTCCCTGGGTTGGGAAGATCCCCTGGAGGAGGGCATGGCCACCCACTCCAGTATTCTTGCCTGGAGAATCCGTGGGCAGAGGAGCTTGGCGGGGGCTACAGTCCACGGGGTCACACAGAGTTGGACACGACTTAGTGACTGAGCGTGCACGCAGGATCTCCAGCCCCACACCTCTGGCTTTGGGCAGGCCAACTACAACAATCTTGCCTTGCTTCATCTCTCCAGTGATGCTGATGCAATTTCAATTCATGAGCACAGCCAAGCTCTGCCTTCTCCCACTCAAACTCTGGTTTCTGGCTCACTGTCCAGATCCTCTTTCAACTAATACACCCCACCCCACCCCACCCCACTCCTGAAGCTTTCCCAACATCCAGCACATGTGCCTGTCTCTGTGTCCTCCTTCTCCCTCAGCGTGTTCATTATCTAGGTCTCTTGGCCCTTTTTTCTTTTCTTTTTCATGATTCTATCTGGGTTATACCGTCTCTCCAGCTTTGACCCTAGAATTGGTTTGGCAAAGACAAAAATGTCCTTCAAGGTCTGGGGAAGGAAAGATCTAGGTCAGGGCCAAAACAGGATCTTCTTTTGCAGGTGATGGGGAGACTGGGTGGAGAGGCTTAGAAACTCTCCCAGACTAACACATTTCATTTCTAGCACCAAAAACATTATGAGAAAAATTTAAAAGACTCTAGCAGTTTTACTGGGTAATAGGATCATGGGTAGTATATTCCCATTTGCTTATTTCTATTTTCATATTATTTCAATAGTCATATATTACTTGAAGATAAAATAATTGATATTTAAAAATAAAAGTAATGGGAGAAAGTTGCCTGAAAGAGACAAACCCTTTTACATAGACTTGATGTTGACCAAATCAATATTAACTAGAAGAACTAGAGCAGAAGGTTCAAGTTTAGGAAACTCCTTTGAAAAGCTCCAAATAGGAGATGGTTGCATGCTGATGACTCTGTGTGTGTATGTGCTAATCACTTCGGTCATGTCTGACTCTTTGCGACCCTGTGGACCTTAGCCCGCCAGGCTCCTCTGTCCATGAGATTCTCTCCAGGCAAGAATATTGGAATGAGTTGTCAATGCCTCCTCCAGCATATGTTCCTGACCCAGGGATTGAACCCGTGTCTCCTGAATTGGTAGGCAGGTTCTTTATCACTAGCACCACCTGGGAGGCCCGGGAGATGGTTGGTTGGTGGAAAATGTCAAAGGTCTCCATCTCAGTTCTTCCTGGAATATCTATTAAAATAATAATTTACAAGGCAGAGCATATAATAAAATGCATGCCAAGTTTTTTCTATGTTTCTTGGTACAAGTGAGGTAGACCTCTAGGCTGAATGGCTAAATCAAGCCCAGGACAAAGAACAATGAAAAATCTAGGCCTGACTCAAGCAATTCCAAATGTACTTTTCACCTGCTCCTGTTGCTCATGTTCAAGAAGAAAGAACAGAGCAGAGAGTCCTATAGGACTGGTTTTAGCTTACCCAATGCCCAAGCTGTGATCTATAATTAGAAACTGAAGTTACAAGCTGGAAAAAATGAACAAAGTTACTTGGAGCAGAAATGATTTTCTTCTTTATTCTGCGCAAGTGCAATTCTGTTCTAAGAAAGGGGAAAGTGCACAGCACCCACTGCCCTGGCACCTCCTTGTACTTGGAGCGAAATATAAATACACAGATCATCCTCCAGAGATTAACTTCATTTTCCAGTTAGTGCAGGAGTTTTGGAAACCAGTTCTTGTTTGAAATGAGTAAAGCTTTTACTTAACAGTTTGGGTTCTTAGTGACATAAATCAACATAAAGCCCAAGGACCATTAGGATAAAACTTTCATAAATAGGCCACCTAGCTTTCATGTGGACAATTGCTGTTGGATTTGATAGGTGCCATTTCATTTTTTGGAGGTCCATGAATGAGGAGGAAGGGAGGCAGGAAGCTAGATGGAAGCAAAGGAGAAGGGGGAAGGGAGAGAGGAGGGAGAAAAGAGACCGAGGGAGAGGTGGAGAGATCGTGATTTTGTCTTTGATGAAAACAGGACTTTCCTTTACAAATCAAAAACATTAAATACGTTTTTCTATTGTGAGTTGAAAATATATACCTACATATATATGTATCTTGAGCTTCCCAGGTGGTGCTAGAGGTAAAGAACCCGCCTGCCAATGCAGGAGACATAAGAGACCCAGGTTTGATCTCTTGGAGGAGGGCATGGCAACCCACCCCAGTATTCTTGCCTGGAGAACCCCGTGGACAGAGGAGCCTGGCGGGTTACAGTCCATGGGGTCGCAAAGAGTCAGACACAGCCAAAGCAACTTAACAAGCACACACATGCATGTGTATTCTACTCAGTAAGAAGATAAATGACAATATCAATATGACAGATAAATGTCATAGTTAAAAATTCATAGTGGAATCACTAACAGTTGTAAAAAGGCTTAGAATCCCATCACAGAACTCTGTAGTTGACTCTTCAAAGAGGAATAAGTGCAATCCCATTACACGGATGAATAAGCTGAGACCCAGGGCAGTGAATAAACATATTTAGAGGAATCCAGGGGTAGGAAAAACAGTGCCAGTTGACACAATTCATAATGTAACCCATTCTGTGTTGTTAACCAGCTCCAGGGATTTCCCCCCCTCAACCATTTTAGAACCCTTTTCTTCTAGTTTGGGGTAAGCAACTAAAGGTCATTCTAGAAAATCCCTCAACATTCTCATTTGTCTCTAAAGGAAGGTAGTTATGAGCTGGTGTGGACGCAGGTCCTAAACTTACCAACGTGACTCAGCTAGCTATGGCTGTAGTTTCAACACAAGTTGCTAAAAGAAAAAGAAAAATCTTGGCCAACTGCAGAATTTTAGAGCTAGCATGGATCTTGAAAACACATCTCATTCTACACAGAAAGAGTTAGTTGCTCAGTCATGTCTGACTCTTTGTGACCCCATGGACTGTAGCCTCTGTTCATGGAATTTTCTACACAGAACTAAGATAAGAAACAGGTAAGTTAATAAATTTGTTCTGAGGCTCCCAACTGCAGTGCTAGTGATAAAAGTTTATTCAGAGATCTTCAAATGGACTCAAGTGCACATTTGTTAATGCCTGCCATGCTGTAATGCCAACAAGAACCAAAGAGGCAGTGAAATATTTTCTGAGCAACAGAAGTAGCTTTGCACTGCGTTCCAATTTTCTAACCCTCAAAAAGCTATTTTTGTAGTTTGGTTCCTGAGGAAGCCTGACTCACTAAGAAAGGGGGGGAACAATTTACTCACAATGCACTTCTCTAAATTGGTGATATTTTTCTGAGGTTCTGAAACAACCAGAGGAGTCACTGCAAATATGAATCCACCCATCCATTTTCTTGCTTCCTAGTGCTCTTAGGATAAAAACAGCATTTTTTTCCACATTCTACAAGGCCCCGCAGGGTCTGGCCCCTACCTTTCTCTGCAGCCAGGGCCATTGCATACAGTTGTGTAGCTGGTATCTGGTACAAGGGAGCTGAGCTGAGGGTGGGAAACAGGAGCCTGAAATTCAGGCCACACTTCACCTGCCAAACTGTGATTTGCCTTACGCTGCATCTGCCAGGAGGAACGGACCTGGCAATCATCAGGTATGAGGGATGCCTAAGGGCTATAGCATCTTTGCCTATCAGCTTTCTCATACCACCGCCTCCTGATTTTCTACACCATCCACTGGGGTTTCTGTCTATCTCTAGAGCCTACCCTGCCCCTGGCCATCCCAAGCCTGAGCACAAGCCATTCTTTCTGCCTGATTCTCTCCTATCTCCTTCAAATCTCAGCTTAATCAGCTTTTTCCTAGTCTTTCTGACCACATCCTAGCACCATCTGCCTCTTCGTCACAACCCCTAAGGTGATACATAACTCTGTGTGTGCAACGGCTTCAGTCATGTCTGACTCTTTGCAGCCCTGTGGACTGTAGCCTGCCAGGCTCCCCTCTCCACAGGATTCTCCAAGCAAGAATACTGGATTGAGTTGCCATAAATTCAGTGGCAATTTGATAATTCTTTGAATGAGTATCTTATGAATGTCTCTGTCTTCCATTAGAGATTAAGCACTATGAGAGCAGGGATCGTGATATTTTCTCCCCAGCACTTGGTACGACACCTGGCACAGAGCAGGAATTTGATAAATGTTTGTTCAAAGAAAGAAAAAAAAAAAAAGGTAAGGAAGAGTCTAGCACATTTTCCTGTTATTTAAAGTAAGCTCAGCAACTTTGTATGGCCATGAAATAAATGATGTGAGACTTATCTTGGACAAATTGCTCTTATTCCTCACTGTACACTAAACATTACTGTAAAGATAGTCCCTGCTTTTGCACCTTCACAGAGCTGTGATGACAAATGAAATACTAGAAGTAGGAAAAACTCCTATGTGATATAAGAAAAGATCAGATGAGATCACAGGACCCTTGGGTTTGCTACAAGAAAGGCTCTTTTCTAAGTTCTGTCTCTAGTGCTGGCTGGGGGCCAGCAGGAGGGTGGGCAGGACAGAGGGAGATCCATCCTCCTGTAGACCTGCCTACGTAGGCCCCCCTTGCTCTCGGATTTCACAGATAGCTCCAATCATCTTCTGTGGTTACTTTGGTTCCCCACAGGGCTTTCTTCCTGGCAAGAACTATCTCGATTATAAAGTATAAGTGTATTAAATGCACAAATCAGTTTTGAGTAAACGTGATCAGTGTCTGCTGGATCTCTTGATCACAGGCAGTTAATGTGGGGCAGAGTTCAGTCTCTTTTGTCACAGAAAGGTCAGAGTAACCTAACCTTGAGATTTTCCTAATCGACTGAATCAGCCCACAATATTTATTGCATACTCGCTGTGTACTGAATATTTGTTACACTGTGTGTATTGGTATCATCAAACTAAACACATCCTGATGACCCACTGTCTTGGCAACAGTTGGCATGTTGAAAGTATCTATTGTAAGATATACTTTGGGAACCTCTGTGTTTTCTTCTGTGTTTATCAAGCTCATTGCATGTTTTCTTTGTATTAAACAACAGCCTGGACCTAAGTTAGAAGCTATAAGTCTCACCTCCCACAGCTGTGAAGTTCAGATAGTCATTATACAAGGGATTAGACTGCAGCAGATCTTTTTAAAAAATATTTATTTATTTAGCTGTGCCAGGTTTTAGTGGCAACATGCAAACTCTTAGTTGCAGCATGTGGGATCCAGTTCCTCAGCAGGGATCAAACCTGGGACCCCCACCTTGGGAGCACAGAACCCTAGGCACTGGATCACCAGGGAAGTCCCAGAAAATCCTTTTTAAACTTTTTATTATGGCAAATTCTAAAGGTAAAGAGAATGGTGTAATGAACCTTCCTGTATACTGATCACTGCCTTCAACAATTAGAAACTCATGGTTAATCTCATAATAATGCTTTAGAACTCAAGTGGAAAGATGTTTGTTTATAAACTGTTCTTTCTGAATGCTTTTAGTTGAGGTAACTAAATTGTTGTCACTAGAAAGTTCTTACAGCGCTGTGGAGAGAAGACAGTTGTTTGGACAAATGCTAATGAGTCTGGTGACACATAAACTCCCCTCCTACAAGCAAATCCTTCTCTATTTATCTTCCACTAGAAGGAAATGGCAACCCACTCCAGTATTCTTGCCTGGAGAATTTCATGGACAGAGGAGACTGGTGGGCTACAGTCCGTGGGGTCGCAAAGAGTAGGACACACAAGCGACTAACACATTCACTTTCAACCCCAATTTCTGCAATTCCTTTGTATTTTGTTTGTATTTGTATTGTATATAATTGTATGCAATTCAATTGTATGCAATTCCTTTGTATTTCACTTGTATTTGTATTGTATACAATTCCTTTGTATTTCCTGGAGACAAGGAGGATTGCACTGATGGGATACAAAGCAGATTTGTAGAAGCAGAAGCCAAAGCCTCCACTTGGGATAGGCCTTCTGCCTTCCAAGTGTCTCCATTTTGTGAATGCTCCCTAGGAGAAAAGATTGGGAAATCCTATTTATTTATATGGGTAAATGCTTCCAGAACTGAAAGACAGCCTACAGGTTTTGCTTAAAATCACAGACACAAAAGTGTTCCCTGAAACAAGAAGCCAAGCTCACCACAAGAGACAGGATGGATGCTCCAAGTATTCTGAAGCTGAGTCATTCATTTATCCAAAACAAAAATTAAGAAAGTCCAATGGCACTGCTCAATTTGGTCAATGTCCAGTTCACCTTTTAGAATTGCATTTCCTGTACAGAGCTCTCTGCCCCTGGTAAGCTGACTGAGAGCTTTTGCCCTCTTAGAAAGAGATAAAAAAAGAACCCCAAATCCACTTATTTATTTGTACATTTACCCAGAATCATTGTAAATCCTTACATAGGCAAAGGAGATAGAAACTACTAACCCCAGTCTGGCAGCAGTAGGGGATTTTTTTTTTTAAAAGGGTAAATGGGGAGATGTTGAGAAAAACAAGGTTACATACGTAGTGTCAGAGAAGATGATCTAATGAATTCTTATTTGATGAGGAATTTTCAGATCAAAATTGACTGTTGATAGACCTCTTCAAGTTCTACATTCAGAAGAAACACATATCGTGCCAGGGAAAGACATGTGCCAGCATGCCAAGCTCAGTGCCTCAAGTGCAAATAAAAGTGTGTGGGAGAGCAGGGAGAGATGAGTTCTGGGAGGACTGCGGAAGGCTGGGTGGACTTGTACTCCCACGGGTATCATCAGAGCATCCACGGTATCTGGGATGGAGCAGGTGCTCAGTAAATATCTATCCAATTGAGTAGACGGCATCTGAGCTGCAAGTGAGGATGGTTCCACTTAATAATCCTTTCTCCATCCACACACTTAGTACCTCTCCCACTTTTTGACACCTGCAAGTTTTGCAATTTGGAATCATTAATGTACAGGGGAGATCAGGTTAAGTCAGGTTGAAAACGATGTGTGTTTATATATGTGTATGTTTCTGTACACTTGCTATACTCGTATAAAAATTGATTATTATGTTTTCAGCATCATCTTGGTGCCTCTCTAGACTCTAAAAGTTATAAGGGCAGGAACCAGGCTGTCTTATTCTTCACTGTATCTCCCAGCATAATATCTGAGATTTTGGTAAGTGATTCATACTCTTAGTGGAATCAATAAAGGAAGCAACACAAGTGAGAGAAATATTGTAGAACTGGCTTTGAAGCTGATAAATTTCAGGAAACACTTCCATTAAGTTCAGCATAAACAGATTGCAATTAATGCTATCTGCAAAGGTTTTAATACATTCCCTTCCATCCAAGGGCTCTCTGACTCTTCTCTTCCTCTACCAACTAGAAACTTAAAAGGTATAAACAATCTGCCCATTTCTTAAAACCAGGTATTGGTAGCTACCAGCCTAGAACATAAAATGAGACCACTCATTTTGAAAAAGATTACAGTATAGTCTTTTCAGATAGAATTACCAGCCTTCCAGAAACTCCTTACCATCCCAAGCAACTGAAAGCAAAAACCGGTAACTGTAGTTTCTGCCCAGTGCTAACACCTGCACAGCCCATACAGGGATGAAGTACTTCAGCTAACAAAATATGAGCTGATTCACTCACCAGCTACATTATGTTGCCTTAAAGGAGAAGCCCCAATGTACATCATTGAGAATAAAGGTGCCTTTCTGGCTGGAGACACAGCAGAGGCATGGACATAACGCACAGAATCTGTGTGCGGTGAGTACTTCTGAGGCCACATCAGAAAATATGTGTTCTAATGGCAGGGAGTATTTGTGAGAGGGAGACAGGCATGATAATACAAATGTTGTGAGTCAGGTATGCTGTTGAATTTGGTTAATAAGGAGCTTTAGAATACATGCAATGGCTTAATGGACAAAGTATTTCAATTATATTAATAAACCAAGCTTCTATTAGCAGCTTTGATTCAAATTAGCCTCGTGACCTTCACATCTATGAAAGCTGTGGGGTTTGACGGGATCAGTATTTTTTTTATTTTTAGCTTTCTTTTTTTCTTTCTCGCTCTCTATTTTTTTTAGTTTTTAAATTATGAGAATATGATAACATGTACAGGAAACTTGGAAAATATGGAACAAAGTTACATATGGTCCCACTATATAAGTAGGTAAATTAAGATTTTTAATTAAATTTTTAATATCAGACTCTAAAGAATCAATAGAATGAATATACAGAGAAGTAGAAGGATACAGAAGACCTGAAAAGCACCATGAACCAATTCAACATAATTAAGATTTATATAATTTTCACACAATGGTAGGATACAAATTCTCTTCAAGTTCCCTTAGACCGTAAACTAGGAGACACTGGAACATATCCAGGGATATAAAACAAGGTGCAAAAATTTCATGGCCTAAAGGTACCGAAATCTATATATAGAGTCTGTTCTCTTATCACTGTGGGATTATGTTAGAAATCAATATCAAAAGATGTTTTTAAAATAGCTCACATATTTTCAAGTTCAATGTGACATTTACCAACAGAGATCTTTGACTTAGCCATTGAAAGCCTCAAAGTTAGAAGACTGAAAAAAACACAGAGGGTGATTGCAGAGAAGAAAGCATTTAAATGAGAAAGTAATATCAAAGATACTTTAAAACCTCCAAGCATTTAGAAATTAAATGTCCACTATTAAATGATGAGTAAGAATTGATGCTTTTGAATTGTGGTGTTGGAGAACTCCGACTCTTTAGAGTCCCTTGGATTGCAAGACCAAACCAAACAATCCTAAAGGAAATCAGTCCTGAATATTCATTGGAAGGACAGATGCTGAAACTGAAGCTCCAGTACTTTGGCCATCTGATGTGAATAGCTGACTCATTTGAAAAGACCCTGATGCTGGGAAAGATTGAAGACAGGAGCAGAAGGGGATGACAGAGGATGAGATGGTTGGATGGCATCACCAACTCGATGGACATGAGTTTGAGCAAGCTCTAGGAGTTGGTGATGGACAGGGAAGCCTGGCATGCTGCAGCCCATGGGGTCGCAAAGAGTTGGACATGACGGAGTGACTGAACTGAACTGGTATCTAGCAACAAGGAAAATTAGAACATATTGGTAATATAAGAGGGATCAGTACTTCTCAGTTTCAACTTAGGAGACATATCAGAATTACTTGGGGCATTGAAAAAAAAAAACAAAAAACACAGATGCCTGAAACTAGCCAAGAACTATACACCAAGAATCTATAAAAGGTAACATCTGGGCTTATAGGTTGATTTATTTATATTTTTTTACTCTTTCCTTTGAACCAGATCAGATCAGTGTTTTTTAAATTGCAATGCACCTAGGACTCATCTAAGTGTTGTGTTAAAATACAGATTCTGACCCAAGAGGTCTGGGATGGACCCTGAAAGTCTGCATTTCTAACAGCCTCCCAGGGTGAAAAAAAAAAAAAATACTGCAGTTCCATGGTCCACAGTTTGGACAGATTTCTCTAGCAAATCTTTTGGTGTTCTTTTAAGCACATGGATGCCTGTCTACAACTAGAATGTATCACATACTTGGTACTTAAATTGCATGTGCAATATGGTTATGCCTTTGCTTTTCACTTTGAAAATAGAAACATCTATTGCTATAGACAACAGAAAAAGAATATCCAGTACTAAGATGTCTCCTGTGAAGGATGGAGGAGGTTAAGTCATGTTCTTTTTTATCTTAAACATTGTTCCTTTCTTGCCTTTTTTTTTTTTTATTAGTTGGAGGCTACTTTACAATATTGTAGTGGTTTTTGTCATACATTGACATGAATCAGCCATGGAGTACATGTATTCCTCATCCCGATCCCCCTTCCCACCTCCCTCCCCACCCAATTCCTCTGGGTCTTCCCAGTGCACCAGGCCCGAGCACTTGTCTCATGCATCCAGCCTGCGCTGGTGATCTGTTTCACCCTAGATAATATACATGTTTCAATGCTGTTCTCTCAAAATGAAGAACCCCAGGGTTAAGTAGAAGGAAAGAAATCTTAAAAATTAGGGCAGAAATAAATGCAAAAGAAACTAAAGAGACCATAGCAAAAATCAGCAAAGCTAAAAGCTGGTTTTTTGAAAAAATAAACAAAATTGACAAACCGTTAGCAAGACTCATTAAGAAACAAAGGGAGAAGAACCAAATTAACAAAATTAGAAATGAAAATGGAGAGATCATGACAGACAACACTGAAATACAAAGGATCATAAGAGACTACTACCAGAAGCTCTATGCCAATAAAATGGACAACTTGGAAGAAATGGACAAATTCTTAGGAAAGTATAACTTTCCAAAACTGAACGAGAAAGAAATAGAAGATCTTAACAGACCTTTCTTGCTTTAAATGACACAAAATCTTGTTCAACAGAACATGCATTCCTCAGCTTGTTATTCATGCTTCTTTGACTCATTTGATCTCTTCTGGAGTGATGCCTGCATTTCAAAAGGAAACTCAACTCTTCAAGGAAGCAAAGTTTTTTAAGCAACAGAAGTTGCAATTACTAAAGGGTAACTACCAACCTAGAAGAGTGGAACGGGGAGGGAGATGAGAGGGAGGTTCAAAAGGGAGGGAATATATGAATACCTATGGCTGATTCATGTTGAGGTTTGACAGAAAACAAAATTCTGTAAAGCAATTATCCTTCAATTAAAAAAAAAGTAAATTTTTATAAATAAAGAACATTTCTAAAGTAATCATCTAATACTTCTGCTCAAGAGAATACACAAGTTGGGAGACTTCTAAACATGTCTGTAATCTAGGATTTCATAGAATAATAACAGTTAACATTTGAGTGTTATCATTTGCAAGGCCCTAGTGTGTTTTATATTAATGAAGTCATTTGATTCCTATTCTCTAGCAGAAAAACTCCAGGGCAAGTAGACTTTTGAACAGAAAGTGAATAAAAGCAAATGCCATAAGTCTATCAAAAGATAAAAAGACTGAGTCTGTGGAACCAGTAGAGTCTTCTAGGCAAAGCAGAAAAAGAATGATCACATAACAAATATAATAAATTAAGGCTAATGATCAAAGTTGTATAAAGCTTCAAATCCATGCCATTCCAATGTTTGAAAAGTCAGGAGCCAGGACCTAATGTCAAACTGCTCTGTTCTGTCCTTGCAAAACTCTGTTTTTGTAATTTGTTATAAAGCAACTTGCTTTCCAGGTGGCTCAGTGGTAAAGAATCTGCCTGCCAATGCAGGCGATATGGGTTTGACCCCTAGGCTATTGGGAAGATCCCCTGGAGAAGGAAATGGCAACCTACTCCAGTTTTCTTGCCTGGGAAAACCCATGGACAGAGGAGCCTAGCGGGCTACAGTCCATGGGGTCACAAAGAGTCGGACATGATTGAGTGACTAAACAATAGCAACAATGACAAAGCAACGTGCATTTAGTAAAGATGATGTTGAAGAATCATCATATTTTTCTTGGCAAGAAAGCAGTGGTTCTCAATTGGGGTGATTTGGATCCCAAGGGGACATTTGGCAATGTCTGGAGACAGTTTTGATTGTCACAGATGAAGGGGAGGGTGCTTTTCTCTTTTATTGCAAATTACATTTTATGAATAAAACAAGTACAAACTAATGTATCAATATTCACATAGCAGAGAGCAGAGATAGTGCTAAACATCCTACAATACACAGGATAGTCCCCTACAACAAAGTATTCTACCATCCACAATGTCAGTAGCACCCAGACGGAGAAACATTACAGAAGGGTATTTCACTGCATGTGCAAGGGCAATATGAAATAATCAAGAGTCTGATTTTTAAACTTTTTAAAATTGAATGTTTACGCCATAGTAATCCTAACCAATACATAGTGAGCACTGTCAGTAACAACCCCGGTTAGCCTCACTCTAGGAGCATGTTGCTGTTATGTGCTGGCTGTTGCTGTGTGCTTCGAAGTAATTTATTCCGTTAAGTAGGTTAAAAGTTGGCCCCCACCATCATGTTGAAACCTTATGTTCATTTATTTATTTTCACTCATCAGCTAAGCATCTGCTATATTCTTGGCCTCAGGGATCCAGAGAATAAAAATAATGTTAAGCACAACAACAAGAAAAAACCCCCCACAAACAAAACCCACAGTCTCTGGCCTCAAGGTGTCAAGAGCAGAGAGTGATGAGAAGTGAACACACAACCTAAAACTTGTGGGGTAAGTACCAGGCAAAAGATAGACACAGGTGTGGGGAGGGAGGGGGGAGGGAGAGTGTCTCCTCAAAGAGATGGTACCAAAGCCGAGTCCTGGAGAAGCATGGGTAGGTGAGTAAGTTGGGGACTGGTGTTTGGGTCGATGGAGCTGCTGGGATCAAGATGCTACCTGTGTTTCTCTGTTAGTCTATGATAGCACTAACAGTGATAAAAATAATAATAAAACTCCCAAAATAAATTTCTTGGAGCAAACAGTAGGGGCCAGACACTGTATTAAGAAACTTGCCTATATTAACTCAGATAATCCTCACAAAAGCCCTATAACACAGGTACTGTGAATAGTCTCATTTTACAGTGAGGAAACTGAGGCAAAGGGTGGTCCAAGTGACCTACCCAAGGTCACATGGCTAGTGACTGGTAGTTGGGATTCCAAATTGACTTAACCAGCCACTAGTGCCTAAATTCTTAACTACTATTATCTACTGTGTGAAGAGACAGAAGATATGGTAATTGTCCCCACCAGGTCTGTTAGCTAAGAGACTCACTCAGATTTAATCTGAAAGGCAGAATAGATTCCGTATAGGAATGGAAGTCATTTGCCTGGGAAGCCATGCTATTAGGATGAAGACCAAACTTTTCTAATCATGAATTGTCAGGCCATGCCTGATCGGGCCCTGACTCACAGATCCGTCTCTATCTCAATCCCTCTTAATCTCCATCTCAGTCTGGGCAGCCCCTTCAGTGGTTTTGGAGCCAGATGATGGCCACTTTGTTTGCCCCCTCCAATTCTGCAGTGTTCAAGAGCAGCTTCACTCCTTCCTCACTCACGCCAGTTTTCAACACCAGAACATTCAGAGTTGAGGCTGAAGCCCTCCAACAATGACCTGATGGCCTCTCCCATCCAGCAGCGGGCGGCACCACTGAAGAAGACCTTTCAAACACACTCCTTTCCCCAGGAGACATCTGGGCCATATTTTCACACACACTCTACCAAGATATGATGAGAAACCATCAGATGAACAGCCTCCAGTACTGTTCTGACCTTCCCATCTACGGACGTCACAAAAGAGAAAATTTCTCTTTAGAATGAGAAACATATTCCGGAGTCAGCTACGCTCCCTGACCCTGAAGATACTTGGTTTTTTCCAGCTTTAAGACACTCTAACCTCATGACTCAGAGGAAGGTGGAAAAGTAGTTAAGAGCACAAGCCTGGGATTGTGACTTTGGGCTGGTCATGTAACCTCTCTGAGCCTCAGGTTTAGTAATAATATCTCATTTCACTGGGCTGTATTATGTAGCAAAGTATCTGGCACATGCACACTCAATAAATGTTAGCTTTTATTATAATTAAATTATGAAGAAAGAAGTGAGCAATCTGGAAAGAACTATAGGCTGTGTGTTTGTAGATGCATAGGAAACAGTTGAAGATGTCACAAAAGATTTTACTGGGGTACAAAGGAAATCCCACACTTGACATACAGTCTTTAAAACAACTGACTGGCCTGTATCTTTTGTAAGTTTTTAAAGATAAAGTTAATAAACAATGAAATAGCTACTTGGTACTTTCACAAATTTGACTGCCAATCAACAGCTCCTGCTTGAAAAGGGAAATGGGGAGGGCCAACATCCCAAACTGCCTGAGTTAGTGGGCTAAGACTTCACAATGAAGGAGCTATATTTAGTCAGCGGCTGCCCCTGGCATTCACAGTGAAAAATGAATGCCATCAAGGTGGCAAGGCTACCAGAGCTTGTGTCCATCTGGGCAGTATATCTTCTTGAAAAGCAAGTTTTTTGTTTTGTTTTCTATACATTTGATTGGTCTGTGTCAAATCATGCCCAATACCTAAGACTTTGGGGGGGTGCCTAAAAAAAAAAAGACCCCTAACTAGATCATCAGATAAGATGCCTTTCCAAGGGAAAAGAAAATGAAAAGAAGAGATGCAATCCTATTCACCTATGATTTTTTTTAAGACATTTTTTTATTGCTCTTGGAAATACGCATTAAACATGAAGCTAGGGGAAGGTTGACAAGGCAGCTGATCCAGGCCTGTCCCACTCCAACTAATTTTAACTTGGCAGAGTCTGTTCAGAGGCCAGTGCCCTCCACATACCAAGCTGTTCCGAGTTCGTTAAGTAACACATCCTGAGGCTCTGAGTAATTGTCTACAGAACCCCACAAATGAGAGTCCTTTTCTGCAAAGGGGCAAACAGCCTGAACCATAACAGAAATTATGAACTCCTTTTCTCTCCCCTGAGCTGGCTATCAGGTCCTACATCCTCTCAACAACTGTCGCGTGCTCTTTGGCCAGGATTCCTGTGTGATTGATCTGGGTGTGCCTGAGCTTGGTACAGAGAAGTGACTCAATAAATAAGCCAAAGAACAGTTAACCAACTTCAGAAACCACCCTACTCACCCTTCCCCACACCTTCCAAGTTTCGATTTTTCCTTTCTCCCAGGCCAACTTTCTTTTTCCCTGTGTTCAATTTCAAACAGAAATGTCAGCCACTTCTTTAATGACAAGTGGATTCCTTTATAAAGTCTGAGGGTGGCTTTTTCTTTAAAGATGCATGGGATCAGCAAGATGTAGAATAGCACCACACCATCTTGCAAAAGTGAGTGAAGTATTTTTTAAAGGATGACCTACAAGAAAAAGTGGTTTCTAGAAGAGCAGGTGTTGGGTAAAATCGTATATAACACAGGACACTTAATTTTAAGACCGGGTGCGAAGATAAAGTAACCATCCCTGGCAAGTCCTGGAAGAAAAAAAGAGCAAAAGGGACACCGTTTCTACATGGCAGACTTCGCCCCATACTGGGAGATGCGCCACCAGGCTACACCCACCCTTTTGCTCTTAAGCTCAGCTTTCTCATACAATGTGGCAGGCGCTAGGCCGAGAAACTCAGAAAGAGCAACGCTTCTCTGATGTCCTTTTTACTCTAACACCCCAGAACGCAAGTTCGGATCCATACCCTGGGGCCCCAAACCTTCCAGGACGGCGTCCGCCCCAGCCAGCTGCAGGATAAGGTTACACCACTTTTCTCTTTCTTCTTATTTTTAACAGACCGGGACGCGACAAATATCAACGACAGCAAAAGCGTAATCGGGGCGGAGGAAGAAAAAAAAAAAAGTCATTTTTTTCTTGCTAGAGGCTGGCAATATTTCCGCACTCCCTAGGACTCCTTTCACGCTTCAGCCCGAGGCGCAGAAAAGAAAAAGGACCCCAGATTGCTGTGGCCTCGCCCTGCGAACAAGTGTCCACGGGTTTGCCCACTTGCAATTATCAGGACAGGAGACCGGCGCGGAGAGCGTTTCCGCATCCCGGGATCTTGCACCCAGAGCCCGCTCCGTGCTGACCCCGATCACTGCCCGGGAGGGGAACCCCACTTACCCCACAACGGAAATCATCATGGCAGCCACCACCAGGTAGTTGGTCTGGTAATAGAGCAGGTTGCTCACCACACGGTTGTTCCATTTGGAAATGTCCCTGAAGTCCGGCCGGGCAAAGCGGTCAGAGCCTGGGAAGAAATCGTCCCAGGCGCGGAGAGGAGCGATATTCACATCCATGTTTCGCGTCCCACCTTCTTGTTCTTTGCTTCTGGAATCTGACGGCGGCGGCGCGGCAACAGATCAGCTGAGCTGGGTTAAAGTTGACAGGAGGCTTTGCCTCGATCGGCTCTGCGGTTGGCGGACAGTGGAGTAAAGGAAATTGGGAGCGGACGGGCGTTTCTTCTCTTCTTTGCTTCTTGATTGGTTCTAAGCGGTTGGTTACAGGAAAACAGGGTCCCCCGAAGCAGAGCAGAGATGAACCGACAGAAAGTAACCAGCGGAAATCCTCTGGGTGAAGTGAGGTGGCAGAGCCTTCCCCGGCAGTCCGAATACAAACAACCTTCTTTAAAATACCCCTTTTGAATGTTTAACCTAGGAATGTTGTCTGGACTTTAGGGAAAATTTTTGCAGCTGTTCAGAAGCGCCAATTGAGTGAAACGGAGTGGAAGGTAACTGTAGTGTTACTGAAGGATGCGCTGGTTTTGAAAGTTAAGTCGTTACTAACCTTTGCGCATCCAAATGCAATTCACATGTTTTCTGTTTCACGATGAGTCACCGTAAGTGAAATCAGACTGGTCAAATGGAAAAGAAATACGTGTGTAGAGCAGAACGGCTGGTTTGTTTTTTCACTCCCCTTCTTTATTCTCCATCTTTGTTTTCTGTGGGCAAATTTATACACCTACTGTGCCCTTCTGATGAAGTGGGCACTCAGGTCACTTCAACCCTGAGCTGAGCATGTTGTTTTGTTTGAAAGTAAACAGTGATCTGCAGTATACTGATAGTTCTGCTGGAAATACTGTTCCAGTATTTTCTGGACAGAAACATGGATTCCACTCCAAAAGTTTTTCTTACTTTTGTCCTAATTTCTGTGCACAACTCTAAAGGAGCATAGTATTTTAATAGATAATGTGGTAGCTCGGTATCCCAGCCCAAAGAACTGCCAAGAGATGTAATAGTTGTAAATTTCCTTCTTGGGGGTTCCAAAGAGTCATCTTTTTTTCAGTTAAGGGAGTGGTTGATAAAGGAAACCTCCTGTTATCAAAATGCATGAGAATAAAGTACTTTGGTTAGTAACAGATCATGTGATTTCTAAGATGCTAATATCTAAGATAATGAAATCTCTAAACCTGCAAGTGGTGCTGTTTTTAAAAATTGAATTCATTTTCCTTAGACCACCAATTTTCAAAAAAGTTGGAAAGTGATAAAATGTATGTAATGCAAAGTCTTGAAGACATAATTTGATTTCCCTGGATAATTCAGAAGGTAGCTAAGGAAATTTCAGTGGCTCTAAGAAATTAATCCTACTACTGGTGTTTAGAAAAGTATGATGATTGGATAGAATCAGTGCTAAGATATAGCGTTCAGTTCAGTTCAGTTCAGTCACTCAGTTGTGTCCAACTCTTCGTGACCCCATGGACTGCAGCACGCCAGACCTCCCTGTCCATCACCAACTCCTGGAGTTTACCCAAACTCACGTCCATCGAGTCAGTGATGCCATCCAACCATCTCATCCTCTGTCGTCCCCTTATCCTCCCACCTTCAATCTTTCCCAGCATCAGGGTCTTTTCAAATGAGTCAGTTCTTCATATCAGATAGCCAAAGTATTGGAGTTTCAGTTTCAGCATCAGTCTTTCCAGTGAATATTCAGGACTAATTTCCTTTAGACTGATTGGTTGGATCTCCTTGCAGTCCAAGGGACTCTCAAAAGTCTTCTCCAAATCACAGTTCAAAAGCAGCAATTCTTCAGCGCTCAGCTTTCCTTATAGTCCAACTCTCACATCCATACATGACTACTGGAAAAACCATAGCCTTGATGCTTTCTGAATAGTGTTTACCATGTGAAAGTGTTCCTGAGCTCTCACATTTTCTTGACTCTGGAAAAATGGGAAGGTTTAAAGTCAGAGCAAAATTAGAGTCCTAGCTCCTTTGTTGCTGGTGGGTGATTTTGGAGAAATTACTTAATTTCCTCCAACCTCAGTTTCTTCATGTGTAAAGTGGGTGCTATAGGAACATCTGCCATGTAGGTGAATGAAGATAAATAAAATAGTGGATGGGAAGTGTTTGGAGTATAGGGATTGCTCACAGTTAGATGTTACTGTTTACTTTTTTTTTTTTTTTTAAGATACCTGATATTTTGGCAATTTAAAACATATGTTTTATTTGGCTGGGTTAGGTATTGGTTTTGGCAGGTAGTATCTTCGATCTTTGTTGCAGCAAGAGGAATCTTTACTTATGGCATGTGGAGACTGTAGTTATGCCATGTGAAAACTCTTCGGTTGTGGCAGGAGAACTCTTTGGTTGCAGCATGTGGGATATAGTTCCCTGATCAGGATTGGAACCTAGGTCCCCTCCATTGAGAGTGCGGAGTCTTAGTCACTGGACCACCAAGGAGGTCCCTATTGTTACTGATATTAATCATAATATGATTCATTTATATGGTATTAACAGTGCTTTAACCTGAGTTGTTTTCTATGCCGCTACAGTGAATGTTCACTGACCCTTCTCTATCTTGTTGCACTTTTATTTCTATGATTGTATCCCAGTAGACTTGATGGCCAAAAAAAAAAAAAAAAGGTTGAAAAGTTTCACTTTTCAACAGATTGAGGACGCCAACAGATTGAGTCCTTTCCAGGTAAAACAGGTGAAAAGAATGCAGTCTTGCTATGCCTTCAAGGATCTTGCTATGCAGTAGAGACTTAACTACTGGACAGTGAGTACTAGATAGAGGTGTGCCAGTGCTTGATGCTCAGTTACAGGAAGTCAGAAGGTGTGGAAGAATTCCTTGGGGCTTGAGAATTTCGAGAAGCAGCACTGTGGCCAAGCTGAGTAAATGATCTCCGTTAAGACCAATGTAGGAGCCCCAGTAGGACCCCATTAGGAGCTGTGGCCAAGAACTCTTACCATCCAGTTTCTCAGGACTGCATGACCATAAGCTGTCAAGTGTGTGTTAATAATAATATCATTACTCATTGGTCATAGGCAATTAACATCCAGTAAATATTTGTTCAGCATTTTTTAATTTATTTGTTTAAACTTTCAAAGAAGTTTAAAAATAAAGAAATGAAAAAACTTGGATAGAGCTATATATAGCATGATCCTTTTCTTCCTGTCTCCTAAAATAGTAACCATGCTTCTCTCTCTGGTTCAACTATGAGAGACTTCTTTTTTTCCCACTACACATTTCTACCTTTATCATAAAATCATTTAAAATAAAAATGAACACATATGGAATCCTTACTTTATTTCTGGCTGTTTGAAATGCTCTACTTTAGTAACAGCTCTTTGTCACTATTTAGGGGGATGGGATTCAACATAGAGGCCTTTCTGGGGCTTTTCTGTCCAAATCTCTGCTTCTAGATAGGCCACTCAAGAGTATTGTCTGTATATAAATCATAGTGGATAATCTAAAAGTTCGTTATATATTCCATTTGAAATAAGGTAAATCTGATGTAGGTTTTGCTTGCATGTATCTGTTACTTTCATAATTGGCAAGGACAAGTGGCTCTTTCTTATCAGTCACGCTGAGCCAGTGGGAGTGCCTGGTGTCATCTATCAGAATACCACCACAGTGAGTCAGGGTGTGAGTCCCAAGGCAGGAGCAGGGCCAGATGACTTCTTCCTGGGCCAACTGGCTTAGACAGTGAAGAATCTGCCTGCAATGCAGGAGACCCGGGTTTGATCCGTGAGTTGGGAAGATCCCCTGGAGAAGGGAAGGGCAACCCACTCCAGTATTCTTGCCTGGAGAATCCCATGGGCAGAGGAACCTGGTGGGCTACAGTCCATGGGGTCACAGAGAGTTGGACTCGACTGAGCAACTAACACTTTCACTTTTTTCATTTTCTTGTGCCAGCAGCTTCCTGTTTCTGGGCCTGAGCTTTGTCCTCATGAAATGGTGGGTTTGAACTATGTGGTCTCCAAGGTGTCCCTTGGTTTTTATCATTTGAGAGGGCTGTGATGCTCACTGCCATTAATGGAAAGGCCTCCTAAAAGCATTGCTGGAGACCCAGCACACATGAGTCTGTTTTGAAAAAGAAGGGTTTAACCTTAGTAGTTTCCATCTGTAAAGGAGTTTGGGCAAAAAAAAAAAAAAAAAAAGTTTTTGGGTTGTTGTTGAGACATGTGACGTGGAGAGGGGCTGGTGTCTGTCTCCTAGTGTGGGACTTTGGGCTATGAACTCTGTCCCTCCATTGACTGTCTGGCACTGACTTTCAGCTCAATGAATGTTATTGAATTAAACTTGATTGGGGGATAATAAAGATCAAAGAGGAAATTAAATATAATTTATCAGCAGCTACATTAACTGAGTGCTAACCAGGCTTTATGCTTTCCATTTCAGCGATTCTCAAGGTTTATTTTGCCCAGAATCAACCTGGGTTTACTGAAGTCTGCAAATAGGGCCTGAAAACTTGCATTTATAACAAGTTTCCTAATGATGCTGACGTGGCTGATCAGGGACTATATTTTGGAAACTGAATAGATTTCATTTAATTTCAGACTTACAAGGTGAACATTATCATCCTCAGTTTACAAATGAAGACACAGTAGTGCCCAAAGTCTCACAGTTAATAGGTGGAGAGTTAAGGATTTAAATAAACCGACCTTTCTGACTCAAAATCTCATTCGTGTCCCACTCCAAGAAAGGATATATGTATGTATGTATGTATGTATGTGTGTGTATATATATATATATATATATATATATATATGTTTTGCTTGTTTGTTTTGAACATGGTTGTTTCTATCCAGCCATTCAGACACATAGGAACTCAGGTGCCTGCGTGTGCAGACACACACAGACACACACACACCCCTATGTATCCACTTATATGTCTGCAGATCTATCTCTGACTCTGGAAAATAGTGCGAGATTCTATCACCCTTTATCTTGAGGTGATGAGATGCTTTGTATATACATAAATCGTATAAACAACGTATTTGTTATTCGTATAAATTATAATTTATACAATTTATGTATATGCATAAATAAGCTACGGGTGAGGTTGTATTTTCACACAACACTATACACTGGGTAAGACTTCTCTAAGTGTATTTAATCATGATTTTAATCACAAAGAAGCCTTTAAACCCGCGGGAGCCTCGCACAGCCAGCCCCAGCAGCGCCGCCTCCTCCCCGCAGTCCCCGCCCCTCTTCACCGGCCCCTCCTGGCCGGTCCCGCCCCGCCCCGCCCCTTCGCTCCTCCCACCGTGGGGGTGCCTGGGAAGAGGCGGAGAACAATATGGCGGATGGTGAGGAGCCGTAAGTACCCGGGCTCTGCAGGCGCCCCGGGCCGGGCTGGGTTGTGAGAGAGCGCGGCGGTGGGCGGTCGCCGCCTCCACCCGGGGTCCTCCCACCCTCCGCCCCGTCCCCTCGCCCCCCATCCCCTCGCGGCGCCCAGTGTGTAGCGTGATGCTGACCCTTCTTTTATTCTCTCTTTCTTTTAGGGAGAAGAAAAGAAGGAGAATAGAGGAGCTGCTGGCTGAGAAGTTAGTGCTGCCGGGAGGCCGGGGCCCTCTCCGGGGGCCCCCGCCTCCCTTCACCCCAGGCCTAGGGGACCAGCCGCAGCGGGCCCGGGGGGCTGGGAGGGGGGGCACCCGGAGCGCAGGCCGCGCGGCCTCATCCCCCCGACCCCCGCCCGCAGCCCCAGGGGCCCGGCGGGCCCTCCTGCTGTCTGTCTCGCGCGGGCCCTGGGCCCGGGTACCGCGCTCAGCTTCCGCGCCGGCCCGCCGCGGTGCCTAACCTTAAGGTCTTGCGGAAGGACCCTTGCGCCCCTCTCTTCCTCCATCCCAGATTGTCAGAGCCGAGACTTTGTGAGAAGGGAGTCTTATCAAAACACACGAAACGGACGATGGGCCGTTTTTTGGCCTTTCGAAAACACTGAGACAGTAGTATTAATTGCAAACTTTTGAGGAGAACTTTAAGTCTGGTATCGTACTAAGCACTTCAGTCAGTTTTGCAAAATCATTGGCTCTGAAAGGAGAGTGTTGCCTCCAGAGAGCTTTTATTTTCCATGTGTTACACACCTTATTTCATATCAGATGCCTAGTTTTGTGCTGGTGAGACAGGTTTAAACGAAGTGTGTTACACCCCGCGCAGCATCACCTATTTTCTCTTCCTCCTTACTTGGGACGGGAGGAAAATGCTTTTGCAGTGGGCGTGGTGAGTTAGTCGTTTCTGTGGCAGTCCCCAGTAGCGGGGCCTTAGGTATCTCAGAAAGTTGAATTTCAATCACAAGAGGACTTGGAACAAGTTTAGTTTAACATTTCTTCCCACCTTTCATTTCATTCCACTTTTGCTTAAAATGACAGTTACAATTTGAATGTTTACTATATACCACGTATTGTACTAAGGCCTCTATGTGGATTATCTCTATCATTCTGACGTTAAGAAGTAGCTACAGACAGGCTACAGATGAGGTTTATGACTGTCCAGTAATCTGCTGAAGGTCACAATGCTATTAATTGTGGAACCGAATCCAGCTGTGACATCAAACCCTGTGGTCTTTATTGCTAGGCAATACTTGGTTCAAAATTGGATATTACTAAATATGTTTGAAAGTAGAAATTGTGGGATTGTAGGAAATTTGAAAATTAAAAATAATTACAAGGAAACATGAGTCTTGCAATGAATAGAACATATATTTTGTTAGAGGCATCCCTCCTTACTAGATTGTATGTTCTTAAAGGTTTCTAGATGGTATTGCCTATCTGTGACATAATTATAACCTAAAACTTTCCTTGTGTTTAGTGGCAATAGAAGCCACGTTATAGTCCTAAGAGATTCTTTTTTGAAAATTAGGACCTCAGAGAAAAATGTGCATAAGTTTCTCTCATCAGAAATAAATTATACCTTTCAAACTTGGAAAGGACACATGAGTTATGTTAGATGTCAAGCATTAGGATTCTGGAAGTGGAGGGATTTTTTTGTTGTTTGTTTTTTCTTGTAGCTTATATTTTATGTTCCAAGGCTGTTCATAGAATAAATTGGGCAGTTTGCTGTGTTTAGTAAGTTCCAAATGTTTAAAAAGCCCATTTCTCACTGATAGATCAGTATCCCAAGTTTGATTTTAGGTTATTTTAGGAACCCAGAATCATACTGATTATTTCCTCAATCTGTTCTTAACTTTACATAAACTATATAATAGCAAGAAAAGACAATAAAAGCATAAGTGTAACTACATTGAATATTACCCTTTGTATTTGAGCAGGTCTGGTTGTGGTTACCTTTTCATGTGGGGAAACCATATTAGTTGTAGGTGTGGCTTTTTCATACTGATCTTTGCAGCTGAATTTACTGTGTTCTGTGCAGAATGGCTGTTGATGGTGGGTGTGGGGACACTGGAGACTGGGAAGGTCGCTGGAACCATGTAAAGAAGTTCCTCGAGCGATCTGGACCCTTCACACACCCTGATTTCGAACCGAGCACTGAAGTGAGAAATGTTTATTTTTAAATAACTCCTCTAATAGTTTTATGTTGCAAATATAATGCTTCCTTTTTAATTTACTCTTATAATAAAAATACTAATAGAATTGTGTAAGTTATCTTGAAATAGTAAATAGAATATTTGCAACTGATTTTATTTGAATAATATTTGAGTTGTTTTCACATTTTTCAAATGTAATATGTTAATTTTCAAGAGTAAAATGACTTCATAACCTCACTTAAAATTATGTTATACTTCATTTAAAATGCCAGTTTAAAATTACTTGTGAGACACACCTTTTTAATCCTTGCTATGAGAAATTTAACTTTCATAGATACAGATGTGCTTGCTTAAATTTTGAAGTTTATTTGAAATGAGTATCTTTACTTAGAATTGAATATAATTAGTTTTGCAATTGAATATAATTAGTTTATAAATAATTACTTAGAATTCAATATAATTAATTGCCTGTTAAAAAGTATAAAAAGTATGTGACTGCTGTATCATAGAGGAATAGAATTTGGAACTGGTAGTGTCTGACTTAAAGCAAATGTTCAGTAAGAAACAACTTGTTTTTTATTATGGGATGGGAAATATTCCTTTACAGTAAATATTTTATCTCCTTTTATGTTGATGAAGAGATACTGTTTTGAATTAGAAGTATTGTGCTGCTCCTGAATTTAAGGTGCACACTCTTAGGTTTGACTTGTCTTATCTGAGTAACCTGAGTAATCTTGGACAAAATTGACAGTCTTCTGTATTTCTTTGGATAATCCAGCATATTTTCTTATGCTTCTGATTTTCTTTTTTTGCAGGGGTGAGGCAGGGAGCTAATAATTTAAGATTCTTGTATTAAGTGGTTGTTTCAAATTATATTTCTGCTGATAGGCAAAAAATAAGAGTTTTACCTGTTTTTTCTTCCTGCCATCTTCTGTTTTGTAAGTCTAACCAACTGTGTGGAAAAGCAGCTGTTATTGTTCTTACCCCCCTTTTTTCTTAAAGACCTCTAAACAGCTTGTGCAGTGCTTGATCTTCAGTTCTTATGATTTTTATACTTTTCTATTTTTAAGAAGTCAGCTAAATAATTGAGTTTAATGCTCTCCTTTCAAAGTTGAAAAAAGAGACAACTATAAACTAGGCATATTTTTTCTTGTTAGAAATAGTAGCTTTTTAATTTCAACCAGTAAAACTCAGTTTAGCAACATTAAAGTTGGAACTCTCAGAAATCATTCAGTTCAGTTCAGTTGCTCAGTCGTGTCTGACTCTTTGTGACCCCATGAATCGCAGCACTCCAGGCCTCCCTGTCCAGAAATCATTAGGGTTATACAATTTCTGGTTATATCTTGTTCATAAATTTAAATAATTTATTAATTTCAAAGGTTGCTGTTTATCTTCAGTTGCATTTTTCATGGAAACAGAGAAACTCTTCTATAGTTTGTTGCTTTATTGATGGTACTTATGATTTTCATCAACTAGATTTTAATATGCCTTTTCGTTCTTTACAGTCTCTCCAGTTTTTGTTAGATACATGTAAAGTTCTAGTCATTGGAGCTGGCGGCTTAGGATGTGAGCTCCTGAAAAACCTGGTAATATATATATAAAATATGTACTTTCCTTCTCTATGATAATTAAACCTTTTTCCTTTTCTGTCATTCCTTTATTATGATTGTTAATTGTTTCTCCTGAGCCTTTGTTAGATAAGTTTAGCAGGTCAAATTCCAGATAGTAATTAAAATGATGATGTAATTTAACTTTTTAAACCCTAAAGTCCTTGGCTATAAAGTAATGATTGATAAGACATTTTTATTTCTCCTTTCTTCTCTTCTTTTTATCCAGCAAATTTTTGTGCTTCCTCTTGTAAAGTGCTTGTTAATTCAGACAAGTAAATAGCAAAACTGTTAATTCATATTTCACATGTAATTTCAAAGTATTTATTATTTTGTATGTCCCTCAAAATAATCCACTTAGGTGAATAGGATACTATCTCATTTTATATAGAGGAAGACACAGGTTCAGGAATGTTAAATGACAAGTTTTTTCTGGATTATGGTATTGTGCCTGGAATCTAATCCAGGCCATCAGTTTTTAGTCAAGTATTTCTCTGAACCATTGTGTCATTACATGATCTAATCATACAGTAATTTTTTTTTTGATAACCATATGGTAGTAGACCCATAAAATATGGGAAAGCTAAACCTTTTTTTTCTTTTTTTGGTCAGTCTGTTTTAAAAGAACATCATCTCAAGAGAGGGTACTATTTAGTGAAGCTATTCCTATGTACTGGATGGAATCCATAATATGTGACGTAATTAGTTTCATTGACTTCTGATAACTACAAAGTAGATCTTTATAAGATTTTATCAGTTTATTTAACAAAAATGGTTAGGGGAAGAATTGATTTGGAGCTGTTTTATGCTTGCTTTTTGACCAGTATGTGGAAAAGTGGAAATGATAGAGCATACTCCTTAGAAAATGAAGCAGGTAACAGCCAGATGAAGATTCTAGTCAGCCTTGGGACCTAAGTTTAAATATAAATAAGCACATTACTTTTGCTAGGAAACACTAACGTCACTCCTAGTGAGACTGCAAAAACTTAATACACTTCCTGGTACTTAGTACTATGCTTGGTTCTGTGGGCATTGCTGGTCATCATGATGTATGTCCTTAGTGAATTTGAAGGATCATTGGGAAGACGTCTCTCACAAAATAAATAGCCGTATGTATCATATAGGGCTTACCAGATGGTACAGTGGTAAAGACTTTCCTGGTCAATGCAGGAGATGCATGTTTGATCCCTGGATTGGGAAGATCCCCTGGAGAAGGAAATGGCAACACACTCCAGTATTTTGCCTGGAAAATGCCATGGACAGAGGAATCTGGTGGGCTGCATTGTGCCCTGAGAGAGAGAGAGACAGAGAGACACAGACACACACAGACACACACACACACACACGATGTGCCCTGTGAGAGAGAGACAGAGACACACAGACACAGAGACACACAGACACACACACGCAATGTGCCCTGTGATAGGATGCCAAAATGACAGTACTTTATTAGATACAAACACCCTTGCAGCACAAGAACCAAAGGATTTAGGAAACTTAGGCTGTGGTTTTCATAGGCATTGTATGCACAAATCTCCTAAATAGTTAGCTTTTTTCCATTTCAAAGCTGTTACTTGCAAACGTGATAGATACCAGTTTAAAATGTAAAGTAACTCGAGGTTAGATCTGAGGAATAGTCATCAAGCAACTTCAGAAGTGGCCTTGTTACTCAGTGCCTTGTAATAATCTCTTACATAGAAGGAAACTGGGTTTTCAATTTTGCCACTTGTTACTTTGCTTGTTTCACACATAAATAACAAAAGAGAGATACATGCAAATTTTTTTAATTGTTCGTAAGCCCCCAAAGGCTCATTCTAAAATAAAGGATATGACATTAATATTATTGATTGAGCAAATATTTATTGAACCTCTTTCTCTATATACCAGGTACAGTTTTAATGCTAAAGATACAGCTTTGAACAAAACAGGCCTTTGTATGTCGAAGGCTTCTGTTTTAGTGGAAGGAAAACACAAGTGAACTATATTGTATGTCAGATGGTAATAAATGCTTAAATGCTATGGAGAAAGGAAGGATGGAATATAGATAGCCTGGCGAGAGGGGAAAGTGTTCACAAAAAGGTGCTATTTAGGCAAAGAGGTGAGCAAGAACATTCTAAGCAGAGGGAGTATCAGGTGCAAAAGCTGTGAAGTGGGAACGTAACTGTTATGTTCCGGGAGAACAGGGAGGTCATTGTAGCTAAAGCAGAAGTGAGGAACTGGGCGTTTTCTAGGAGGATGTATCAGAGATAACAAAATGAGCTTGGAGTGAGCGTCACAAAAGGCTTAAGGTGCTGCTGTAAGAACTTTGCCCTTTACTCTGAGTCAGGAAGTCACTGGAGGAGGTCTAAGTCTGTGAGTTGACTCCGTACAGCTTTAACCTGGCTCGCTGTGGCTGGTGTATTAAGAAGAGGGAAGAGGAAGAACAGGGAGTGGAGAGGCAGCTGTGAAGGCTGTTGAAGTCACCTAGGCAAGAGATGATGGGTGGTCCCTTAGAAGAGGGAAGTGATACCGGAGGTGGTGCGAGGAGATTGGATTATGGATGTTTTGAAGATGAAATCAATAGGATTTGCTGGTGGGTTGGTGTAGGACATAAGAGGAGTCAAGGCTGACATGATAAGGTTTTTGCAGTGAGCAGCTGGAAAGATGGAGTTGGCTTTCACTGAAGTGAGGTGGGCTGGGTAAAGAACAGATTTGCTGGTTTGGGTCAGCAAGGGTGATTGGCTTTGGTTTTGGAAACTGTTACATTTCAGATATTAATATCTGTTAGATGATGGTTTACCTTACAAGATGGTCTGAAATCGCCATAAGTAACCAAAGCTAGTAAGTGCAAGGGTGCCCCAAATTCTGGCCAGTAAATGAGGAGGGAAATTCTTGAGCATAGTGAATGGGAAACCAATTTTTAAAGTGTTCAGTGCTTGCTTCGGCAGCACATATACTCAAATTGGGACGATACAGAGAAGATTAGCACAGCCCCTGTGCAAGGATGACACGCAAATTCCTTGGACTCTGTGGGAGAGGGTGAGGGCGGGATGATATGGGAGAATGACATTGAAACATGTAAATTATCATATGTGAAACAAATCACCAGTCCAGGTTCGATGCATGATGCAGGATGCACTGGGCTGCATGCACTGGGCTGATGCACTGGGATGACCCAGAGGGATGGGAAGGGGAGGGAGTTGGGAGGGGGGTTCAGGATGGGGAACACATGTACACCCATGGCGGATTCAAGTCAATGTATGGCAAAACCAATACAGTGTTGTGTTATAAAATAAATAAATAAATTAAAAAAAAAGAGAGAGCAAAAAGAATTGATTAAAATAATATATTAAAAAATAATATTGTAAAGTAATTAGCCTCCAACTAATAAAAATAAATGAAAAAAATTTTAAAAAAATTAAAAAAAATATATTAAAAAATAAATAAATAAAAAGTGTTCAGATTCTTGAGTGAGGTGACCAGGTGAAGAATGTGTTTTAAGGAGGGGAATCGATCCAAATACTGGAGATGGGTCATATTAGAGAGTGTAAGAGTTGGTCATTGGAGATCACTGGTGACTGATAAGTGTGGTTTTCAGTGGAGTGAAAGCTTGTTTACAACAAGTGCAAGAGAGGAATTTGAGAATGAAAGTATGGACAACTCTTACTATAAAGAGGGCAGAAAAATGGTGAAATTATTACCAAGTGATTGAATTTGATTACCTAAGTAAACTGACCATGACCAGAGAAGCATAATTGAGTCTTGAGACCTATTTTTTTTTAATCTGCTAGTAAGTTTGAACACCTTGTACTGTTAAAATATGTGGCATTATCATTGAAACACAATTGTTGCCTTTCTCTAGCTCTTTAATTGCTTGCTCTTGACTCTGCTTTTAAGGTATTTCTTTTACATGTCCAGGGTGTGTGTGTGTATATATACACACACACACACATATATATATATATATATATATGTGTGTGTGTGTGTTTATAATCTTACAGTTATTTCTGATTGGCAGCATGCTTACATTAATATAAATCTTGTAGGAATTACTTTCAACAGTATTCTAGAAAAGAATAGCAACTATAGTTAAGTAGTAAGAATAGTAAAATTAAAATATCTAGCAGCAGCAGCAGCAAAACAAACTTTAACAGATGTGTTTATGGGATTATGAAGCAACTATAGAAATTTTGAGTTATTCTCTTTGGGTTATGGATTATTTAAAACTGAGTACCTATACTTTTTTAACCTTTACAAGAACCCTGAGTTTTATATACCTTGTATGACTTTAACCATTGAATACAATTATGCAGAACTTATTACTGAGAACTTATAGATTTAAAACCACTGAAAAGAAATTTAAAAATTTCAAATGTGATGAACCTTTTGCTTAATTAGATTTTTTTTTCCTTTTATTCTCACAGGCCTTGTCTGGTTTTAGACAGATTCACGTTATAGACATGGACACTATAGATGTTTCCAATCTGAATAGGCAATTTTTATTTAGGTGAGTTTTAATATCCTATTTTAAAATTGTGGTAATCATTCGAATTTGAGTACATTTTCAGTTTAATAAAAAACTACTGAGAGGATACTACTAATTTTGTTAAGAACTGTCACTCCTGTCTTAGGTAAATTTTGCAGGAAAATTTTGGACATTCTGGCAAAAATAGTTTTGTAAACAAATACATGTTTTTGTTGATTTTAAAGAAATGTCCAAAAGGTAAATGTGATCTTTGGGATGATCATGCCTTGAAGACACCGAGTTCTGTTCTTTCCCTCCTGTTGATTTCATAAGAGAACAGTAAATGTGTATTAGGCCTTAGTGAGATATATTGGTAGGGACTTATGAGCCAAGACTTGAGTGGTGACTCTGGGGCAGTGAAGTTATGACACAGTTTGAATTTTTTTTTTTTTTTTTCAGTTTGAACTTTTTATAGAAGGTGAAATAAGATGGTGAGTTAAGGAGAGAAAACCCAGGAGCACGTGAAATGTAACTTGCTCCTAACTTGCTTCTTATACCTAAGGATAATTACCTTAGGTATAAGTGAAATGTAGTAAACATCTGGGAGCGGCTTATGTGGAGTGACTTTAAATACGAGAAGTAGTCCTTACATGCAGATCTGAGGAAAAGTTAATTAATGAATATTACTATGTAGTGTTTAGGGACTTGAATGGCTGAGATAAAAGTGTATTTGTTACTCAAAGAATTACACGGATGGGCTTCCCTGGTGGCTCAGATGGTAAAGAATCCGCCTGCAGTGTGGCAGACCTGGGTTTGATCTCTGGGTTGAAAAGATCCCCTGGAGGAAAGCCTGACAACCCACTGCAGTGTTCTTTCCTGGAGAATCTCCGTGGATTGAGGAGCCTGGCGGGCTATAGTCCATGAAATCGCGAAGAGTCAGACACGACCGAGTGACTAAGAACAGCACAGAGATAACGACTTTCTTCTCTCTCTATAGTGATCACAGAGTACTGACAAAAGGTGCTCAAATAATCTTAGGATGCAGGATGAGGTTAGGTAACAGAAAAGATAAAATTAACTTTGGGAAAGATCTTAAACAAGTTGAAGAATGGGTTAAACTAAGTCAGGTTAACAAAGTATTGTAATTGTACGGTGAACCGTACATTTAACTTTTAAGGTTTTGTTTGTATTATTTTTCAGCCCTTGACATTTCTCTTCTCTTGATAGAAAAAGTTTGTGGGCCCTTTCTAGTCTGACAAATATTTAGTGTAGGACTGCTCTTCAAATGACACCTCCAAATTGTTTGCTTATTGATAATAAGCTGTGCCCTTTAATATAGGGTTGAAATAATGATTGAAGATCATAGTGACTGAAGATTTGTCAAGTGCTTAGGATATATTAAGTACTTTCTGAGCTCTTTATCTATATTACTTAATTTAATCTCAGAGCAAAAACCCCACAGTAGGTTCTTGTTTTCCAGGTTAAATAATTAGGCCAAGATACCTTGCAAGGATGATGTGTTGCTGTATAACAGTGCCATTCTTGCATGGATGATGTGTATGAAAGGCCATTTTACTCAAAGTACAGTGTTTCAGAGGAGTAATTGAATCCCATAATTCTGGAATGGTAAAGTAGCAGTTCCTAAAGAAACCATCTTAGAGTTCTTTTTTTGGGATCAATTATGAAAGCACATATAATACATAGTCTGAAAGATTCTTGAAACAGTTTTATCTACTCTGTATACCTAAAGAACTCTGTCCAGTGTAGTTGGATGCAACTGAAATCAAGTTGCTTGACTTATGCTAGAACCTCTTGTAATTACAAGTTTGGACAAAGAATAAAACTCTTAGCAGAAGTTTTGAGTCAAAAGAGCATTCTGCCTTGTTGGAGAGAAGAAATTTGACCTGTTAAAGCATTTTTTAAAAATTCCTATTTTATTTATTTTTAGCATTTTATTTATTTAGCACCAAAAGCATTTTGTGTTGGGGTATAGCTGATTAACAATGTTGTAGTAGTTTCAGGTGAATAGCCGAGGGACTCAGCCATACATATACATGTTAAAAATTCCAGTTTTAAATAAAATACAATTTCTGATGTGCACAGTGACTGTTTAATTTTCATTTATTTTTCAAGTGTTTACTCTGTGCTTAGCTAGGGAAGGAGTACAAAGAGATGAGTATGGTAACTTTCTTCCAGTTGTTCATAGTCTGGTAGGTATGATAGACCTATGTATGTAACCAAAAATCATATTGTGAAAAAGTAGTGATGAAGCGCTTATCATGTATACCTGAGGGAGTGATATATTCCCGAGAAGAGAATGAGGAAATATTAGGAAAGAAAAATACCATTCAAAATACGCGTTCGTACTGAGATTAGAAGAGAGAACTCATGTCCTTTCCTGTCTGTAACTGAGGTTATTATCTAGGAGTAACCTTTCGAGGCCTTTTATTTTGACCTTCTTGAAGGTAGTGGTAGCATTTGCAATTCTAGATGCTGCCTTTGGACCTACTCCTTCAGAAACCATAGTTGTGGCTGCTTACGGGGTACAGTGTTTACTTGTCAGCACACATGGGAAGAAGTGGGTATGTGAACACTCTCGCATCCCTAGGACCCCTTGATTTTTTTTCTGCCAAGACCTGCATAATAACACCTTGAAGTTCTGAGATTCAGGCCAAAGACATGGAGATCTCTGGATCTGGGATAATTTTTTACGTTAGGAAGCACAACGTTGAGAAGTGGCTGGGAAACATGCTGTTGTTACACTTTACCTTAAAAAACTTCATATTTTCACTTAAATACTTAATTAGACTTGTCAGTACTTAAAAATACTTAATTTGGAATATCAACAAGGGTTTTACATTTAGTGTTGAATGACTCATTATTCATCAGAAATACTTAGGTAAAAATATTCCTTCTAAATAGCCTCCAGAAAAATTCACTGTGGATATATTTATATATGAAAATAGATTATGTAGATAATCTAGATTTACATCATGAATGATAATTTAAATATAATTTTTTCTGTAGGCCTAAAGATGTTGGAAGACCTAAGGCCGAAGTTGCTGCAGAATTTCTAAATGACAGAGTTCCTGATTGCAATGTAGTTCCGTATCCTTTTGACAAATAAGTTACTCAATACTTAACTATTTGAAGCTTTTTATTTTTATTATTATACGAGAGATGTTTAACACAGAGAGTACAGATAGGCAGAAAAAATAAGCAGCAGCAGTAAGCTTATTACTGACATATATTTTGGTAACCCTTTGTTTAATGTCCTTTCAGTCTTTTCTTTTTAAGGTTATATAAAATGTTTTTTGCCCTAAATTAAGCTTAAGTAGCAAGTACCTTCATTTATTTGCCTTATTGTCTTTAATATAAGTTTCAATTGCATATGTCCTCGACTAGACACTTAAGTTTGTAGGCTGGATCCTGGTAATCTTTGTATCGCCTTACCATAGCAGGCAAAGTAAAGAGTCAGTATATTATTAGTTAAATGGAAGGTGTGTCAGAATAAATATATTTTTATAAGAAACATGTTTTAAAAAAGGACTATGCACACTTTGTTGATTCCCATACCTTTAGATCCAGGGAACTTTTAGTATTTTATGGAAACTTAAGAAATGGGATTTGTTATGTTGAAAATACCACAAGATACAAAAAGTCGACATACACAAATCAATTGTATTTCTGTATACTAGCAGTGAACACATGGAAACTGAAATTTAAACTACAGTGCCATTTATAACCACTCAAAAAAAGGAGAAATACTTAGGGGTAAACCTAACAAAATAAGCATAGGTCTTGTATGCTGAATATTGCAAAATGTAAATGAAAGAAATCAAAAGCGATCTAAATAATGGAATGATAGTGTTTAAGATCTGGATGATTTAACATAGTAAAGATGTCACTTAGCCCCAGATTTGTGTACAATTTGTATATAAGTTTCTATCAAAATTCCTGCAAACTTTTCCTGTTGCTCTAAACAGGATTATTCTAAAATTGATAGAGCTAAGGATTACCTAAGACAATACTGTGAAAGAATAACATTGGAGGAATCACTGGCCAATTTCAAGAGTTATTATCTAAGTACAATAATCAAGACTGTGGTGTTGCCAAGGAGAGAGTATAGACACAGACCAGCAGGACAGAATAGAGAAACCAGAAATAGCCACATGCAAGTATGGCCAATTTATACTTGACAGAGGTGCAAAAACAATTCACTCTAGGAAGGACCATCTTTTCAGTAAATTGTGGTAGCAAAAAAAAGAAAAAAGCATCTCAAAACTCAACATTGCAAAAATAAACTCAAGATAGATCATAAGTATAAAATGTAAACCTGTAGAACTTTGGAAGATAACATAGGAGAAATAGCTTTGGGATGCAGGGTTATAAAAATCCATAGACCACATCAAAAGAATAATCCATAAAAGAAAAGAAATGGTAAATTGAATGTCATCAAAATTAAAAACTTTTGCTCTGTGAAGGATCTTGTTAGGATGACAAGATAAGCTACACACTGGGAAATACTTATGAAGTAGGTATCTGACAAAGGATTCATCAAGAATATATAAGGAACTCTCATAACAGTAAAAAGCAGTTAGAAAATGGACCAAAAATATGAAGGGATATTTCACTAAAGAAAATGGTAAAAAGCTCATGATAAGATATTCAGTATTACTAGCTTTAAGGGAGATCCAGGTTATGATCACAATGAGATTTACTACACACTTTTTAGGATAGCTGACATAAAAAATAGTAATGAATGTTTGCAAAGATACAGGAAAACTGGAAATGTAAAATGGTAGTCATTTGGAAAATAGTTTGGCTATTTTTTTTTTTAATTTGAATATATACTTTACATACAACTCAGCAGTTTCATTCCTGGGCATTTACCATCTGTATAAAAACTCCAAAGTAGCCAAAAACTGGCGACTACTCAAACATCCATCAATAGGTGAATAGTATTATTGTACTGAGCAATAAAAAACTAACGAAGTACAGCTTGGATGGATATCAAGAGCATTATGTTGAATGAAAAATGCCAATCTCAAAAGGTCATATACTGTATGATTGCATATAACCTTCAGATATCAAAATTGCAGAGATGGAGAGCACATTAGTGATTGCCAGGGTGTGGCATATTGGAGGGGATAGATGTGACTGTGAAGGGGTAGCGGGAAGGAGATATTTGTGGTGCTGTAGGAGTTGTGCATCTTACTTGTAGTCGATATGCAGATATACGTGTATTTAAATGACAGAACCTAACACACACGTTGTGCCAGGGTCACGTTTGTAATTTTGATATGGTACTGTAGTTTATATATGATGTAACCCTTAGGGGAAACTGGGTGAGAGAAATATGGGACACTGTGTACTGTCTTTGCAAAAATAAAAAGTTTCAACATACAAATACATGTCCTTACCAGGGAGAAAGAGAAAAAAAGAAGTGTGTACACTGTTTTGTCTCTCTCCCTTATTTAGATCTGGGGAACTTTGGGTATTTTGTAGAAATTGAAGAGATGGCATTTCTTGGTCTGGCTCCTGGGTCTCCTGTTTTTATTCCGCTAATGTTTGCTCTGGTTCTCTTTGACTTTCATTTTCTAGTTGCAGCTTATACCTCTTGTTTGCCTGGTATTCAAAAGGAATAGGGGTCTTGGTGGGTGAGGGCTAGAATTGAACATATTTCTTTATTTGTAGGCCAGAATAATAATAAAAAAAAATCTAGAGCACACATACTGTGTATTGTGCCTCTTTTCCATTTTGGTTTTTAAAGTCTGCAATGGATGATTTGTTTCAGGGGAGTGTAATTTATGTGTTACTAAATGAAATTGCTCCATTAGAAAAAATTTTTAAAAATGGGTTTTTTTTTTTGCATATGTATGCCATTCAGATGTTAAGTACTATGATTCACACTCACAGCCGGTTTTGAATGGCGTTCTCTTGGCACCCTCCAGGCTGGGGAAAGCCTGCTAATATGGTGCAGGTTGGGCAGAGAGACTCGAAAAACTGAGTTCAGTGAGAAAGGAAGGAAATTCACCCTTCCCCCAATAAGAGGAAAAGATCAATAACAAATCCTTAGCACCTGAGAAAGCTATCGGAAACATCTGTGTTTTCTAAAAATTAGTTTTGCAGTAACTTTTTTTAAAATTGCCTATGTCTGACATGTAAAACTAAAAATTTAAGGTGTACAGTGTATTAATTTGTGCAGTACGTTAACTCCTAGAATCCCCTTTGTAAGTGGGAACTATAGCATACCCATTCCCTTCACTGAACAAATTTTTATTGCCTCTCTGCTTGATGCTGATGGTTGAAGACACACATTCTATTTTCCCAAAGTTTATGGTTTTACATAAGAATTGCAGCAGAGTAGAAAGTATAACAGAGATAAAATTATACTGATAAGGAGGCTTGGGGTTGAGAGAAACTATTCTGTGTCATTAGGGGAGAGGAGTGTTTAGAAAACAGTTTTTTCAGGAGGTAGGATTGTTTTCATTTTATCAGATTCCTTGAATTCCATTGCTTTGAACACTGATGACTTATGTCTTGTTTTAAATATACATTTATAATTTGATCCTGTGGCATTGTTGAATTCATCTTACAAGTTAAAAATTTAGCAGCTTAAGTTCCTTTACTTATATTCAGACATTTCAACAAGATTCAGGATTTTGACGACACTTTCTATCGACGTAAGTTTTCCACTTGAAATTCAATTCTCACTGAATTTTTATGTTTTTTAGTTGCTGTTTACAGATTGCTTGCTGTTTTATTGCTATTTCTTTACTTGCTTTCATTTCTTGGTGTTGGCTTTTCAGGAATGATGTTGACTGATTGAAAGGAGGATGGCACTGTTTTTTAATTCTTAGTTGGCACCATTAGCTGCATTTTTATATGCTGTTTTGAGTAAGGATTACTCAAGGATTGGAAGCTGTGTATGTTTATTTTAAAATGAAAAATGTTTTTTGTTTCTTAGAAATTGTGAATTATTTTGTGTGGCAGCATTTTTAAAAACTCAACTTGCATTTTTTTTTTTCTCATAGAATTTCATATAATTGTGTGTGGACTGGACTCCATCATAGCCAGAAGATGGATAAATGGCATGCTGGTAAAGACTTAGTGTTTTTACAGTTCTTTGAAGTTCTTCCTGCTGCTCTTAACATACTAAAAATGAGACTTCATGTCATATTTTTGAAAAATCAGAGTTTATTCAATTTTCAGTAATAGATGTAGTTCATTGTTTATTGCCATTCATTAATTTGCAGGTTTGGATGTAAATTGCTACTAATGTAATCCCTTGATTTGATGTATTAGTATTCAATAATGTGATTGACTTTTAGAATTGTTGAAAGCATTCTCCCTTTTTGAATTCTTATCCCCCTCTCCTTTTAAACCCTTGAAACAATTTTCCTAGATATCTCTTCTAAATTATGAAGATGGTGTATTAGATCCAAGCTCCATTGTCCCTTTGATAGATGGGGGGACAGAAGGTTTTAAAGGAAATGCCCGGGTGATTCTGCCTGGAATGACTGCTTGTATTGAATGCACGCTGGAACTATATCCACCACAGGTAATCACAGAAGTACCTGCATCCGTTTGATAGTATCCTGGGGTGAAATAAGGGTTGCACTATTAAGATTAGTCAATATTTAGGATTTTTATTTAGGAATAACCATATTTTAAAAGGCATGCTAAGAAGAACGATAATGAAATACGAAATTTTGCTTTATTTAAGGAAAGATACAGACATAATGTATCTTCCCTGATGACTCAGCGGTAAAGAATCTGCATGCAGTGCAGGAGACTTGGGTTGCATCCCTTGATCCGGGAAGATCCGCTGGAGAAAGAAATGGCAACCTACTCCAGTATTGCCAGAAAAACCCCATGGACAGAGGAACCTGGTGGGCTCTAGTCCATGGGGTTGCGAGAACTGAACATGATTGAGCGACTGAGCACACACAGTCATAGACGCAATATGATCATTTTGATGCTGTTCTGTTCTCATAATTCATTTCTGTTAGTTTTTTATTTAGAAAATAAGGAACAGGGGATCAGTTAGGAAGTTATATGTTGGGATAGAGCTGTAATCTGTTTTGTTGGGTTTTTGCCTGTGTTTCAAGGATATAAAGACACCAGAGATGAGAATGTTATTTCCAAAGATGAGGCTCTTTAATTGCATTTCCACTTGAAAGGGCATTTAGAAGTCTGATTTAGAAATAATTTTATTAGTTTTTATTTGAAATTGATTTGTTTTGCTTAATTTTATATCTTACAGATTTAAATCTTAGTTAAACATAATAGAGTACTCATATTTGAGAATTTATTCACTCCTATTCTTCCCATGTTCTAACAAAGCTTAACTTTATGTATTTTTTTAAGTATAGGGCAGACCTATTTTTTTTAGGGAGATCAACCTAAGTGAAGTGACTTAGATCAGCTGTGTTAATTTCAGAAGCATTCTTAATAGTATTAAATATTTTGTTCCTGTAAGTGGAAGTCTAATATGAATTATAAGAAACTTTACAAACTAGATCATAACTAGAAGTTACATTTTAAAATAATTTATTTAAAATCCACTAAAAAAGGCAAACTGTGTTTTTAGGTTAATTTTCCCATGTGCACCATTGCGTCAATGCCCCGGCTACCAGAACACTGTATTGAGTATGTCAGGATATTGCAGTGGCCTAAGGAGCAGCCTTTTGGAGGTAATAAACCTAATTTCATAGTTCAGAATTACATAAGATACTTGTCTATATTATTTATTTGGACATTTACCTTAAAAATAAGTTGATTTATGTGTACATGTTTCTGTCTTCAGTTCCTTTTTTTTTTCCCCCTTTCCTGACAGAAGGGGTTCCATTAGATGGTGATGACCCTGATCATATTCAGTGGATTTTCCAAAAAGCCCTGGAAAGAGCATCACAATATAATATTAGAGGTGTTACATATAGGCTCACTCAAGGTAAGTTAGTGAATTTTCATTAATAACTATCTTAAGATGGTCCCTTTTTCAGAGGATGTGATGCTTTGGGGGAAATAATTGATAAGTGATTTCAGATAGTACTATCCCTTTGCGATTCAGTAAAGGTGCTCTGGAAATAACAGTTCCAGCTGCCCCAAATTTGTTAGAAGGAAACTGAATTTACTAGAATCCATAGCACTTCTTAACTAGGAGGAATTTAATCATTGAATCTTATTTACTCAGGCTTAGAGGAGTCCCTGAGTCATCCAGGTCAAGCCATTCATTGACTTTATCTTTTGCTGAAGAGCAGTTTATCCATTTCTGGGGCAATCATTTCACATTTGGACAGTATTGTTATGACAGTTCTATGTATTGAAGAGAAATCTCCATCTTTTTTGTGTGGGCTGGATATTGTCTCAGAGTGTGCCATATGCTTATGCCATATGTAAATTTCATTCTCTTTCAAGTAATAGCCCTTAACATATTGAACCCTCCAAATTGTTATCACTCCCATCAACCTTGCTAGTTCCTTTAACCCATCAACATGTTTCCATAACTCAAATTCCCATCATGCTATTTTCTTCTAACCATATTTCAGTTATCCATACTTCTCTGAACTATCCAGGTGAGAATGCAGTGCTCTAGGATGAGTCTTAGGATACACTTCTGAGCATTGATGCAGTCTTAGAGGAAGCCAGGGTTTTGTATTATTTGTTTGTGGGTTTTTTTTTTCATTTATTTTTATTAGTTGGAGGCTAATTACTTTACAGTATTGTAGTGGTTTTTACATGAATCAGCAATGGACTGTTCCCCATCCTGATCTCCCCTCCCACCTCTCTCCCCACCCCATCCCTCTGGGTCTTCCCAGTGCACCAGCCCTGAGCGCTTGTCTCATGTATCCAACCTGGGCTGGCAAGGTTTGTGGTTTACATTGATGCTATACTTTTGATTCCTTCAGGTTACTGTCTGCTAAAATCTGGAAGTTTTTTTCACATATGCAATTGCTAAGCCACATCTCACTGTTACAGATTTGGCAGTTTTGGGGGATGGCACTTTTTTTTTTCTTTATATTCAAGTATAGGTCCTTTTAAATTTATTCTTAAACTCATCCTGCTGTTCTGTATATATATATATATATGTATTAGGTTGGTGCAAATGTAATTTCAGGTTTGAACTGTGAATTTTAAATCATTGTAACTAGGCTCGAACACATCTTTATTAATCAAAATAGGAACCATTATTAATCAACACATTTTTGCCAATGAAAAATAAACAGCAAGTAATAAGTCATTTAGTAAAAAAACATAAAGTGAGAAATGCACATTAAAATGATGTATAACATAATCACATTTATTTAGAATGTATTCCAACATCAAATGGCAGATTTCAACACTGCAAAAACAGTTACTTTTGCACCAACCTAATATGTTCTCTATGCCTGCCAATTTAACATATTCTTTTTAGCTTCATATCACTTGTTTTGATAATATCTTTTACCTCTTTTCCAAATATTTAAAAATTTTAACAAGACTAAAGTGGCTGAGAACAGATAACTGAGTCATACTTCTGGTCAGGACCTTTTACATTTATCCCCTTCTGTTGATTGTATGTTCTTGAGTACTTCATGTTTCTTTATCTTGTTCACAAGGATGTCATGAAAGACCTTTCCAAATGCTCTATTGAGGCTCATCTTCCACATTTGCCTCGGCCCCAAAGCTAGTCCTGGTAACCAAATGAGGTAGTCTTGTGACTTGTCTCAGTAACAGTCCTAATACTCAGTTTTAGTGACTAATGTTTCTTACTGTATCTACTCATAGTTCACCTTTCCTAGAATTTTGTCCAAGATCATTAAGCTCACCAGAAAGAGCTTTGTCTTTCTGAAAATCTGCCATTTCTCTCCTGTAATTATTTCCTTGTTTGCTGATGTTTTAGTAATGTCATTTGAAAATTCTATTCTTATACAGTCCTTGTTTGCATTTGTACACTCATTGTTCCATTGTTGGGGCTTCCCTGTGGCTCAGATGGTAAAGCCTCTGCCTGCAATGCGGGAAACCCAGGTTCAATCCCTGGGTCGGGAAAATCCCCTGGAGAAGGAAATGGCAACCCACTCCAGTACTCTTGCCTGAGAAACTCCATGTACTGTTGCCTGAGGAGCCTGGTAGGCGACAGTGGAGTTGCAAAGAGTTGGATATGACTGAGCGACTTCACTTTCTTTGTTCCATTGTTCTGACCTGCTTTGTGTTCCTGGAGCACACCTAGCATGATCCCACCTTAGAACTTTAATAACTCCTGATGCTTTTGCCTGGAATACTCTTCCTTGGATTCCCCTCACGGTTGGTTGCCTGTCACTCAGGTATCAACTTAACAATTTCCTGATCATACCAACTGATGATGACTTATAAATCATTCACTATTTTACCTTTTTATAATTGCTCAGAATTCAGATAGCCTTGTTTTCCTATATGAAGAATATTTCATCCTTACACTCTGATTCATCCCTGTCCTGGGACCTTTGCCCCTGCCATATACACAATTGCACTTTCCCCAGGTCATTGCATGAATGGGTCTTTTTCATGGTTTAGATTTCTATTCAAATTATCATCTCCCCAAGGAGACCATCTAATGGACTCCTCCATCACTGTAAGATAATTTTTTTTACTGCTTCTCTGTACAGCACCTAGAATGGTATCTGACATATAATCCACATTTATTTGCTAATTGTTTGAATTAACAAATGAATTCCGTTTGTCCTGATTGGGAATTGCAAACTCATTTCTGTGTATAGTCTTATTTATCCTTCCATACCTTTTAGCAAGGCTTGGTGTGTATTTCTTAGCTTGATGTTTGAGAGCCTTGACAAGCAGTAGAGAAGCCAAATTGGAAGTGGAATCCAGATTTTTTGAGGGGTGAGAGATGGGTGAATCTTATTGGACAGTGTGTCTTCAGCTTCTCACTATTTGTGACAACCTGTTTCTCCTTCCACTATATCCTGCTCTTTGTGGTTCACTGGTGAGCTTCCAGGAATCATCAGGAGGTTAGCTCCTCCCTATTTCCTCTTTCTGAAATTGCACATAATGGTCAGATGGTCAGAATTAATTTTTTAAAACAGCTTTCCAGCTCCTTAACTATCTTCCTTTCACATTATCTTAGATATTTGCCTTTTTAATTAAGTTTTTAAAACCTGACCTGTCAGCACCTAAAATCTTGGAAGCACATATTTCAGGGCTCTCTCACAGTCTAAGATAATATAGCTGCTTTGATCAGAATTTTTGTTTTCTAAAATGAACAGTACAAATATAGTTACAGAATATTTATTTTGTACTTAAAAAATGATTTTAGATGGGGCTTTGGTCATTCCTAATCTGTGGATACTAATATGAAAAAAGTGGGGTTGAAACAGAGAACTGTGTTTAATATTTTGTATAATCCATGTTGTAGAGTGAAACAAAGTGTTTAAGGCAGTTTTTCTGTTAGTCTTAAATTTTTGTGAATAGAATGGCTAAAGCTAATAGACGACGAAAAACTCAGTAACTTACTCCTCATACTTACTCAAACCTTATTGAGGATAGTATAGTATACTGTGTCAGTTAAGATTATGTACATTAGGGCAGACCTGGGTTCATATATCACCCCTATCTCTTACAAGGTGTATAGGTGTGGATGCTGTTCATTTCTCTCAACCTCATTTTCCTTATCTTTAAAATTAGAGTAATAAGACTAACATGATGTTATGTAAAGTCAGTAAAATTTTATTTAATCTTCATTCTGTTCTTGGAACAAAATAAACACCCAAAATTTTAGGAGTTATTAGTATATTATTGTCTCATCTTTATATAAAACAGTGTGAAGAATTTACTTATCTTTCCTACTATAACTTAGCATTCTGAACATGCTGTTAATACAAAATAATATGAGTGTGAAAGAAGATTGTTTCATGGTTAAACTTGTCTATTTTCTGACCTGAAAGCCTGAAAAATCAAGTAATGGGCATGATATTTAATAATAATCATTGTCTAATTTAAGATACCTACTTATTAAAAAAGGAATAACCATATTTTAATTATTATATTTTTTAGGAGTAGTCAAACGAATCATTCCTGCAGTAGCTTCCACAAATGCGGTCATTGCAGGTGAGGGAAATGGCCACTGCTTAACTTTGTTTCCCTCCCTTCAGATTTTCAGTGCCTAAGTCGGTATTTCTGCAGCTGCATGATCTCAGGAAACTAGTGTTTTGGAGATTTCATTATCTTCTTGGGTGGATGGTAGTATAATTAAGCTGCCCCCAAAATCACAAGACAAGCTATTGGATCTTGTATGTATCTCGTCTTACATTATTTCGTAGATAAAGTGCTCTATAGTAAGAAGACATTTTAGTGCCATTTCTTTTTAATCAGTGTAACAGGCTACTCAGTCAGAAGAAGAGAGAAGAAAACTTGTAATGTTCCTTTAAAATGTTACTTTATCATTTGGATTATACAAACCAAATACAAAATGTTATATTCTCAGTTTAAAAAAATAATAGTGTTTTTGTATGTATTTTTCTATTTATTTTGTAATCAATAGCTTTGTAAATTTATCTATTTTTATTTATAACTAACTTCTATTTTAAATGTCTAATTTTTATTGAGTTAAAGCATTTTTATTTTCTTTTCTCTTTAGCTGTGTGTGCCACTGAGGTTTTTAAAATAGCCACAAGGTAATGAGTTTCATTTTTAGTATGTATGTAAGTCTGTGTTTTGATCTGGCTCAGTTATATAAAAATAAACACTTTTTTCATTACAGCGCATATATTCCCCTTAATAATTACTTGGTTTTCAACGATGTAGATGGACTATACACGTATACATTTGAAGCAGAGAGAAAGGTTAGTAGTAGTATACTAATGAAAGCTTTTTTGATTATGCATACTTTGATTTTTAAATATTAATTACTGGTTGGAAATGTGAATGAAATTTCCCACACCCTTTGTAAATATTTTCTGACTTCCAGAACCCTACTTACTATGTATCTTTTGTAGTACAGCCTGAAATAAATACTATGTAGTGAAATAATTTAGGAAAAATGACCCGCTGGGAAAAGCAGGTTTTAAAACATAAAAATTTGTTCATAGGAAATAAACAACTGATGATAAAACAACTTGATTTTTATTTCATCATTATAAGTAGACTGTTACTGGTACATGTGTCACTGTGATTTGTGTTTTATATGTAGGAAAACTGCCCAGCTTGCAGCCAGCTTCCTCAAAACATTCAGTTTTCTCCATCAGCTAAACTGCAGGAGGTTTTGGATTATCTCACCAATAGTGCTTCTCTGTAAGTGTTCAGGACTTTTGTTATGTTCTAGAAAAAAATTTGTGATTTTAAAACTTTAAAAACTAGAATTGTTTTTTTTTGAAAAATGATTCTGATTTTTTTTCTTACAATTTAGGCAGATGAAATCTCCAGCTATCACAGCCACATTAGAGGGCAAAAATAGAACACTTTACTTACAGGTGATCAGTGTTCAGTTTTCCACCCCTGCCCCCCACAAAATTACATTAAAAGTTTAATTTCACTTAATGTGCTTTACATTATTATTTTCTAGTCAGTAACCTCTATTGAAGAACGAACAAGGCCGAATCTCTCCAAGACATTGAAAGGTATTTTAAAGGAGTGTATTTACTAATGCTAATCAATTTCTTCTGTTTTTTTTTTTCCAGTAAAAGTAATAAAGGCCTGTTTTAGATTTGCTCTTAATGCTTTTGAATGGTAATACCATTCTGATTAGTTACATCTTAAGAAACATTAATAGAATTAATTGTCTTTGAGTAGAGTATTAAAAAAATCTGTGTGAAATCAAATATAATATTACCTTGATTAAAGAGAACTGGATTTTGATGTTTGTTTAGACCGTAATTTGCTATAGTTTGTGAATGTGTTATCTCTTCTTGAGATTTTTTTTTTTTTTTTTTGCTTGGGTTAATTTAGCTTTTTTTCTTTTAGAATTGGGACTCGTTGATGGGCAAGAACTGGCAGTTGCTGATGTCACCACACCACAGACTGTACTATTCAAACTTCATTTTACTTCTTAAGGAAAATAAATCTGCACATAATAGAAAACTCAAGAAAATATTATACTTTGTGGATGCTAAGAAATATAATTGATGTCATTTTTAGCATTAGTGTTGCTGGAATTTGACCTTTTAAAATATGAGCCACTTTTTAAACTTTATACCTTTCCCTTGAAGACAAAATTTTGGGGTTGGTGCTTGTGAGCATTTTCATTAGTGATATGGAAAATGATGCCTGGAGAGGGAGATTATGAGCAAATATATTGCTTCTTTTAGAGGAGGAGGCAAATACCCTCTTGTATGAGAATTTGGTTATGGTCAAAGAATGCATTCTTCAGTTTTCATTTGAGCACCCACATATACAAAAAGAGGTCCCTTAAACAAAATAAATTAAGTTTTAAATAACATTAAATACTGACATCTAGAGCATATGTTCAACATAGCCTACTTCTTGCTTGATTTAATATTAATTGTGGCTGTCCAAATGAATATTATTGGAAAAGTTACCTTGTCCATAATAATTTATAAACGGTATATAGCTGAACACCTGTGCATGGAAATGGGAAATATTTTCATGTGTTTACCTTCAGTGCCAGACACCAGTATGCATAACATTTAAAGCCAAGACATGGATGTGTAAAAGAATTTAATGTTCAAACCGTTATCACTGATGCTTTCACATTATTTATTAATAAAATCATATATTGTCTAATTTTCTTACTGAAATTTTAAAGTATATTTAGTAAGTAGTTCTGTCCTGATGTAGAAATAATTTTAAAATATGTAGCAGAATTATTAATACAAAAATTTTATAGTACTTGAATTAGTACTTTAGCCACAATAAATACCTACTGATTTAATTTGCTCTGACATAATAATGTAATGAAATGGACTGACATAATTTTTTTTTCCATATCAATTCCTTATTTATTTATTTTTTCATTTATTTTTATTAGTTGGAGGCTAATTACTTCACAGCATTTCAGTGGGTTTTGTCATACATTGACATGAATCAGCCATGGATTTACATGTGTTCCCCATCCCAATCCCCCCTCCTACCTCCCTCTCCACCCGATTCCTCTGGGTCTTCCCAGTGCACCAGGCCCGAGCACTTGTCTCAAGCATCCCACCTGGGCTGGTGATCTGTTTCACTATAGATAATATACATGCTGTTCTTTCGAAACATCCCACCCTCGCCTTTTCCCAGAGTCCAGAAGTCTGTTCTGTACATCTGTGTCTCTTTTTCTGTTTTGCATATAGGGTTATCATTACCATCTTTCTAAATTCCATATATATGCATTAGTATACTGTATTGGTCTTTATCTTTCTGGCTTACTTCACTCTGTATAATGGGCTCCAGTTTCATCCATCTCATTAGAACTGATTCAAATGAATTCTTTTTAATGGCTGAGTAATATTCCATGGTGTATATGTACCACAGCTTCCTTATCCATTCATCTGCTGATGGCCATCTAATTTGCTCTGACATAATAATGTAATGAAACGGAATGACTTAATTTTTACATGAAGCCCTCTTGAAATGCTTTTTCCCTTTCCAAAAGTCTTAGGCTTAAAACAGAATTAAACCTAAGTACTGAAAATGAGTTTTAGTATCTTAGTGTGGGAACATATAATACATGTTCTTTGTTTTTCTGTTTAAATGCTTTGTGATTATGTCTCACTGGGTTAGATTTTCATTTATTTTTATTCTTTCTAGTTCTGTACTGAGAAGTAATTTGTTTCATTATAAAAACATGGTATAAATTCATACGATTTCCTTAAAAAGTTACACATTCAGTTTACAGGTACTGTATACAGACTCAGCTTACAAGTGCTATATACAGGTACAATAGTAATTCTTGTGTAAGTAGCCTTGTGAGAACGTGATACTGTATCTTCATCTGAGAGCTGAATAGAATTGTTAATTTAGGTCATTTACCTCAAACTACACAGTTAGAAGTCTTGGAAGGAATTCCAAGTCTAACCTGACACTTGCTCAGGCTACTTACTTAGCTAAAACTGTTTGAAGTTACATGAGTTATTTAGTACTACTTTGTACATTACTGAATTGTAAAGGTTTCATTATGCACATTTTTACGAAGTTAGATAAAGTGATCAGAAGATCATAACTTCTGAAGGGCAGAGTTTAAATCTGGCTAAAAAATAAATAAATAAAAATAATTCATTTATGGCATGGTCCCTTGCAGTGGGGTAAAATATTCATTAGGCAAAACAGGTGAGAGTGGGAGAGTGTAATTAGAATAGTGGGGACCGTGACATACTGGAGTGAAAATTATTTGTCAGAAGGGGCAACTGCTCCAGCTGACTGTTGCATGTTGGTGCACATATTTTTAAAAATCAGCTGGAAGTCTGGGTTTTTGTATGAAATCTTTTAAAAGTTGATAGAATTTTAACATGGTGGCCAAAGCAAACAGCTGCTGACTAGATTAGGAAGGCCACCAATTGGATTTGTTTGATGAGCATATGCAAAAAAGGTGTATTTTAAACAATATGCACGGTATACAGTACTAATCTTAATGATAGTTTGTTTAAACTGTAGCTGAGAGTCGACCTGTATTGTGAGGAGGAGATTGTGTCTTGTTCTGATTCCTCCTTGTGGAAGATGGCTTTTTACTTTCTCGGATTAGGTGGGCCGAGTAAGGTCTTTTACACAACGCCCAGTATTTTTAGACAAACCCAAACCCAAAGTTCCTCTTTGAGGCTGAGTTGACACAACTGATTAAATATTTGAGAGAAGGCTATAGAAGAGAAATGGCAAGAGCCAACTCCCCTGTTTTATTCGTGGCAGCGCGCTAGCTCTTAGTACGAGAGCTGTTTTCCAGGAAGGAGCCCACCTGAAAACCTGCCTATTCCTCCCTAAGGAATCAGTCTCTGCTGGTTTAGCCACAGAGTTTATCCCGGGGCGAAGAATTTTCGCGGTACGCCTGGAACCAGTTGCAATACGAAGCGTTCCGCATTTCTCGGTAACTATAGGTGAGCCTGCGTTCCCGGAAGTGACGTCACATTCTTCCGTTCTTCCGTCTATCAGCGGAACTCTGGGCTCCCGGAGTAGCCGGTTGTGTACGTGGAAGCAGCCAGCGCCTGCGCAGTTGGAACCTGTCGTCTCAGCTGTGTGGGAAGCGCCGAGGGTAACATCTCGGGCTCGGGGGAGACCTTCGGGGTCATGGTTTCCCGCTGACAGGCCCCGCCGAGTGGAGAAGCAGGCGAGGCTCTCCCTGTACCCTCCCCCGGGCCCCCGACCGTCGGCCTGTCCCTTGGCCTTCCCGCTCGGTGCTGCCGCTGCCGCCAACGCCGGCGGTTGAGGAGGGGAGATGAGCTGGTTCAACGCCTCCCAGCTCTCCAGCTTCGCCAAGCAGGCCCTGTCTCAGGCCCAGAAGTCCATCGACAGGGTCCTAGATATCCAGGAAGAGGAGCCGAGCGCGTGGGCCGAGACCATTCCGTACGGAGAGCCAGGTAAGGGCGCGAGCGGCGGCGTCCCTCTATCCCGCGGGCGTCTCTCGAGAGGCCAACAGGTGAAGCGGGGGGCGGGGGGCCGGGCTCCTGCCTGTCGCTGAGCGATGGACTCCTGAGCAAGTCCTCGGCCCCAGCACGGCCCCGAACGCTGCTTTGGCCTCTCAGGTGAGCTTTGCTGTGGTCCCGAGGGAAAACCCAACCCCGGGGTCCCTTCTTAATTGTGGCCCCGGGTTGGGGGCTGACGGGGACCCGATTCCGTGGTAGTGGCCCCGCGCCCTCGCTCCACAGACCTCGGAACACAGCGCCCCCTCCCCCTCCGCCCCCAGCCCCGGTGGGTTGCGTTCTCTTAGGGAGCACAGTATCGAAATCGGTCCGCAGGGACGGGAAGAACAGTCGCGAACACTTCGCGAGCATTGCGAGCTTGTAAGCGCGTCCTGTTCTCTGTTATGACCGTCTCTCCTGAGACGGTCCTCGGGGCGGGTGCTGCCCTGAGTGTGATACTGGGATGCGCGGTAACTTCCTCTCGGCCACTCCGCCAGGGGGAGGGTCCGTGGGGGCGCGCCCTGCGATTGCAGCTTGCTGCACAGTCTAGTCCCTAAGAGCCCCGTCTCTCTCTCAGAGACCTTGGGCTTCATCTTTCAGGGATCTTCAGTTGCTTTCGGCGCTAAGTCTAAATCCTTTTGGTGTGTGGCGTGAAGATTGGCCCCTCTTTCGGAGTGTGAACCTCTAAGAGAAAGAATAAATTATTCCTGAGTACTTCTTTTTGGTTTCTGTTTCTAATTTTACATCGTTGAGAAGTCAAGACCTAAATTTGAGGTACCTCATTTTAAGATGGTTTGGCTCAAGTGTTTATGTCATCACCCTGTTAACTTCAGTCCTGAATATTCATTGGAAGGACTGATGTTGAAGCTGAAACTCCCTATACTTTGGCCACCTAATGCGAAGAACTGACCCATTTGAAAAGACCCTGATGCTGGGAAAGATTGAAGGCGGGAGGAGAAGGGGACGACAGATGAGATGAGATGGATGGCATCACCGACTCAATGGACATGAGTTTGAGTAAACTCCGGGAGTTGGTGATGGACAGGGAGGCCTGGCGTGCTGAAGTCCATGGGGTCGCAAAGACTCGGACACGACTGAGTGACTGAATTGAAGTGCATAGGACCTTGGTGGGAGTAGCTCAGGCTACCCCACATATTGAATGACTAAACTTTGAAAGAGACAGAATATTAACTGTAAGGATACTTCTTTCTGTGACACCCGGAACTTGAATCCTCTTCTGTGATTCATTAAAAAAAAAAAAAATAGGTTATCCACAATAGGTTCAGATTTTAGTGAAATGCCATAAATGTTCACTGATGACCTGTGTTTTACGTTGCCATCACTAAAAAATGAGCAGTGATTATCGCATAATCATAATCACAAGTGGATATCGCATAACCCCGCGATTTGTGTAAAATTTTCTCCAACTGGCAAATTTGAGTTCTGTCACTCATTGACATAACTTAATACAGCACTTTATCTTGCTCATTCCTTTGTATCTTTAATTTTTTTTTTTCATTTTTTCCACAATTCTGCTTTACTGAATAAATGGATATAAAACTATACCCCCAAGCTAAAGTTTCCTACATACCTCCAAAGTCATTAAATTAGTATAAACTTTAGTTTCCGGCTTGACAGCTTTTAGGAGTTTGTAGGTACTTGTGCTCTGCCCATCAACTTCTAATTGTTTGGAGTATGTGATAAATTCTGCTCAGCCACTTTTGAATTTAGAAATGGGTGACTTTTTAAAAATTTTTTGAGAAATGCTTAAAGTATTTTAGCAAATACGCCATTCTTTGTTTATCATTGGGTTTTTCAGTAACATATTATTTCTATAACTGACACAATTACCCTTTTTGCCCAGAAGATGGTTATTTTCTCCTGTTTCTTTTTTTTTTTAATCCTAGTGTAAACTGCTGTCTTTATCAAAAAGCAGTAGTTCTAAAGATGCATTTCTGAAATTCATATGACCTTCTACTAATTATTAACATGATTTAGAGTTCAGCAAGAGAACAAAAGTTTCTCAGGGAGTGGGTTTGAAGAGTGGGACTCGGAAAATGAGTTTGTCATTAAGTGGATGGAAATGAGTTTGTCCTTTAGAAGTTACTGTTCCCATTAGTTTACTTTGATCTTTGATCAAGAATGTTTGTCACCAATATTTTGGGTTCAGTGTTGAATGTTACTGTCTGTCTAGCTGATAATGATGCTTTATCATTGATATTGTAAGAATAAAATTAATATGAAACTAACTATATAGAAGGTAAATTCTATTTTTCATGACTGCATATGACCTGTAAGTGAAGATGCTGCCTATTATTGTGAGATGCATAGTATGTATTTTGGACTTGGCACGGATTATTAACATCTACCATTACTTTATTAATTTGTTGTAGGAGGGAATAACATACTTGTTTCTGGCATGCCAAGTCCAGTATTTCATCTTTGTTCCTAGTTCCTCTTGGGCAAATGCACAGCAGTTTACATCTTCATGGCCTAAAGTTAACCGATGAACTAACTAATTATGTTGTAAGTGAGAAGTGTAAGAGATACAAGTTACAGGTTGTGCTTTGTAGAATTTTAAAAAGACATATTTATATTGACTTAACAATAATTATTGCAATTTGCATGTTTTATATATATGCGTGTGTGTAAAATTTTCTTTTTTAATTTTTTTTTTGTCAAAGGAATAAGTCCCCCTGTCAGTGGAGGATGGGATACTTCAACCTGGGGGTTAAAATCCAACACTGAACCTCAGAGTCAGCCAGTAGTCTCTCCTAAAGCAATTACAAAGCCAGTTCGGAGAACTGTGGTAGATGAATCTGAAAATTTCTTCAGTGCCTTTCTCTCTCCAGCTGATGTCCAGACCATTCAGAAGAGCCCAGTGGTATCAAAACCACCAGCCAAGTCACAGCGACCAGAAGAAGTGAAAAGCACCTTACAGGAGTCCTTGCACACTGGACAGTCAAGAACACCTGAGGCCACTGAGTCAAAAGTAAAGGACTCCCCTCCGTGTGTATCTGAGGAAACTCCGGCAGTCAGTACTCTGTCACCTGAAACTGAGCATAAGCATGAAGAAAGTGTTCATAAAGAATCTGATACGAAGGTGCCAACAGTGCATTTGAAAGTATCTGAAAGTGTTATGAATATGAAAACAACTAGGGAAAATGTGTCTAATATGTCTACACAGCCTCTCACAGCAGAACCCAAGGACATGGCTTTGGAACCTAAGGAACAAAAACATGAAGACCGACAGAGCAATACACCTTCTCCTCCTGTTAGTACCTTCTCGTCAGGTACTTCTACCACTAGTGATATTGAAGTTTTAGATCATGAAAGTGTAATAAGTGAGAGCTCAGCAAGTTCTAGACAAGAAAATACAGATTCAAAATCAAGCCTGCACTTGATGCAGACATCCTTTCAGCTTCTCTCAGCATCTGCTTGTCCTGAATATAATCGTTTAGATGATTTCCAAAAACTCACTGAGAGTTGCTGCTCATCTGATGCTTTTGAAAGAATAGACTCATTTAGTGTACAGTCATTAGATAGCCGTAGTGTCAGCGAAATCAATTCAGATGATGAACTGTCAGGCAAGGGATATGCTCTAGTACCTATTATACTTAATTCTTCAACTCCAAAGACCAAAACAATTGAATCTGTTGAAGGAAAACCTGAAGAAGCAAATGAAACATTAATTATGCCCAATGAGGAAACAGAAATGGAAGAAAGTGGCCGAAGTGCAACTCCTGTTAACTGCGAACAGCCTGATATCTTGGTTTCTTCCGCATCAGTAAATGAAGGCCACGCTGTCCTGGATGAGGAGGCTGAGCAGCCTGAAGCTTCAAGACAGCCAGAAGCACCTTCTGAGAAGGAAGATGTCTGCAAGGTAACTCTAAGAAATGGAAGAGGATTTTTTGATATGCTTTTCAGAGATTAAATCATTGGTTTATTTCTAATGTTCAGTGAGGCCTAATGATTTGTCTTGATTAAAAAAGACAGCCTTTTGCCATTTAAGTGTGGTGTTAAGGATCTTAAAGATGAAGAATTATTGACATTATTTGAAATTTCTCCAAGGCAACTCTGGTAACATAAGTTGATATTTCAGTGTAACTGAGCCTAAAAAAAAATCCCATCATAGGGCTTTACTGTTGCATTATCACCTTAATATTCTTTTGCTATATGTTGTTTAATTTGTTAGTTTGTAAAGGACTGTTTTATGTAAACAGATACCTTCAACTCCTTTGCAGATAGAGGTGCTCAAGCAAATCTAAATCTTACATGATTTTTCTTACCCCAAACATTTTTTGCATGGTCACATTATTTGTAGGGAGATCTTAAATGAAAAAATTTGGTTTCAGATCATTGATGTTTTTCTGTTACTAATTGTTTCATTTTGTTTTCTTGTTTATCTTGTTTTTGATATTTCATATTGATAGCTGTCTTTAATGAAAAAGAGAAATGTCCAAGGATCAAAGGTGTTGCTTAGGAATGACAAATTGCTTTTACCTAGTAAATAAAAAAAAACTTCCCAGGTGGTGCTAGTGAAAAAGAACCCTTTTTGCCAATTCAGGAGACCGAGAGATGTGGGTTCAGTCCCTGGGTCAGGAAGATCCCCTGGAAAGGGGCATGGCAATCCACTCCAGTATTCTTCCCTGAAGAATCCCATGGACAGAGGAGCCTGGCAGGCAAAAGGAAAGTGGTGTAAATTTTTTGACATTAAGTCACAGTTTTGTTTTTTCTATGATTTTTAGATAGAGAAATTGAGTCTGATCTGGCATCTTTAATAGACTCCTCTGAGATATAAGATATCTTGAAGAAATGTTCTCTAAGTGTCATGTATTTGAATTATTTAATGTACAAAAAGTGCCAGATTCTGTTACCTAGGTTTAATATTTTTCACAAACAAAATGTGCTCTAGCTATAATAGCAGTTTGAAACAACATTATTTATTATTAAGATATTTTTGAACCGTTCTTAGGAGGTCAGTGATTTCTAAGTTAACCTAGACCTAAATCAGGTTTGGACTTAATTTTTTTAGTACAAAAGGCACTGTTCCTCATGCACAGGTGTTACTGCTTCAGCAGAACCTAAGGAGGAGGTAGTCTGATCATTCCTTTTTGCTTGGCTTTATACTGATATCTTCTGGAGATTTTAAAGTTTCGTGCCTATGGATCTTCTAAAACTACCTTTACTTTAAAAAAAATTTATTTATTTTATTTGACTGTGCCAGGTTTTAGTTGTAACATGCAGACTCTTCAGTTGCAGCATGTGGGATCTAGTTCCCTGACCAGGGATCAAACCCAGGCCCTTTGCATTGAGAACATGGAGTCTTAGCCACTGGACCACCAGGGAAGTCCCTAAAGTTTCATTTATTTTTTAAATGCAATGTATCATGCTAAAAAGCTTACACATTAGGGTTAAAGAATAATGTGGAGAAGCGAACACTGGTATGTCCACTACCCAGATAACATAGAGAACATTAGTAGAGGCTTTGATCTATTTTGATTGCATCTAATTTCCTCTCTTCTTTTAGTGGACATGTCCACTCTTCCCCACATTTTTGTTATTACAAACCACTATAAACGTTCTTGTACAGTTATGCAAGAGTTTTCTTCTCTGAGGTACACCTAAAAATAGAATTTTCTACATGAAAGATTATATAGATTTTCACCTAGATGTTGCTTGTTTTCCAAAGCTTTTTACCAAACCACCAGCTGTCCAGCTTTGTGGTTGTACTACTAGTTTATACTGTCCTACCCACTGTGTGCGAGTTCTTGCTGTTCTGTGTCCACTGTGTTCCCTTTTGTTAGAAATATGAAATAATGCTGATTTATTATAGTGATTAGGTGACCTTTACAGTTTTTACCTGCATGTAAAAATGGTGTTTTAAAGTTAAATGTTGGACTTTTGTGTATTCTTCTTATCCAGACAGTTGAATTTCTGAATGAGAAACTGGATAAAAGGGAAGCTCAGTTATTATCTCTTAGTAAAGAAAAAGCACTTCTAGAGGAAGCTTATGATAATCTGAAAGAGTAAGTACTTTACAAATATGAGTAATTTTATACATTTGGTAGTGGCCCATGCACTTGGTTATTACTTAAGCGTGTTTTTTAAATTGAAATATTTTATATTTTAACTAATTTATAATTACTGAAAATTGGATATCATTTCAGTTCTACCCTTAGAGATTACTTTTCTCCTCAAATTATCTTACTCTTTTACCAGTGGCACTGAAGAGAGGTGTTTTGTGAAACAAAAACAGAAAAACTTCTTCCACTTTAGTTATTACTAAACTTTTAGTATTAGAGATTTAAAAGGTATATTTAGAGAAAGCTTAGATTACAGTTTAAAAAAATATTGAGCGTTGGTTTGCTTTAAGGAAGTGATTAGTAAAATGTGACACAATAAGATTAAAAAATTAGTTTTATTTATCTTTTTCTAATTTTTACACACCAAATATTGGTGACATTTTCAATTTCTAATGAGTTTTCTTTGAAATGTTTTAAAATAAATTAAACAGGTAATTTTTCTCTTAAAAGTTAACAGGCCTCAAATTAATCTATTTTAGTAAGGTGCATGTTGAAGAGAATGTTGTTATTTTTGGGGGGCAAACTAAACTCAAACTGAACTCAACTTTGGAATATATATACAAATATTTTCAGTCTTAGTATTATTTTAAATTTAGTGAAATGATCAGAGTGAAAGAAGAAAGCAGTAGCATTTCTTCCTTGAAAGATGAGTTTACTCAAAGAATTGCAGAAGCGGAAAAGAAAGTTCAGCTAGCCTGCAAAGAGAGAGATGCTGCTAAAAAGGTAATGGAAGTTTAAAATAATATTAATCTAACTCTATAGAGACATATTTTTGAGGAGTGCATTAATAATATTTTGGTATTGGGAAAAAAAATAAGATTAAAAGAATACCATGGAGTATATTGACACTTAAATTTTAGATTTTTCAGTACCTTTAGAATTTCAGATTTTTGATACTTTAAAAAAAAATTAAGCAAATACTTGTTTGTATACTTTGTGTGTAAAGTCCTTGCAACGTGTATAGCGAGGATCTTTAGAATAATTTTTATAAATTATAATTTCGTCAAAATAAATAACACTTAAATCTAAATGGTACTCTATAAATTTTAAAAGTTATCATTATTCTTTTTTGTTATTTTCACTTCCACTTCAAACACACACACACACACACACACACACACACACACATACACAGTCTTTCAAGTTAAAGTTATTTTAAAATAAAAATTCCTAATGATTAATGACATTGAATGTTAGAATAAAATATTGATTTATTCTAATGTAGGATTCTCCACCTCAGCATTGTTGCTATTTGGGCTGGATGATTTTATTCTGTAGTGCACTGCCCTGTGCATTGCGGGGGGTTTACCAGCATCCCAGGCCCATATCTACAAGATACAGTATTGTCTTGCCTTACCCACCCACCATCCCAATCCCGCCTCAATTGTGAAAAGTGAAAATATTGCCAAATGTCCCCCTGGAAGCAAAAATACTTCTGGTTGGAAACCATTGTTCTAGTTCTTATCATTTGGAGCAGTTCAGAAATATTTTCTTGTAATCAGAGTAAATATTTCTTATAATTTGGCCATTTCAGAAATTGGTAACCAATAGGTTACTAATTATTGCTTGTATCTCAATTGTTAATAGTAGCATTTCTCATTAGGCACCTTTCTAAGCTTGTTTTCCCCTTTCTTGACCAATGTTAATTTATAGTTTTTCTGTGCATATTTTTACAGAAAAGAAATACATGATATACCTCTGTCTGCTTGACTGATTTAATTAGTGACTTCAATTAGTATCATTTCAGACAGTAACAATAACCTGAGACTATCTTAACTAACTTAACTCTTCTTGTTCTTGCTCCATTCCATCTGAATACAGTACAAAAAGTATATTTTAAGGAATGTTTGTCTCCCGTAGTGTGCTTTGCATTGTAGATCTAAAATAGATCCAAACCGGTTATATTAATAGGTGGAAAACCCTGGGTCCTAAGTTTTTTAATACATTTTATGTGTATTGCCATGTATGAACCCCTTGCTTAGGATCCATTGGAAATGTAAAGGTATTGAATTACCTTAAGTGAAGAGTTTGCCTTTTTAGTTTGAAAGACAAATAATATCAACAAACGTATAGTAGTAGGTGGATGAATAAGGATTTTGAAATGGTATCGTGGAGGAATTTTAATCAGAGGAACTGAGTAAGTTTTCATGGAAGGTATGATATTCTTCCTGGACCTTGATGGATGGAATTTTGGCAGTTGAAAATGGACAGCAAAAAAAAAAAAAAGAAAATGGACAGCAGTGCTGTTGATAGTTCAGAGCATAAACTTTAGGGATTCACAGACCTGGGTTCAAGTTATAACTCTAGCTCTTTATAGCTCTCTCACCTTCAAAGTTTGCTCAAGCTTTCTTAACCATAATTTTCTTACTTTTGTATTTGAATAGTACAAATTCCTCCCTCCTAGGACTGTTGTAAGGATTAAATGATAATGGATACAAAGTATACTTTAAATACTTAGTAAATGTTAGTTGATTTGAGCTGTTGTTTAGTTTCAGAGCATTGTGAAAAACAAATTTTAAATCATAGGACACTTTATATCACCATTGTTTCAAAAGATGAAGTATTATAACATGTTTCTGTTAAATCTCTGCTTAATTAAAGTAGATTGGACCTTATGAAATTATGTTTTTTTCTCTTTGCAGCATATTTTTAAGTATGAGGATGAGGGATACTATCATTTTAAGTATCAGATGAGGAAAGGAAATGCAGTAAAAAATGGAGATATACTAGTTGAATGTTCCAAAAATAACGTCTAACCTGTGGAAAATATGTGTAGAGATACTCAAAAAGGGTGTTGAAAGTTAACTTACACTCATTTACATTTCCATATTAAAACCTGCTTATGCCTGAATTTAGGTAGACATAGACAATAGAATGACATAGAAATGTCATTTTCAAAGCTCTTTAACTTCCTCTTAATTAACAAGGTGATATAAACTCAGGTTAACAAAATTTACGGGTTGTTACTGAAAATGCAATTAATTGAATATGGAAAAAAATGAAAAATATGCCCAGAATGAAATTAATTCTTTATGGTATTCATGTTTTTTTTTTAATTAGGAAATCAAAAGTATAAAAGAAGAACTTGCTACTAGATTAAATAGTAGTGAAACGGCAGACCTTTTGAAAGAGAAAGATGAGCAGATCCGAGGGTTACTGGAAGAAGGTGTGTGAAATATTCAGTCAGTTGTGAAAAATACTGTGACGATAAAATACTTACCATGTGACTAGCTGCTGATTTTTCCTAATGTGATTTTTCCTAATGTGAAAACATGGGAAGCAAGAAAGGTTTGGATTTAAGCTTCAGAAGTGATAGATAACAGTTTATGGAAGAATGTGGAGCAACATGTAGAGAAGTAGAGATATGTATGTAGCTTTCTGTTTCTAGGGAGTTAAAAAAAAACCGACTCTGAGGAATAGAATTTTGTGCTTCCCTAAGGAAGGGTTTTAGAGTCCTCATTTAAACCAAGATATTAGAACGTTCTAATTCTAGAGTTTGTATAGTATCTGAATCTCTAGCTTGGGTACTATATGGTATCATTCTGTTCTGGAATTTGATAGTGAATTTTTTCTTAAATTCATATTTTACTTTTTTCAGTTATTAAACACTATATGAAAAGATTTATAGTTAATAGGGTTATGAAAATTAAAGATTCTTCAGGAGATTAAACATTGCAGTTGGACATTGGAATGTCATAGGAAAGAAGGTAGTTTTGGAAAAGATGGTTAAATAAAATTTTCTTTTTCTTAAAGTTTTTTTAGTTGTAAGAATAATGCTTGCTACTTGCAGAAAATTTTTAAATTATAGGAAGTATATGAAGAAAGAAAAAAATCATAATCTATTTTTATAAGGAACTGTTCTAGTTTCCTTTTATTGCATTTTAATACGTTTTTAAACATAATATCATATATCTAATTTGCAGTGTTCTTTCTTTTAAATTTCTTTAAGCCATTAAATGTGCTTTGGTACCATTATTAATGACTATATTAAAGTGCATTATGTGGATATATTTGTTTTTCTTTTCCTAATGTTATGTGTTTATTTCTAAATGTTAATATTACAAATCATAGTGGGATGAACATTTCTGTACTTAAATCACTGCATTTAAGTGAATTTCCAGACTGAGAGTAATTGGAAATAATCACTTCATTTGAAATAGTTTTGTCCAATTTTTCTTTTTCATTTATTCAGCTTATACTTAACAGCTAGTTGGTCAGATTCTGTGTTTGATATAGACAAATGACAAATATGTAATAAATGACACATTCCCTGTCCTTTAGGCACTATAATTTAATGAGAGGGAAGTATAGGTACAGAGATAATTAAAAACAATCTGAGTAATAAAATAAAGAAGGAAGAGTTAATTAAACATGTATCTCAAGACATCTTGCAATCTATTACTATTTTCTGTTACAGCATTAGAGACTGAGGGGAAGGCTAAGTACACAACATAGTGAAATTTGATATTGATATTTTTAATAATTTTTAAAAATTATGAAACCACATGGTTTCATATCAATATCAAATTTCACTATGTTGAAATTTGGGGAGTGAGCTGATGTTTCCTTTTGCTTAATGAACTTCTTTATAGGGAAAATAGACTGATTTCATATAGATGTAGTCACATACTGCTCCTGTATACCCTAGAGGTATTTTTAAAGTCATAGCTGAAGAGCTACAAGTCTCAAAGCTGAGAGTACACTACAATGAGTATCTGATTACTTCATTAACTAGAGTCATTGACTGTTAAGATCTAGCTTTACCACCTCCATATCCTTCTGCACATGCATATAATACCCTTTGGCCTAACCTCTTGAACGTGGTTGACAGATACCGTATCATTCCACTCCTGAGTTCTTTTTTAATCCAGCTTTGCTGTGCTGTGCTTAGTTGGTCAGTCGTGTCCGACTCTTTGTGACCCTGTGGACTGCAGCCCGCTGGGTTCCTCTGATCATGGGGATTCTCCAGGCAGGAATTCTGGAGTGGGTTGCCATGCTGTCCTCGAGGGGATCTTCCAAACCCGAAGATGGAAGCCAGGTCTCCCGCATTTACCGACTGAGCCGCCAGGGAAGCCCTTGAAAGTCGCTCAGTTGTGTTGACTCTTTGTGGCATTCTCCATGCAAGAATACTGGAGTGGGTAGCTATTTCCTTCTCCAGGGGATCGTTCCAACCCAGAGATGGAACCCAGGTCTCCTGCATTGCAGGTGGATTCTTTACTGTCTAAGCTACCAGCGAAGCCCGAGAATACTGGGGTGGGTAGCCTGTCCCTTCTTCAGGGGGTCTTCCCAACCCAGCGATCAAACTGGGGTCTTGTGCATAGCAGGCAGATTCTTTACCCGCTGAGCTACCAGGGAACAATCCAACTTTGTTGAGGTATAAAAGTTGTGTATTTGTAAGGTGTACAGTGTGACTTTTTTATATGTATATATTGTGAGATTACTACCACAGTGAAGCAAAGTAATATATCAGTCACTTCACGTAGTTAACATTTTTGTGTGTGTGATGAGAACTCTTTAACATCTACTCTTTTTAGTTTAGCAAGTTACAGGTTTATAGTATAGTATTAGTAGCTCTAATTTATAGTCTCCATGCTGTAAATTACATCTGTAGAACTTATTCATTTTGCATAACTGAAACTTTGTACCCCTTGATCAACATTTCCCCATTTCTTTGACCCACTAGCCCTTGTTGACCACCATTCTGTTCTCTGTGTCTACAAATTCAACTTTTTAGTATTCCATATTTAAGTGAGATCATTTGTATCTATGTCTGGTTTATTTCATCCTCTAGGTTCATTCATGTTTTCACAAATGGCAGGTTGTTTTTTCAAAGCTAAATAATGTTTATATCTCTCTATATATATTTATCAATCTATGTCACATTCTCTTTATCCATTTATGCATTGACTAAACATAGATTGTTTGCATAGCTGGGCTATTGTAAATAGAACTGCAGTGAACATGGGGATGCAGATCTCTCTTTGAGATCCTGATTTTGTTTCTTTTGTATGTATACTCAGAAGTGAGATTGCTGGATCATATAGTCATTCTATTTTAAATTTTTTGAGGAGTCTTCATACTGTTTTCTGTAGTGGCTATACCATTTTGCATTGTCACCGATGCAAACCTGTTACTCACCTGTTACTCAAGGGTTCTCTTTTCTTCATATCCTCTCCAGTATTTATCTTTTATCTTTTTGATAATGGCTGTCCCGACAGGTATGAGATGACGTCTCACTGTAGTTTTGATTTGCATTTCCCTGCTGGTTGGTGATGTTGAGCACCTTTTTGTATACGTTTTGGCCATTTGTATGCATTGTTTGAGAAATGTCTCTTCATGTCTTTAGCCCATTTTCAAAATTGGCTTTTTTTTTTTTTGCTATCAAGTTCTAGGAGTTCTTACATATTTTGGATATTAATTCCTCATCAGTGTATGGTTTGCACATATTTTTTTCCATTCTGCAGATTATCTCTTTACTCTGTTGTTTCTTTTAATGTGCAGTAATTTTTTACTTTGATACAGTCTCACACATCTTTTTTTTGCTTTTGTAGCCTATGCTTTTGGGATCCTATTCAAAAAGCAATTCCCAAGACTTATGTCAGAAAACTTTTCCCTTTTTTCCCCCTATGTTTTCTTCTGGTAGTTTTACATTTTCTGGTTTTATATTTAAGTCTTTAATCTATTTTGAGTTGATTTTTATTTTTGATGTATGATGCTATACTGTTTAGTTTTTCTACATATGCATATCCCAGTACCATTTATGGATGAGACAGCCCTTTCCTCATGGTTGTACTCTTGACGTCCTTGTTGAAGATCACTTTATAAGCTCTCCATTTTATTCCATTGGTCTATATGTCTGTTTTTATGCCAGTACCATACTGTTCTGATTTCTATAGCTTAGTAATATGCTTTGAAATTAGAAAATTAGGAAGTGTGATATCTCCAGCTTTGTTCTTGCTCAGACTCACTTTGGTTATTTGAGGTGTTTTGTGGTTGCAAATGACTTTTAGGGTGGTTTTTTTTTTTTCCCTTCTATTTTTGTGAAAAATGCCATTTGGATTTTGATAGAAATTGCATTGACTCTGTAGTCCACTCCTCAATTCTTCAGTCTGTATCTCCCAGGGGCAATTTTTCTTGACAGGCACAACATTGTCATCTCATCTAAGAGAATCAGCACTAATTCAAAAGTGTATTGTAGCATGTATTTTGGCCTTTATCCCAGTTGTCTCTAAAAATGACTCTCATGTCTGGTTATTTGTTCTGCCCTAAGATCCAATCAAAGTTCATTGCATTTGGCAATTATATTCTTTTAGTCTTCCTCCAATCTAGGATATTTTTTTCATGACATGGCATCAGAGATTTTGTGGAGTTCAGTTGTCCTGTTGACTACCCCCTGTTTAGGAGTCTGTCACTTTCTTCATGATTAGATTCAGATCAGATTTCTTGTGAATATAATAGGTGATAATGTGCACCTTCTACTCCATCACATCAGTGGACACATAATGTCAGGCTGTAGCACAGTTTAGTGATGTCAGAGTTGAATGTTTGGTTAAGATTATGACCAGATTTCTCTGTTGTAAAAGCACATTTTTTTCCCCTTTGTAATTTATAATATGTGGGAATGATTCTTAAAGACTGTAAATATTTTGTTCCACACTGTCCTTCTACCTAGTAATTTTAGCATTCATGGCTGATTCCTGTCCAAATCACTTTAACATTAACTGTTACAGCATTGTGATTTTAAAAGTATTCTGTCATTTTATGTTACTGGTTAGAGAAAACATTCTACTCACATTCTTAAGAGAATCATCATTATTTGAACTTATACATTTTTTCCATTGCCAGGAGAGAAGCTTTCAAAACAGCAGCTGCATAATTCTAACATCATTAAGAAATTAAGAACTAAAGACAAAGAAAATGAAAATATTATTGCAAAGCTGAACAAAAAAGTTCAAGAGCTAGAAGAAGAGTTACAACATTTAAAACAGGTGAATATTAACTGTTCTCTACATATATGTTGTGTTACTTCCAATATGAATAGTTGGCCATGGGTTATAAAATATTTGGAATGAATTACTGAGGTATGTCATTTGGGAGGAATTTTGAAGCAAGTAAATAGTGAATGTTAAGGTTTTTCTTCATTATTATTGATACAGTGCTTGAAATTCCTAGAACACGGTTATTTACTGTGGTGTATTTTTTATTGAAATATACCTTTGTCTCTTCTTTTTAATATAGGTCCTTGATGGCAAAGAAGAGGTTGAGAAACAACATAGAGAAAATATTAAGAAACTAAATTCTGTGGTAGAACGCCAAGAGAAGGACCTTGGCCGACTTCAAGTAGACATGAATGAACTTGAAGAAAAGAACCGAAGTATTCAGGCTGCTCTTGATAGTGCATACAGGTAAGAAAATGAACAAATATGCAACTCATTGAAAGTCCATTATCAGAGCAAGAAATGGAAGAAACACTTTTTTTTATTACCTGATCACTAATAACATTTATAAACTTCCTGGTATATGGACTTATGACTGGTTAAAGCGAGCTTCACAGAGAGTCCTCATTGTAATCGGTGTTTATTATGTGGTAACCTTCCTCATTCTGTAGATCTCATGTAAATCTACATGGAAACTTAATTAATTTGGTCATGTAATTAGCTGTATATTATTTTAAATTAAAAATTATCTATCTAATTTTAAGAGAACTTACTGATCTCCACAAAGCCAATGCTGCAAAGGATAGTGAGGCCCAGGAAGCTGCTCTGAGTCGTGAAATGAGAGCTAAAGAAGAACTTTCTGCAGCACTGGAGAAGGCCCAAGAAGAAGCCCGTCAGCAGCAGGAAACGTTAGCAATTCAAGTAAGCATTGGATGATAAATTAGCCTTTAAAAATCTTGTGCTTCTGCTAAATAAAGAATCCATTAGTTAATTTGAATAAAACTTTATGTAGTGGCATATGTGTTGCATTTCCTTTATAATCTTTTTGGGCACTTTTCTAGGAATACTAGACTGTGCCAAATTTAATTAATTGTGTGTTTTTTAAACTGTTGTTAAAGTGATGCTTACATTAAACCAGTATTGCTTATTATTTTTATGAATTTCAGACTCATTTGAGAGTGCTATGAAAACTAGGGACATTCTTAACTAAAAGAATGCATGTATGCAGATAAATACTAAACATTGCATATAATTTTCGGAGAATCTGTTTAACTCTGAAGCTCATTCATAGCATCTATGGGACTCCATGTACTTCAAATAAAGGAGTAAAACTAACATTTGTCAGGCTTTGTCTTATGAAATCATCAGTTGATAGATATTTGGGTTATTTACACTTTTAAATTTTATTTATTTTATTGAGGTATAGTTATTTTATAATATTATATAAATTTCAGGTGTATGTCATTCACTTTTTTAAAGGTTATATTCCATTTTTAGTTATTATCAAATGCTGGCTATATTCCCCTTGCTGTACAATAAATCATGTAGCTTATTTGTTGTATATGTAGTAGTACCTTTTAGTCCTGTACTTCTGATTTTCCCCTCCCCTTGTTTTCTATTCCCTCTGGTAATCACTAGCTTGTTCTTTAAATTCGTGAGTCTATTTCGTTTTTGTTATATTCACTAGTTTTGTTTTTTTAGATTTCGCATATAAGTCATATTATACAATATTTGTTCTCTCTCTGACTTATTTCACTAATCATAGTACACACCATCCCTGCTGCTGCACATGACAAAATTCCAGTCTTATTTATGGCCGAGTAGTATTTCGGCTATGTACGTATCACACCTTTTTATCCATTCATCTATTGATGGATAGTTAGTTTGCTTTCATATCTTGGATATTGTAAACAATGCTGCTATAAACATTGGAAGGTGTGTATCTTTCCAAATTAGTGTTTTCACTTCCTCTAGATATACACCCAGGAGTTTTTACATTTTTAGGTTATTATGAATAATGCTGCTCTAAACATTAATTTACAAATTTCTATGTGACCATATGTTCTAAATTCTCTTAGATATATACCCTTGGGTTATATGCTAATCTTACGTTTAACTTTTTCAGGAACAACCAGACTTATCCACAGTGGCTGAACCGTTTTACATTCCCACTAGCCATATATATGGGGGTTTCAGTTTCTCAACATTCTTGCCAGTATTTGTCATTGTCTTTTTTTTTCGTTGTAGCCCTTTTAGGGGTGTTATATGGTATCTGTTACAGTATTAATTTATATTCCCTTAATTATTAATAATGTTGAACATCTTTTTATGTGATTATTGGATTTCTGTATCATCTCCTTTGGAGAAATTTATTCAAATATTTAAATCCTTTGCCCATTTTTATATTATCATTTTTATTGTTCATTTGTAAGAGTTCCTTGTATATTCTGCATACTAGACCTTTATCAAATGTGGGATTTGTAAATATTTTTCTCCCACTTTCTATGCTGTCTTTCACTTTCTTCATAGTGTCTTTTGATACACAAAAGTTTTTTAATTTTGATGAAGTCCAGCTTACTTATTTTTTGTTTTCTTCCTTGTGTTTTGGATATCATATTTAAGAACCTCTTGCCTAATTCAAGATCACATAGATTTTCACCTATTTCCTTCTATGATTTTTATAGTTTTAGTTCTCACATTTAGGTCTTTTGCATGTGAATATCAAATTGTTCCAGCACTACTTGTTGAAAAGACTGTTCTTTCCTCACTGATCTCAATGCATTTTTTATTTAATTTCACATGAATATGTAAAACATTTACATGATTCCAAAGTGAAAGATACATAGCAGAATATACTAGGGTAACTTTTGCTTCCAACTTATTCCTTCCCCATTCCTTTTCTTTGCCTATAAATTTGCCATTTTACTACAATTAGGTTTATTTTTTTCAGTGTTTCTATTTGTAAATGCAAGAAAACATCCATATCTACATTTTATTTATATTCCTCCTCAATGTGTGTATATACACATACACTTATACACGTTTATTTGTATCTCTTTCATCTTTTCTGCATAAAATATAGTTTACTGTTTACTGGAGAAGGAAATGGCAACCCACTCCAGTGTTCTTGCCTGTATTCTGGGGATTCCCTGGTGGCTCAGATGGTAAAGAATCTACATGCAGTGTGGGAGATGCAGGTTTGATCCCTGGGTTGGAAAGATCCTCTGGAGAAGAGAATGGCCCCACTCCAGATTCTTGCCCGGAGAATTCCATGGACGAAGGAGCTTGGCGAGCTATAGTCCATGGGGTTGCAAAGAGTTGGACATGACTGAGTGACTAACACTTTCATACTTTTTTCATTTTATTTTGTAGTTTTTTTATTTAAGATTAAATTGTACATTTCTGCATGTTTTTTGTGGTCGTATTAATTTTTATTGGGCATATTCATGTTGTATCAACATTGGCAAAAATAAATTACTGCTAATGGGTATTTGCAGTATTTCTTTTGTTTTTGTTAGTCTAGCTAACAGTGTAGAGAATATTTTTGTATGTATATAGATCTGTTTCTATAGAGTAAATTCTCAGGACTAGGATGATCAGATGGAAGAATATAAAAAGTTTGATGATTCTTTGAATGTGTTGCCATATGCTTTCTGAAAAGGCTGTAGCAAGTTTACAACCTGTGCAGCTGTGTGTGAATATAGCAGCCAGTTTTTATAGCTCATATAGTTCCTATCACATTCTGCCTTACACTGCAAACATTTATGAGTGCACTGTGTTTCCTCCTGTATTGTATGCCAGCGTCTAGACCTTGTACTTATGTATATGCTCGTGTGTGTGTGTGTGTGTGTGTGTGTGTGTGTACACCTACTGTGTTTTCGTCAGTACATACTGAGTACATGTGGTTCAGGGATTGCCTGAAGAATGAGATGTGTGACAATTGTATGTAAATGCTCACTGGATAGCATAGAATATTATATATGAATCATAAGTCAACACAACACAAAAAATAATAGCAGGAAGTTATAGATAATATTTGACGTTGGTTCTGATAGTGTGTTCTCTTCATGCAGGTGGGGGACCTTAGGCTGGCACTGCAACGTGCAGAGCAAACAGCTGCCAGAAAAGAGGATTATTTACGCCACGAGATCAGTGAACTCCAGCAGGTACTTGTCAGAGTTTCCCTAAAATACAAATCTTGAGATGTGTTTTTCTAAAAATAATAAATGACTTAGTTGGGTAATGTTCTTCAAGTTGAGAAGATTACTGCCATACTCTTCATTTTCTGTATTTCTATGTGGTTTATGTGAATAAAATCAGAGTGGGCACTTCAAAAATGTATAAGAAAAACCCTAATTTTGTTTTCTAGAAAGTAATTTTATCATGATATGTAGTATGTTGAGTTATTTTCATTTGTAATGGCTGATTGATTAATTATTATCAGTCTTTGATTACTGTGGGGCAGAAAGCAATGCCCAATTTTTATGCTACTATGTTGATTTCAGTCAGTGAAGTTGTGCTGGAGAAGGGGGAAAAAATTCCACTCATATTGATCTTCCTGTTTTTAGAAATAATTAGAAATATTTAGAGAGGAGGCAACTACTAAGAAGTTTGGATGATACTCTTTATTACCTTAAGGTAATCAAAGGCTGTCATTACATAGAAATGTTTTAAAAAGAAGTACATACTTAACTCCGTTATGCAACTTAACCATAACTTAAGGTTTGAATAGTTAGAAAGTAATAGAAAAACAATTTTTTCCCGAAATCTCTCATAAAGTTTGTTTGCTAGCATTTTTAGTGTTTTTACTGCTGTCAGTAATAATGACTTAAGAATATCATAATTCAGAGACTCCAGGAAGCAGAGAATCGAAACCAAGAACTGAGTCAAAGTGTTTCATCAACAACAAGACCATTGCTTCGACAGATAGAAAATTTGCAAGCAACTCTAGGGTCCCAGACGTCATCATGGGAGAAGTTAGAGAAGAATCTTTCTGATAGACTTGGTAACTGCTTTAGTTCTTAAGCTCAATGCAGTTCTTAAGCCCTTCCATCCTGTTTTAGAATTAGGGTAATGGCATGAAATTGAAATTCACTGGATCTGATGGTTTTATTTTGTGTCTAACTTGCAGATTTTGACCTCTTCTCCTCTCTTACATTTATTTTCTAATATTTTAATTGACTCTTTTCAAACCATGCCTTACATAATGTGTCAGGTACTGTCTAAGATACTTTGTCATTCTCTTGCTCATTTTTACAAACTTTTGCACTCTACTGTTTCCTTGTCCATTGCTCAATCTGACCTTGTTTTAGCTTGTTGGCAGTAGTGTAGGAGGTAGAGATCAGATATGATTCTAGTCAATGGTGGAATTCCAAGAGCCGAGATAAGTCTAAGTTAAATCAAGTTCAGATTCTGGTAGACAGATGCTATGAAGTCTTAAGATTCCATATTTTGCTTCTTTACAAAAATATCCTAGGTTCCCCTCTGTGCTGTTAATAAAAAGAAAAATTTTTTTCCAAGATACTTACTCAAGTACAGACAGGTAGAATATGTATATATTAGATATCCCAGAAGCTAGCAAATGGTGAAAAATTCCTGTTTCTGTTCTATGCCTAAAATTAACTGTAATTTGAGAGACATCATGGTGTAGTGATAAAAGCCAACGTGAATGGGTGTCAAAACATTTGGACTCATGGCTTTTATGGTTTGTTTTCAATCATCCAGCCAAATACTTCTTTGTTTTGGAGCAAGTCATTTACCTTCTCTGGACTACACCCTATAAAATCACTAGGGGTGAGCTAGATTAGTGTATTTGAAACAGTGTTCAGTAGATCTCTTGTATGTCTTAGTGCTAGCTGTCATGGTGAGGGGGAAGCTCAATAAGTAACGTGCTGGGCTTCCTCCAGGCTGCTAAATGAAAATAGTGCCTCCTTTGACTGCCTTTTTTTTCCCCTTATAGCTTCATATAAGATTTTGTCTGAAATAGATTTATCTGCTTAAAAAGAAAAATCCCTAAACAGATGAACCTTCATCTACTGTTTAATTTCTAGATAGAAATTTTGGGTCTATCATTTATCTTGGACAGCTTTTTGAGACTGATTTGTTATGAAGTATGAGATATCTGAAAATGACACCTTCTAAAACAAATATTTATTTAGCAATAAAATTGAAGCTAGAAGCTGTTATTTCTGTGGCTTTTAAACTGGAGCCTACACACTCTCAGGGATGTATGGTGTTGTGGTACAGTGTAGGCAAAGCCACAGGACAAACATACTTTATAATGCTATAAATAAGAGCATAGATACAGTATAGAAAAGAATATATAATGTAAAACAGATATTACTGGGTCTACTTTAGTGGGGAAAAATAAGAAAATTCTTGCCTTGGTTAAATCTCAAAATTTTATCCACTAGTCTTTTTTTTTTTTTTTTTAAGTTGAAATTTTCAATTGAGATAACTAGATTCATATGCAGTTACAATATATGCAGAAGTGATATGGAATGGTCCCTTGCACACTTTCCCCAATACTCCAATGTTAATGTTTTGCAAAATTGTAGTAGAATATCACAACCAAGGTATTGACATTGAAACAACCTTCTGATTTTATTCTGATTTGCCCAGTTTTACTGGAACTCACTTGTCTATATATGTGTGTTTATGTCTATGTGTTTATTAAGTTTTATACAAGTTGACCACGTGTAGGTTCATGTATCTGTCACTACAGTCAAGACATTGAATAGTTCTACCACAAAGACCCCTCATTTTGCCCTTTAAAACTGTTCTACCACCCTCTTGGCCTTCCCTCCCTGTCCCAAATCTCTGGCAATCACTAATCCTCTATTTCTGAACTTTTGGAATTTCAAAATGTTATATAAATAGAATTGTATAAAATGTGTCATTTTGGGAATGGGCTTTTTTTGTTCAGTATAATTCCCTGAAGATTCATGCAAGTTCTTGTGTTTTTAGAGATTTAGTCTTTACTGCTGAGTATTTTTTCTGTTTATATATAGCAAATCTTGTTTGACCATCTACCTAACAAAGGATGTCTGGGCTATATCTAGATTTTGTCTGTGCAGATCAAGCTGTAATGAACATTTGTGTACAGGTTTTAGTGTGAACTTAAGTTTTCATTTCTCTGGATATATGCCCACGTGTGAAATTGCTGGGTTGTATGCCTAGTTGTGTGCCTTGTTTTTTAAGCAAATGCCAAACTGTTTTCCAAAGTGGCTGTGTCTATGAGAGTAATCTAGTTTCTTTACATCCTTGCCAGCATTTTCTTTTGGTGTTTGCCCCTATTTTTTCTTTTAGTCATTCAGACAGGTGTGTAGTGATGCCTTATTATGATTTTAATTTGCATTTTCCTCATGAAAGATGGTGAATGACATTTTATATGCTTATTTTCCGTTAGTACATCCTCTTCAGTAAACTGTGTCTGTTGCCCATTTTCTAGTTGGACCATTTATACTTTAACTAGTGAGTTTTGAGACTTGTTTATGTAATCTAGACACTAATCTTAGATAATATGGTTTGTATTTATTTCCTTCAAATATGTAGCTTATCTTTTCATTTGTTTTCACATAGAGCTAAAGTTTAAAATTTTGTGGAAGTCTGATTTATCAGTTTTTCTCTTTATGGCTCATGGTTTTGTGTTAAACCGAAGTACTTTTTGCCTATCCTTGGATCCTGAAGATTTCTTTGATTTTTTCCTAAAAGTTTTATAATTTTTTTGAAAATTGAAGTATAGTTGACTTACAATATTCTATTAGTTTCAGGTGTACAATAGTAATTTGACATTTTTATAGATCATACTTCATATTAAGTTTGACAAAATATTGGCTATATTCCCTGTGCTGTACATTACATCCTTGGAGCTTACCTATTTTATACTTGGTAGTTGGTACCTCTTGATTCCCTTCACCTGTTTTGTCCCTCCCCTCATTATATTTTGTTTTACTTTTAGGTATGTAATCCATTTGAGTTAATTTTCATATATGTTGTGAAGATTAGTTTGAGGTTACTTTTTTTGCCTTTGACTATCCAGTTGATCCAGCACTGTTGATTCACTACTCTGCTGGTACATGACTCCACTTTCAAATTAAAATATATTGGTGAAAAAAATGGTAAAGCACCTATAAATTAAGATTTTTAATATTTGTCTCTGTAGGCAGGTCTGCCTTAGTGAGTACTTAAACAGTTTTAAGTGTGGCTGTTTGCATCACTAGAAGTTTGAAGTCAGAATCTGTTTGGTATTATCTTGGCCTCTTGAATATATGTATATATGATTGAAATTTCTTACTTATCCTACCATCAGGTGAATCCCAGACCTTGTTGGCAGCAGCAGTTGAGAGAGAACGTGCAGCCACAGAAGAACTTCTTGCTAACAAAATTCAAATGTCTTCCATGGAGTCACAGAATTCTCTCTTAAGACAAGAAAATAGTAGATTTCAGGCTCAGCTAGAATCAGAGAAAAATAGGCTAAGAAAACTAGAGGATGAAAATAATAGGTGAGCATGTTTCTTGAGTGTTATTCTTGATAGTTTCTTGACATTTTAAAGCACTTAAAAAATATGCTGTTGCTTTTTAACTTCATCGCACGGAGAACTGGAAATACATACTTTTAGTGTTTATAGTCAGAGTCATTAGTAATAGGATGTGGAACTAAGGTGTGGGATTCACTGAGCCTTGTATAGTCTCTTGGACATGTGTGGCATGTTCTGAATGTATTTGCATTTTCTAGGAAAAGGATTCATTGCTTTAATCAGATTTTTTTGGAGGAATCTGTGACCATAAAGTAGTTGAAGACCACACGCTGGAGTTATTTGTATATGACAAGGGTTTAAGCATTATTCCACTCTTCCTAAATAAATGTCTGGGCTCTTTGGAAATCACAAGCTGTAAAATCCATCTGTGTTAAGTTAATTAAGGCTGTAATGATGGGTTTTATCCTGTGAGTTCTTTGGAAGTTTTACTTTTTAAAAAAAGTAGTAAAAAATGATTTATAAAGTAAAGAATACGAACTTTTGCAAACATTTTCGTAGAACTCCGTAATGCTTTTGTAGAATCTGAACATGTGAATGTTATGGAATGGTGGTATTCAAAATTCTATTTAGGAAGTCTTTTTTTAAATGAAATCTTAACCCTAAGAACCAAAAAATACATAGACATGGTAATTTAGCTTCTGAATAAAACCCAGGTCATCTGGAAAATACAGTTCGAAAATCAAGCTGATAATAAAAATGACTACTAAATATGTAACTGGAGGTAATATAGTAGTATTTTAATAGTCTCTACTATCATCTTTTTTTGTTTAATTCCCTTTGGCGTAATAGGTACCAGGTTGAATTAGAAAACCTAAAAGATGAATATGTAAGAACACTTGAAGAGACAAGGAAAGAAAAGGTATTTCTATTAGTGTTCACTTACCTCTTAGATCTTCCATTAGAGAATGGTTGGGAATGGTAGCAAGTTAATGTGATGACAATATAAAATGGGTGATGTTTCTGCTTTTGGCACTTGGGTCTTAAAGAACAAATAAGACTCTATACCTTATATTCCTAATTTGGAGACTGACTTACGATGATGACTTAGTTTCACAGAAATAACCTGACTGTCTCTCTCCATTAGACACTGTTGAATAGTCAGTTAGAAATGGAGAAAATGAAAGTTGAACAAGAAAGGAAGAAAGCAATTTTCACTCAAGAAGCAGTAAAAGAAAAGGTATTAAATTTTGTTATTTTGTTTCTTTTTTGATGTAACCATGTAGCTGTTGGGATTAGTCATTGTTTTGTAATTCAAGCTAAACTTTTTTTTTTTTAATAATTATTTATTGTTATTTATTTGGCTGCACCAGGTCTTCTTTGCAGCATGTGGGACCTAGTTCCCTGACTGGGGATTGAACCCAGGTCCCCTGCATTGGGAACTTGATGTCTTATCCACTGGACTACCAGGAAGTCCCCAAGCTAAACTTTATAAATACCATTTCTTAAGGTCTAAAGTCAGTAGAGTGATGAATTCTAGTAGCATAATCAGTGTTCTCCTCAGAGTAGATCCAAAGTAACTTGAGTTTATACAAAGAGACCTGTGATTTTTAGGAGTTGAATTATGGAACGTCTTGCCCCTTTTTAAATGAATTTTGTGGTCTCTCACTGATACTGATGCACCTCATTTGGCCCATAGGCACCTGGGAGTGAAACTGGTTTGTTCACTTTGTTTCTGGTTAATGAAGGTAATTTTTCTAAAGTGAGTTTCCTATGTTTAAAGGATAGAAGTATACTCAGTAATTAGCATAATATGTTAAATCCACCTATATGAACACTGAGATTACCTTCTGAATTAATTTGGTTTAAAATACAGTAAAAATAAAATGGATAAGCTAGAAATGTTATGGTTTGTAAATCTTGGTAATCTTATTCTAGAGAAATATGTTTAATTGGTGGTATGTTATATAATATGAAATTCATATAGTTGCTCCATTAAAAACATTCACATTTCATTAAACATAAACCAAATTATATTGTATAATATAAATGAGTCCTGTGATGATTTGATTTTTTGTCTATACTTTTAAATTACTAAATATTGTGCTTTTGATAAGACTTCAGAAGACATATCTGTAACCATTTTATGAGGAAATTAGAATGAATCTTTGTTGTCATTGATCCTAGAAAGGTTTGTTGCTTTTTATTTAACATTTTACCCTTTAATCTGAATTTAATTTTTTTTTCTTTACACCCTAAGGAGCGGAAACCATTTTCTGTTTCTAGCACTCCTACAATATCACGTTCAAGTTCAATAAGTGGAGTTGATATGGCAGGCCTACAGACATCTTTTCTGTCTCAGGTGATGTTTTATTTCTTGTATGCATTCTTAAGTTGAATGATAATAAAGAGAGTGTGCAGGATAGTAGTTTGGTTTTCACCATGACCTTGGCATTCTGTGAACAATTTATCTGCATTTTTGTAAGGGAGTGCTAATTGCACTGAGGAAATAGAGAAAAATTTCTGCCTTTAAGAAAATCATAGACGATTTAAAGCAAGAACTGACTAAATCATTTTGTTTGAACCTTGTGCATAGTCTATAGTAGCTGAATAACTGTATGTACTTTAATTAACATAGGATGAGCCTCATGATCACTCATTTGGACCAATGTCTATGTCAGCAAATGGAAGCAATCTTTATGATGCTGTAAGAATGGGAGCGGGATCAAGCATTATTGAAAATCTACAATCTCAGCTGAAGCTAAGGGAAGGAGAAATTTCTCATTTACAGGTATTGTAAAAATGAAATGTGCTCTACAATGCTATACAATGAAATTTTGAGGCTCAGTAAGTAGCATCCTTCATTTCCACCTGCTTTTTGAGCAAATTGAGAAGTGATTGTGGCCTGTGAAGCCCCAAATAAATCATGTATATTAACAATAAAGGCTGGTTGGAGCAATTAGCCAAGGATAAAAGTCAAATGGGTCTGCTGAGTGCCAGAATTTGGGAGACTGTCACAGAAAATGATAGGCTGGAGTAGGCCTCCCCACATGTGATAGGTAGCCTGCCTCAGTAAGACTTAGAGGCATCTAGAAGCAGAGAGCTCCTTGCAGGCAGCTTCTTCCAAACATGACAAAAGGGAAGTTGCTGAGCTGAGCATAGCCATTTAATTCTTCCCAGATTCACCTTGTTAGATAAGTTACTCCAGCTCCCCCTATGAGGAAAGAACAAAGGTGATGAGAGAGATTAGAACTGTAACCTGCTATACAAAAAAGGAAACAGTTTGAGTGGGACATCCTCCTATCTCATCTTGCTTTTCATAATGAGGTGAGAAATGTTAAAATGTTTTACTTACCTGTTTTCATTGTTAAACTAGATACACTCAAAAGTAGAACTTTTCTATTCTTATTTTGTGATTTTAGTTAGGTGAAAATATAACTCATATTAAAGATATCCTTGAATTGGAATAAAATAGATCAGCATGATCTTAATACATTTTATGTTTATGTAGCCCCATGTAACGCTTGAGGGCACAAACAAACTTCTTTGGTAGTTGATGATAAATTCTTACCAATATGACCTACACAGTTGGCACTACATTAAAGTTAGTTTTTGCTTCCCTTGTAGCTCAGTTAGTAAAGAATCTGCCTGCACTACAGGAGACCCGGGTTTGATCGCTGGGCTGGGAAGATCCCCTGGAGAAGGAAATGGCAATCCACTCCAGTAGTCTTGCCTGGAGAATCTTATGGACAGAGAAGCCTGGCAGATTACAGTCCATGGGGTCGCAAGAGTCGGACATGACTTAGGGACTAAACCACAGAATAACTGAAGTATATTGCTATTTCCTTAGATTAGAGAAAAATATAGAGTTGCATGTTACAAACAGATTATTAAATTTTCTTTAGTTCTTTCTCTGTCATAGTAAATCTAAATCCTGTGAATTATGTACCTTTGAGGAAAGTTGAAACTTTTTGTGCCACTATTTCCTTTTATTTAAGAAAGAGCTTGTAAAAAAAAAAAAAAAAGAGCTTGTTCTTGGTTATATATTCACATATCTACTTCTTAAAAATTAGCACATTATATACATTTATATTAGTGGGATTATTAAACAAGATATATTTTGATTTAAATCACTTTCTGGTAATGTGCCTCAGCTAGAAATTGGCAATCTAGAAAAAACACGCTCCATAATGGCTGAAGAGCTAGTTAAATTAACAAATCAAAATGACGAACTGGAAGAGAAAGTGAAGGAGATACCCAAACTTCGAACGCAGCTAAGAGTAAGTATTCTTCACTCTTATTTTTAGTTTACATGCACAGTGGTTTTTCACAATCATGTTTAGTCCCAGCATAGAAAAATAACTAGATTTCATTTGGCCAAGGCTTTAATAATCCTGAACTTTTGCATGATCTGAATAATATTTTATTGATTAATGTTAAATGTATCCTCACAATTAATATATTTGGCAATTGCTGTTAACCTATATATGAGAATATATTTTCTTTTGGGGTAAATGCCAGATAATACTTAAACTACAGGGAATCATACACTGAAATTGCATCAAATGTGCTGAAATTAATGGGAGAAAAGATAGATTAAGCTACATATGGGGAGAACTGTAGATTTAGTGAAGAGATATGTGAAGATTAATAGCCATCTAGTCTAGTATTTTTTTTTTTAGTCTTTTATTCTAACAGACTAAATTGCAAGTTTAATTTTTATGAGCAATGACTATATACTTTTATTTAGATTGTAATGTCTTTACTGGTGGCATATTTATGATAATATAAATATTAAAGATTTTCTGTATAGTTATTTCAAAGTTGTAAACAAATATATTTTATAGGATTTGGATCAAAGATACAACACTATTCTGCAGATGTATGGAGAAAAAGCAGAAGAGGCAGAAGAACTTCGATTAGATCTTGAAGATGTAAAAAATATGTATAAGACTCAAATAGATGAACTTTTAAGACAAAGGCTCAGTTAACTTCTGCAAATTACATTCCCATCAAACTGAATGTAAACATTTAATATCTATGTGCAGATATCCAATAAATTCTTTTATAGACTTAGAAGCTGGAATTTACTGTAGTGTTCAAAAATTGAAAAAAATTCTTTTATAGTATATAGTAATATTTCCAGTTAACTTATTTTGTGCAATATTTGAACTTTATTTTTGAAACTATTCTTTAAAGGTTTATTTTTTAAAGGGTCTTTTTTTTTTTTTGCCTTGAATAGCACAGATTTATTACTTTATCCTCATCAGTATGGTTAGGGAAGGAGAATGGTTCATATGTTGTATTGTAGATATATAACTAATTGTATCTATAATTTGTATGTTTTTGTATATATTGAGAACATTTAAAGAGTTACAGTAATGTTGACACTTTGAAATCTTTCGCACTTAAATCTTCAATATATCTTAATTATGATTCATGAATATGGACATTGTTTTCAAGTAAAAAATTACTAAACCTGCATTTATTAAAATTTTGAACTAATTTTTTTCTTTAAAAAACAGTCTCTGAAGTTTAAAAGGTAAATAATTAAAACTTACAAATTTTTGTGATCTCAAGTTTTATTTCAGTCAGATTTCACAATTAAGTCTGTAAAAACTTTGGTACCTATTTGGAGACAGCTGTAGCTATTTAAAGTTATCTAGGCATTGAATAGTGGAAAAATCTTAAAAAGATTCTGTGATGACTTCGTTAACATTTTAGTGGTTTTTTGAAGAGGTATTGTTTTACTACCCTATAAAATGAATCAAAAGAAATAAATTACTAATGTAGTTTTCTTTTTAATTGTTCACATTTTGTAAAGTCTTATTTTTGGCACATTAAAAGTGAATGTTGACATTCATAACAATATTCGTAATAAAATAGAGAAATTATAGGAGTTAAATTAGACATTTTTGCAGTTTTCTGTAGTTTATCATTTAATTTTTTTCTTGGACCTTTAAAATAAAAAACAATATAGAATAGCTGAAAAAATAGCTATTCCTTCTCAGCTGTGTTTTAGACTTGTGAAATATTTTGATAGATTTTATTACTATAAATCTAAAAGTCATTTAGATGCCTTTACTTGAAAATAAGAACTCTCACTTCATTTTTAGTTACATTTTAAACACTAGAACTTCATAGCTACAAGTAAGCCATGCTGAAGATTGTGGGATGCTTTTCAGGGCAATTCAAGTGACCTCATTTTTGTTCTTTTTGGATTCAAGACAGTATTTCTGTCATTGGATCTCTGATTTGTAGCATTTATAAATATTCTTTCAGTGTGAGCCAAATTCATAAAATTAATCTATATTTTAGCAGTAAAAAGCAGTAAAATAGCTTTTCTTTCTTTTATTTTTATTAATATTCAGAGGTTGACAGAATGACAAAATTGATAGCAATAGGAAATTTACAGAATTAGAAAATATGGGAAACATAAGTTGCAAAATTCTATCAAGTGTTTGAAACCAGAAGTTTAGGAATTATGAAATTTTTCTTTTATGCTATCCGTTAATGAAGAGGGAAAAAAACTTCAGTGGAGAAAAGATTGAGATAAAATTCCTTTACTTTTAAATTTTATAATATTAAACATTCTCTTTTCTTAATCCTTATTAACATTAATAAAATCAATTCAACTTAAAATTTTATGGTCTTTTTAGTTTAATTTTAAAATGACAGCAGCTATTTAAGTCTTTGATTGTATATTACCATATATTGTTCTTTATCCACAAATTAATAGCTGATATTCATACTGATTTGTTTCCTTATATGTTTAGATTTTTCAATACATCTATAAATTGAGAAGGTGTACTATTTGCTTTCTTGAAAAACTCCACTAAGTTGCAGAATACCTATTGGATATTGGTTGCTGTATTTTGCTGTTTGTCATTAAAAATTATCTATCCATATTCTGGAAAATATTTGTATTTTAATAGATAAGAAAATAGTTTGCAGTCAGGTGTTTCCATTCTTGAAAGAAAATAGATAATACAAATCATAACAATGTTAAGAATATTAAAAAAAGTAAAAAGTATGAACGTTGTCGTTTCCATATAGACAAGCACAGATTATGGGCATCTTTCTAACTCTTGGGAATCTAAGTTGAGAGTACCATTACTTTCTTTTTCTTTGTCTCTTTTTAGAGAACTTCCAATTGTATAGTGTGTAGCATGTGGGGATGCATCAAATCTTTGATTTTTAAGATATTCTAAATGGGAAATTTCTGACTAAGGGAAACATGTAGTTTAAGTAAGTGAAAAGAAAAGTTCAGGAAAAATTTTCTCTTATAATCCTTCATTTGGCACTTGATTTATTAATTGAAAATTTTATTTAAATAATTTTAATTAAAAGTATGTGATTTATAATATATAGAAAATAGACACAAGAAAAATAGAAAATGACTATAGATACTTTATCTTGTTTTACTACTCTGTCTAGTATGTGTACATGTATGTTCTAACGTATCATAATTTTTCATTTTCATTTAAGAGTCTAATTTCCCTAATTTTGTTCAGTTTTAAAATATAACAACTTTAACTTCATATTTTGTAAAGGGCTAAAAGTGTGATTTAAAACTACTTGATATTATATTTTAATTGATAATATATTTTAATTCTCAATGAAAGATAATGTAAATAATAAGCATGGTTCTGATTTGAATAAAGATTTTAAAGTAGTAGTAATGTATTTCATTTTTAACATGATTTAGAGTGGTCAGTACCAATGAGTGAAGACAGTTCTGTTTTATGAAGATAGATGACTGTATAACTTTGAAATTCTTATTTTAAGAAAATGAGGTTAAGTCCAGATTTTTTATGAGTTATTTTACTCAGAGTTTTATAAGAATTAAGCATAGTTTTCCTATTGAAGATATGTTTTTGGAAAATATAATTGTAAGAATTTACCTTCTTGTATAATTACTGTAAGGATGACTTGTTTCTTTTTAAGGTCTTAAACTGTATCAAGATATTCTTCTAAAAGTCTTAAAATATTTCTGTATTCAAATAACAGATATAATCAGTATCAGTTCAGTCGCTCAGTTGTGTCTGACTCTTTGCGACTCCATGAATGCCAGGCCTTCCTGTCCACCACCAAGTCCCGCAGTTTACCCAAAGTCATGTCCATTGAGTCAGTGATGCTATCCAACCATCTCATCCTCTGTCATCCCCTTCTCCTCCTGCCCTAAATCTTTCCCAGCATCAGGGTCTTTTCAAATGAGTCAGCTCGTCACATTAGGTGGCCTAAGTATTGGAGTTAGCTTCAGCATCAATCCTTCCAATGAATATTCAGGACTGATCTTTAGGATGGACTGGTTGGATCTCCTTGCAGCCCAAGGGTCTCTCAAGAGTCTTCTCCATCACCACAGTTCAAAAGCATCAATTCTTTGGTGCTCAGCTTTCTTTATAGTCCAACTCTCACATCCACACATGACTACTGGAAAAACCATAGCCTTGACTAGATGGACCTTTGTTGGCAAAGTAATGTCTCTGCTTTTTAATATGCTATCTAGGTTGGTCATAACTTTCCTTCCAAGGAGTAAGCGTCTTTTAATTTCATGGCTGCAGTCACCATCTGCAGTGATTTTGGAACCCAGAAAAATAAAGTCAGCCACTATTTCCACTGTTTCCCCATCTATTTCCCATGAAGTGATGGAACTGGATGCCATGATCTTAGTTTTCTGAATGTTGAGCTTTAAGCCAACTTTTTCACTCTCCTCTTTCACTTTCATCAAGAGGTTCTTAGTTCTTCACTTTCTGCCATAAGGGTGGTGTCATCTGCATATCTGAGGTTATTGATATTTCTCCCAGCAATCTTCCCCCCCCGCCCAGCAATCTTGATTCCAGCTTGTGCTTCCTCCAGCCCAGTGTTTCTCATGACGTACTCTGCATATAAATAAGCAGGGTGACAATATACAGCCTTGACGTACTCTTTTTTTCTATTTGGAACCAGTCTGTCGTTCCATGTCCAGTTCTAGCTGTTGCTTCCTGACCTGCATACAGGTTTCTCAAGAGGCAGGTCAGGTAGTCTGGTATTCCCATCTCTTTCAGAATTTTCCACAGTTTGTTGTGATCCACACAGTCAAAGGCTTTGGCATAGTCAATAAAGCAGAAATAGATGTTTTTTCTGGAACTCTCTTTTTCGATGATCCAGCGGATGTTGACAATTTGATCTCTGGTTTCTCTGCCTTTTCTAAAACCAGCTTGAACATCTGGAAGTTCATGGTTCATGTTATTGTTGAAGCCTGGCTTGGAGAATTTTGAGCATTACTTTACTAGCCATGTGAGATGAGTGCAATTGTGCAATAGCTTGAGCATTCTTTGGCATTGCCTTTCTTTGGGATTGGAATGAAAACTGACCTTTTCCAGTCCTGTGGCTACTGCTGAGTTTTCCAAATTTGCTGGCATATTAACTGCAGCACTTTCACAGCATCATCTTTTAGGATTTGAAATAGCTCAACTGGAATTCCATCCCCTCCACTAGCTTTGTTCGTAGTGATGCTTCCTAAGGCCCACTTGACTTCACATTCCAGGATGTCTGGCTCTAGGTGAGTGATCACACCATCATGGTTATCTGGGTCATGAAGATATTTTTTGTACAATTCTTCTGTTTAAGTATCCTCTATTCACAAGTTATTGTGACTTTATATTGCTGGTAATATTGAACTCTGCAACTTTGATTCTTTAAAGTACTTTTAAGCTATAGCCATTCCCTTCTCCATGGGATCTTCCTGACCCAGGGATCAAACCTGGGTCTCCCGCACTGCAGATAGATTCTTTACTGTCTGAGCCACCAGGGGAGCCCTATTGCCTTTACTTATACTCAGTTAACCTTTAGCAAATCAAGATCCTTTAACAAGACAGAATGGAAATTAAATGCATATTAATACTTTAAAAAATACATTTTCTCAAATAAAACCTTACAATGCTGCAGTAATCCACAATTGTGATATAGAGAATTTACTCATAGTGCTGTCCTGAATTTATTCCCCACACTGATCTACTCCCAAGTAAGGTAAATTTCATGTCAGTCCTCAAATTAAGCAAGGGCTAATTTGAGGTTTTTCTTTTAAACTCTCTTCTTTTACAGGTAGTGATTGTCAGAGTATGGTAGGTAGAGATGTTCCATGCCTATATGTCTTTTTTAAAATGACAGTCTTAATTTTTACCAATACATATTATTAAATGAAAATTTTTGGTCATGGGTGATAATAGGGAACACAGTGCTTGCTTTGCTTTTGTTTAAGGAATTCACTTATATGGGATCATAATCACTTATCCACTGTCAGGAAATCTAGAAAGCTCTGAAAACCAAGTGCTTTTAAAAAATACGCTTGTTGTCAAATCTGTTTTGGTGGTAAAGCTTGACTTTCACTGACATGAGGCTTTTATAGGCTTTAATTTACTTAGTGTGAGCATTCATGCATTTTGCATATTATGGTGTTACAGTGTTTGGATGGTGTGCATACCCTATTAAAAAAAAAATTCAGGAACCTATATGGTACCAAAGATTTTGGAAAAAGACTGTATACCTGCACTATATCTTCAGATCCTTTTAAAGTTGATACCATTATCATCTTTATTTTTAAAATGAAAAAAGGTTAAGCAATTGGTCAAGGTCATATGGCAAATAATTTATACTGTTGGGCTGCAGAGTCCAAGCTCTGAACCATTAACTATTAAATGCTGCTTCTCTTCCTGCTCTTCTGTAAAACTGTAAGTATATAGATGAACTGTAGCAGAAGATCAAATTTAGTCAAAATTGCTTGCTTAAAATTTCAGTACCTTTGATTTATGGTTTAAGTAATTGGATATATCAGACAATCAATAAGCTGTGTTCTGCAGATAGTTCATGCTAACACTTTCTGTGAGCTATCCAAAATACCAATATATGAGTGGCAAACTTAAAACACATTTAGCAAACTTGTAATGTGATGTAAAAATTATGATTATAGAAAATTTCAAAGTAACATAAAAGAAATAGATGAGTCCCATAAACTTAACATTTGCTCTTTAATAGCATTCAATTTATGGCCCATTCTTTCCTTTATATTTCGCTTGTGCTTCCTCTCAATTCATATTGGCTATTTTGAAGCAAGTTTCAGAAGTATAACTTACTTGAATCTGAAATGTTTCTATAAAAAGTAACTTTACTTCATCAACTATTTGGATACTTGCATCATAATTCATATAGGAAAGACAGGATAAATATTCTTCATTCTTTTCCGTTACCAGTTTTCACAATTAAAATTGGTTCCTTTCTGTCATCAAAGATGGGAAATGAGGTTTTTGGCTTGTGTATTTAATCGATTAGTTGGATTTTTTAAGAAAATTATTTTTTTATGGCTGCATTGGGTCTTCACTGATGTGCAGGCTTTCTCTAGTTGCATTGAGCCAGGACTATTTGTTGCTGCTTGTGGGATCTGGGCTTCAGTAGTTGTGGCACATGGGCTTTAGTTGCTCCTAGGCATGTGGGATCTTCCTGAGCCAGGGATTGAACCCATGCACCCTGCATTGGCGGGCGGATTCTTAACCTCTGGACCACCAGGAAAATCTCTAGTTGGATCTTTTTGAATTTAATATTTAAGTACATTTGTGCTTCAATCCATTCTAGTTACCCTACGGATGCTTTCAAATTATTCCAATTTTGGCAGGAGGGAGTCTTCTCAAATTGGTTCCTGAGTCCTTATGATATGACCCTCATAGCATTTGATTGCTTCCTTGCATCTTCCTGTAAGATCTTTCAGATTCTTCTACTACATTTCCTGCCCCATATCTAAGATTATTTTTCTTTGGGTATCCCAATTTATCCATTTTTCTTTGGATCCCATGTTCCTTAAATGGGAAAGTGTTTGCCAAGATCACAGTCTGGGCACAAGGAAAGTTTCTTGCTAGAATACCAGGTTGGTTGTTTCTAGGCCTTTTCAACAGATGATGGAGAGATTTGTTTTTAAGGATAAAATATATTGTTAGTTCATACTTAAACTCCATTTCAAATTTGGAACTACAACTTCCATCAGGCTTACAGCTATACTGCATGTCAAAAATTTTATCTTCAAAGATACCATCTTAATTACTCGTATATGGTTTATCCCAACCAACCAACCAACACTGCCACCAATAATTTGGCTTCTGAAAGCATTTCGTGATTTATTGTAATTCTTTTATCCCTGAAGGTACATTCCACCAAAACGTACAGATTCTGTTTCAAAGTCACTTGGTTTAGTTCCCCTGTTGTGGTATATGCCACAACTGTATGGCAGTTGGATTTGTTTCACTTTACTGTCAGTTTTCAAGGATTACTTCTTAAAATTTACTTTTGTTTTATAATGTAAAATGTTCACTGATTCTAACGTCACATCTATACAATGTATATTTGGAGAACTTACCTTCTTTGTTCCCTATACCTATATTCCTTCCTTGTTTCTATAGGTAAACATTTTAATGTTGTTATTCTATTTGTAAATAACAATTTATATACATAGATACATATATGTTGCCTTTCCTCAGTGAGTGATAGCATATTGCACATTGTTTTTCTACTGTGCTGTTTCCACTCAATATATCCTGCAGTGTATAGTGATATTTTTCAGTCCTTTTTTACACCTGCCTAGCTCTGCATTGTATGGGTGTATTATAGTTTATTCATCAGTCTACTATTAATAGAATTTGAGTTTATCATTTAAAACTAAACTTAAAAAGAAACCTAAACTTTAACATTGATATTTTGGGAGGGAAATTTCTATGTTAAGAATTGCTGTCACAGTATGATAGAACTCAACCTCTTGTTCTTAAAGCCCCTCCACATTTTGTCTTTTCTAAGTCTGAATGACCGCAACTTAATTTTTAGCCATTTAAAATAGCACTATGTGCACCTGGCAACAGTTGGATTGGCCTGTCTGCTCTTGTAATAAGACTATTTTTAGAAGCCTTTCTCATATATTGTTCTCATATGTTCTTATGTGTCTATATATCTCTGTATCTTTATTACATATACTTAGAGGTAGACTAGCCTGTGTGTTCTTTTTGAATCAACTAACAGAAAAGATGTATTTCCTGTACATGACAAAATAGGTGGCAAGTAACCTGAGAAATTACTTTTTATGGCTACTATCCTTATTAGTAAGGGGTGGGCAAAGTATGAAATAATAGAGCAGAAGTTCCTTTAGAGGCAAAGTCTTACATGAAGAGTAAATGAGTTAGTACTGTAAATTGCTTTAGAATAATAACCATGTTTCTGCATTGCGATTATTTGAAAAAAAGAAATCAAGATAATGTGGCTCATTTAGCAGGTTATGAATGGAACTTGTAACAGTTCTCCAAACAGTACCTAAAAAGATTATTTGAAAAGTATGTAAAGAGTTAGAAACAAACCGTTGTGTTTTCTGATGATCATTGTAGTTAAAACCGGTGACTTTGAGCATAAATGTACTGTGATGACATAAGCTTTGATCAGTTCAAGTTGAAGCAGTAATTACTGCTCAACTTTACTGTGCTCCACACTACACAGAATAGTATATGGGCCGAGAGTGCCAAGAGTAAAAGTGTGGGTGATGGGCGTTCAAGTAAGTATGGTAAAATAAACCACTGCAATTTAAATAACTATAATAAAAGGATAAAAGTCAAACTCCACAAAGTGACATTTGAGCTGCTGAGTTTTCTGATAGTCACTAAGAAAGACAAGAGTACTACTATATAATGTACAAGGCTTCGAAGAATTCTCACCACCAGAAAGTGCGGCCCAACTACGAGCAGGCTTGGAGAATGAATGTGAGGGCGGCAACTGGTACCGTAAATACGGATACAGTAACCCTCCGCCTCAGTGCAACGAGAAGGAAGAAGGGAAGGAGTCCGGTTTTCTATGCAACTTGTCGCAGTGTCTCGTCCGCGACTTTTCGCTACCTCCCAAGGAGGACAGTCCGGTTTATTAAAGTCCTGCTCCTCCGCTGGCGCTATGGCCGGGGTCGCAGCCTAGGTTCTCGTTCTGGCGGGAAAGGCAGGGAGCCGCGGACCACGCCCCTTGACTCCGCGTGAGGTCTTGCGCGCGTGGTCCCGGCTCCGACCCCGGGGACCCCATGCAGGGCGGGGACCGGCTCCCCGCGCAGGCCGGCCTAGGTGTCCCGGCAGCTCCCGGGCGCCCCCTGGGCCGGCTCCGGAGGTTTCCGGTGAGCTGCAGTCGCCGGTTATGACGACTCCCTCAGCCCGAGCCGCCGCCGTCGCCGCCTCCGCAGCCCCGGCTTCCCAGGCTCCAGGTGGGACTCGCCCGGCGCTCCGCGGAATCTTCACCCGCCCCCCGCCCTCTGCCTCGCCCCGGCGCGCGGTGGGCGCTTCTGCCTGCTCCCGGCGCGGCTTCCCGGCGGGCTGGCGCTTCTCCGCGGGTCCCCCCGCGCCTTCCATCGCCCAAGGGCCGAGAAGGCGGACGTGGGGAAGCCGCGCTGATCCTCCCGTTACCGCGGGCTCGGCCCCCTTCACGGCGCCTGCCGCGGCGCGCGGGGCTCCGGGCCCGCTGGGCGCGGGGAAACATCGGGTTTCCCGGGCCGGGACGGAGCCTCCTTCCAGGCCCCTCCCAGGCGTGTTGAGGTCTGGGGTGGGAGGGTGCAGTGTGCGGGGCTGGGGGGCGGGCGGTCCCCGGGAATCTCTGCGCCCCGAACCCAGCGCGTCATCATGGCTGCGGAAGGGCGCTCGCCACCGACCCCGCCGCCTTGGCTCCGCAGCCGTTGTAGCGGACCGCTGATGGACCTCACCTGGCCATCTCAGGCCCTTTCTAACCTCCTGCCTCGTAAAACTAGCGCTAGTTGGGGCGAGCCGTTTTAGGAGTCCTTGTGGGTCTCACATGCATTCAGCTTTTCGCCTGTCCTCCGGCTTCTGTAAACTTTCCAAGCTCTGTCACAGAGTGTTCTCCCGTCCACCCACGGTGTTGCTTGTCACGGTCGGAGTTCCACCTCTCATTCTCTTTCAAGCTTTCTCCCTTTCCCTTCCCCGTTCATAGGCCAGTGGAAGTCCAGCCGTGGTATCCCCGTAGAGAGGTGGGGGGAACCAGCAGCTTTGCGCAGAAGGAGAAAGGAGCTCAGCTGCTAAAGCGTTGGTCTCCTGAGGTGCGCCCGCCTGTCCCCCAGAGGCGCAACCCTGGAAAGGCTCTCTGTCAGGCCCTGGGGTTGTGCTTTCAAGCGCAGCAGCCACTCCTGTTAGTTTATGCAAGTGGGGACCTGCCTTCTGCAAAAGCCAGGTTTCTGATCTGAACCTTGAGATTTTTCCCTTGGCGGAAAAATCGTTTACGGATCCGTGCGTTTGGTTACGTTTAGAGCTCAGTAGAGGGCAATGGGCTTGGCTAACCAAAGGTCGACTTGGTCGTAACAGTGACCAGTTTCTGGGAGAGACTGACCATTCTGCCTGTTGAATCTGAAAGCAGGGAGCAGTTTCATTTGGTGAGTCGGATTACTGTGGTGAGAACCAGTCGGATTGTTTGCTCTTAGGAATGTTTTATCTGCTGTTGGCCTGTACCAGTTGGTGCCTGTATGAAGTGGGTCATCTCCTTGCTGCTCACTGTTAGACTCTCTTCTGTTAAGTTACTGTGTTGAGGATTGTACCTGCCACCTCACTTTTAGTAGCTTGTATTTGTTAAGGCAGAGAAAGGTTTTATAAGCCAGGCCTTCTGGTTATGGCTTATCTCACTGAAATGCCAGACCCTCTGCTTACAGGTTATCTCATTATCTCCTCTCTCAATATTTCTTTTAATTCAGAATATCACCGGGATGCAAAAGTCTTCTTTGACACCTTTTTAAGGTAATGTGTTTCATTTCTGACAGATTTTAGATACCTGAAACATCACAGCAACTTCTGGGTGGTTCTGAGGATTAAAGAGGTAAATGTTTTCATTATAATTAGAGTCACTGTTATTATTAATGTCGATTTTAAATTTTGTGAAATTGTTATGAGCTCATAGGTAAAAGTCTCAACTAAAAATATTAATTCAGGTGACCTTTATTACAAATAACAAGATACTCTTTAGGGATACCTAAAAGAATGATTACATTTACTGCAGAGGAGGAAAGGATTTCTTCTTGGCATTCCAACTGTTCAGTTATGATTGCTTGTTCTTGGAACTTGAGACGTGATTGAACATAGCAGTCTGTTTCTAAAGGCTCCGTCTCCATCAGCCATATTCATTGAAAGTTGATTTTGAACTTTGGATTTTTCCAGTATGCTTCAGTGACAGCAGACCCTGCTGGGAAGTAACTAATATGTACTAGGGCTTTATCATCTGGTGGGAAGACCACTTTGAAAAACTAGAGCAAATAAATCACTAAAATGAACCCCAAATGGCATGTTTATTATCTATGAAAAAAAAATCTGATTTAAGAGATTTAATCCTGGGATGAGTTAGAAATGCAGTAAGGTTCATGACCATTATCTCTATTCTCAATGCTAAAGCCAGATGAAGAGAATTTAAGGGTACAGCTCTGAGGCAGACTGTCTGGATTTCACTCCTAGAGTTTGCTTAGTCTTAGTTCTTAATATCATTGTTGTTATACCCAATGAAAGGTAAGCTTCACCAGGACTTAGGTGTTTAGTGTTCAGCTGCCTATTCCCTGCTGCCTCCATGTACTTAGCAGAGTACCTGGCACACAGCATATTTTCACATACTTCAGTGATTGTTAGTTCTAATCCAGCAGGTACACACTTGCTCGGACTCATTGTACTTCCTTTCTTCTTTCTTCCTGGCATGTTTTCCTGGATCCGCATCATGTAGATCTCAGCTTAAATGTTACTTAGCAACCCCTCCCCATCCCGTGTAGCTTTAAACTTTTATTTAAGAAACACTCAACATAGCATTTAACATGCCAGATGTATCTAGACATGTTGCCAGTATTTACCTCTCGAGAGTCCTATGAGAAAGGGTTATTCTGATTTCCATTTAGCAGATGGAAAAGCCTATCCACAGCAAGCTTAAAGAACTTGCTGAAGATCATTGTATTTAGAAAGCTGCAGCCACATTCAAACCTAGGTGGCCTATCTTCACAGTCTGCATGCTTAACTAGCAAACTATGTTGTCTGTCATATTGCCTGACTTACATTGTTTTCTTAGCAAACAGGGTCCTGTCAAGGTCCTCCTCCCATCTTTGTAAATAAAGTTTTATTAGAACACAGCCCCCCATTCTTAGCATAACTATGGCTGCTTTCCTGACGGGTGCAGACATTATCTGACCTACAAAGCCAAAAATATTTACTGCCTGGCTCTTTCCAGAAAAAAATGTGCTGGACCTTGGTTTATTTGATTCACAACCCTTGTCATTATCTGAAGTTGTTTATTTGGTTGTTTACTTTATATCTACTGCACTAGCTTCCAAGTTCCATGAAAGCAGGAGTCTTTCCTGTTTTATTCACCACCATATACCTAGCTCCTGACACAGTGCCTTGCCTACAACAATCATGTTGAGTAAAGGAACATTATTCAGTAAAGTAGTTAAGTTAGTTATAATTGTACTTAACCCTTAATCCCTTTGACTTTGAAGGCTCTGTCTTAATGAGGATGTTATCAATTTGACTTTTAGGTTTGGAGGTTGCTATGTTCATGCTGCTTGTCTTTGGAGCACTACTTCCTGAGGTCCCCCTGAGTGGCCAAGACAAGTCTCCTCCTCAGGCTGATGGCATTCCAGCCACCCCTCTGTTCAACTATGCCAGCCTCCGCCTGCCGGAAGAGCACATTCCCTTCTTTTTGCACAATAACAGGCATATTGCCACAGTCTGCAGGAAAGACTCACATTGTCCTTATAAGGTAAATCTTATTTCTCCTCTTGCATATTTTTAAAAGGTTGCAATTGAGGCTGGTTTACTAGTTCCCCCATCATAACTTGAATCTGCAGGTAGACTCCTGGTTGTAACTGTGGGTCAGTTGATGTTTGTATTTCATCTCATGCTTCCTAGTGACTCAACTTTGCTTAGAAGTATGTCCTGCTCACAAGAGTGAGATTACAAATCTATATCACTCGTAAAAGAAATAGGCAGTCTGTACGGTTTGTCTAGTCTGTAAATGAAATGAATTAGATTTGATGCAGAAAAGAACATGTAGTTGAAAGTAACTGGAGAATTTCACATCTCTCCTTTCTTAAATTGCACTTAAGAGGATCTCTCAGCACTTCATTTTGGTAATAACACCTACACCTCTGTCTCTCCATAATTAAGACTGTTACTGTGGCCTTCCTTCTGTTTCAGAGTTGTTGGAAAGGTTTCAAATTGGAGCCCATTCAGACATCTCACGAGGCCTGAGATCAAAGCGGGGCATTGTGAGCCATTTCCTTTCCCATGTGCTGGCACAGGAAGCATGTGGACAGGCGAGCTGGGAAGCCAGCTGGCCCTGCCCCCAGGGGCCTCACTGAACAACCTCCTGAGCTTCCTGGGTCACAGCAGCTGTGTGTCCCCCAAGGGCTGCAGACTGTGATGTATTCCAGGGTCTCTGCTGGTCTTGATCAGTCAGTAAAGCTGCTGATCCATTCAGTTCAGTCTGATCTTTTGGTGATAGAAATTCCACTTTTTATGACTCTCGTGGGACTGATTTTAGAATCAGTTTACTCACTTGACTTCATTAAGCTACCTCAAAAAGTTTCCATTCAGCCAAGGGGGTCGGGGGAGGGATGGAGTGGGAGCTTGGGGTTAGCAGATGTAAACTTTTCTATACAGAATGGATACATAGCGAAGTCCTACTGTATAGCATCCTATGTATATAGCATCCTATCCTACTGTATAGTATCGTATGATAAACCATAATGCAAAAGAAGATTTAAGAAAAGAATATGTGTGTGTGTGTGTGTGTATATAAAACTGAATCAATTTGCTACAGAACAGTAATTAACACATTGTAAATTTCAACTATACTTCAATTAAAAATGTTAATTAAAAAAAAATCCCAACTCAAATGATCTGTGGTAGTCTAGCTAAAACCCAGACTTTTGTTTGGAAAATAGACCTGGTGGAGGAGGGATTGGTGACTAAAGATAATTGCTGTTAAGAATCTCAAGACTGCTTTTCTTAGAATTTACTTATTTCTCTTTCATGAGTATGTATTATAAAATGTAAAAGTGAAAGTTCTAGAAAGATTGGGTTTTTTCATGGAAAAAAAAAAACAGTGAGTCCTCTCTGAATGTCAAAAGGTAGACCTTCTCAGTCTTGTCAGTCTCAACACACACCTCTTATGTTCTAGAAACACTTAGACAATTTGAAGTACTGCTGGGGTTATGAGAAATCCTGCAGACCAGAGTTCAGATTTGGTTACCCTGTTTGCACCTATGTGGATATGGGATGGTAAGTTTCTGGATGGAATCCCTCCTGCCCTGTACTCTTCTCCTTTCTCTGCAGTTTATGCTGACATCAATTCCAAGCTAGACTCTTTTGGTATTAGATAATAGTTCCTTTAGATATTAATTTGCTTACTTCATGAGTAACTTCACTTGTCTTGACTGTCTCCCACTGGGACAGGAGTATCTCTCGTTTCCTCTGCCAGAGGGATAAAACAGTATGGTTCACAGAAAATACTTTGCCTCGCTATATGCTAACAAAAGAGATGGATGGCTGACTTTGGTTTTGGAGAAGAGAGTTAAGTATAATCAGTATTTCCAATACAGGTAAGGTTAATGGGGCAAAGAAAATGCAGTAATTAACAGTTCATTGTCTTCAGTTCCAAATGATCCTGACCACATCCATTTCCATTGTGTATGTTTACTATCAGGGAGTAAGTCTATAAATAACTTATTTTGGTAACCTCATGTAGTGAGGGGTAGATTTTTAAAATTATGATAGTTTACTTAAGAAAATAATGACTGACTTCTAGCAATGTAACATTTAGAAAATTTAAGGTCCAGAAAAAGTAAAAAGTTGAATATCACAGAATTGTTTTGTTTGCAAACAGGACAGACACTCTTGAATCAGCCCAGGAAATATTCTGGAAGCAAGCCGACTTCGGATATGCGGGAGAGCGTCTGGAGGAGCTTCATGTGCTCTGCCAGCCGAAGGAAAAGGTGGATGTTCAGCCCCTTCATAAGTGAAGATGTTTATTTAAAAATACCTGTGGTATCTATTTATTCATTTATTTATTGAGGTGTCGTTGATGTATAATATTGTAGAAGTTACAGATACACAATACAGTGATTCAGATTCACATTTTTAAAGGTGATCTCCATTGATGGTTATTGCAAAATATTGGTTATATTCTTTGTGTTGTACAATGTATCCTTTTAGCTTGTTTTTTTTTCTTTTCTTCCTTTTAGCTTGTTTTATACGTAATACTTTGTACCTCTTAATTCCCTGCACTCATAGTGGTTAGATTATAATATAAATACGAGATAGAGGGCACTATGAGAGGAAACCCTCACTCTCATGTATTTATTGGCTTAAAGTTTTGTTTAACTTCCAAAACCAAGTTAGAAGCCATGTCCTTGTATTCACACACATATCAGATGGTCATATTTTGAGGTAGGTCAAATATTTCTAGTTTTAGAATTAATTATTCCCCCAACATACACTAAAGGATGTAAGTTGATTAATTACATCTTTATAAATTTCCTTGCTGGTAGTTTGGGACAGGTGATACACTCCCACCCTGCTGTTCTGTATTTTTTTGGCACTTTACATGTTGCAAAAAGCTTTTCAATATGTTATCTGATTTGATTCTCACAAACAGTATAACAGTTAGGCAGGGCAGGTATTATCGGTGCTGTTGAACTAGAGAGGAAAAGTGATTCCTCAGAAATGTGAAGTGACCTGTCGAAGACCACACAGCTACTAAGTGGTCTTCTACAATTCTGTTGTTGTTGTTGTTCAGTCGTTAAGTTGCATACAGCTCTTTGTGACCCCAAGGACTGCAGCACAGCAGGCTTCCCTGTCTTTGACTATCTCCTAGAGTTCATGTCATCAGTTCATGTCCATTGAGTCAGTGATGCTGTCTAACCATTTTCTGCCGCTCCCTCTCCTTTTGCCTTCAATCTTTCTAGAATTAGAATGCAGATCTTTTTCTTGGGCTTTCACTCATACCCCATTGCACTCAGTGATAAAACAAACACATTGTCAGGAGGCAGTTTGGGGTAATAAGGAGAAGAATGGACTACTGGGTTCAAATCTTGATCTGTGGAAGCAGCACCCCACCTTTTCCACGTTCAATTTCTTCTGCTTTAAAGCCATGCCTGTTTGACAGCTTGTGGTAAAGCTGAAATGAGATTCTGCATTGAAAAATGCTCCATGCAGGGCCAGGCTCACAGCAAAGGGCTCAGTGATAGTTTTTTAAAGCCCCAGAGAATCATAAGCACGTAGGATTAAGATCCACCCAATGTTCATGAACTGGGCCCAAACCTCTGACATCTCAGGAGTCTCTGTTATCTCCAGCCAGCCTAAGAAACCAAAGAATATTTAAATCACTTGCATTCCAAAAGTGAATATATGCGCCGTAGTGCTTTGGAACAGTGTCACATGATAGAACTTTAAGTGATTCCAGCAAGGTGCCTGAACCATGAGATTCAGGCAAGGCATGAACCTGCACTGCTGCGAGGTGTCTTTAACAGACAGTACTTTATACTTTTGTTGGAGTCTAGCTGTTCTTGTGGAAGAGGGCAGAAAAGAGCCTCAACCCCATGTTGCACACGTCTTCCAAGGTGATTTGCAAAATGCTTTCCTCACCAAGATCTGCTTTGATAGGTTTTTTGCTTATCAGAGTGTGACCCCTTACCAACTCCAGATTCTAAAACACCATGTGGGTCCAGGTTAATGGCAATTAAGGGTCAGTTGGGAGTTACGGGGAAAGCAGCAAAATGGCGTTTAAATCTCAGTACAACCCAGGGCAGATAAAAGTTTTTGAAGCTATCCCTCTTTCAATAGAGTTGGCAGAAGTAGAAACAGACCCCATGGTTGACTTTTAATCTCCTTTGCCTGCATGCATACTCAGTCACTTCATTTGTGTCTGACTCTTTGAGACCCCATGGACTGTAGCCCGCCAGGCTCCTCTGTCCATGGGATTTTCCTGCGAAGAATACTGGAGTGGGTTGCCATGCCCTCCTCCAAAGGATCTTCCCAACCCAGGGATCAAACTCACATCTCCTGCATCTCCTACATTGCAGGCAGATTCTTTACTGCTAAACTACTGGGGCAAGGCTTGCTGAAAGTAACTCATATTTGACCAGCTACCCTTCCTGCCTTGCATTTTAAGGTCTGTGGCATGTGCCTTCTTCCTTGTTTCCTTTGGCTCATCTTTGAAAATGCCTTTTCACACAGCTGTGAGGGTAGTGAGGGTTCTGAGTGCCCTTTTTTTTTTTTTTCCCATGAAGATAAACTGAACCATAAATACAACTCTGGGCTCTTTAAAGTTTGAAGATTATAGAAATAGAACATTTGGGAGTTCTTTCTAGTAACCTAAAAGGGTGCAAGTTGGCAAAAGTATGCTTGGGCAATGCCTCCCAGGGAGGAAAATTCTTAAACAGAAGCGTCATTGGGAAGTATTCACCACAGTGTGTGGTTGGAACCTGAAAGCTACATGCTGTTAGCTTGATGTCTAGCAAGTCTGGGTGTGTCCTTGAAGTGTTAATGCTCACAGTTATCTTTTTCTTGTTTCTCCACCTTATTTCAGAATGACTCAAGTCTGGTGTGTTCCCGTTACCTTCAGTACTGTAGAGCCACCAATATCTACCTTGATTTAAGAAACATCAAGAGAAACCATGACAGGTACTTCAGTGGTGGATGTTAAAATCTAAGGAAAATCTTGAAATATTTGCAGGTCCAGGAATATGCCTTGGATTTGCTTCCTAGTAATATGGTGATGAGCTTTGAGAATGGGAGAGGGAGATGAATGACCCACACCTGTCATAATGAGTTGATCATTATGAAGCTATGTGATGGCTACATTAGACATGATTTTGCTACTTTTTGTAGAAATTTAAAATGTTCTATTACAAGAGTTAACTTCTAATGAAAAACTGATTTTGGAAATTGGTAGACAACTTTAGTTATAACCTGTGTGCCTGAGTCATGAAAAAAATTCCAAACTCAATTTTTTATTATCCACTAGATTCAAGGAAGATTTTGTCCAAAGTGGGGAAATTGGAGGACACTGTAAACTTGACATTCGTTTGTTGATGTCTCAAGGTCAGCGCAAAAGCCCTCTGCAGTCTTGGTAAGATTTTTTTGGGTGGGCAGGGGTGGGGAACATGTTTCTGAAGTATTTGTCTTTATTTTTGATGCTTACGAATTTTCGTAGGGACTCTAAATGGAAAATGTTACTCCATTTGTGGATAATTTGGCCTGAGCTTCTGGGGAGTGGTGGCTTCAGAGTGAATCATCAGTTGTATTGATGTGTATAGCACATACTTAAGTATGTGTTCATAAAATATTAGGAAGAGATACAATATGTACTGTTTGCTAACAAAAACGTTCAAAAATGAATTTTTTTAGCTCCTCATAATTGCTGCATGTGTTTTGGGGAGTACATTTTTAAAAAATACACACTTATTAAAGCAGATACAAAGCATATAGAGAAATGTAAAGTTTAGATTTTGAAAAAGTAAGCCCACTTGCGTAACTCTTACCTGGGTCAAAATTAGACCATCATCTACCCAGGCTCTCTCCCAAATGCAAACCCCATCCTCCTTTCCAAAGATAAACACTACCCTGATTTTAAGCACCTTTCATAAGCTTTTTGAACTTTAGATAGACTGAAGAACACATTTTGATTTAAAATTTTTTGAATATTAAACTAGGTCTATCAAGACATTTACTATCTCTGGAAATTAAGAGAGTTGGGGCACTTTAAAAGCTTTTTATTTTAAGATAACTTTAGAGTCATAGACATTTAAGAATAATTCAAAAGTAGCATGAGAAGTTTAAAAATAGTACAAGGAATTTCCATTGTACCCTTGCCCCAGCTTCCTCTAATGATAACATCTTAAATAAGCATAGCACAGTAACCCAAAGCAGGAAATTGATTTTGCTACAATGTTATTTTTTTATTTTTCTAAATTTTAAAATTTATTTTCATTGGAGGATAATTACTTTACAATATTGTAGTGGCTTGCCATACACTGACATGAATCAGCCATGGGTGTACATGTGTCCCCATCCTGAACCCCCCTCCCACCTCCCTCCCCATCCCATCCCTCAGGGTCTTCCCAGTGCACCAGCCCCGAGCGCCCTGTCTCATGCATCCAACCTGGGCTGGTGATTTGTTTCACATATGGTAATAGACATGTTTCAATGCTATTATCTCAAATCATCCCACCCTCGCCTTTCCCCACAGAGTCCAAAAGTCTGTTCTTTATCTCTGTGTCTCTTTTGCTGTCTCACATATAGGGTCATGGTTACCATCTTTCTAAATTCCATATATATATGTTAATATACTATATTGGTGTTTTTCTTTCTGACTTACTTCACTCTGTATAATAGGCTCCAGTTTCATCCTCCTCATTAGAACTGATTCCAATGCATTCTTTTTAATAGCTGAGTAATATTCCATTGTGTATATGTGGTACAATGTTATTAAAAAAGCACATTTGAATATTATCAGTACTTCCATGCATTCTTTATTTTTTTGATGTAGAGCTCAGGAAAACATATATCATGTGTTTAGGTAAATGTAACCACTATCGTAGTCACTAAAGAAACTGTTCCGTCATCCTAGAACCTGTCATGCTTCCCTTTATAGTCATACAGGACACTCATAATGTTCATTTTCTTTCTTTTTGGTGGGATATAGTTGATATACAATATTATATAAGTTTCTGGTATATAACATAGGGATTCACAGTTTTTAAAGGTTAGTTATACTATATGCATACTTAGTTATACATACTTAGTTATTATAAAATATTGGCTATATTCCCTGGGTTGTACAATAATATTTCCTTATAACTTTTTTATATCTGTTTGTACCTCTTAATCCCCTACTTCTGTCTTGCCCCTCCCCATTTCCGTCTCCCAGTTGTAACCATTGTTTTCTGTATCTGTGAGTCTCTTTTTTTGTTATATTCACTACTTTGTTTTATTTTTTAGATCCCACATATAAGTGATACCATACATTATTTGTCTTTCTCTGAGTTATTTCACTAATCATAGCACCCTCCAAGTCCATCCATGTTGTTAAATTTTTACTATGACTGAGTAGTATTCGATTATTTGTTGTTGCTGTTGTTCAGTTGCTAAGTTGTGTCCGACTCTTTGCAAGCCCGTGGACTGTGGCATGCCCAGCTCCCCTGTTCTCCATTATCTCCCAGAGTTTGCTCAGATTCATGTCCATTGAGTCAGTGATGCTATCTAACCATCTCATCCTCTGCCACTCCCTTCTCCTTTTGCCTCTTGTCTTTCCCAGCATCAGGGTCTTTTCTAGTGAGTTGGCTCTCCGCATCAGGTGGCCAGAATATTGGAGTTTCAGCTTCAGCAGCAATCCTTCCAATGAGTAGTCAGTGTTGATTTCCTTTAGGATTGACTGGTTGGATCTCCTTGCTGTCCAAGGGAGTCTCAAGAGTCTTTTCCAGCACCACAATTTGAAAGCATCTATTCTTCAGTGCTTCCCTGATAGCTCAGTTGGTAAACAATTTTCCTGCAATGCAGGAAAATTCCTGCATTGGGTTCAATTCCTGGATTGGGAAGATCCTCTGGAGAACAGATAGGTTATCCACTCCAGTATTCTTGGGCTTCCCTTGTGGCTCAGCTGGTAAAGAATCCATCTGCAATGCAGGAGACCTGGACTCAATCCCTGGGTTGGGAAGATCCTCTGCAGAAGGGAAAGGCTACACACTCCAGTATTCTGGCCTGGAGAATTCCATGGACTGTATAGTCTATGGGGTCACAAAGAGTCGAGGTGACTGTGACTGAGCAACTTTCACTTTCACTTTCATTCTTCAGTGCTCAGCCTTCTTTATGGATCAGCTGTCACATCTAGTGTTCCATTATATATGTATATAATCTTCATTATCCTTTCATCTTTTGATGGACTTATAGGTTGCTTCCATATCCTGGCAATTGTGAATAACGTTGCTGTGAGTATTGGGGTGCAGGTATCTTTTCAAATTAGTGTTTTCATTTTTTTCATATATATATACCCAGGAGTGGAATTCATGGGTCATATGGTAGCTCTATTTTTATTTTTTTGAGAAAGCTCCATATTGTTTTACACAGTGGCTGCACCAATTTACATTCCCACCAACAGTGAATGAGGTTTCCCTTTTCCCCACATCTTCACCAGTATTTGCTATTTGATATGTTCTTTTTGGTGATAACCATTCTGACAGATGCAATTTTGATTTGCATTTCCTGGATTAGTGATGTTGATCATGTTTTTATTAGTGATGTTGATCATCTTTTCATGTTGGCTGTTGGTGTATTGTTTTTAGAAGAAATTTCTCTTCAGGTCTTCTGCCCATTTTTTAATTGAGTTGTTTGGTTTTTTGATGTTGAATTGTATGAACTGTTGATATATTTTAGATATTAACCTCTTATTGGTCATATCATTTGTAAATATGTTCTTCTGTTCTTAGGTTGTCTTTCCATGTCATTGAGGGTTTCCTTTGCTGTGGAATAGCATTTAAGTTTACTTAGTTCCTATTTATTTATTTTTCCTTTTATTTCCTTTGCTTTAAAAAGAGACAGATCCAAAAAATATATAGTTAAGATTTATCTCAAAGAGTATTCTTTTTTTTTCTTCTGAGTGCATTTTTGATGTCAAACGTTCATGCTAATCAAACTGTTCAGGTAAACTGCCTTTCACAGGTTTATGTGGCATGTTAGAGTTTGCAGTGCAAGATCTTACTTCATGTAAGAGACTTTTGCAGTAGGCGTTCCTCTTTTCTAGTGGGCATTTCTATTCCTAGCACACTTTGATATCTGAGATCCAAAATCAAATATTTGACATTTGTTTCCTAGTATCTTTTGATAGGGTATATTTATGTTAATTATTTATTGCTGTATCATAAATTACTCAAACATTTAGCAGCATAAAACAGTGAAGATTTTTTATCACACAAAGTTTCCGACAGCCAGGATTTGGGGGCAGCTTAGCTGTGTGGTTCAGGCCCAGCTGGGCCTGTAGAATCTGTTTCCTAAACTCACTCATATAACTGTTATCTTTAGGTTTTCTTCTCTGCTTGTTGGCTAGAGGTGTCATTTCTTTACCACATGGGCCTCTCCCTGAGGCTGCCGACAGCTGGCAGCCGACTTCCCCAAGATCATGTTGTCTGTGTAAGCATGGCCCAACATGGAGGCCTCAGTCTTTATATTTATACCCTGATGGGCACACCGTAAGTGATCACCATCACTTCTGCCATATTCTGTTCATTACAAGTGAATCACTAACTCCAGCTCACCCTCCAGGGCAGGGAATTCATCTCCACCTCTGGAAGGGAGAAGTATCAGAGAATTTGTGGACATATTTTTGAAACCACTGGAATAAATATTTTGGCGTTATATGTGTTTTAAAAGGATCTCTTTGATACTTGTCTTACATCACATACAGTCTCAAAGATAAAAAGTTTACAAATGATCTGTAGATTAACTTGTGATTGTCTTCTTTTGTATGGAAGAAAATTGTACCAAGTGGCTTCAGAAGTGGTTTTCTGAGAAATAGTTTTCTTTCTTCTGGGAAACATAGTTGTCTGCAGTTTTTCCCAAAATACTTGATAATTCTTAGAACACCATCTTTCTCAGAATCCAAAAAGGTTCTCTGGGTCAGTGTTCCTACTGAGCCTTGCCAGACTGCAAGAAACCTTTCTGAATCTTTCCACTTTACTGGTAGATTTTTTTTTGCCAACCCTGTAGAAATTTCTGCTTTGTCAGAAATGGTCCCAGTTGCTCTTGCACATTAGGCTGAAATTTAAAATCATTTTTGTTTCTTGTCTCAGCATTAAAATTGATATCAAGCTGCATAAGTATTAGTAAGTTTGAGAAGTTTCTCATGTGTTTATGAGTATTTTCTGGAAATAAAACTCACCTAGTGAACAGATCCTGAATTATAGTGTTGCAACAAGAGATCTAGGAGGAGCCCTTTGAAAGCATCTCCTGATTCTTAATTCCAGGTTTGCAGAGCTACAGAGCTACACTGAACTCAACTTCAGACCTGTAGAAGATGCTCAGTGTGACATTGTTATTGAAAAACCAACCTACTTCATGAAACTAGATGCAGGTGAGAAGCTTTATTGGTTAATGTGGCTTTGTTCCTTTTTACTGATGTATGTGTTCCTATAACTTTGGGAAGCACTTCATGGCATATACATGGGAAAAAGTGGAAACAGTGACAGATTTTATTTTCTTGGGCTCCAAAATCACTGCAGATGTTGACTGCAGCCACAAAATTAAAAAAAACACTTGCTCCTTGGAAGACGAGCTATGACAAACCTAGACAGTGTTTTAAAAAGCAGAGACATCACTTTGCTGACAAAGGTCCATATAGTGAAAGCTATGGTTTTTCCAGTAGTCATGTACAGATGTGAGAGTTGGGCCATAAAGAAGGCCGAGTGCCTAAGAATTGATTCTTTCGAATTGTGGTAGATGGAGAAGACTCTTGAGAGTCCCTTGGACAGCAAGGAAATCAAACCAGTCAATCCTAAGGGAAATCAACCCTGACTATTCATTGGAAGGACTGATGCTGAAGTTGAAGCTCCAATACTTTGGCCACCTGATGCAAAGAATTGACTCGTTGGAAAAGACCCTGAGGCTAGGAAAGACTGAGGGCAAAGAAGAAGGGGACGACAGAGGATGAGGTGGTTGGAAGGCATCACCAACTCGGTGGACACGAGTTTGAGCAAACTGTAGGAGATAGTGAAGAATAAGGAAGCCTGGCATGCTGCAAGCCATGGGGTCGCAAAGTGTCACACGTGACTTAGCAACTGAACAACGGTAGAATGTGACATTGAACAGTAGATTTACTTTTTGCTTTCTTCTCTCGAAAAAGTGAACTAATTTGAACTTCCCACTGTTTTATGTACTGGCATGCTAGAAGAAACTTTCACATCATTGTCAAATAACTCTGTGAAAATCGAAAGATGAGCAGAGAAAGCCTGGGTACCCCTTTTGCAACTAAATTTACCTCATGTGGTTTCTCTAATCCCTTGATTTAGCTAGTGCTTCAGTAGAACTTTTTAAAAATTAAGAGCCCTGTATGCAGTGTAGGTGGAAAAGGAAGGCCTGTGGCCTCTTCAGGCGGAGTTTCTGATACTGTCTCCATTACTAAAGCTAACTTGAAATTCTTTTGGAAGTTAGTCCTGGCATATATTCTTGAAAAAAAAAAAAAGTTAAAATTATTGTCCTATTTGCAGTTAAAACTTTTAATTTTCCACATGCAAGCGCAGCTTTTGCTTTGTGAACTTGCTGCCCTGGAGAGAAGAAACACAAATCATACCTGATTATCCTTCTCATTACAAGAAATGGAGATTTCTGTGCCACACCACATCCAAATTCATGAGAGGCTGGGCTTAACGATGAGATATAAAGAGCCCCCTGTCACGAATATTTCAGAATTTCTCTAATTTATTAATCATATTTTTAATGTGCTCCGCTTCCTGAAGTCGTAATTTTTACATGACAAAGCCTGAGTTTCAGAAACCAGACAGGTTTAGGTTTTAGAAACACGAGCAGGTAAAAATGCTGTGTTCAAGGACCCAACACATTTTTAAAATATGCAGGCTAAAATGGAGCAAAGAAAACACTGATCTGCCTGAGGAAGGATTGAACATGTGCAAATGGTTGAATTTATGTAGCTACTTATGCAATAAAGGATATAAGGTTGGAATAATAGGCTAGGGTAGATCTGCAGGCTTTCTTTCCTGTGTTTATAACTCTGCCTTTTTCTTCCAACTTAACGCTGTCAGCCCACATTCCTTCTCATATTAACTCTTTTTTTAAACAGGTGAGCAAATCTCATAAACATACATCAAACAGTTTTTGCTCTTTTTAAAAAAAAATAATTTATGTTATTTTATTTGTTTATTTTGACTGTGCTGGCTTCTTGTTGCTGCACAGGCTTTTCTCTAGTTGTGGCAAGTGGGGACTACTGTTTAGTGGTTGTGTCCGGGCTTCTCATTGGCGGTGATTTCTCTTGTCGTGGAACACAGACTCGGTAGTGCCGGGGGGAGAAGGGGGATGAGGAGGAGGAGTTGTGGCTTATGGTCACTAGGGCCCAGGCTTAGTTGCTCTGCGGCATGTGGGATCTTCCCAGATCAGGGATCGAACCCATGACTCCTGCATTGGCAGGTAGATTCTTTTACCGCTGAGCCACCAGAGATGCCCCCATATTAACCCTTACCTTAAGAAAATGAGCATTCCTCAGAACAATACTCATGTGGGGCCTGTTTCTTGATGACAGAGCCTACGTTTTCTCCCTCTTTTATAAATCCTCCTGGCACCAACTGCTGTTTTGTGCATTCGGCCTCCTTCAGTAAGTGTTATAAATTTGCTGAACGACTCATGAGCAGTAATGTGGGCTGTGTGCTAATCTGGGAAAAGGAGACGGCTTGTCATAAGACATCATTTTCCTTGTTTATTTGAAAATGTGCTCTTTGGCAGGATTTTTCTGGGTGAAAATTTAAAAGTCCTTCCAAACATTCATCTAAGATACTGGTCTAAAAAGAAGGGAGTAATTTTTTTTTTTCTTTTCCTTTTCCTTTTCCTTTGTTGAGATATAATTGACATCCAGCACTGTTTATGTTGAAGGTGTATGGTGTAATGACCTGACTTTTATAAATGGAGTCCTTTTTCCTCTTAGTTTCTGGCATACAGTGTTGTTATTTGCTATAGGAATGAAGTCAGAATACTTTATGATTTCTGCTTTTGAAAGTCACTGTTTATCTTTTAATTGACATTTCCTTTAAGGTGTCAGTTCTTGGAATTTCATCCCATTTAGATTTATACAGTTGTTTCTTATGAATGCCGGACTTAGGAACTTACAAAGAGCAGCACCGCCCTCCCCTTTCCTCTTTGACCCAGCACTCTCCAGCTGGTCTAAGTTTTCACTTGTGCCAGGCACTGGGCTGGCTTCTTTAGGTATGTTACCTCAAAGCTGGCATCTGAGTATATTGACTTCCTATTTCCAGTAGAGAAGCTGAAGCTTTGGAATTTACAGACTAACCTGAGAATGTTGCTCATAATTCAACCTCTTCTTCTGAGTCCAGAGTTCTTAGACTTTTAATTAGGACATGAGATTTCAGCTCTTTAAATGATAACTGGTTACTATTTTCCCAAGAAGCAATATTATAAGTAGTGATTAAAAGGAGAAAAAGGGACAGGAATGAAAAATACCAAAATGTTAATAGTTGCCATCATTGCCAGTATCATCATGAGCAGGTGTCGATTGATTTAAAAAAATAAAAGACCATAAAAATAGTGATTAGTCTTAATGGCTCTATAGTTCTCATGTTGAGTTAAAGAAGCTTCTGTTACTTTTTCTGGGAACTTAATGATCATTTATTTCTTAGTGTGTAAGGAAAATGCATTCCTAATTTTCACATAATCGATTTGAAAATGAGTGTTTGAGCATAATCAATCTGTCAACTGAAGACACTTGTGTATTGATCATTTTATGTTTGGAAAATTGTTAATTTTCCACTGATTCATTTCAGCTAAAAGTCTACCATACTGTAAGTAGATAGGGTAGAATAAAGATTGTGTAATCGTTTCTTTTGGGGTTAATGGACGTGAATTTCTTTTTTTTTTTCCAATCCTAGGTGTTAACATGTATCACCACTTCTGTGATTTCATCAATCTTTACATTACTCAGCATGTTAACAATTCCTTTAGCACAGACGTGTACGTTGTGATGTGGGACACAGTAAGTAAGAACTGGCTTTCTGCTTCAGTGCTGTCTTTACCTTGCTCAGTACCAGTTTGACTCTGATCTTATGTAATAGAGTTTTCTAAGATGCACACACTTACATTTACACATGTACACACACGTTCATGCATGTGCAGATGGTGTGAATGAGTCCGTGTGGATGTATTTATGTGTAGGTATACATATGGCTAGGCTTCCCTGGTGACTCAGTGATAAAGAATCCGCCTGCCAATGCAGGAGATGTGTGTTTGATCCCTGGGTCGGGAAGATCCCCTGGAGGAGGGAATGACAGCCCACTCCAGTGTTCTTGCCTGGAGAATCCCATGGACAGAGGAGCCTGGCGGGCTGCAGTCCATCGGGTCACAGAAGAGTCGGACACGACTGAGTGACTGAACCACAGCCACAGTACATATGGGAAGATGCACATGTTTTTGAAATTTAGAATGAGGTTGTAGAAGCTTGCTTTCTACGCTTTGAGGAGGTCGAGCTCAGGGTGCCTTTGAGCCGAGCATAAAAGATCATCATTTGTTTAAACTGTGGTCCCTGGGTGGGGAGCGCCTGCCTCTGTTCACAGTTGGCCTCTGCTGATTGCCATCTGCTTCGCTTCACTGCACCTTCCCTATTGTTTCCTGCTTCGTGCCAGGTTGTGCCGGACGTATCTGAGTGTTAGGCCTGCATGAAGCTACACGTGTTGAATCACCTCTGCTGTGGGCTTATTTGTTTTCCATGCATCTTTTCTTCCCTCTTCTCTTCCTTTGCTTGCCTTACACTTGTTTTTTTTCCTATAGCTGGCCCTTCCACTGGCCAAGGTCACCCCAAAGTTGCCCTGGTACTCTCACCTATAAAATTACAGTTTCTACCTCAGTGTTGTTTTGAGGATAAAGCATATCATGTGCAGACAGTCACAGTGCCTGACCCATAGCACGTGTGCTCTGAATGTTAACCGTGGCAGTGGGCTGGAGAGCACATGGCATATAGTGTGCATGAGAAAGGCTGCCTAACCTGGGAAGTGGGAGCACCCCCCGAGAACCGAGAACACCCACCCTCAGGTTCATCCAGATGTTACAGTGCTCAGGATGCTCATAGGCCCCCCTTTTACCCCAAGTCTGTCGAGAAGGATGGTGCAGGGGAGCTCCAGCTTGCTGGCAGGGCAGCATTAGGCACTGCTTCTCAGGACTCTTTGCAGTCTGTATAGCACAGGTCAGACCGCAGGGAGACGTGATTCCCCCTGGGACAGGTACAGGTGCCCCAGGGCCAGGATCTTCTGAAACAACTGCATTGGCCACGCCACCAGGATCCCGAGAGGCAAGCCAGTCACAGGAGTCCTTGAGCCCTGTCCGCTCCACACTCAGAGTGCCCGTCAGGTGTCTTTTAGAATCACTAGCACATGGTGCAGGCATGCCGTCCGGTTCCAGAGGGCAGAGCTGCAGTGTGAACTGAGGTCAGGCTGTCTTGCAGGAGGGGAACTGTTTTGCTAACACTTTCTTTGCTGATGGGGGGCTGGTAGCAGGGCTGTGACAAGAGGTTTTCATCATTATGGCTCCCTAGCCCTATAGTTTGATTTCAAGCCTGATGAGAACTGTTTCTAACATTCCCAGCAACTTAATGCTCACTTTTTGCTTTCCTTCTTTGCACGTATTTTCATTTCCCTCTTGTGTTTCAGTTTTGCTACCACCATAGTTCTATTTCTTAGAAATGTTTTTCTGAGCAATGGGATCTGCTGTCCCTTTCTTTCCTCTTTTTGTCTATGATTGTGGTTTCTAGGTCCCATGCATAGGCTCCCAGTAGCTCTGAATGATTAACTCAAGGTTCTTGTGGGTTTTTTTATTTTTCATTTACATCTGATGTTCTCATATTTAATGCTCACAACTCTTGGTGGGCCAGGGTTTTTATTTGTTTATTTTATAGATGAGGAAGCTGAGGTGGTAGTATTTCTAAGACAACACAGTTGGGGAGGGGTGGAGTCAGGGTTCCCATCTAAGCAGTCTGTCCTCAGACCTGAGCCTTGCAAACACAGTGCTTCCTCGTCTCCCTGTACTTCCCTGAAGATCTTGCTAAGTTGACGGAAAGTTTTCCAGAAGCTTCCTTGTATCTCGTTGCATGCTTTTTGGTGTCTTCCTCTAGTGGAGTAAGTTAAACTGAGCCAGCATCTGCAGCCTCTCCCCTTCTCTGAGCCTGCTGGGTGGGGTGAATAGATACATTGCCACCGTGGGGCTCACCAGGTACTCAGTTAATGGGACACATGATCTTAGTGCAGCCTGACCTTGACTGCCTGTACTCGCGGGGTGCATTTAGCCGAGCAAGGTGGCCGCCCTGATGTGACCTCCCTCCTCTGCTTCTCTGTGTGCATCCATTTAGAGCCTGTTTTCTTGGTCAGAGAGGCCTTTGCTCGTGGCTCAGTCAGGGTCTCAGGACAGGCAAGTACCAGGTTGTTTCAGAATCAAGACGCCCCAGAAGCCTGTAGAGAGGATGTCGGTGGGTGAGGTGTCCCGTGACTGCCACCTGGTTCTCTTTTGCTGGAGGCTCCAGAAACCTGTCGGGAGATTGGGGGGCTGGTGAGGTGCCCTGTGGCTGCCACCTGGTTCTCTTGCTGGGAAGGCCTTGAGGGAAGCAGCTCTGCCACCCTAGGCTGACGTGAGTTGAACCCCCCTGCGGTGGACGGTGTTGCCCTGGAACCAGTCTCTGTGGCCCTGGACAAGCTGTGTGCCCCGAGGAGAAGTTGGGAGCTGGCGGTGCTGCACTTCAGATCAGCTTACAGGCTCTCCCCACAAGGAAGCTTCTAGGGCCGCCCCTCTCATCTGCACGGACCTCGGCAGTGTAGGCAGTGTAACTGCCGACCTGGAGCCATGCTCCTGGGGCTGCTCCTGGAGACGCATTTCTGGGCATGGCAGGGTTGCTCTTATGCAAGGAGCCCCAGGGGGCTTACTGCAGGCTTTCCCCCTTTCCTTGTACTGAGAAGTGTAGTATAGCTTTATTATTACAATTTTTAATTATACAACTAAGACCAAGTTATAATGATTTCAGTCAACCCAGAAGTATATAAAGTTGTTTTTTTTTTTAAAGTCTCCTTTATCTCCTCCAATTCCATTTCCTTTGAAGGTTAATTGCGGTTAGCATATGTGAGAATCCATTGCAAGACTTTATTTTAAAAAATGTAAACACATCTTTATACAACACTTATACAAGGACTTACATAAGGATATATATATATATATAGTATAAGTTTGTATAAGAATATGTCTGTATCCTTATAGAAGATAAAATGTGTTCTCCCACATTGTTGACTTAACATTATGTAGTTGGCATATTTCCAGGTCAGCATATTTAGGAGGATTATTTCTTTATTATTAATAGTTCCATGCTATTCCATTTGCTCTATATAATGGATGATTTGGTGGATGCTTTAAAGTCAAAGTCTAAGTGTTAGTTGCTCAGTCATGTCCGACTCTTTGTGACCCCATGGACTATAGCTCACTAGGCTCTTCTGTCCATGGGATTCTCTAGGCAAGAATACTGAAGTGGGTTGCCATGCCCTCCTCCAGGGGATCTTCCCAATCCAGGGATTGAACCTGGATCTCCCACATTGCAGATGGATTCTTTACTGCCTGAGCCACCAGGAATGCCTTAGTGCATGTATCTCCCTCTGCCCTTACTCTGATCACATTTAGTTTGTTTCCAGTTCTTTGCTCTTGACAGAAATTCTGTCCTGAACATCTTTTTCATATACATGTATCTTTACATAGTCATCCTAGAATTTCTGAAGGGCAGATTCCTATAAGGGGAATTTCTAAGTCATAGATTGTCTTTTGTTTGAGATATACACAGGAGGAAATTTTATGTCATCTTAAGACTGTCCAAATATTCTTCAACATAAGACTGGAAAAGTCCCTCCTTCTGTGACAAATCATTTGAATTTGAGGGATGTGGAAGAAGAAGCTTCTCGAGGTGATTATTACTGAATAACACATGCCATCTCTGAAAAGGGACCAGCCAGGATCACTGTATTATTAAATTTTCCTTATTTCATCTTATTTCATCAGAAGTATTTTATCTCAGGAAACTGCCTAGAATCACTTCTTTAATTGCCCTTTATTTATTATTGAACCAAAACAGGAACATATAATTTTTGATGGTGTTGAGAAGGGCCTTTATTAGAACAGCACCGGAGACCCATTGAAGGAAAGAATTTTTATTTTTTATCATCACATCTAACAGTTCTCAATACCTTTGAAATGACTCTAATATGTACAACATAAAATTTTCAAAATCTGAAAAAAAAGAATGCTGTAGCGATAAAAAGACATGGACATAATGAACATCATGTGTAACCAGCTGGAGACCTTGAATGTAACCCTACAGTATGTATTTCTTATTTCTTTTGGCTGAGTTTTTCCATCTAATTCTACCATTTTGAAATAAATTGACCTCCTTCCTTCAGCTGATGGAGTATTAATTAATTTCTAGTTTTCAAAAATGAAATGTATTTGGTAAATGTCCAGAAAGAACTAGTCCTGCCATATACAGGTTACACGTATGGAGTCTGGAACCAAAGAGACTGGATTTAATCCCGGCTCTGTAAACCCAGCAGCTCTACAGTTGAGGCAGATAACTATAATTTTGTCCCAGTTTCCTCATCTGTAAAATAGGGATAATGGTATTCCCTCACTCATGAAGTTAGTGCAGTGGTTTAATGTGTTAATAATGTCAAGTTCTTAAAACAGCGCCTGGGATGTAGGAAGTATGCAAGATACTATTGTCATTACTCTTATTAGTGTCAAAGGGAATTATCAAATATTACTCATTAATCAACAGGGAGATCATTTCCTAGAGTTACTAACATTATATTTTTAATGTTAAAACTTTCAAAGCATTTTCTTACTCTCAGATTTTTTTTTTTTCCCTTGCAGGATAATTGCTTTACAATGTTGTGGTGGTCTCTGCCATACGTTAACATGAATCAGTCATAAGTGTGTGTGTGTGTGTGTGTGTGTGTGTGTGTGTCTTCTCCCTCTTGGGCCTCCATCTCCCTGACATTCTACCCCTCTGGGTCATCACAGAGCGCCAGGCTAGGCTCCCTGTGTTACGTAGCAGCTTCCCACTGCGTACTGTTTCACATATGATAGTGCATATATGTCAGTGCTCCTTTTTCGATTTGCCCTACCCTCTCCTTCCCCAGCTGTGTCCACCAGTCCCTCCTCTACATCTGCATCTCCTCTTCTCTGTAAATGGGGTCATCAGCACTATGTTTCTGGATTTCATGAGCGCGCCAAAAGTGCATTCTGTCTGCTCGGGTGCGTTTTGCCCCCTGTGCATGTTCTGACGTGTACAGAAGGTGAAGTGTCTATGTGCTGTGTGGTTTGGATAGAAGATTCACAGGAAAAAACCCCACAATGATTCCAGTTTCAAGGACATGAGAATAAAAAGGGCTAGGGTGGAAAAACAAAACATTTTTGGCAGACTGAGATTATAATTGTGATGAGTATTTCTGATGCTGTTACATCAAACTAGGGACTTGCTCAGGCCCAAGATGAAAATCCAGTTTTCTTCTGTGGGTTTTATGAACTGTGTTTCAGGGTGTTGGCTCACTAGCAAGCTAATTCAGGTGTTTTCTGATGTCTTTGAAAAGCCAGGTTTAGCCGCATTCCCTGACTTACTTTGTTTCCACTTTCAGAGCTCCTATGGATATGGTGACCTGTTCTCCGACACATGGAAAGCATTTACTGATTATGATGTTATACATTTGAAAACTTATGACTCCAAAAGGGTACTGGAAGCTTACTGAAATGCCTGTAAATAACTGTCATCACCAGTGACTCACTCATCAAATAAATATTTAATCTGGGTTTCTATGAGCTCTTATCATTGATTTCTAACTCCTTAGTTTCTTTGTAATAACTAGAATCATCATGATTATTTTAACCACATAGCTTTTAAAAACTTTTCCCCATAACTTTTCTGAAAATACGAATGCCATTTGATTGAAATAATTAACTAATCAAAATATTTTAATGCAAAATAGAGTAATTTTTTTCTATTAAAAAATTGCTGTTTTAGTGTGAAGGATGCAGATTGTAATTCTCTTTCCTTTTTAAAATATCTCCATTCTTAGGTATGTTTTAAAGAAGCTATTTTTTCCTTACTTCCCCGGATGAGATACGGGCTGTTCTATAACACCCCTCTGGTAAGCATGTCATCTGTAGTTGACAGTCATATTCAGAGAATTGATTCTTGGTGGATTTTAACATAACATTTAAAAGAAAAATTTAAAGCATTTTTTAATTGGTGGAAAATTTGCTTTACAGTGTTTTATTTGTTTTTGCCACACAACAATGTGAATCAGTCATAATTATATATATATATATATATATATATATATATATATACATATGCACATACACACACATAGTTATATATATGTGTGTGTGTGTATATATATATATACGTACATATATATATACACATATACCCTCCCTTTTGAACCTCCCTCTCCTCCCCCATCCCACCCTTCTAGGTCATCACAGAGTGCCAGATGGGGCTCCCTGTGTTATGTGGCAACTTCCTACTGACTACCTATTTTACACGTGATAGTGAATGTATGTCATTGCTACTTTCCCAATTCATACCACTCTCACCTTCCCCTGGTATGTCTACAAGTCCATTCTCTACTAGGTTCATCAGTACCATTTTTCTAGATTCCATATATCTGTTAATATATGATACTTGTTTTTCTGACTTACTTTATTCTGTGTAAGAGGCTCTAGATTCATCCACCTTACTACAGCTGACTCAAATGCGTTCCTTTTCATTCCACTGTATGTATATACCACATCTTTATCCATTCATTTGTTGATGGACATCTAGATTGCTTCCATGCCTTGGCTATTATAAATATTGCCACAGTGAACATTGGGGTATATGTGTCTTTTAGAATTGTGGTTTTCTCAGGGTATATGCCCAGTGGTGAGATTGCTAGGTTGTATGGGATGACCTAGACCCAGACTGGTGATGGAAGTAAATTCCGATGCTGTAAACAGCAATATTGCATAGGAACCTGGAATGTTAGGTCCATGAATCAATGGTAGATTAGAAGTGGTCAAAAAGGAGATGGCAAGAGTGAACATTGACATTTTAGAAATCAGTGAACTAAAATGGACTGGAATGGGCGAATATTCATTGGAAGAACTGATGCTGAAGGTCCAATACTTTGGCTACCTGATGCAGAGAACTGATTTATTTGAAAAGACCCGATGCTGGGAAAGATCGAAGGCAGTAGGAGAAGGGGATGATGGAGGATGAGATGGTTGGATGGTATCACTGACTCGATGGATATGAGTTTGAGCAAGCTCCGGGAGTTGGTGATGGTCAGGGAAGCCTGGCATGCTGCAGTCCATGGGGTGGCAAAGAGTCGGACACGACTGAGCGACTGAACTGAACTGATGAAAGATTTATTGCTAGTTTTTCAAGGAATCTTCATACCGTTTTCCATAATGACTATATCAGTTTATATTCTCACCAACAGTGTAGGAGGGCCTCATTTTCTCCATATCCTCGCCAGCACTTATTGTGTGTAGATTTTTTGATGATGGCCATTAAGATAGTACTTGTGTATAACTTGAGAACATCTTAAATAGTAATGCAGAAATTACTCATTGTAATAGGAAATATTGTTTTTTATTGTAGATCTCTGGGTGTCAAAATACTGGGTTATTCAGGGCATTTTCCCAGCATGTGCTGCACAGACTGAGCATCACACAAGAGGGTCCCAAGGTAATGGCTGCATTATGGTTTCTGAGGTGGGCTCAACTTTTTACCCCCTGGTAAAAGTCAGTATCATGGGGAAAAAAAGGGGAAAAAAAAGGAAAAAAAAGTGTATCATCTTTACAGAAAAAGGAGATCATCAGCAGACAGTGTTTTCTGGGTTAACCAGAAATTCTGACCTGGAGTAATTTGAAATCAGATGTCAACAACCTAGGAAATTTTGATAAACTAAGAGATAGTGGAAGAATGTACTTTTTTTTCCTTTTCCTTTCCCTGTCTCTCCCCTTCCTCTCCCAAGCTCCCACCCAGCCCACACATCCTCTGCCCCCAAATATACCCAAACAAACAGAAGTAGTGTAATGAATGCGTTTTGCCTCCTCTGGCTAAAGTGAGTACATTTTTATCCCCTGGGAGAACTGTGAAGAAATCACGCTAAAAGGGGAAAAAAAAAAGTCCCATTAAGGTGTCCTTATTGAGTTTTATCTCTTGGTGAAAATCCCATTTTAAGTTTTGTTTAGTTATCTGTCCAGGCATACACAACAATATTTTGCCTTTTTCACAGGGTGGAAAAATTCGAGTGACCATTCTTGCACGGAGCACAGAGTATCGGAAAATACTGAATCAAAATGAGGTCAGTTTTTGGTATGCGTTTTTAATAGCAACATATTGAATTTAACTTCCTATGAGTAATGTGCTTTTTTTTTTTTCATACCCTACTAAATGCTTTGGTTTGAAATTATTAGCTTTTAGAATATTTTGATGGCTGCACCCAGTTCATTTATTAGATTTCTACTGGAAGTCATCAAACCAGACATTACTAAATGAGCTCTGCCTTACTATAGACTTTTCCTCTGCGCCAACTCAGAGTGGAAACAGGCAAAACTGCCTGAGTCCTGCCTTTGCTGCCATAGATTGCCAAACGTTTTGTCTCTGGACAAACTAACAGCTGAGCAATGGGAGAATATCTTTGAGCAGATGGTAGATGGAGTGTGGCAAGACTGTGGCCTCCAGCTGCAGATAAAGTTGGAAAAATCCTCATCCTTTTCATGGGTATCTTAGAAATTGTTCCCCTCTTATGCTCCCTGACTCATTTCAACAACATCAATTCATAACTTATACTTAATTTCAACAAGATTGCAATGGAAGGCTCCTCCAGAGCAGGACAGGGCAATGTGCTTGCAATAGTAAGGTTTCTAGGTATCTGGAAAAGACAAGGATTGTCCCCTAGAAACTCCACAAAGAGTGCAGCACTGTGTACACTTTGATTTCATCCCACTGAGACTTCTGTCTCAGCGTGTCAAATTTCTGTGCTACAGCACTGTAAGAGGATAAATTGTGTTGTTTTAAGATGATAAGTGTGTAGTAATTTGTCATAGTAGCAAATAGAGAGGCATAAAACCGACTTCTTTATTTGTTTGTAAATCACTCTGGCTGCAAGAAAAGGAACGGGGAGATTGATTAAGAGCTGTTGCCCCCATAAGAGCTTAGATGAAGGGGAGGACAGGACGGATGACAAGATAAATGGTTTCGGGATATATCTTGGAGACAGAGCCTATGACACTGCTTGTGGGAGTGTAAAGTTACAGCCTCAGTGAGGCTAGGAGAGGTAGTGAGAATCAGGCATGAACTCCTGGGCTGTTAGCCTAAGCACTTCAGCGAACTTGAGATGGGAGGGAATTTGGGGGCAGCTTTTGATGGGTAAAATGTTTGGCACAAGTTAATTTGGATGCCTAAGAGGCTGATCCAAATTGTATAATTAGCATCTCTTCTCGAGACACATATGGATTATGGAGGACATGAACATATGGTGTAATGAGGCATCGATTGTAAGCTCTGTGGATGGAAGAAATGAACAGTGTGTGTATGTGTGTTTTAAAGACCTGGAAATAAAAATGTATCAAATAATGCACTGTGGGGTGGACAGATGAAATGCGTCAGTAGGCAGATGAGTAGTACTTATTGGTAAGGTAACACGTTTTGGATGCAAGTATGTGCCAAGCATGTGTTCCCTCTGCCTGTCCATCAACTCTCCCAGCAGACAAATAATATTAGTATTTTATTATTATTCTCCATTCTAAACGAGAACACTGAACCTTGTAGGTTAAAAAAAACATGCCCAGGTTCACCCAGCTGGTGAGCAGAGTAACGGGGTGGTTTAGGGGAGGGAAGGGAGCCTACTTCATAGGCAGAGAACACTCCATAGCTGTAACCCAGCTTCACCTGGGAGGAGGCTAACCACTTTCCTTCCCTGTCCATCGGTCAACTGCTGGAGCGAAGTCCAGTGGAAAGGTACCACCAATGGGTGCTGCACTGTGGCCGTCCATGTTCCCACAGCCAGCCTCGCAGGTCGCCTGGATGCTCTTGCCCTGAGGCAGTATTTGGTCATTCAGCTCCAGCACCAAGCCATCATGTGCCCAGCTGGTTGCTTTGCTCCCAGGATTGGTGTCTCTGAGAAAGGCAACTCCCAGGCAGAGAAGAAAGCACTTTTCCCTTTTCCTTGACTTGTGAATAGATAACAAAGCCTAGATACCCTCCTTAAATGATGGTTCATGCAGTCTTGCCCAAACTCAAGTTTAGAGCAGTCATTCCGGAAGGGGTATGGCCATGTCTCTGTTCTGACTAGAAATCATGGAAAAGAGCATGCTTCCTTCGGGATCCTCGGAGACATGTGACTCCTTTTAGGAAGGCCCATCTCATTGCAAGAAAGGGGCTCATGCCTTCTGATAAATTCTCCCCTGGAAAGTGGAATTCTAATCTCTCCTCACTCCTTCAACTACTTGCTATAAACAGTGTATCTGTGGGCGTCCAGGGGCTGTCCAGTGAGAGAAGCTTCCATTTTATAACTTTGCGAGTGTGTGATGGGGGATGGAATTGGATTTGGGCCACTGCCTGTTGCTTTTTATAAGCAGGAGCATAGAGTGCACTAGCCAAGAACACAGGTTCTGGGGGCAGATGACCTAGATTTAGTTTTGGCCCTGCCATTTGCTATATGGGAGATCCTGGGAAAGTTGTTTGCCTTCTCGAAGACTTCAGTACATCATTTATGAAATGTGTATAATATAGTACTTCCTTGGTATGGTATTTGTGAGCAGGAAGTGACGTATACCTAAAGCACTTGGGAATGCCACCATGATTTCAGTGCAGAGTCAGTGATACTTCTGTAGCTGTTGCCATTGCGATCACAGGGCTCACATGAGAGAGCAGGATACAAATACAAAACACTTCTGAAGAGCAGTGATCCATGGTGTTGGGTTAAGATGGCTTATTTGTGAGGGACCTAGAGAACCATGGTGATGCTTTTGATGTGACGAGGAATTAATTGAGCTTAGTTGTTTTCTCTCTGCTAAAAGTATAGTTGTTTTTCTGTGTAGAGATGTTGAAATTTTTTTCTGCCAGGACTTTTGTATTTTTGGTGGATGAGGTTCGAAAGCACTTGGGGTTTGTCTGAAATGATATAATGGATAGGGAGACAATTCTGGAACAAAGTCGGTGCCCAGTGAATTTACATTGAAAGTTGAGGGACTGACTATTGGAATAACAGTAGCTAAAAGGTAACATTTCATGTGTGTCTATGACAAGCCCTTTGCTTTTATGAATTTTCTCCTTTCATCCTCATAGCAGCCCAGTGCAGAGCGATTTTAGGAAGGTGGTGTGTTCCTCCCTAAAATGCAGAGGTGGAGCCTGTACTTGAACTCAGTTAAAGTTTAAAACTTAAACATATTTGTATGAAAATACAAAGGGGATTTAATACTTGAAACATAACTTTATATGAAAAATAAGAAATTTGGGGACTTCAAGGTAAATAAAATTGAAGAGAAGGAAGAAAAAGAAATTCTAAATATTTTTCTTTTTTCCCTCAGCTTGTAAATGCACTGAAAACAGTATCTACATTTGAGGTCCAGATTGTTGATTATAAGTATAAGTAAGTAATAATCCAGTCTGGGGCAGATCCTGTCCTCTTTGGCTTGAATGAGGGAGGAGCCTCCTCATCCTTTGGCGGGGAGAGGAGGGAGGACTTTGTGAATGGGAGATGTTGGCACTCATGAATCTGGAAGGGACAAGCCGATACTATCAGTGAATGAAGTGGGCAGGTGAGGACGCTAAGCCTAGTGGGCAGAAGTTCCTCCTGTGACAGGCCTGATGTTGTTAACAGGCCTGATAGTGTTGCCATACTATTCATTTTTAAAAAGAAAGTGATGAATCCTATTTTCATTTGAAATTTCTGAATTTCTAAGGTCAGCAACTAGGAGACGTCCCTGGTGGTCCAGTGGTTAAGACTTCACCTTTCAATGTAGGGGCTGCTGGTTCAATCCCTGTTTGGGGAGCTAAATCCCACATGCCTTGTGACCCCAAAAAATCAAAACATTAAAGCAGAAGCAATATTGTAACAAATTCAATAAAGACTTTAAAAATGGTCCACACACACACACACAAGTCTTAAAAACCAGCAACTAATTCCAAATTTTAAAAAATGGGATAAGCCCAAATTTCCCTGTTGCTGGGTTTCATCTTCTGGCCTAAGATTAGTCATATGGGAATAATTTGAGGTTCATAGAACAGTATGAGGTTTAAAAAAAATCTTATAAAATATTTACATTTCTGGGACTTCCCCAGTGGTTCCGCCTTCTAATTGCTGGAGGTACGGGTTAGATCCCTGGCTGGGGACCTAAGGTCCCGCATGCTGTGGTATGAGGCTAAAAATTAAAAAGAAAATTTTTTTTTTTACATTTCCTTGAAAATTCTGACACAAGTAAAAAGTTAGAAAGATAGAATTTGCCTACCATTTATATAACCAACTATATCATATATTATATGTTAGGTAACCCTGTCTAGGTAACCCCTGTTGATATAAAAACTATAGGGCTATAAAAGTGATACATGTTCTTGATTGAAAAAGTCAAGCAGTATAGAAAAGTTCCAAAGGAAAGTGAAAATTTTTCCTCTCTCCTTTTCACCCACCCACAATCACAGTGTTGTTTTCCAAATTTAACAGCTTTTTTCTATGTTAAAAAAGTACACATTTACCAACATACAGTGCCTCACATGATTTGGTTTAAACTTATTAGTAAGCCTGGGCGTTTAGCACCTCATTCATTAAACGTTTGTTCATTTACACAAGTCTTTGTCAGGTACCTGCCATGAGCTGGTCACCATGCTTCGGAGGGAGCATGGCCATGTCCCGACGTCAGACACTAAGTACAAATAAATAGTACTTGTAAGAACAGCTACTGTTTATTGAGACTTACTCTTTTTTTCCCCTCAACCTTTAAACTTTTTATTTTGTGTTGGGTAGAACCGATGAACAATATTGTGGTAGTTTGAGGTGAACAGCGAAGGGACTCAGCCATACATATACATGTATCCATTCTCCCCCAAACTCCCGTCCCATCCAGGCTGCCACGTAACATTGAGCAGAGTTCCACGTGCTATATGGTAGGACCTTATTGGTTATCCATTTTAATATAACCATGCGTACATGATCTTCCCAACTGTCCCTTCCCCCCGACAGCCATAAGTTCATTAACCTAATCCATGGCTGATTCATGTCAATGTATGGCAAAAACCACTACAATATTGTAAAGTAATCAGCCTCCAACTAATAAAAATAAATGAAAAAAAAATCTAAGTCTGTGAGCGCTGACACGTCTTCTTAATGCTTTCCTTGCTCTGTCTCATCTTCCTCTTTCAAGAGTCTTGTGAAGTTTCTGAAGCTATTTCTGTCTGATAGGTGACACTAACCTGATGGTGGCAATCCTCAGGTGGCAGGCAAGAAGAGAGCCCAGGGTTAGTGAGAGTAAATTCAGACCTTGTCAACCTGAGGGCCACAAAAGAAACATAATAGCGTTGAGCATTGTGAGTTCTCATCTACAGGCATTTCCCAGAAATGACGACTCCACGGATGTGTTCCCTGGACAAATGCCCCTCGTCCCCCTCAGTATCAGTTGGCATCCCGGGGAAACTGAGGCACACGTACGTCGTGTGAGACGCACTTGGCGCCTTTGTCTTCCCTCATGCAGGTGTGGGATTTCTGTTCTGTTCTGAGAGGAAGCTCTTTAAAGAGGAGAAGCTGATTAAGAGGAAAGTTGCTTCCCCTCCTTCGATGCAAACAGATCTTGTTCATTTATTTTTCTTCACTTTGGGTGGGTGGGACTGGGAGATTGGACTCCATTTTATTTATCATTGTATTAGACTCTGTCCAGCATTTCTTCCCAGCCTCGCTTCAGTGAACTTTTTTGGCTCTTGTTCTTGTTCAGTCAGTAGTGTCAGACTCTGTGCGACCCCATGGACTGCAGCATGCCAGGCTTCCCTGTCCTTTACCACCTCCCGGAGCCTGCTCAGACTCATGTCCATTGAGTCAATGATGCATTTCAACCATCTTGTCCTCTGTGTCCCTTTCTCCTTCTGCCTTCTATCTTTCCCAGCATCAAGGTTTTTTCCAGTGAGGCAGCTCTTTGCATCAGGTAGCCAAATCAAGAGGCTGTTTAGTTCCTCTTCATTTTCTGCCATAAGGGTGGGGGTGTCTGCATATTTTGAGATTATTGATATTTCTCCCAGCAATCTTGATTCCAGCTTGTGCTTCATCCAGCCTGGCATTTTGCATTATGTATTCTGCATATAAGTTAAATAAACAGAGTGACAATATTGGCCTTGACATACTCCTTTCCCAGTTTTGAGCCAGTCGGTTTTCCATGTCCAGTTCTAACTGTTGCTTCTTGACCTGCATACAGATTTTGCAGAAGACAAAAGGTGGTTTGGTATTCCCATCTCTTTAAGAATTTTCCACAGTTTGTTGTGATCCACACAGTCAAAGACTTCAGTGTAATCAATAAAGCAGAAGTAGATGTTTTTCTGGAATTCTCTTGCTTTTTCTATGATCCAATGGATGTTGACAATTTGGTCTCTGGTTCTTCTGCCTTTTCTAAATCCAGCTTGAACATCTGGGAGTTCTCGGTTCATGTAGTGTTGAAGCCTAGCTTGGAGAATTTCAAGCATTACTTTGCTAGAGTGTGAGATGAATGCAATTGTGTGGTAGTTTGAATATTCTTTGGCATTGCCCTTCTTTGGGATTGGAGTGAAAACTGCCCTTTTCCAGTCCTGTGGCCACTGCTGAGTTTTCCAAATTTGCTGGTATGTTGAGTGCAGCACTTTCACAGCATCATCTTTTAGGATTTGAAATAGCTCAGCTGGAATTCCATCCCCTCCACTAGCTTTGTAGTGATGCTTCCTAAGGCCCACTTGACTTCTCACTCCAGGATATCTGGCTCTAGGTGAATGACCACACCATCATGGTTATCTGGGTCATGAAGATCTTTTTTGTACAGTTCTTCTGTGTAGTCTTGCCACCTCCTCTCAATATCTTCTCCTTCTGTTAGATCCATACCATTTCTGTCCTTAATTGTGTCAATCTTTGCATGAAATGTTCCCTTAGTATCTCTCATTGTTTTTTTTTTTTTCTCTCATTGTTTTGAAGAGGTCTCTAGTCTTTCCTATTCTGTTGTTTTCCTCTATTTCTTTGGACTGTTCTTATCTCTCCTTGCTGTTCTTTAGAATTCTGCGTTCAGATGGGTGTATCTTTCCTTTTCTTCTTAGCCTTTTGCCACTCGTCTTTTCTCAGCTATTTGTCAGGCCTCCTCAGACAACCATTTAGCCTTTTTGCATTCTTGGGGATGGTTTTCATCTCTGCCTCCTGTACAATGTCACAAACCTCTGTCCATGGTTCTTCAGGTACTCTGTCTATCAGATCTAATCTGTCAAATCTATTTGTCACTTCCAGTGTATAATCATAAGGGATTTGATTTAGGTCATACCTGAATGGCCTAGTGGTTTTCCCTACTTTCTTCAATTTAAGTCTGAATTTTGTACTAAGAAGTTCATGATCTGAGCCACAGTCAGCTCCTGGTCTTGTTTTTGCTGACTGTATAGAGCTTCTCCATCTTCGGTTGCAAGGAATATAATCAGTCTGATTTCGATATTGATCATCTGGTGATGTCCATGTGTAGAGTCGTCTCTTACATAATTGGAAGAGGGTGTCTGCTATGACCAGTGTGTTCTCTTGGCATAAGTCTGTTCGCCTTTGCCCTGCTTCATTCTGTACTCCAAGGCGAAACTTGCCTGTTACTCCAGGTATCGCTTTACTTCCTACTTTTGCATTCCAGTCCCCTGTGATATAAAGGACATCTTTTTTGGGTGTTAGCTCTAGAAGGTCTTGTAGGTCTTCATAGAACCATTCAACTTCAGCTTCTTTGGCATTACTGGTTGGGGCATAAACTTGGATTACTCTGATACTGAATGGTTTGCCTTGCAAATGAACAGAGATCATTTTGTCGTTTTTGAGATTACACCCAAGTACTGCATTTCGGACTCTTGTTGACTCTGAGGGCTTCTCCATTTCTTCTAAGGGATTCTTGCCTACAGTAGTAGATATAATAGTCATTTGAATTAATTTCTCCCACTCCCTTCCATTTTAGTTCACTGATTCCTAAACTGTCAATGTTCACTGTTACCATCTCCTGGATAACCACTTGCAGTTTACCTTGATTCATGGACCTTTTGCCTCTTACCTTTCATTTCAAAGTTTGCACATCTTTCAGTGTCTTGAATTCAAAGACCAGCACCCATAAAATTGTGGATTCGTCTGTTGCACAGGCAGGAAAATGCCCTCATGGTATCTGAGATAATTTAAGGGATACACAGATGTCAATTGAATAACTCAAATAATGCAAGAAAGAATTTATTTTATTTTTGAAAAGTTCTTGCATAATCTTAAGGAAATAGTTTTCAGTTGGTTGCTAAATATAACATCACTGTAATGCTTGCTAATTCCACTTTTTCATAAAGAGAGAGTGAGCCTCAGGATCAGAGCTTTGCCTTGCAGTGTTACCTACCTACCTTGGAATAATGCTTTTTAGCTTGATTATACCCATTTTTACAGTTTTATTTCCTGTGTTACTAGTTTTCCATTTAAGACAGGTATAAAAGTTTACTTCTAAAATAAGAACATGCAAGTTTTAAAAAAGGTAAGCTTAACTTAGAAAAAATGTTTAATTATTAAGTAAGCTGTTAATTATGGGAGTAGACTTGAAATTGGCAAATATCATGAGAAAATGTACTTTGAATTGGGAATGACACTTGTATAAATGTTGCTACCATGAATCGTGAGCTTACTCAACTCAGTACTTTCCCTCTCCTCCCCTTTCTTTTGTTGTTCTTTATGTTCACAGGGAACTTGGGTTTTTAGATCAGCTGAGAATCACGCATAACACAGACATATTTATTGGAATGCATGGAGCTGGTCTTACCCATTTACTTTTCCTTCCAGACTGGGCTGCGGTGTTTGAACTGTAAGTGTTTGGGGGCAATTTAATATTGAGGCAGCTGATAATGCTTTTTCTGCTTGCTGAGACTTTCATTCAGAGCCTCTAAAGGCTTAATATTTAATTATTACAAAGAAGTCACATCATATATACATCTAGAAGGAAAAGAAAAAAAGACCTAAAAGTTTGGAGGCTGCAGTTATCCTTAGCAAGCAAATACCCCTTTCCTCCCCCATCTCAGCAGGATTCCGGAGATGTGAATCTGTGGCTTCCTTCCTCTGCGTGCATTCCTGTGAGCTTGTCAAGCTGAAAACCTCTCCCTGCCGTCAGTGTAGTTACTGTGTGGAAAGAGAACCTGTGTGTTGCACACCCATGTTCATAGCAGTATTATCTCATTAGCCAAGTGGTAGAAGAAACTCAATTGTCCATTGACTATGGAACAAGTAAATGAAATGTGATACAGACACAAACATACCCAGTGGAATACTATTCAGCCTTAGAAAAGAAAGAAATCCTGGCTTGTGCAGTGACAGGGATGAACCTTGGGGACATTATGTTAAGTGAAATGTTACTCTGAAAAGTACAAATACTGTGTGATTTCACTTTCATGAGGTACGTAGAGAAGTCAGATTCATAGAGACAGAAAGTAGAAGGGTGGGTGTCAAGAACTGGTGGGAGAGGTGAAGGGGGACTTTGTGTTTAATGAGGACAGAGTTTCACTTTTTCGTGATGAAAGTGTTCTGGAGATTGCTTATAACAGTGATCTTATATGTACTACTGAACTGTATACTTAAAAATGGTTAAGATGGCAAATTTTATGTCATGTGTTTCCTACCACAATTTAAAAAGAGAGAGTGAGTTTGAGTATCTGTACTTCTAGTGAAGAACACAGCTCCAAACCATAAGCCAACCTCTTTGCCTGGTGCTCACAGGCACCATACAATTGCCTGGGCTTGTAAGATTCCATATACATATACGGGAGACTGAGGCCTCAGGGGAAAGTAATTTTCCCACGGCGTTCCTTTAACTCGGTGGTTGGTTGTGGAGACATGGACCTCTCTCCTTTGATAATTCTACTCTGGATACCAACAGTGATTACCGTTACCTGATTTCTTCCCCTTGCATCTAAATATCTTGATTTTGTGGTCATATTTAAAAAATAACTTGGCATTTAAATGAGAGACTATTTAGAAAAAAAGTTGTCATGAACTTCCAACACGCCTGAAAAACCTTTAAAAATAAATACATATGTTAGATAAATAGCTAGATCATTGTGGATTCTATTTCAGTTCTTCATTTCTCCCTGAGAGAGAGCGGTGGGGAGAGAAAAAGGAAGGAAGGAAAGAAATGTCACTGAGAAATTTCAGTCCTTGGAGGTCAACAGTCCTGGGATCAGTTTCTTTTGGAGAATGTGTTACCCACCCACTCCAGTGCAGTGTTCATATGCACAAAGCTGGGGTTATTAGGAGTTAATATCAGTTTTTTTTAATATCAGGAGTTTTATCAACAGGCCTGTTGATAAAAATCCCCTCCATTCTTTAATCCTATTCTGCTTTTTGAAAGGTAAGATAATTTAGTTATGGAAATATTTTTAAAATAATCTGTTTCACTTTTGTGTGTATATGTGTGTTTCTATAAACAAGTTTTATTTATATACCATACTACAGTTCACTCATGTAAATCATATAATTCAGTGCTTTTAATATATTGACAGAGTTGTGCAACCACCACCACAATTTTACAGTATTTTCATTGCGCCCCAGAGAAAATCAGTCCTCTTCCTCCCAGCCCCTGGAAACCACTCATCTACTTTCTATCTCTGTAGATTTACCCACTGTGGACATTTCACATAAGTGGAATCATGCAGTATGTGGGCTTTTTCTTACTGGTTGCTTTCACTTCGTGTCATATTTTCAAGGTTCATCCATGTTGTGGCATGGATCAGTGCTCATTCCTTTTTATTAGCGATAATTCCTTGTATGGTTATATACCATGTTTTTTTTTTAATCCGTTTGTCAGTTGATAGACATTCAGATTCTTTTCACCTTTTGGCTATTGTGAATGCTGCTGCTATGAACATGAATCTCTCTCTCTCTCTTGTTTACTGTTTATACAATATTTTGCAAGAACATATTTGGGAGGTGAATTTTTTCCCCAAGTATCTGTGGACTGGTCAAAAATCCCAGGCAAAAGCCCTATGTGTGGATGCCCTTGTGTCCTTAGGTACAACTGTGGAGATGAACGTTGTTACTTGGACCTGGCTAGGCTGAGAGGTGTCCACTACATCACTTGGCGAAGGCAGAACAAAGTCTTTCCTCAAGATAAGGTAAAGTTCAATGACAAAACTCACCTTGTTTTATCTTTTAATTGACTTAAAGTGTCTAATTAAATTGCAAACTGTCTTTAAGCTTCAATCCAAAGATAAAACTGTTCTCTGGAATTGTGAGTTGTTGTTTTTTTTTATATTTGCAAACTATGGGAGAGGGGAAATTAATTATTCTCTATCTTTATGTGTAAAAGTGACCTTCATGAAATTTTGGACTAGCGAGATCTGTTAAATTATTTAGAGACAGGATCTGCAAACTATAGACCAGTGGGCTATATCTGGCCCTCCACTTGTTTTTATAAATAAAGCTTTATTGGGACACAGTCCTTCTCTTCTGCTCACATGTTTTCTATGGCTCCTTGAGCACTTCAGTGGCAAGGGTTGAATAATTGTGGTGGAGACTCTCTAGTTCACAGAGCTGAAAGTACATGCTGTCTGGCCTGTTACTGAAAAAAATTGCCAACCTCTGAAGTAGAGCATAAATTAAAACAGTTGCTTTTGGCTAAAGTAAAAGAATTTTCTTCTTGTTCAGAAAACCACATCCTTAACAGCTTACAAATTTGTCTTTTGCTATTTTTGCAGGGCCACCACCCAACTCTGGGGGAACATCCAAAGTTTACCAACTATTCTTTTGATGTAGAAGAATTTATGTACCTTGTCCTTCAGGCTGCAGATCATGTATTGCAACACCCAAAGTGGCCATTTAAGAAAAAACATGATGAGCTATAAATGTGTTGAGTCTTTTTGCCAAAGGGGATTTTTTGAGCAATCCCACACCCAGACTCACCTCACAGTTAAATAGGTAAAACAGCCTGTTCTCTCCTAGCCCCAAATCGCCTTTTTTTTTTTTAAATACCAGTACAATGCCTTCAAGATATTGCTTATGTCTTTTATAGCTTTTAAGTGTTTTGTTTGATTTTTGTGTCATTGCTATTTATCAAGATACTATTTTTGCACTGAAAACTTTACTTTTTATAGTTCAAAAATTGGGCCTGGGCTCACTGATATCATTGAACCTTTTTCTTAGGGATGCCAAAGTTTGCAACTTTCTTAGTTTTGGAATTTGTGTATTTGTAGAATACCGTGAGATCATCATTTTAGAGGCTTCCAACTTGATATGTTTGAGTAAAATCATGACTCATCTATTTGCCATAGTTTGTTCATAGCACTGTTCATAGTTGGAAGACATGCAACACACCCATGCATACATGCACACACACATGCACACAGTTGTGGTTTTCAGTACCAATCTATAGGACTGTGTTACAGATCAAACAGTATTATAAATAGATCTGTTTTTGTCTTATCAGAGTCCAAACTTAGTCCCAATGAATTCTCTGTTATATCCTTATAGTCAACGCCAGGTTATATTCATCCAGAACCTGAATAAATCATGCTGTTTCCTTAAGTCATATTCATATATTTCATATGCAAATCATGTTTTCCCCACATGTAACAACCACATATGATAAAAACAAATGAGAATGTTTTTAGAACAGTTTTTTTTTTAACGTATCTTCTAGCTGGTTTCCACCGGCTCCTTCTTAGTCGTGGAGAGCATATATGTATGAAACAGTGGTTTCATTGTGCACATATTTGTAAGTGCATATACTTGTGTGTATCTGTCTACCTCTTTTAGCATGGAACTATTCCAGTGTTTGATTTTGCAAACTTCAAATTAGCCACAAGAAGAGATTTTTTTTTTTCCCCATAAGAAAAGTAAAGGCAAAAAAGGGTAAAGACACACGTGAATTAGCCAGTTCAAAATGAATAAGAAGCCATAAGAGAGTGTCATAGATTAAAAAGTGTATCTGACATCCACCCTACTCCCTCAATGAGATTCACTTCTTACTGTTTATGAACCTTCAATTTAGTGGTCAGAAACCATGGATTTATTTTATTTCAAAATGTGAAGTTTACATTTTATTAACACTTGAGTAATCTCATTTAGAGACTAGCAACTTCTATTTTTTTAAGTAAGGGATTAACAAAGTACAGCAGACCTAAATTTTTTTGTATGTTTTAGAGTAGTTAAAAGAAAAAAGAATATACAGAAGACAAGTGACCTGAGAATCCTAAAATATTTATTATCTGAACCTTTACAGAACACATTTGCTGACTCCTGCTTTAAAGGATTATCAGCAGTCTTCTAGAGTTTAGGAATATTTATTAAAATATCTGTAAATGAATTAATGAATCACTGTAGCAGTAGCTTTGATTTGAGACCTTTACAATATTTAAAAAGACTTACAACATGATTTTTGAAATGATTGGTATTGCTCCTATTCTTTGTCCAAAATACTGAGTAACTGCTGAGAAGATTATTCACATGAAAGGAATTGTCAAGGCTATGTTGCATGTTTAGTCAGAGAGGCAGAAAACATCTAAAAAAAAATGGCCTGATAAAAAAAGGTTTCAGCATGTATCTTCTTACCTCATTTTAAGAAGTGTTTGGGAATGTGATTCTGTAGATGAGCAAGTATTTTAGACATTGAAAACAATTTCATAATAAAATGTTACATTTGCATATTTCACAAAGAAACAGTACATTTTATAGAAATGAGAATATACTAGGTACTTTATGTAATTCACTTTTATCAGACTTTCTTTTTTTGATGGGAGCAAAAGAAGGTCTTCAAATTGTTATAAAATTTAAAATGTGTAAAGACTGCTCTTTTTATTAAGTCTTTGAAAGAGATGCATGTCATTGTTTGTATATTTGGGATATGGCTTTGGAATAAATCTTTTTATATTTTATTTGAACACCAGACTATTTTCAAGATTTTCTGTGTCTGAATGTTAGATGTTTACCTTTTTTTTTTTTTTTTTTGGCAATCTGGTCGCTCTAGATTATACAAATTTTGTAGTGCACTGATAATTCAATTTAAGGAAAAGTTGTACCTTACAATTATTTAGCAGTTTATTATGTGATGCTTTCATGGTATATTGCATAATCTGTATAAACTCAACTTAGTTGTTCCCATTTTTTAATGTGACAAAAGTCAGATGCTGTTTAAGGGACCTCCCTAAAGATCACATGTCTTCTGATCCCACATCTATAGTCCTATATTTATTCACCAAATTATGTGGTAAATATTGATGGAGCAACGACTGTGTACATTTCTACTCTAGGTTCTGGGGATACAGCAGTGAGAAGAACAGAAAAAAGTGCTTGCCTTCATGGACCTTGCGTTCTGATGGAGGAGACAGATATTAACATAAATAAGGAAAATATACTGTGTGTTGGATGTTGATACAAGCATGATGTGGACAAAACTAAAACATGAATGAGGGCTGTGGAGCTCTGGGGGGAGGCAGAGTCCAGCACTCGTAGGTAGAGGGTCAGGGAAGTCCTTGTTGAGGTCACCCTTGAGTCAGGACTTAAAATACCTAAGGGAGGAAGCAATGTAGATAGCCAGCAAAGAGTATTCCAGGATGATGGAATAGTTGTGCAAAGGTCCTGAGGCAGGAGGGTACCTGGTATGTTTGAGGAACAGCCAGGAAGCCAGTGTAGGGGCAGAGGAGTAGGAGACAAGTTTCAGAGAGGCAATGGGCCTGGGGTGCAAATGGCAAGGTTCTTGTCCTTTGATGGTGATGAGATGGGAGTCATTGAAGGGATCTCAACAGGAGGAATGGCCTGACTGAAGAGGATAACTGTAGCTGTTATGCTGGGAAGAGACTCTGGAGAAATGTTTCAGGTCGTGTACCCTGGGGAAGAGATTATAGGGTGTAAATTTGTATGCAGGTGGTTTGTTGGGGAAGATGCTCCTTGATGGACACCTGGAAGGAAGAAAAGGGACCAGACTGGGGTGGAGGGAGTGTGGAGCTGCAACACAATTGCAAGTGAGGCCACAGGGGGGCACTGTAGAGCTGATTGTAAAGGCTGGAGATCCTTGTAGCAATGAATCCCTGATACCGGCATTTCTCCAGAGGGGTGTAGTCTGGATCAGGGCAGCTCTCTTCAGCTGAAGGCAGTTCCTGGAGGGGAGCTTGGTGTGATCCACCAGTGGTCAGTATTCCCACCGCAGTGGTGGTGGGTGGATCTCCCAGACCCTCTATAGCCTCCGTAGTGCGATGTTACCATTCACCGTGTTCCACTCTCCCTTCTACTGCCTGCCAACAGAAAGTTATAGCTAAGGCTTCATTTGATCCAGATTTTATTTGTTTTAAAGACTCCTTGAAGACAGTTCTGTGTACTTCATATGGTAGAAGGTGAGAGTGGCTTTGTGGGCCATATGAGTTCTCTGTCCCATATTATTTGTTGGTTCCCACCTCTAATCTTTTAACAAATGTAAAAACCATTCTTTGGGATATTTAAACAGGTTAAGGAACTTGCCCAAAGCCACACAGCTAATAAGTAATAGGTAGATTGGATATAGGGCTTTCTTTGTGAAGGAATTTAAACAGAGGTAATGTAGGAAGTAAAGGATGAAAGGAAGGAAGGGAAAGAGGGAAGGAGGAAGGAAGGGAAAGAGGGAAGGAGGGAGGGAGGGAAAGAAGGAAAGAGAAGAGAGAGGTTGGGTGGAAAAGACAATAGAGAAAGCAGTCCTGGTGTTAGGCTGTTCCTTGCAGTTACAATATAGTTTTCTCTGATACTCAATGGAGAGAGAATTTGAAAAACACTTGCTTTTTGAAACTAAGAGCAATAATCAGATCAGGTATGGTTGCCTTGGAGAAAGCAGTCTTTCAGAATACTATATTCACAATCAAGGGCTATTGCCAGACACTTTAATATCGTCTTCCTCTGTTAGCTTATTGGGGCATGGCATAGGATGTCATAAGCATGCTTGTCACGGAGGAAGTGGCTTAGAGCTTGGCTGCGGTTATGTGGGCCCTCTCTTTGGACGGTAATGTGCATTTTAACCATGAGGTGGCAGTCAAGCCCTTCCAGATGGCCTCTCTGCACTCTGAAGGCCTGGGTATAATAATCTCATTGTAGATTCCAGACACCTGAGTGCCAGGAATAAGGCCTTCCTTCTGTGTGTGATGTAATTTTTCCATTCCTGATTTGAGGTAAAGTGGGAAAATTATCCTGGACAGTTTTCAGATTTAAGTGTGGAATTTCTTAGCTGCAGCCAATTCCTGAATCCTTTGTACCATCTCCTAATCATCCTGTGGAAAGAGCATTTGGTCTTGGGAAGGTGATTTCTAGTGACAGAAGCTGTTCAGTGGAATGCAGGCTCACTGGCGTGAAGGAATTTTCTTGGGAAGAGAGCTCCGTTGTAGGATCTCTAGATAGCCCATTAGTTCCTCAGTCCTTCCTAGGACCTAAATCCTTTGTTATACTGGGCTTGATAGGTCATTGGATATGTAAGTGCCGTTACTATTGAGCAGAACCAGACTGTCGGTGGAAGAGTTCTCGTGCTTGTGTTTAGTTACGCAGTCATGTCTGACTGTTTGCGACCCTTTGGGCTGTAACCCACCAGGCTCCTCTGTCCATGGGATTTTTCAGGCAAGAATACTGGAGTGGGGTGCCATTTCCTGCTCCAGGGGATATTCCCACCCCAGCGTCTCTTACTTACATCTCCTCCATTGGCAGGCAGCTGCTTTACCCGCTGAGCCAACGGGGAAGCGCAGTGTAAACGAAGGAGTTCATTGAGGTCTAAATGCCAAGAGTGGTACCATGTTAATTAAAGAGGGAGGTTGTAAGATAAAAGGTAAAGAAATGACCCAGGTCCCTTCAGCAGGGCCATTTGGATGGAAGATGTGAGGAAGATGCCAAGGTTTCTGGAACCAAGACACCAGATCTCAGCTATTGGTGCTTTTTTGGTATCAAGTACAATTATGAGCTGCTTTTCAGTTCTTGGTGAGGCCACTTGTACATTCAGCTCATGCATTGGGTGACCTCTTCCAGCCTGAAAGAACCTAACCCACCCAGCCATGCCTGACTCCAGGAGTGACTGTCCCACGCAACACCACGGTGATGGGAGGACATGGACCCAGACATTCTTATTCCAAGTTTAATGCCACACTGCGACGCCATCACACCGTTGCCTCTCAAGCTGAGATTGATCAGTAGGACAAGCAGAGGTAAAAAATAATGGTAATTTCCAGAAAAATCTGGGAAGTAAACATGAAGGACGCACAGGTAGAAGTCCCTATGGTCTTAGGTAGAAATCGGAGCTGGGCAGAGGGTTAAATAATGGTGCCTGAGAAATCAGGCCAGTTTGCCATGGGGCAGCTGGATGAGGACTTGGCAAAGAGGAGATGAAGTTAAAGGTGAAGTTTCTAAGTCTCAGAAGAAAACCTGTCCCTAAAGTGGATAGGCAGTAAATAAAGCCGAGGACAAGAGTGAAAGGAGGGAATTACTAGACACACGTACAGGTCAAAGAAAAGGCAGGAAGAGGCCAAGATAACATTGAAAAGCTTGCGGAAAAGGGAGACCGAGGAGGATGATGGAAACACTGAGGAAGCCGGTACGTCCCTTACTGCAGCAACCCCTCCAGCCCCTGAGGGCGGCAGAAAATGGGGAGAAGGGCACGAAAGCACCGATTCACAGCGAAAGCCATTCAGCACTGATAGAAAAATGTAAATCCTCCAGAGAAATATCTTTATCTACGCATCGTTTTTCAAAAATGCAGGGACTATTCATCAACATTCTCAGGGAGAGAATTTACACAAGATGCTTTTAGAAGTGTTTATGGTCCACTTGGTGGAAACGGGCCCAAGAGTTTTTCCTCCTGCAGTTCACAAGGATGTCAATGCATCCTCTTGCCTGTGAAATTAAAAGTAAGATGTGATGGTGGCGCATCCTTACTGCCATCACCACTCTGAGACATGGAGCCCAGATGGGATTTTCGTTCTGCCTGGCAGGTGTCTATGCAAATAAGCTGCCTTTCAGAAATTGCTGGGTAATACTATCATATTGACTTTGTACTAGGTTATATGCTCTTGGATAGTCATACTTTTGCAATTCAAATAGCAGTCTGTTGAAAAGAGTTTTATGATGGCTGCTACTTGGTGCAGGCAATAAATCTGGGGGACCAGGAATAAAAGTAATAGGCAGAAAAAGGCGCCCATTCTTTTACAGCTATGCTTGAGACTGGTGAGAAGGGCCAATAGCTGGGAAGCATCTTACAGTCTCCTTTTATCTTTTTGCTGCTGCTGCTTTAGTTCTTTTTTCTTCTTCTTCCTCATATTTTTCCCCCTCTACCCCCACCCCACCCCAAATATTAGCATTTGTAAGTTTGCTTCTGGGGGTCTTCCCTGGTGGTCCAGTGGTTAAGAATCCGCCTTGCAATGCAGGGGATGCAGGTTCGATCCCTGGTCCGGGAGCTGAGATCCCACTGCCATAGACCAACTACGTCTGCGTGCCCCACAACTATTGAGCCTGCGCAGTACAGCCCTAGCGCTGCAACTACTGAGCTTGCGCCCTGGAGCGAGGACCCACAACTACTGAGCCTCCGCTCTGGAGCTACAAACCGCAACTATTGTGACTGCATGTGCAACTGCTTAAGAACACATGCCCTAGAGCCCGTGCTCCACCAAGAGAAGCCACTGCCAGAAGGCCGAGCTCCACAACTAAGGACTAGCCCCTGCTCGCCATAAGTAGAGAAAAAGCCCACACGCAGCAATGAAGAGCCTGTAGGCTGCAAGGACCCAGCGCAGCCGCTACTCCCCCCCAAACGTCTGCATTCTTGGTGAAAGTAAAGACCGCCGGTCAAGAACCCTACAGAAAGGTCTGGACTTGTTGCTTCCTAGTGAACACAGGACCCGGGGATAACATCTACTTCCCCGGCTCAGTTCAGACTTTCTGAGATTGCCCCTCCCCCCGCATGAGGTCGGGCAAGTGCAAACACATGAAGTCTTAGGACAAAAAGCAGCTTTGCAGAGCCATGATGAGGAGCAGGGTGGCAGAGCGGTGGAAGGGACCGGCTCTGACCTACCACTGACTACCCCAACGACCTAGGGCAAGCCACTGACACTCGGGGAGCCTCAGTTTTCTCATCTGTGAATGGACACTACTCGGGACCAACCTGAAGGTTGTTGTGAGGCTGTATTTGGTCCTTGTATCTGCACGGCCCTTCATGGTGCAAACAGCTGTGAGGATAGAGGAGCCTGATCTTAATCAGGTAATCACGCAGGTGAGGCTGTGTAAGGATAACCAGTGGGGCTGCCTGGGAAGGGGAGGAACTTGTAACCAAGAGATGCCGTGCCCTGGGGCAAGAGGGAAGCTTCCTTGCAGGCAAAAATCAGGTAGCACACCTTGGGTCTGGCACACGGGATGGCCTCCTAAGCTGGGAGAAGAGCTGGGAGGTGGAGGAAGGAGAATAGGAGGCAGATGACCCAGACCCACAGGAAGCCTGGGTCCTCGGCCGTGAGCACCGGAGAATCCTCCACGTGATGACGACTGGAGCCTGAAAGACCTTGAGGACAGTGGCTGCTGCGGTCTGCTTGATTCAGTGATGGACTGACAGTCCTACGAGGTGGAACAGCTCCTAGAGACCAAGCGGCCTCCAGACAAAAGTTGCAGAGGCTCCAGGGCTATCAAACTTGAACTTCGCTTCCCACTGAGTGGTTTTGTCAGCATCACCTGAGAACCTCAGCAAAGGCAAAGGCCTGACTGCCAGCCTGCCTTCTCCTGGACGCAGGATTCTCAGCTATCTGCGTCCAAACTTCGCTTCTGCCCCTTCAGTCTATGATTAAACGGGCAAAAGGTATGTGATATATGCAAATATATGCACATATTAATATGTAAGCCCAAGGATCAATTATGTAAAGTGGCCAAGGGGTCGCTCTGCCAGGAGGGAGGTTCTTCTGGGCCTCACTCTGACATCTTTTTACAAAATGTGTGCCTTCTGAATGCTGGGGAAGAGGGGATTCGTTTGTTTGCTAGAAGTGTTTAAGAATGGGTTGAAACTTCAAGAAATCCTAGTATACCTCAGAGTTTTCAATTATGTAGGAAAATGACTACTAAGAAGGTGGGGTGTTGTGGTCTGTGGGTAGGTTGGGAAAGAATTTCCAGACTTGAGGCTGCATGAGAGGAGACTAGAGTTTGTTAGAGTGGGAGACGCTGTTAGGGCAGTGGGCCAGCTGGTGGGAGAGCCGACCCCTTTAGTGGGCCAGTAGCCAATTCTATACCTCAAGACAAAAAACTCCTACTGGAAGAGTGGCATTAGGTGATTGGTTAGGATGCTATAGGAGTGGTAATAGGATGGATATTTTACCTAATATGGGTTCAGTGAAGTGGCTGGTTTAGATCCCCAGGCTCATGGCAACAGTTGCTATGGGGCTCGGTCAGTTCTGGAGATTTTTTGTCCTGTGACCTTGGTACGGGGCTCCACACCAAAGCTGTGTTTATTTTTTTAAAAGAAATAAAGTGAATTGCTGTCTGTTGGAGGGAGAGGGGAACTTGAGGCAGGTGTTATTTATGATGTTAGCGCTCAGAGGCACATGGCTGAGAAGGGCTCTGCCTGGACTAGGGTTTGTCTCCGTGAAGCTCCAAGCCTGCTCCTCCCCCCACTGCTTTTTAAATTGAAATACAGTTGCTGTATAATAATTTGTTTCAGGTGTACAGCCTAGGGATTCACAGTTTAAAAGTTATATTCCAAAAAAGGAGTTACATTCCATTTACAGTTGTTATGAAATATTGACTATATTCCCCATGTTGTACAGAGTATCCTGGCAGCTTGTTTATTTTATACATAGTAGTTTGTGCCTCTGAATTCCCTACCCCCAGCTTGCCCCTCCCCACCTCCTTCTCCCCACCGGTAGTGGCTCTTTGGTTGCCTCATATCTGTGAGTCGATTTTGTTTTCGTTATATTCATTAGTTCTGTTCTCTAGATTTCACAAATAAAGGATATGATACAGTGTTTGTCTTTCTGTGTCTGACTTATTTCAGTAAATGTAATACCCTCCAAGTCCATCCATGTTGTTGCAAATGGAAAAACTTCTTTTTTATGGTTGAGTGGTATTCTGCCTCTGCTTTAAACGTTCACCTGTCATTGGACAGTTAGCTGGCTTCCATGCCTTGGCTCTTCTAACTAATGCTGCTGTGAACATCGGAGTGTGTAGATCTTTTCGAATTAATGCTTTTATTTACTTTGGAGATATATTCAGGAGTGGAATTGCTGGGTCATATGGTAGTTCGAGTTTTAATTTTATGGAAAAATCTCCATGTTGTTTTGTACTGTGGCTGTATCAATTTACATTCGCACCAGTAATCAATGAGGGTTCTCTTTTCACCATGTTCTTGCCAACATTTGTTGTTTTTGGTATTTTTAATGACAGTCATTCTGACACTTATGAGATGATAGCTCATTGTGGTTTTGATTTGTATTTCTCTGATAATGAGTGACGTGTAACATTTTTTCATGTGCTTGTTGGCCATCTGTATGTCATCTTTGGAAAAATGACTGTTCAGATCTCCTGCCCATCTTTTAATTGAGTTGTTTGTTTTTTTGATGTCAAGTTGTATGAGCTCTTGATAAATTTTGGATGCACGTGTGTGTGCTAAGTCGCTTCAGTTGTGTCCGACTCTTTGTGACCCAATAGGCTGTAGCCCACCAGACTCCTCTGTCCATGGGATTCTCCCAGAAAGAAAACTGGAGTGGTTTACCATGCCCTCCTCCAGGGGATTTTCCTGACCCATGGATTGAACCCACATCTCTCACATCTCCTGCATGAGCAGGCAGGTTCTTTACCACTAAGTCATATCATTTGCCAATGATAGAGAGACAAGAGATTTGTCTCAGTGAAGATCCAAGCCTGTCTTTTATACATAGAAAAAGGTTCTTTACATGAATGAGAAGTACCTAATGCATTACTGCCTATGTGGCTGGTGACTTTTGTCAATATTCAGCATTTTGTCCACCTGCCCCCTAACATCACCAGGGGCTCCCGTCAAGTCTGCTCAATGAGTCTGCAGGCCTTCAGAAGGTGCTCCTTGGCCAGGAAGTGGCAGTCTTAACGTGGGTTGCAAAAGAATTTCCAAACACAGTATTGCAGAAAGGAATGAGTTTATTAAGAACAAAGGGCGAGATAATGTGGAGGCTGCAAGCACAGCGGGCTGACCTCCTGCCAGCCTTGGGAGAGCCAACAGTTTTCCCGGGTTAGTAGCCAATTTTTATAGCCTCAAGACAAAGAACGTTCTTGCTGGAAGGGTGGCATTAAGTGATTGATTGGGGCATTGTAGGGTGAGTAAAGGGGTGGACGTTTTTGCCTAATTTGGGATTAGGAAAGTGGCTGGTATGAATCAGCAACTGGGGGCTTTTGGCAACGGTTGCAATGGGGCCCCGTCAGTTCTGGAGCTGCCCTTGGCTCTGGGCTCCACTTCTGTGTCCTTGGGGCAGGACTGCGTAGCAGGGTTTAGATTTGGCCCACCCCAGTGATAACAGGGGTGTGTGATGATACCATAGTAGCCGAGAGTAACTGGGGAACATGCACTGAACCCGTGCTGAGGACAGCACCCACGTGGTTTTCATCTGGTTGCCTTGCTTGTCTCTGAGTTAGAGAAACTGAGTTTCTGAATTGAATGCAGTAGCAGAAAATAGTGATCAAGTCAGAGAAAAGAGAAAAAACAAAACCCTTTCCAAGCAAGAAAGCAAAACACTATTCGGAACAGGCTGTTTTGCTGCAGTCATGTTAAAATGTGGAGTTGTGCATGTTTTTAATTGAGAAATGTAGAACATGCCCCACCACCCTGACTGACAGGCTGACATTTCCCATATCCTTGGTCCTCACCCCACCCTTCCCTCCACCCCTAAACCCTCATCCCCATCTTCAGCCAGTCCCCACACCTGACCTCACCTTCCTAGTTTGATCCACCACAGAAAAAGTGGCAGTGTTATTCATCACCCTGAAAAATGCTACATGGAGCCCAAGGGTTGTGTGTGATGGTCATGTCAGTGGGAACAATTCATTATTCCATCAACCACTTGGCATGTCAGTCAATGAAAAAATATGTGCTTTAGAAGTGACAGCTCAAAATAGTCTTTTCAGCAATTGGTATGCCAAGATCTTGATAGTATAATGAATTACTCTTTAAACCTATCATTTCATGCCATCAATTTGGCCATGTAGACTTTACATTTTTTTGAAAGGGGGGAGGCCAGGACTGAATTATATAAATTATCTAAAATAACAAGTTAAATAACTTTGTGACCTGGGAAGCAAAGATTGGAGTTTTGAGAAGTGGAATTAGAAAGAATGTTCCTTGGGGAAGATAGGTAAACACAATTACAACTAATAAACGTGTAAGAAAAGTTCCCCGAGGTTCTATGAGTCTTGGGCATGAAAAAATATTTCATTCTCATTGACCACTGAAATTTTATCCTCGTTTTCCATAATAAGGGACCGAGAAACTGAGATTATTTATTATTCTGTGTGCAGCTTGATATATGTTTGCTGAGCAGTGTATTTAGTTCCTCCTTATTTAGGAGATGTGGCTATCTTGGATTGAATTTTGAGTTCCGTCGGAAGGTTGGTTTTTCCCAGTTAATCTCCATACATAGATTTCTTTTCCCACACTTGATGTATGATTTTTATTATACTCCTGTGGCTAATTAATTCCATTCCCATTCTCAAGTCTGAGCTCTTCAAAGATTTGCACCCATCTCTTCTCCTCTGAGTATTTTGAAACCAGGACTGAGAACTTGCACAGCTTGCTGGCTTTTTGGAGAATGTTTAGGACCTTGGCATGTATTTTGGGTGACTTCTGAACGTGGCACACAGCATGTCGAGGTTTCAGCTGGTCAAATTGCTTTCATCCTAAAATGTCAGCTTTATTTCTAGGAGCAGCAGCTGCCACAGACCTTTTTTTTCCCCCTCAGATATCTCCACTGAATTGCTTGATGTGTCGGTGGTTATTTTCCGTCCTGTTAAATAATGCCAGTTGCTCCAGCGATGGTCATTTTAATACCGTCACAAAATAACAAGCAGTGTCAATTTGTTTTCAAGATTGGGTCTTAATTGTTCACCATTGTTTGAAAATAGAGAACAGCCTCATTAATCCACTGCTGAATATTAAGCATTTCATTAAAATATTGCCTGGAAAAGAGAGTTACTTCAAATCCCCTTCACGTGTCCTTCACGGCCAGCAAAATGATCTATTCTGCATTTTTAACTCTCAACCCAGAGAAAAATTGGGGCATCTGTGACCTTTTAATTTGTGCTTCAAAGAAAACATTTCTTAACGTTATGTAATAAATCAATCATTACTTGCTTAATAATCTTAATGCATGTCTTTGAAGTCAGTAACCCACAAGAGAGGCTGGGATTTTTAAAAATTGACAACTCTCTGGTCATTAGATGCAAACCGTGTTTTATTGATCAGCTGTGGAACAGTATCAACTGCATGTAAAAAGCATGTGATCATGGGGGACAATGAAAAATGAAGACTTATTTTATTTATGTGTATGTGTATATATATATGCATACTTATATATAGTCTCTGAAGTACATAGGAAATGTGACTTACTATTTTAGTATTTGAAATTATACTAACTCCCCTTAAGCCTTTCTTATCTTTGTACAAGTGCATCCTAACATAAATATGATTTGTGTATTTCTTGGTTTCTATAATCTTGAAATGAAAGTTTTTGTAACCATATTTTCTATGTATTCTAGAAAGCAGTTGTTTAAAATGCAAATTTACCCACATCCCTTCAATCCTCTTTAGTCTATTTGCCTTGATTTCCCTTGTTATCTAAAGAATTTTTCAGTTCAGGCATTCCTAAACTCAGAAATCATGTCCTTGGTACTTGTTATTAATGCTCTGTTTATCATCCCAAAAAAGGAAACCCAACCTTGGATTTTTGTTTCATTTTGTAGATGAGCTTCAGATAACGCAGTTGTAGATCCGCCGCTTCTTTAATGACCAACTGCTGAATTATAGGTTTCCTGATTTGAAGTGTATTTAGAAAAAGCAACAAAATGCAATTAATCTGATAGTAATAGGAACAGAAGTTAATATTGGCCTGAAGCTAGACTGCTCATTGTAAACATCTAGCCTGCATAATTGACAGTCACAGAGGCTCACTTCTGGCTCCTAAAATGGTCCCCTCATTACTGCCTGCACAGCCCAGCTTGAGCCCATTCTTCTGCAGAGATTCTGCCCAGACATTCCCAAGCTCCTGCGTTGCTCACTGATGCATCAGAGGCTGTGCCTGTCTCTGAGCTTTCATGGCTCTCTCATTGCCCTGGCCCGGTGAGCCCCTGCAGGGGAGTGGCAGAGGGCACGCCTGGGTTCCTGACCTTAACTCAAGGCTCCCAGCTCTGAACTTGGGTAAGACGTTGACCCCAGGGGCCACCCTTGAGGCATGCTTACCTTGAGAGGTGGCTATAAGGATGAGCAGGTAATGCCTGACTTATTATAGGAGCTCCAGAGAGCTCTGACACCCCCAAAAGGGAGGGAAGATGCACTGCAGTGTTTCACTTTTTTTGGGGTGGGGAGGCACTTCCCACTCACAGCTTCCAGCCTTGAATTGGGATGTTGTTACCAGTCACAAGGTACCTCTTCCCCGTTCTCTCTGCTCCTTTCCACATTACCTTTTCCATCATTTCTGTTCAATAATTAATACCGCAAGGCTTTTCTTTATTGAAACAGTGCTCCCAAAAGGTTTTCTAATCTTATTTTATCTGAACTCTTTGAAAGATGTTTAGACATCTTTTTTTTTCTTAATGTATTAACTGCTATTTTTGTTTCTGTTTTGTTTATGTGGCCACTAAGGTTGATTGCAGAAATATATGATATACAGATAGGGAAAAGTCACTTAAAGGAAACCACAGTATTTATTAATCCAGATCTAGGCTGTACACATACTACCAAGGTGCACACACAATTCAAACACATACATAAATTGTACACACACAGGTTTGCAGATAAAACTTTATTTCTGCTAAGCTAGTGCTGCGATTCATGGGGTCGCAAGGAGTCAGACACAACTGAGCGACTGAACTGAACAAATATATACATATTCATGGTATGTGTATTTTTGGATAACTTATTATTTGCTAACAATAGGAGTTAAAGGCCACCTCCTCAGTACCATAAAAATATTTACATCACCATTTTTAATGTCTGCAGGTAATTTCATTAAGTTGATCTCATGTCACTGAGCAGTGAGACTGTTTCTAGCTACTGAATATTATCAAAGAAAAAAATTGTTCTGCCTTGAATATCTGCATCTTTATACATATATCCAACTGTTTCCTTGGGATAATTTCCAAGATACAGTGTTGCTTAATGTCAGGACATGCACATTTTTAGAGATTTCACTTAGGTTGCCATTTCCTCTTCCCGGGATCTTGCTGACCCAGGAATCGAACCACAGTTTCCTGTGCCTCCTGCATTGGCAGGCAGATTTTTGTACCACTGGGCCACCTGGGAAGCCCCCAGAGATTTGATTACATTCTGATGAATTTCCACCCAGAAATGTGGCACTTTTCATAGAACCCTTCAGCAGATATCTAAGTATGCCACTAGCCTACATATTCCCAACACTGAATATTATAAGTTGGCAGAAGTGTCTGTAGGTGGAGTTGTAGAAGAACTTTTACAGAAAAACACTGAGAGAAGAAAACATATTCTATCAATCTGTGTTTAATATATTGAGACAATTCTGGGCACTGTGGTTAGGAAGATGAGTTGCATTCCTGATGCTGTGAGAAGGATCATGGCTGAACAGACAGTATCTCCAGTTCTGGAGAGCTGGACCACACACCAGGAACTATTTTTTTGATTGAATAGACCCAACAAGGAGCAGTGACGAACACTATTTAGACAGCCCAAGAGGCTGTCACTTCTCAAACTAGGTTAAGTTAAAAAAAAAGGCTACACAGGTTAATTAAAAGATAACACTATGCAGTTGGACATAGCACTTGGGTAATTGTTTCTTTCACTGAGACAAGTATGTAATGAATATTACAGAGGTCTAGGGGAAAAAAAATAAACTTGTGTGACAAAGATGAGACTCTTGTACCTAAAGCTGGAGTGCTCTTCCTGTATCCCCATATTAGGTATTTATAAGCCTGGATGCATAATAGAACTTTTTAAAATTACCTACAAACGCTGAACGGCTATCCTGGTCAGTAGGTTTGGGTTGTGTTTAATTGTATGAAATAGATGACAATTACAAAGCCCTTTTTATTTGGTAAGTTTCAAATACATGCAGAAGTAGAGTGAGCGATGAACGCCCACATACTCGTGACCCACTTAAAATGATCATCAATTCATGGCCACTCTTGTTTCATGTACACCCTACCTCCTTTGGCACTGAATTATTTTGAAGTAAATTGTGACATCGTATCATTTTAGTCATAAATATTTCATATAAAAACGTAATCTGGGTGATGGGTCTTAATCAATTAAATTTTCCAAGTTAGCATTATGAGAATATCTTTGTAAAATACTGATGAATTGTACAACCTCCACAAGATGACTTCTCTGAGCCTCAGATTCCTGTTCTGTTAAAGGGATACCAATAATACTCAGATGTGGTGGTGGTATTGTGAGGATCATGGGAGATACTCAAGATAACATAACATCAAAGTGATGGAAAACTGTTAACGCATCATCATTGCCATTGTCATCACTGGAATTCAGATTTTATAGGCAGGTGACGTACGGGAGCTTTGAAGAGCTGAGTGATGATATGTAAGAGGCTGCTAGGAAAGGAGATGGTGGAAAATGTGGCAAGTATATCAGAAAAAAGCAAGGAAACCTGGAGATACATGAAGGAGATAAGCAGGAGGAGCCAGTAGCCCAGGCATGTGGGACAGTGAGGGTATGGGTCTTCTGACCTCTGTGACCACAGGTTCCATTTCTTGGAACCAGGATACAAACTTGGAAAAGTGAAACATCAGTGGAAGTTGAGCAGGAGACAGAGAACTTGGGTTTTTAAAATGTTAAATTCTATTAAAGGTCATACCATATTATTAATAATAAATACTATTACAGTGTAGAAGTTGAGCTATATATGGAAATAATTTTTTTAAGTCTTGCATAATGGGTCCCTACTTTCCAGAAGTTATTGATATTGCAAATTTCTAAGTGAACAATGCATGCAAGTCATCTCGTGGAATTTATGTTGGGGGAATTTGATTGACTCTCTAGCAATGGAAGATCCACTGGAGGAGGGCGTGGCAACCCACTCCAGTGTTCTTGCCTGGAGAATTACAGGCACAGAGGAGCCTGGTGGGCTATAGCCCATAGGGTCTCAAAAAGTAGAACACAACTGAGGAACTAACACACACTTTTGCTAGCAATGGCACTCTTCAAATGAAGATGGTGGAATGATTCCCTAGATAATTTTGAAATTTTGGATCAAAGGTGACTATCTCCACTCTTCTATTCCTCGAACATTAATTTTTTTGACTAATATTGATCACGATCTAATTTCTTCATCAGAAAAATAGCATACAGGATAATTTTGCAATACAGTATCTCCAGATGATAGAGTTTATTTAATGTATATTTATAAGTTATTTTAACTTTAATGTATATTTGTAAGTTATTTTAATTGTTATGCCTTAGAAATGACTTCAGGCAAACTGACAACCCTTGCTTTTTTCAGAACTTACCTATCCTGTCTCTCATTCCCAAAGAACTGAATAGCCACAGAGATATGTTGATGAATGAACCCCAATAAAGGAGTTAATGGCCGATATGGTTTTAATTGGGGCTGCTACTATTAGAGACCATTTGCAATTGACAGAGTCTCCAGATGCCTTGACTGGAAGGAACGGATAATGGAACCTGTTGTGGTTGCAGTGCCAGTGAGAGAAATATTCGGGGGCAGGATGGCATTCGGTGTCTTCACATCGAATCACACAAGAATAAAATTTGTAAATCACATTAAAGAGTGTGGATTTTATCCTTAACTGGGTGCCTCCCAATGAAAATGGAAAATGACATAATTGTGGTTGGATTTTAGAACGGTCAGTCTGTATTGTTTGGAAGCAAGTGGCGGCGGGGAGCGGGGAAGGGGGAGCGGGCAGGGGAAATAGAAGAGAAGTATAGATAGGATAGTACCTATACTGGCAGTGAGGATGGAGTAAAGTGAGGATGAACTGGGAGAGTGGCTGTGAGGGTGGAGGGAAGCGGGCTCTTAAGTGTGAGAATCCATAGACCTTGATTGTCAACTGAATGAAGAAAATGTGGGTCAGCCCCCTTGGGTTGGTGAGTAAAGCAGCTTTGGATCCTCCATCCCCAGCCAACAGCTGAATTATCACAGAGCTAGCCCTGGGAGCCCATTGAGTGCCACACGGAACAGAATCGCTTAGCTACACTCCGCCCACCCCAGTGCTGTCTCACTAAATTGTGAGGTGCTATGCGATGTTTACTGTTTAAGCCACGTGTGCTGGGGTTGTTTATTCGGCATTAGAAAACTGGAAGAGTTATCTGTGCCACACTCCCTCGTAACCCAGCTTTGAAACACGATATGCTCATCTAAAGGGACCTACACACTGGACGAAAACCTGTTTTCATCTGTGTATGAAGGATGGTAATACCGGCCATCCCTTCTCTTCAGAATTATTTATGGCCCAAGTAAGATAATATATGTGAATGTACATCATACATTATAAAGCCCTCTACAAATATAGATGAATTTAAATAGAATTGGAAAGTACTCTATCAATTTAGCTAAATAGATTTTTATTATGGAAAGAAAGTTTTAAACTGATATCACAAATGTTAAAAACAGTATTAAATATTCAATGCTACTGACTGTACTTATAATTTGAAGTTCCGTAAGGATCATCAGTAAGACTTTGACTTTCCATAAATTGATCTAGAAGCTTTTCATCTAGTTCTCTTTGTTTAATATTTTGGTTCTTTGTCAAAGGATGGGAGTTGATTTTCAGCTCTTCTTTCATCTTGTGTTGGTCTAAAAAGGCCTTATTTACTTAAGGAAATTGAGCAGATCCGTCTTGGTGGAGAACAGGGAATAGGATTGGATCCAAATTGATACCCAGGAGTAAGAGGCTTTCTTAGATGGCTTGCTACTAGCTACTGCTGACTTGCTTTTAAAGTTTGTCACGTTACCTCTTCAGTAAATTGAATTACCGAATTATCATCAGTTGCTCAGCAATCTGGTGATCTGGTACCAGTTTTCTTTGGGGTAATTGAACTATTTGTGTAATTTAAGTTAACACCAATCTTGAAATTTTTCCATCATGATGACTTTGAGAAAGTGGGTGGATGGAGGGTTCTAATTAAATTGTGATCCTTAATAGATACAGAGGGAAGGATGCTTTCCCAGGTTTATCTTTAGTTCTTTGACACATGCCTGTAATAGCCAATTCAAGGTAAAAGCAAAAAAAAAAAAAAAGTCAGATGTGAGGTGGGATCATCTGGTTCATTCCCATAGACTACAGTGTCTTAATATTGGCACTACTGACCATCTGGGGCTGGATAATTATTTCCAGGGTCGGGGGGTGGGGAAGCTATGCTGTCTCTTGTAGGGTGTTCAACAGCATCCCTGGCCGCTGCCCATTTAGATGCTTTAGTCATTCCAACCCTCAACTTAGTCGTGAAAACCAAGAATGTATACAGATATTGCCAAAGTCTACCCCCTTTTCTTTTGAGAACCATTGCTATAGATGATAGAGTCTGTTTTTCCTAGTAGGAAGCAAAAATATTTTGTCCCAAACTCTTCTCTACCTTTCATCCCGTCTCCCTAGCCCCAGCACACAGCTTTGTGCATCACATACATTTCTTGTTAAATCAGCTCATCTCCAGGGGTGCTTTCCCTGGGCAGTGATCTCATGTTTATCTCCTTGATGTTTGACAATGGACTACTCTTCATCAGACCCGCTTGAAAACTGACATCCACATTTGAAGGTGATTTTTTTTTTTTTAAAGAAGTCATCCTTTAAAAGGTCATAAAACACTTGGCATTAGTTTCTTAGAGTGTGTGATGAATATTTCAATACTTAAAAATGTAGCCAGGCAGCAAGGGGATGATTTAATGTTGTAAATAAATCTCTTTGTGGGATTTAATGTGCAAAAATGGACAGCAGTGGCTTTAAAAAATCATTCCCCAAATGATGGGATCTATACAATGGTGCTCTCTGTATGTTGAATCCATATCTGGAGACAGTGTTCATTGTATCTTTCTTAGATATTGGAGGAAGACACGAAGATTACTTTCTCTCTTGGGACCTCTATGTCTTTTTCTCAAAAGGAGAAGCCCATAAGGTCAACTTTCTGGGAAACAGTACTGATATCAGATCCCCGCAGAATGTGCTGTCCATTGCACTAATTGAATTCCAATAGATAATAGTCACAAATGATAACACAGAAGTAGTGATAATGATCAAAGAGTTGTTTATGTGTTAATCTTCTAATAACCCTGTGAGTTGATTGTGGAGTTAATCAACTCTGGTCCCCTTGGCCACATTTGGCTGCTGCTATTTTTGTAATGAGAACTAAGAACATTATTTCTATTTTTTTAAGTGACTGAAACAAAGAAAATCAAAGGATGAAGAATATTTCTTGACTCCCTAAAATTATGAGATTCGCATTTCAGTGTCCATGAATAAAGTTTTATTGAGATGTAGCCATGCCCACTTATTTGCATATTGTCTGGGGCTGCCTTGACAGAGCTGAGCAATTGTGACAGAGACCACACTGCCCACAACGCCTAAAGGACTTAGCATCCAGCCCTGGATGGATAAAGCTGGCTGACCCTTGATGTGATTATGCCATCACTGCCCTTGTTTTATAGAGGTGGAGGCAGAAGTACAGAGAATAAGTCATTTGTTTAAAGTCATGTGTCGATAATGTGACAGAGCCAGAAATTTGAAGTTAAATACTCTGGTACCATGTGTTGTGACAGTAAAATTTGCCAGGACAGAGCTCCTTTTTTTTTTTCCTTTTTTTAATATTCCTTTTATATTGGACTGTAGTTGATTTACAAATGTTGTGTATTTCAGGTATACAGCGAAGTGATTCAGTTATACATGTATCTATTCTTTTTCAAATTCTTTTCCCATTTAGGATATTACAGAATACTGAGCAGAGTTCCTGCGCTATACAGTAGGTCCTTACTGATTATCTGTTTTAAATATAGTAGAGTGCATATGAGCATCCTGGTGGCTCAGACAGTAAAGAATCTGCCGGCAGTACAGGAGACCTGGGTTCGATTCCTGAGTTGGGAAGATCCCTGGAGGAGGGCATGGCAACCCCCTCCAGTATTCTTGCCTGGAGAATCCCCATGGACAGAAGAGCCTGGTGGGCTATAGTCCATGGGGTCGCAAAGAGTTGGACCTGACTGAAGCGACTTGGCACACACACGGTGCATATGTCAATCCCCAACTCCTAATCCCTCTCCCCACCAACCTTTCCCCTTTGGTAACCCAGAATCATCATTTTAAACACACTAGCAGAAACAACTTCCCATAATTCAGCTCTTTCTTACTATACTTTGCAGTCCATTCATACTTGATTTTTGTATGTAGGTCTCCAAGCAGCAATTCCTGAATGAGGTAAAGAGCGTTTTGTACTCCTTAGGCTGCACTGGTACAATATTCTCTTCAGCCTTTCTAAGAATGGGTGTTTGTACATTTCCTTTCAAGCAGCAGGATTCCTGCCATACAAGGAAGCACCCCTAGGGGGCAGAGTCCTGAGGTCTGGACATCTAGGTGGGTAACTGATTTTCTGCTACACAGAAATTCTTGGGGAGGGAGGAAATGTCAAGGGCAGAAGGAGGGTTTCTAGGTCTGAGGTAATTGAAGTTTAAATGTCTATGTAGAATAGTTAGGAACTTAAAAAAAAAAAAAATCTCATCTGTCTGGCCCAGAATTGGCCTTGCTTCATTCAATTTCTCCATTTCAAAAGATGAAAGGCTGCATCGTCTGCCAGGATTTAGCGTCCAGTCCCAGGGCATCACTGTGTTTCTAATCTGATGTTGAGGCCATGACGCCATCCCCTCTGCCTGCCGGTCAAGATCCATTCCTTGTTTGTTTTTTTTTTTTTTTGTTAGATTGTTAAAAGGCCCTAGACATGGATCAGTTTCAGACAGCTTTTGGCTCCATAGGGAACCAGCTCACAGGTCTTTGGTTTTATTTTATTCCTTTCGGATTTTAGAGCAGACTTCATTCGTAGTAGCAGAGGGCTATAATCATTCTCATTTTAAAAATACAGCCACACACTCACAAATTAAGAGTGGGGGATGTTCTAGATCTTGACTGAAGTGATGGTTCTGAGACTGCATATACTTATCAAAGCGCATCCAGATGTATACTAAAGATCTGAGCATCTTAACTTCAACCAAAAGGGCACCAGGGGCTCCCTTGGTGGCTCAGATGGTAAAAGAATCTGCCTGCGATGTAGGAGGCCCCGGTTTGATCCCTGGGTGGGAAAGATTCTCGGGAGTAGGAAATGGCAACCCACTCCAGTATTCTTGCCTGGAGAATTCCATGGGCAGAGGAGCCTGGGTGAAGAGTAGGACACAACTGAGCGCCTAACACTTCGAAAAGGGCATTAACATGGAAAAGATTTTTTTAAAAGTGAGAATAGTTAATTAGAGCACCTGTGTGAGGCTGGGTAAACCCAGAATTACTCTCTAGTAATCACTTCTAATTCTTCAGATTTCCTGAATCCCAGATCAAGGTATGTCCTTGCGGGAGGCTTAAATTCATTTCCTCTGATTTATGTTCTGCATTCCTTTGAAGGTAATCATTCTAAGGCTACATAAGGATAACTGATATTTATCCCTATAAATAGTCAGTGTCAGAAAGGTAATCTTTATCTTTGAATCTCTTTATTATGCCACATTGGATTTACAATTAAATAAAGATACAAAATCTACTTGGGGTGAAGGGCAGTGGGTGTATTTAGTGCTTATTTCCTCCAGCTTGTGAGAAAAGTGAGGTGTAAAGATAAGAAATATGACTTTAAAATAAAAAGTCTTTGGGTGGAATCATTTATCATGCCTCCGATACAGATATCCAGCCTTAGATATAAATATTTCAGGATCAAGATGCTTTCATCTCTCTCTGCCTTGCAAGAAGGGAAGATTGGAAACAATCTTCCTTAAAGTAAGCAGCTTTAATGATTGTTTCTAAATCAACTGAACTGTGTTGGAAAAAAAAAAGAAGCTGTAAGAATCCTATAATCCCTAGTTTAGTTGTAATGAAATTGTCCAGGCTAAGAAGGGAACAGATGGATTCTGATTAATTTCTACTAAAACCAGCAAGTATTAGCCTCAATATTCTTTATAAACTTATCAGGGTAAATGTTATATAGTCATAAGAGGATGGAGGAAAAAGAGATATAAAATATAAATGAACTTATAACTGGGTTATGAATAGTTAAGGGGGGTATGCTTAAAAACACCATCTTTAGCAACATATCAAAATGGGGATTCATTGAATCAGGGTTTTCAGAGACCTTTTCAGATTTAATTCCTTAAAAAATAATTAAGTTGTTGTTGTTTGTTTTTCCCAAGAGAGGATTCATGTCTCTAAGTATCCAGCAAAGAGGCCCATTGCATTTTATGGGCTTAACAGTAAGAAGAATGCAAACAGGATTCAGAGAGGAAAGAAGTTGTGCCTCAGATTCGCCATTTATGATTCCAGGATGATAATTGAAAACAAAGATGAACTTTACCAAGACATAATTTGGAATGAACTTAGACAGTTCAGTTGCCACAGTTCATTAGTTTTATGGTTGATATTTAGGATGCTGAGGGGTAGACTCTTAGCTTCCCCTGTCCTTTTTGGGACCTCCTCACTCCTCTAGTCCGTCAAAGGGGATACAGAGAGATCCAGACGCTTAAGCTTTAAGTCTGGCATCCACTTGAAACTAGAACTGAAAATTAAAAGAGATAAAGCGAATCTGAGGTGGCATTGGTCCCACATTTCCATAAGGTATGAAGTATTTACCTCCAGCAGAAAAATCAATCACTTGGTCTTAGATTTAAAAATCCGTCTGCTGTCTAGCTTTGTCTCCTACCTATCATCAATTTACATTGTCCACTTCTCTCCCTGCTGGGCTGAGAGGAGGCCATAGGCTGTGAGCCGTCTAAGGAAATAGAATCCTAACTATAACTTTAAACATTGTCAATACCTAACTAATGATCGATGACCAACAAAAGGCAATACACATCATCCCCCAAACTTGGAGTTCTCATTTAAAGACAACACAAAACCAGCTCTAACTTTGCTCTGTAGTGTTAGGAGCAGAATGGGATCTTTCTGAGAACATACAGAAAAAAAAAGCTCTCCTTCACAGCTACTGAGTGATATATTTACATACAGAAGCATGAGGTTTATTAATAAAGTCTCTGGTGGTTGTGTCATCAGCTACTGGAATGTGGTGAGTAGTAAATGAACTTGGAATTAATTCGACACTAGATACTCCATTTCTTTCTGTTATCTTGTCATCATAGCTGTGACTTGGAAATAGGATCTGCTTAGGGACAAAGACACTGGTTTACTATAATAAAAGCAGGCTGTTTGGGAAATTTGACCCTAGGATCATGATTTTAACTTGATAGTAGCCTATCTACCTGGGTGCTTCTGTCCATCTTCTGCCTGCTAGGTCTGTAGGTAGAAGAGACTCCGCCTTCAGAGTCCTGGCAGAAAACGACAATGACCAACTTTTGCATGAAATTAACAGAAGTTCCGTGCCTGGGGCCTATGAAAATGGAGCCCATGAAAATGCTTTAATTTCTTTTAAAACCAAGAGGGAAAAAGTGGCTATAATCCAGCCAGATTATATTCATCTTTATATCAGTGCTGTCATAAACTAAAAAAATCACTGTAATAGTAATAGTTTTTTTATGGAGGAAGGATTCACAAAGGTGGAAATGCCAGGGGCCCATAAATGTCCTTTTGTGGACCTGGAAACGCTCAAAGGTTTTTCACTGCAGAGAACAAGATGAAGCGGCTGTTTGCAAAGGTGTGGTTTGGATCAAGAAAACCTGCCAGGGGCAGTGAAGCATTCAAGGACTAGTAACCTTGAGTTATTAGTAACCATGATAACCATCAAGGACAAGTAACCATCATCACCCTGGGGCCTGAATTAACACAATGGCAGGTGGTGACTATTGGCCAAACCCAGCTAGAAGCCAAAGGAAAAAGTAACCCAGAGCCCATTCCACATGGGTCAGCATCATAGGACATAGAGCTGGGCAGACAGGAGCAGAAAATAGACCAGAGCTGGGGAGCTGTCAACAAAGAAGAACCAAACCAGGACTCGTATTCCAACCTCTTTCTGTCTCAAGAATTTTGAAGTGGGTGTAACCTCTGCCTTTGTATAACATTGATAGGATCCATGTGTGAATTACAGAAAAAAGGAACTTATTTTCTGCTTCAAAAAGAAAGAAACAGATTTGAAAGGCTACTACCCCATCAAGTGACCCCAACGTTTCTTGCTCACTTGCTGTAACTGGAAGCAGCTGTCTTTAGAGTTCTCTGTTTGCAATAAGGGCTCAATCTCCTTTTCCAGTCCAGCGAGGGGGCAGTTTGGAGAACTGGCCAAGGAAAGACTTTTGAATCAGACTGTGCCTGGCCTCATTTGGTGACTGAATAGCTATCTGACCTCCCTGTGCCTCAGTTTCTTTATCTGTAAAAATAGGACACTAGTGATACATGCTTCATACGGTGGTAGGGAAAATTAAGTGAAGTGATAGGAGTGAATATTATGAGCCAAACACTATTCTGAGTGCTTTATGTATGTTAATTCATGCAACCACACAGAGAAAAGCAGAGATTCAAGCACAAAGAGAGGCATTTGTGATGCTATTCTTTGGGTCTCAGGATATAGCTGTGCTTGAAACTCAGCTGCCACTGGACTTTTCATATATGTGAATCAACAAATATTCTCTAAACTTGGGGAGGAGTTCTAAGTCGCTGAAATGGAGTTTCTGTCACTTGCAACCAAAGCAGTTTCAACAAAGTAGATACTGTATGCATATGTATGTGTATCCATAGGGGCTTCAGCAGGTATAGGATATGCCTCCACTGCAAGAGAAACGAGAGCCACAGGTTTGATCCCTCGGTTGGGAAGATCCCCTGGAGGAGGAAATGGCAACCCACTCCAGTATTCTTGCCTGGAAAATCCCATGGACAGAGGAGCCTGGCGGGTTACAGTCCAAAGTGTCACAAAGAGTCAAACACGACTGAGTGACTAGTGCACACACACAAATCTATGTATATAGTGTGTTTATATAGACATAAATATATATTCATTAGCTGAATAAATCAAGGAAGAGAAATGATAAGAGTTCATGTGCGTTGTCTCTAAACTTTGGCAGATGTTGCTGTCAATAATCTTCCATAAGAGAACTGATGAAAATGGCTTCCCATTTATTCAGTACCTATGGTGCCGGGCCACTGTGTGTATCTTATTTGAAATAGTTCTCATAGGTACTCTACGAGGGCATTATTAAAACCATACCCATTTTATAGGGGAAAATGCAAAGAACCAGAGAGCTGAAATAACTTTCTCAAAGTCAATTCGCTGATGGGTTGATTGAGCTAGGATTCAAACCTAAAGCCCTTGCTGTTTTCTCGTAAAAGGCTGCCTCCCCGATTTGCATTCAGCATGCAGCGAGGGATGGGTTTGAGCCAGGGTGGTTTCTGCCATCTTCTCTTGTTGCATCAGAGAAGGCGGAATAACCACAGCACAGGGTAAAGGATGATGGGGTGAGAATTGTGGTGAAGAACAGAGTTCATAATGATAAATGAACACCATGCATCCGCTCTGAAAAGGCAACTCTCTCTCTCCTACAGAATAACTGAACCAGTAGAGGCTTTCCTCCACCTGTTGCCCACCCTGTGTGTGCATTAACAGCAAAGCTCTCTGTTGTTTATTTCTGCGGCAAACCATCTTACTGTGTTATGTGTTTTGGCAACAATAGAAGAGTCTGAAGTTGTACTCACTGGCCCAGATCCAGAAGCTAATTCCTTTCTAATGATTTCTACGCGTTAGCAATCTTCCTGCTCTTATTGAAACAAAAAGCCGATCCTAATGTTGGATGGAGATGAGTGGGTGGATGGAGATGAGTGGGTGGTTGGGGGGTGGTGGTGGATGGTAGTTCCCCGGCCCAGAGCCTGTGGCCCCTTGGTTCCCCCAGAGTGGCCCTGGGGTAGGGATTGGGGGGCTGATGAATCTTGAAGCCCACTCTGGCAGGCTTCAGCTTCGGAAAGATTCAGTCCTTCTCATGTCCTGCTCATCAGGAATGAAGAATGGAGAAACAGATTTCTCCAAGCCCAAGAGATGAGAATCTTGGATTACAAAGGATTGCCTGTCAGACTTGCTCTGACTTTCCTCAGCATCAAATATTTTCTCCTTCTTCTGTATTTCTTCACTTTAAGAGGGCACTCATTATATTTTTCTCTATTATTTTCTCCTAATAATTATTTCCCTCTCTTTCTAATATAAAGCCATTATATTCTAGAGCACTAAAAAAAGAAAATACTCCTAATTCCATCATCTGAAGAGAATAAATTTTAACATTTGTACTCTCTTCCTTTATTAAAAAAAATTTTCATTTTCTAGTTAAAAGCTTGTGACTTAAGAGGATAGTGCCCTTTAAGAGGACTCTTTATATTTGGGGTGGCTAGTGTATAGTAGATGCTGTGAAATGTTTGCTGAATCTAGCTGGTTGAGATGAACACAGGTCCAGGATTGATTTTATCTTGTTAAAATTTTTTTTCCAATTAGTCGCCTCAAAGTTGCCTGGAAAGGTTATCAGTCAACGTAGACTGATGAGGAAAGAAGTTTCTTTGGCAACTGAGGTTCCTGCACATCTCGGCACCCTGGGTCTTTTCTTCTGACTCCTTTCTGCCTGCCTGCTTTTGTTGTTGTTTTCAGAACTTTATTGAGATAGAGTTCATATACCATAAAATTCAACTATTTAAAGTGCTTTCAGCTTATTGACAAGAGTGATGCAACCATCACCACTACTTATTTGTAGAACATTTTCATTCCCTAAAAGGAATCCATTTAGCAGTCACTTGCTATCTCCCATTCCCTCAGCCCTTGGCTGCTGACCTACTTTCTCTTTCTATGATTTACCTGTTCTGAACACTTCAGACAAACAGAATCACACAGCATGTAGACTTTTGTGACTGGCTGGTTTCATTTGATAATAAACTCAAGCAGTGTTCTAAAGATTCATCTGTGTTAGAGCATGTATCAGTACTTCATTCCTTTTAATTTTGCTCTGCTTGCATTTTCCTGTCAATTGACTGTTCACTGTCTCTGAGAACTCTCTCCCTAGTGGTGTGTGTGTGTTTACCAAATGTGTATAGACGGTCTCTGCTGCTTGATACTTGCCTTCTTTACCCAGACAGTGTCACATGTAATGTATCCCTTTGCTCCAGACTCCAAGGATCAAGTAACAACCATCTTAGAGTTTGCTAGACTGTAAGAAACTCTGTTTATCCCAAGTTTATGTAACGTACATTTACACACTTACATGTCTAACTATTGCTGCTGTTGTTGAGTTGCTAAGTCTTGTCTGACTCTTTATGAGCACGCCAGGCTTCCCTATCCTCCTTTATCTCCCACAGTTTGCTCAAGTTCATGGCCGTTGAGTCGGTGATGCTATCAATCTAGTCAGTACTAGTTGGTCTATTAGAAAGCAAGTATGTTTGAAGGTAGCAGTCTTAGAGAGAGACAGACTGGCATATGCAGAACAGTTCCCTAGGACTAGACAGGCAGTCAGGAAATGTAAAATAAAATTTAGAGATGAATCCATTGGCTTTTGTTTTTAAAAAAATTATGAACTTGCAAGAGTTTAATTATTTGGAGGAAGGATTGCTGTCAACCAAATTTTATTTATTTATTTATTTATTTATTTTTTCATTTATTTTTATTAGTTGGAGGCTAATTACTTCACAATATTGTAGTGGTTTTTGTCATACATTGACATGAATCAGCCATGGATTTACAAGTATTCCCCATCCCGATCCCCCCTCCCACCTCCCTCTCCACCCGATTCCTCTGGGTCTTCCCAGTGCACCAGGCCCGAGCACTTGTCTCATGCATCCAGCCTGGGCTGGTGATCTGTTTCACTATAGATAATACACATGTTTAGATGCTGTTCTCTTGAAACATCCCACCCTCGCCTTCTCCCACAGAGTCCAAAATTCTGTTCTGTACGTCTGTGTCTCTTTTTCTGTTTTGCATATAGGGTTATCGTTACCATCTTTCTAAATTCCATATATATGCATTAGTATACTGTATTGGTCTTTATCTTTCTGGCTTACTTCACTCTGTATAATGGACTCCAGTTTCATCCATCTCATTAGAACTGATTCAAATGAATTCTTTTTAATGGCTGAGTAATATTCCATGGTGTATATGTACCACAGCTTCCTCATCCATTCGTCTGCTGATGGGCATCTAGGTTGCTTCCATGTCCTGGCTATTATAAAGAGTGCTGCGATGAACATTGGGGTACACGTGTCTCTTTCAGATCTGGTTTCCTCGGTGTGTATGCCCAGAAGTGGTATTGCTGGGTCATATGGCAGTTCTATTTCCAGTTTTTTAAGAAATCTCCACACTGTTTTCCATAGCGGCTGTACTAGTTTGCATTCCCACCAACAGTGTAAGAGGGTTCCCTTTTCTCCACACCCTCTCCAGCATTTATTGCTTATAGACTTTTGGATAGCAGCCATCCTGACTGGCGTGTAATGGTACCTCATTGTGGTTTTGATTTGCATTTCTCTGATAATGAGTGATGTTGAGCATCTTTTCATGTTCAGCCAAATTTTAGAGAATAGAAAAGTTATATGATGTTCTAAATTGTGCTCATTTTCTAGGTATTACTAGAACCAGAGAAATTGGTTCAAGGTTTACCTGAAACTTTAAAGTCTAGCTGTCAAATCAATGAGTGTCAATTACCTCAACAGATGCTGCCAATTGTTATCACTTAATATTAATGGTGAAAGTGAAGTGAAAGTCTCTCAGTCGTGTCCAACTCTTTGCAACCCCATAGACTATACAGTCCATGGAATTCTCCAGACCAGAATACTGCAGTGGGTAGCCTGTCCCTTCTCCAGGGGATCTTCCCAACCCAGGATTCGAACCGGGGTCTCCTGCATTGCAGGCGGATTCTTTACCAACTCAGCTACTAGGGAAGCCCAGTATTAATGGTAGTGAAGTGGATCTCTGTGATGGTGGGATAATTCTTCCTTAGGAGTTCTGTCTCTGAGTACAATTGAGTTGTTTTCGTTTTGTATTTCAGAGGTCTCAGATATTTCTGTTACCTAATCAGCTCATCGCCTTTTTTCCTCTGCATATTATTAAGGCATTCATTAGCCTTCAGTGGCACTGCAGAAGTTGGCTTTGGTTTAAAATTGTGCCCATGGTAGAAGGAATGTTTCTACAAACCACTTAAAACATTATTAAGCCATACTCTTTTTCCCTCCTCAGAATTTATTTAATCTCATTAGACCTGAAAAATGGCTAAGCAGTGGGTAGCATTTTCATTTTTTTTTGTGAATCAAAACATGAAAAAGAATGCAAGCATTAAGAGGTAATGAGCATTGGATGCACTCTGTATTCTAACTGTTTCGAGTTATAGCAATATAAAATACTTAGATGTCATTGTCTCAGATACTTATGATGGGGTGGTTTTTCCTCGATAAGAAATTAATCAGTCATAAATCTGTGTTAGAGTATAACTGAAAGTAAAAACAGACTGTACCAGCATAATTTGGCTTCAGGGATAAAAAGGAAGCAGATGTTGGAATTAGCATCTTTAAATATTATCCCTCTAAGTCAACACTGTGAGATGAGATTGGTTGTGAAATTTTGCATGGAAAGTGGTAGATTCAGTCATCCACAGTCTCATGGCCTTGCCTATGTTTTGGGACCTCTGGAATCCACTGTACTCAGAGACAGAACTCATAATCAAGAATTATCCTAATGTCCTCGTGCTCACAAAATTGCACTTCATCCGTGAATGCGGGACATACTGATCTTCTCTGGATTATTTCAGTTTTGGCTGTGTACGTGTTGCCACTGTGAGCAGTAATAAAATCCCAGGGCTCAGGTGATACAGTGTTGCTCAGTATTGCCTTGGGCAAGTCATTTAACTTCCATGAGTATTAGTGTTCATATCAGTAAAAAGGAACAGTTGGAAGCTGCCTTGCATACTTGGCAAAGTGGGAAGCAGTGTAGAAAGGTAACAGCAGTAGTGGAATAAGGTATATTTTAAATCAGCAAATTATGACTTAAACCAGTGCAGAAGTAAGTATTATAGATGTAGCCCTCAAATATCATTTTCCCTGTCCAGAACATTCCTTAGGAATTTATCCTAAGAAAACAAAGGAATATATGGAGATGTTCATCAGAGCATTACCAACAATGGTGAAATAGTAGGAGTAATCTAAATGTCCAGAAATAGGGGATGGCTAATTAGGTTATATAATGAGCATGTTAAGGATGCTATACCTCTAAGAAAATCCATCTTTAAAAAAAAAGTGCCAATTACAAAACATATGGTAATATGGCCTCACCTTTGGGTTATGTGGAAATACATATATGTGTATGAAGCATTGTGTGTAGACAGAGCTTGAATAATAATGACTTTTGAGTGCATAGAGTATAGATGATTTTAGGGATCAGTGACTTTGTGTATTCTTATAATTTTCTGTATAAAGAACAAATGACTTTTTAAATTAGAAAGATATGTATGTGTATGTATGTGGAATCTCTCTCTTTCTCTTTCCCTCCTTCATTGGTTCTCAACCAGGAACGATTTCTCTCCTCTTCCCTAGTAGAATTTTGGCAATGTGTGGACTTATTTTTGGCAGTCAAAACTTGGAGGTACTACCTGCATCTAGTAGCTAGAGGCCAAGATTCCTGCTCAACATCCTACAGTGAAGTAGCCCCCACAACAAGTAATTTTCCAGCCAAAATGCCAACAGCAACAAGATTGAGGAGCTCTGTGAATTTCTATTCTAGGTCAGACGTCTGGTCAACCTCACACAACTCAGAGGCTGCTGTCCACAGTGGTCTTTCTCGGTAACACACCCTCATCTGACTTTCTTTTTAAACTATCTTCTCTTCCATCCAGCCTATGGAATCTGTACCTCATCTGAAAACCAGAGGGGAGGCTATTTTTTCCCCAGTCTATTGTTCAGAGTATGCTGTGGCTTTTTGATATTCAAAACCCTGGCTTTGGAGGCTCAGAAACCCTTTTAAAGCTATTATGTCTGGCATGGGTTTCAGCGGCATGTTTTGAAACTCACAAGCTATGGTTTTGTCTCTTTGTTCTCCAAGTTTTGCTTTGGTATATTTTTCCCTAGGGTTGTAAGCATATTGTCTAGCTGCTTGAATTTGTTATGGGTGAGGATGGAGAGTCATAGAGTAAAAGGAAGCAAAGGGAATATTTTAAAAATCATCTCAGCACATTTATTTATTCCTCAAAATTTATGTCACAGTGTGCTAATAACCTTACAAAATAAAGCACTGACACGACGAATCATAATTTATTTTGTGTCTCTTTAAAAAAATCTTATTAAAATGCTAGAATAGCCCAGATGTACCAGGGGCAAAATCAACTTGGTGTGCAACCTTGTTTATCAAGATAGGGTGGAGGAATGGCCTTGGATGTCTCCATATTCAACCTGACACCCAGTCCTTGATATTCTGCTTCATTTTCTGCCGTTCTGGCCCTTCAGGCCTGTGCTGATTTGCAAGATTTGTTTAGAAATTCATGTGTAAAAGCGAGATTGTCTTGAATTTTTCAGACTGGACAAAGTGTGAGGATGAAGCCACTTAAGCGTTGACCAAGTCTTTAAAAACAAATGATTTGAAGTCCCTTTCGTCTTATGGTGTCTAGAAGCAAGATCACTACTGTCTCCCCTAAATCTGCATGTGTGCATATATGGTGCATAGACTTGTTGCCGTGGCTTGTCTTGTGGAGCACAGATCCTAGGGCACAGCTCCTGGGCTCTAGAGTCAGACTCAATAATTGTGGCACTTGGGTTTAGTTGCCTCATGGCATGTGGGATCTTCCCGGACCAGGGATCAAAGCCATGTCCTCAGCATTGGCAGGTGGATTCTTTACCAGTGGACCACTAGGGAAGTCCCCTTCTGTGGCTTTCATGAGTATCACTTGGAGTCCAAGTAGATGACTGCCAAATCCAGGTCTCCAGGCCAGATCTTCCCCTGCTGCTCAAGGTTCTGAAGCAGCTTGGAGCAGGGGTAAACATTCTCAACTCAGACATTCTCTAGATTGACAAATCACATTAAAAAAAAATCCAATAGTTTCTATGAACTTTGAGTTTTCATCTTTAAAAGGGAGAGAATAGAGACTTTCTAATGGAGTTGCTATAATGAGGAAATGGGATCGAGTGAGTAAAAGTGTGTTAGCCAGTTCTTACCTCATACCACAAAAATTTCAGGCACTGGCATTCACAGTAAACTGAGAAATGCAACTCCCTGAGTGTCCTTTCTCAGGTGATGTGGTCTCAGAGTCAGTGTTTCTTCCTGATCTCCAGTTTCTGTAGGCTGGCTTCTTTATAACTTCAACTGCACATTGGCTATAATTGTCTGTCATGTCATTTAGTCCAGCTGCCCCAGCTAAAGGCTCAGTCTGTTGGGCTCCCATTTTCAAATTTCAGGGAAAAAGCCTGTAGGCCCATGCTCCTTTTCCAGCCAAGCCACACAAGTCAGATGGATGGCTAGTTCTTGGTTTAGGAGTCCAGACGAATCTATAATAATTAGCTGTTGTTATATGGGTCAGTCCACCAAGGCATTGGATAGGGCAGATTCCTGCTTGGACATTAGTTTTTATTATCCTCTATTGGAGGAATTTATAATATGATTAAGGTGGGAGTGCTATCTTCTCTGCCCAAACTGGGCATGTAGATGAGCTTATGAAGTGAGTGGGACAGATTTCTTTAATTAGAAGCTGAAAAAGAATTCTTGTTGCGTTTAGAGTCATTTGGCTGAAAAAATACGGTGAGAACTATTGAAGGACTTCTTCCCTGCCTTTGGGAAGAAGCCTCCTTTTGGTTGGAAAGAATGATGTCAATTCATGCAAAAACAAACAACAAACAAAAAAAAAGGTGAAGAAATGGGGAATACCTAGGAACAAATTCATGCACTCTGTGAGCATGTGTGTGCTCAGTCATGTTTGATCTGTTGTGACCACATGGACTGTAGCCCGCCATGTCCTCTGTCTATGAAATTTTATAGGCTAGAATACTGGAGTAGGGAGCCATGTCCTCCTCCAGGGAATCTTCCTGGCCCAGAGATTGAACCCCTGTCTCCTGCACCGGCAGATGGATTCTTTATCACTGTGCTCTCCCTTGAGGGCTAGTATCCAATAACGCTTCTGCAATGTCTTAGTTATATAAAGAGGCAGTTCCTCCTTTCAGCCTATTGTCAGCTTGTGTTGAGTTTCTGTCACTTGCAATTAAGGGTTCTGGCTAGTATGGTTTCTCTGAAGGGGTTGTTTGGCAGGCAGGCAAATATCCAGTCCTTTACTTTCTTGAAATCCATGGGATTTGAGGTCTGATAGATTAGGCTTCCCTGGTGGGTAAATCCCTGATCAAGAGTCAAATGTCAGATGTCCAAGTGAAGCCCTTTAAATCCTGCTTTAACTTTCATGACATTTTACTGAATAATGTTCTTTTAAGGTAGAGGCAAAATCTCGTCCAAAAATTAAAGTCAACTGGCATGTGGTTTTTGTTGCATGTTTTAAAATAGGGCAGATACAAAGAAGGTTGGAATAAAACCCAATACTTATTTTCCTGCTTTGCCCCAGACTTTGCACTGGAGCTCAAAGAGAGTAAAAGGGACAGATGAGGACTGGAAATGTAATCATTGTTTCCACTGTGAGTTTGCTTCAGTAACAATTTGCATGATACACACTCAGCATGCTTCCAACCTAAGCACCAGACACACTTGACCATTTTTCATTCTTCACCACCATCCTCCTCTAGATTTAGTCTTTTCAGAAGAAGCTGAGATGGTAAATGGGGAAGGAAGAGATTCTTAGAACATGTCATTGCTCAGTGTATTGTGGGATGGCTGCCTCTAAGAGTTACAGAGTTAGAAAGGGAGAACATGAACTCGTGGTGGAACATAAAGGTGACTTTATTGTTGCTGTGTCTCTCAGCTGTGTCCAGCTCTTTGCAAAACCATGGACTGCAGCAGGCCAGGCTTTCCTGCCCTTCACATCTCCTGGAGCTTGGTCAAGCTCATGTCCATTGAGTCAATGATGTCATCCAATCATCTTCTCTGTTGTTCCCTTCTCCTCCTGCCTTCATCTTCCCCACATCAGGGTCTTTTCCAATGACTATAAAACCTGTATTTCCTGATAATATCATTCTCATCAGCCTGTCATTGGTCAAGCATTTCTGCCAATAGAATCACTCCTATTTTTATAAACATCAGCTCTCTTCCTGGTTTTTTTGGGTCTCACCTTCTTGATTTTTACCAAATGCCTAAATTACTGTTATCATAATCTTTTCTTCAACTGGAATCACCTTTTAATTTAACCTCATTATCAATAACAATTTCATGAAAATCACAGATTTGATACTATCATTTATCTATTTTCATAATATACATTAAAATAAGTTACAGATACTAAAAGAAACCTTCCATATTTTAGCTAAAATTATTGTGTACACCATCTTTGGAATGGAAGCCACATTTTAGAAGAAAACTGGATTACTATATTATTTCTAATGTTATTGCCTGTATATGTTACAAATATGGAAGGGGTGACAGAAGCTTTATACTTCGATATCATTAGTAGACTTCATAAAGACACTTGTTAGAGAGTCTAGTTGAGAATCAGTAAATTCTGATGGAGCAGGGAAGTTAGAGAAACAATAATTTCTTGTTTGTATCTTTCTCTCCTGCTAGACTGGCAGCCCTGTGAGGACTGAGTCTGTGTCTATTTTGTTCACTGATGTATCTGAGTAGGTAGCAGAGAGCCTATCACATAGTAGAAAGTAACTATTTGTTGGGGAAAGAGTATAAACTGAATAACAGACTCCATCAGGTCATCGTGGTATTCTTTTGTTAAGGTTTTTGAGGTCAGGGATTATGAATGTCCTTTTTTTTTTTAAAGACATAACCTTTAAATTTTTTTTTTTTTTTTAATTTGGCTGCATGGGATTTATTTAGTTGTGGCATGAAGGATGTCTAGTTGTGACATGGCAACACTTAGCTGGCAGCATGTGGGATAGAGTTCCCCAACCAGGGATCTGTCCCGGGCCCCTTGCCTTGGGAGCATGGAGTCTTCGCAGCTGGACCAGCAGATTAAGTCCCATGCGTGTCTTTTAAACAGCATCTTGAGTGCCTGGTACAATGTCTAGCACACATGCAAAGATGAAAACAATTTTTTTTGTTGTTGTTATGTGAAAGTGTGTTTAGTCTAAGTCTGTTAAGTTGTGATACAAATAGAATCACATTGTAAGCTTTTCATTTTTTCCATTTTCAGTTGATTTAGGAGAATTTCCACTAGATTTGAAAAATGTTTTTAATTGTTGTTAAATACACATAAAGTGAAATTTCCTCACCACAGCATTTTTAAGGGCACAGTTGGGTGACATTAACTCCCTTCACACTGGTGCAAATCCATCTCTGCCATCTGTCCCCACACACTTCTTGCAGAAATGAAACTCTGTTACCCATTAAACACTAACTCTCTTCTCCCCACCACCTCTCCACCCCATTCTACTTCCTGTTTCTATAAATTTGGCTGCTCTAGGTACCTCACATGCAGGACATGATACAGCTCTTGTCTTTTTGTTAGTGGTTTATGTCACTTAGCATAATGTCCTCAAGGTTCATCCTTGTGGCGTGTGTAGCAATTTCCTTCCCTTTAAAGGCTGGGTGATGCTACATGGTATATCTGTTTTGTTTATCTATTCATGGACACTTACTTGGGTTGCTTCTCCCTGTTGTGCATAATAGTGATGTGAACACGGAGATACAAATACATCTTTGACAAAGCTTTATATGAATTAATAAAAGAATCAATGAAAGAATGAATTAAGGGATGACAGCAGCAGTCTTCTGCGTCGCTAAGGAGGAGTATGACCCTACTGGAAGATGCTGGATGGAAGGGACGAGAAGAAGAAAGGGCCCTAGAAGGAGCCTTACTTCTCTGGTGATTCTACCTGAGGCTGGTCCTACTTGGAACGAGCTCATAGTGCTCCATGCACCAGCTCTTGTGTGATCTCTCAAAATGCCTTCCCACTGTGGTTTCATAAATCCTTCTTATGCTGATTTGCCCCGAAGTGCTCTGCTTTTCCAGGGCATAAATTATTGAAGCAGTTGTGCTCAGCAAAGGGAAAGATAGGGAGACCTACCTGAGACTTCCAAAGTGAAGACCAGCCACCTTGTCTGACTTCCAGCATTTCAGAGCAAGCCTGACCACACCACCCCAGGCAGGAAGTCATGCAACTGCCAGAACGGCCACCCGCTTCCTTAATGTGGCAGGGGAATCGAGGACCCAGGGAGGCGTACCTCTCATTTCTTCACCTCTGCGAGTTCCCCAGGCTTTCTCACTGACCAGGACTGGGAATGGAAGGCGATTCACAAAGACCAGCTGAAGCCATTTTTAGGTCTTCACTCTCAGGCAAAAGGATCTGTTAGTGTCTGTGCAAAGAGTCTCAGAGCTGGCATCACACATTGTACACAGCTTTGGGACTGGCAGGGGGCACGATGTTCCCTATGAGTTGAGTGAGGGGAGGGGCTCCCTTTGAGCTCGGGAGCTGTCAGCGTGTGTGATACGGATGTCTGTCAAAGTAGACTGATGTCTAAGAAGCTTGACTCCCATTCCCTCAGAGGATGCTGAAAAACAGACAGGCTGAAAACAAAAAGTGTATCTGTCGTTTCATTTATCAAAGTTCTTTCGGTTCCTGGTTTGAAGCCAGGGAAAGCAAAGCAAATATCTGGTTAGAAAAGTGAACTTGAAAGCTCAAGGGCTGGCGTGTAAAAAAAAAAAAAGTTAGACAACGGTGCTATGAAAATCTTAAAGACAAAAGCAAAAGAATAGATAAATGCTTTTTGCTTTCAGCTCACCCACCCTAGTGTAAGCCTTCTAGGGAAAGAGACCAGCTTGAGCTCTAAGTCTGCCATTTAATAGTGGTTTCAGCCCTGGGCCTATTATTTCATTTTTTTGAGCCCCAGTTTTCTCATTTGTGAAGAGGATGTCATAGAATTTCCCTTGTAGCGTGGTGGGGATAATAATCCATGAGATGCGCTTAGCAGAGTGAGCCACACACAAGCCTCTGATTAATATTAGCTGTTACTCTTATTAGTCTCCTAAGTGAAAATTGCCTTCAAAGTACATGAGCATTACAAAAGCTGAAAACTGAAGCTTCCCTTGACAATCAGAGGATTTTATAAATAGGCCTTGGAGAGTCGGAATGTTATTTTGAAGGCACAGTCACTCATCAGCGTATTGATTAAGCACTAGGACATTCCCCAGTTGTATTCTGGATATTATACAAATGAGGAAAATAAACACAGCGTCCTAGTTATGTGATGTCACTACCTGCAAACACAGAGGCACATCCTGGGATGTTTTGTGAGAGTGTGTGAGGATCTAAAACCCTGTTGGCATGACCTCCCCAGGTTTACAGAAGAAAATTAACACCTTGGCCCCGTTTTTATGAGGAAGACATTAATTTTGTACAACCTCAAAGGATGCAGCAGGGGTAGCAAAGAGAGAAAGGAAGGGTGTTAAGAAATGGATGGCAAGGATATTTCCTTACAAGAGGAGTTGTGGACTTCCCTGGTGGTCACAGGTCAAGAGTCTGCCTGCCAGGGCAGGGAACATGGGTTTTATTCTTTTCCAGAAAGATCCCACATGCCCCAGAGCAACTAAGCCCGTGTCACAACCACTGAGCCAGTGCTCTAGAAGAGCCTGTGCTCCACAAGAGAAACGAATGCAATGAGAAGCCCGTGCACTGCAATCAGAGAGTAGCCCCTGCTTGCTGCAACTGGAGAAAGCCCAAGCCCAGTAATGAAGATTCAGTGCAGCCAAAAATAAAAATAAGTAAAATTCAAAAAGAAATGAGCAATTGTTATCTCCGCCTGGAACTGTTTTTGCTAGATCTTTGCTTGGATGGTCTTCTGTTATGGAAGTCTTTGTCTCAAGTGTCACCCCCTCATACGACCCTTCCCTGGGCAGTCATTGGAAATTAAACCCATCCTCCCATCCCTTTATTCCTCTAGCCTTACTCTATTTTCTTTTAAGCATTTATTCTGGTCTGAAATTAGCTTGTTTATATGTTTGTTGATTTGTTTACCATTTGACTCTCTCCATAATGATGTCACTTGGGAGCAGGGACCACATCCGTCTTATTTGTTACTGTATCTCACAGCCTGACATATACTAGGCATTTGATGAATAGATGAGAAATGATTGAATAATTGGGCCTTTAAAAAAAAAAAAAAAACTTTGGCTTTTTAAAAAACATAATCTGTCTTTTCTTGTGGTGATTTGGTTGGTAAACCTCATCTCAGATCATCTTGGCTTCTTGCTGTATTACACAAAAGGCATCATCAGTCATTGGAAATTTATAATGAGTCACTTAAACTGTAGCATCCTACCTTAGAAACATACTTTTGTTAGTTTGTTAGTCCTGCTGTAAAAAAGTGCTACACTGGGTAGCCTAAACAACACAAATTTATTATCTCACAGTTCTGAAGGTAGTCATTTGAGGTCAAGAAGTTGGTCAAGTTGGTTCCCTCTGAGGGCTCAAAGCAAAATAATCTGTTCCACGCTTCTCTCTTCTGCTGGAGGTTTGTCTGCAATCTTTGGCATTGCTTGCCTTGTAAAACCATCAGTCCCATCTCTGTGTTCACCTTCACCTGGTGCTTTCTCTTTGCATCTATCTCCAAGTTTCCCCATTTTATAAGGATACTAGTCATATTGTATTACCTAATCACCTCATTTTAATTTGATTACTTTTGTAAAGAACTTCCTCCAAGTAAGGTCGCATTCCAAGGTACTTGGGGGTTAGGACATCAGTGTATGAAACCCCTAACAATCCTGAGCATCCAGGATGGAAAAGTATGATAGTGGGTTGAGCCACATAAAATTGCTTACTTGTTTTTCTCTACTAGGACAAGAAAATTTCAGTTCAGGGAAAGTTGGACGTATGAAATACAGGAGGGCTTAAATAAACACACAGACCCATGCCAGAACCATGCTTAGCACACATGACTAGCTTAGTGCTCAGTCGATCAGTATTTGGTGATTAAATGGCTGTAGAGTTCTTCAAAATGACTTTCACCCTCAGTTCTTCCAAGTCTTTGTCCCCATATTACCGTCTCAGTGAAAACTAGCCTGATTCCTACATTTTAAATCATGACCTCTTGGTGCTCACTTCCCTTCCCGCACTTTATTTCTCTCTATTGCACACCTTCTACATACTCTGGACTTCACTTATGTATGGTGTTTATTGCTGTCTCCCCTCACTAGGAGGTAAGCTCTATGAGGGCAGGAATTTTTACTGTTTCATTTACTTCTGTTATGTCTGTATATACCAGCACTAGACCCAGAGTATGCCATCAGTTTCATTGAGTGAATGAATGAATGCCTGACCCAGAGTATGCCATCAGTTTCATTGGCTGACTGACTGACTGAATGCCACCAGGAGAGTTCTGGCATCTCTTGGCATGTAGTTTCAGGTTTTCCTTGGATCTGCCCTTGACCTTCATAGAATCTCAGCACTGAGGAACTCCTCAGAGATCAAGTTTCTGTCTCTGATACTTGAATTCCCTTCTAGACTGGTGACAACTTAGTAATAATCTTGGCTTACAGAGCCCCCAACTCCAGGAGTAAAAGAACAAAGGATTGAAAAAGTTAAATGATACATAAAATAATACGGCATGATGGCTGTCTCTTAGAACAAAGGAATGGGGAGCAGAGGCAGGAGGCTTGTAGTGGCACAAGCAGTCGGCTCAGAGAAGGGCAAATATAGTCTGGTGTACATCTGGGGCAAAATGATGCATAATGATCACTGCAGGGTGAAAGAACCAGAGGATGATAAGGCAAACCAATGACAGTGAACAGCACAGTGATTTAGAACAATGTTTCTCAAACTTTATGCAGATACCAGTCACCTGGGGATCTTGTTAAAATGAAGATGCTGTTTCGGGGTGGGGTCTGAAAGTCTTCATTCTTAACAAGTTCTCAGGGGATGCGTCTCCAGGATTGCACTTTGAATATCAAAGAACGTGGATTCTGCAACCAGACTTCCAAGGTTCAAATTACACAGTGACCACTGATTAACTGTGTGATCTTCAGTAAATTATGTAATGTCTCTGTTTTCTGGTGTATAAAATGAAGATCAGATGAGGTAGTCTCTGTAAAATGAATACTGTGTAAATATTAAGTCATGGATTGTGACTGTTACTTGGGGACGGGAGAAGGAAGAGGATTTGGTGTGGGATTCCAGGCAAAGAAGCCTTAGCGGTACTTTTCATGATTTTTTAAAATAAAGTGTTCAGGTGATCACTGTGCAGATTTCCCTCCTTTTCCTTGCAAGCAAGTTACAAAAGAAAGTGGATTAATTATGCATGTGCTATGCTGAGGGCGGTTAAGGAAAACTGTTTGCAAGCTGCCTTGCGTCCTCCGATGGAGAAACCATGTGAAGGGATTGTTTCAGCTGGGAGCTGAGCCCTAAATTCCTCTCTGATGCAGGGCTCCACGAGGCGCTCAGCTCTTCAGAAGGAAGAGCTTTCCCTAGCACCTGCTGAGTGATGGCCACAGCGAGGCGCTAGGGAGAGGTGCGCGGAGTCCGACGCTGGGAGCACCCGGACGGAGCGGTAGTGCAGGCGGGGTAGAGGGCCGACCCACGTGGACCACCAGGCGGGGCGGGGGCGGGGGCAGCCAACCAGCCTGGCCAATCACCGTGACCCGCGGCGGCCCTGCCCCTCCCCGTGGGCTTGCTAGCCTGGCTCTGCTGCACTGCTGGCCGCGCGCCGCCCTGGACGGGGCGCACCGAGGCTGTTGCCAGCCCCAGGAGTGGAGTCGCAGCTGCTGCCTCCGCAGACGTTTGTTCTCCAGATGCAGTTTCGGACTTGTCTTCGGAGAGACTTGGGAGTTTCCTTTCAAAGCGAGCCTGCGGAGGTGATGGGCCTCTGTGGGGATGTCTGCGGGGAGGCGGCACGGTGAGCGTCCTCTGGCTCGGGTGCGGAGGGAAATCGGTGTGTCGCTCTGCACGCGCGGTTTCAGACTTGGCTGCCGGCTTTAGCTGAGTGAGCAAGGTGGAAACGGCAAGGAGGAGGCGGGAAGATGGGCTTGGGGTGACTTGGGACCGTTTGCTCACGGTCTGTCTCCGGGGCAGCAGCTGCCTCTCGGGCCGATACCGACTTGCCTCCTCCCGCTCATCCTGGCGCTCTGGACTGCGGGAGTGACCTTCTGTGCGGAGGCTGCCGTGCACCCCGAAGTTGGAAGCGGCGCTAAGAAGCGGGGTGTGTGTGTGGCAAGCTTCCAACTTCAGGGCTGTGTCTGTCCCTCAGAGATCCCGAGGGTGCTCCGTGAATGGCTGCGAGGTCACTTGATGAATTGGTATGTAAAGGCAGAGGGCGAAGTGGCCGCGAGTCCTTGTTTTGAAGAAGTCCTTAGGTCTGAGGAGGTATCTTTATAGGAGCCTGAAGGAGAGAGCGGGTTAGCCTACAGCGATCTCCAGTTTGCCCGGCTCTTGCTGGGAGGATGCAGTGTGATCCGGGGCGCAACTTGCAGCTGTGAGCGCGAAGCTTCCCACTTAAGGGGAGAAGTGTAGCAGGTCTAGAAGTACCGTCCCTTCTCACGTTAGGTATCTAGCATTTGTCCACCAAGCCGGCGCGCTTGAATTTCTTCCCGTCTTTTTCAGTTTCGTCTGCGGTTGCTTCCTTTGCTCTGTCAGCCAGCCCCTGGAAGGGAGGGCATCTTTAACCTTAAGCCATGTTCTCTTTTTCGGGGGACGATGAAATGGAAAGCCTGATAACCCGCACCTAGGGAGACAACCCAGGCCAGACACGGTGCTACTGGTGCGTTTTCCGCCTGAATCAGCGTCATTTAACGTTTGGGAGCTCCACAGACCTCCGTGAGAACCTTAGCTAAGCTATGCAGCAACTCCTCAGCCAGATGTGTATACACGAGTTCATGGTTACTCGCTGAAACCTACCCCTGTGCCCACCCCCCACACAGGATTTTAGGACCCCCTTGAGGAAGCGTCTGTATCCGTGTCCTCGGTTCCTCTTTAACTTTTCAACCGCCGTCCCTCCAAGACGGGCAAGGTTGATGTGATGTGACAAGTGACCCTGGAGCGTGGGAACGGAGACGTTGAAAGCCGTGGTCTGATTCTTTCTGTCTTATCCGTGGTCTGGGGATTCAACAACCCGAAGCCCGTACCTGCAGACCCAGATGCCCAAATTGGTCCACGATGATGGTTCAGGTTCCTGGTCAGACTTGCCCTTCTTCCAGGCCACTTGCTGAGGACAGTGAGTTTGTGTGTCTGAGTCCTGTTTAGGCAGGACCTGGGTTTCAAAGGAAACAGAAAAAGGCTAAAATAATTTAAGAACATCCATTTCCTGATGTAATCTGTGTTTTGCACTCAGTCATTTGAGGACAGATGTGTGACTTGCAGAATTCTTCAACAGCTCACTGTGGGTTTTTACAATGAGGAGCATTTCTGCTGTTTGTGGTTGTGAATCAGTGTGTAAGCCCAGCATTGCCTTTAGATTGGAAATACAGATCTTAATAAGGCAGTATGAGAGCAGTTTTCAGAATCATTATGACTAATGATGACTTATGTCCTCCCAAACTGACCGTGTGAGTGGACATTGCTCATTTGTGCAAAAAGCTTTCTTTATCTGTGTAGGCATTTCCTGATCAATATTCTCATGTCCGAGAAATGGATTTCAAGATTTTCTTCCTCAGTTCTTCTGTCTCATTTTTCAGCTTTAGATGACTTTGTTCTCTTCCCTCTGTACCATCTTAACTCCGCTTTGACACTTTGAAATGTATTACAAGGTTGTAAGTCATGATTTGATGTGGCCGATTTTCTCTGTTAAAAGATAGGAAAATTGCTCTTACCAGATAAGCAGTGGCTGCCAGTTCACTTATTTTTGAATGGCTAATTTTTTTTCTTCTCCCACAAACATGCACACAAAAACCCTACAAATATCTCAACTTGATCACTGAATATTTTTTTCACTTGAGGCAACTTTTCCATATATCTGGTTCTAGAATCTTCTGAGTCACTTAAATTTCAATATTCATTTTTTGACTCCTTTTAGAGATGTGTTTTGTTTGATGACCTAGTTCCATTTAGTCACACACAGACACAGAGATTCTTTATCCCCTTACCTACTTTTCAGTGGCACATAGCCTTTCTCTAATAGCTGCTTTTATTATCTGCACAGTTCATTTGTTGGTACACTTAAAATAATACTTTGTTATGTAAATGATGTGTTGGTGTATATGGTATTAAAACTGCATTCAATGGAGATTGACCCTTGGGTATGACATCATCACCAGCCAATCCGCTATCTGATTTGAACATGCATTGACAAAAGTCACATTATCATATTCAGCAAGGGTTTCTATATTGCCTGTGATGAATCAGAAAAAGAGGGAAGTTCTTTGGTTCTTCCTCTCAATTAGCTGCCCAGTTGGAGAGTTTTGGGGATTTGTACACTAAGAAGCTTAGCTTAATAATAAAATTCTCAGATTGCAGTTGTATGGATCTCTTTAGAATTTGCATAAGTACATTTTCCCCCATTTGCTTTCTTCTTTGGAAATTTTTCACCCTGCATTTTGGCTCTTTTTTTTTTTTTTTTTTTTTACTGATGGAGAGACATCATAGTAAATGGATTAACCTTTTGATTTTTTTTTTCCTTTGAAATAGGTGGAACATCTAGGTGATGGACTCACTTGTTTGCATACATGTGTACTTTTCATCAAGTGTTGGGTATGAATCTGCTAGGATTACCAGTGTACCTACAAATCTTGAAGTCGATCATAAATGACTGGGAGAGCAAATAGTGTTCTTCATTCTAATTTGTCAAACAGATTCAGGATTGAGGGTGGGGGCACAGGCAGTAGAAAAAGATGTCTACGAAGGGGTTGGTGAAACAGTTTTGGCTACCTTAATTACTTCATAATCATTTGTTTTGAAAACACTATTAGAAAAAGCTCAGCTCCTTCCTAGGCAGCCCTTGCTTATATAGGCTTGAATGGGTGTGTGGAGTTTGGTTTTACAATAATAGCCAACTCACTTTGTGAACTCTGGCAACCCACTGCTCACAACGTAAAATTAACTTTGAATTCCCATGTTTTTAATATCTATTGAAAAAATAAAAGTAACTCTTTCTGTTTTGTAGTAGCCATTCAAGTTAAATCTACTTTCCTCCATAAAGTCAGTTAAGAGGGTTCTTGGGTTTTGTTTTTTAACATAAATTTAACTGTGCAGTGTGGTTTAAGGGGAGATTCAAAGGCAAGCAGGATTTTGAACCTGTAAAGTATCTCAGAGTTCCATTTTCCAGAAGATCAAAAGTAGGAGATGTTGTGACTTGGATCCACTGTGGGCTTAGAACCCCCGAATCCTCACTCCTAGCCCACTGTGCTTTCTGGTGAAAAGCTGCAGGGAATGGCTTTAGTAATGTGCTGGGACCCACATTGTAGCTGTCTCCGTGGAGGGAGGACCACTTCCACTTCTTCCATTATTGAGTCTTAGTTACAACGTTAAGTTCGTTGAACCTGACTCAGAGATTTGATAACTGTATGCAGCAGTTAGCTTGGTTCACTTCCTGGTGGCTTAGTATTGTAATTATAAAAGAGACATTTAACTGAGAGATGATGGTGGAGGAGGAGTGGGTAAGGTGACTCAATCTGGACCTATCTGAGGTCCTATTTGGACCTATTTGGACCCTGAGCACAGGGAAAGACAAGGATGATAAAACGATGCTGAGGCATCACTTCAGGTCTAAGAACTCAGAACATTTATTTATTGTGTGATAATCTCTTCCTTCATACTTTGTGCTTTCTAGTTGCTGTGCAGCCAAACCAATAATTTGGAATAATACTCTTTTTAAAGTATGATCATAAATATTGATAATGGCATCTTACCTTTGTTGAACACTTAGTGTGTACCAGGTACAGGGTTAATAAATGCCTTTCTCTGTATGGATGAACTACTGATTTTCAAAGAGTCATTCATGTAAAACCACATTGACTCTTTCCTTGACATTCTTCTTAATTCAAAAGATGCCAGGATCATGCAGTAGCAAGTTATTAGCATGAGCATAAATAATTTTCATTCAGAAATACAGTAGTGTCAGATGTTAGGGAATTCTTGTTAATACAATGCCAAATAAAAGGAATATGGTGTATTTAGAAAGATAGTTAGCAGCAGCAGCAGAAAGATAGTAAAGATGTGGCTAATTTTTCATTTTAAGAGATTGTTCATAGTATTGTTAGTGCAGAAGAGCAGGATAATCCCTTTTAGAAAGATAGGAAGATATGTTTATATTTCTTTTAAAGAGAGAACAGTGGGATTATTTTAAAATAAAAATACACATTGCAGAAAAAATTGTCTATGTTGGCTTTGTTAGCACTGTAAATTCATTCCAAACTAGATACTGGTCAAACATTTCTGTGACATTTCAGTTGTCTTAACTAAAAGTGGAACTGTCAAAAACTAGCACTGCTTTTATGATTAGTTTTTTGATGACCATTAATTATGTCTGCTTGAATTCTCTTAGTCTTACATCTATGTTGTGTATCCTAAAGTTTTCTATGAAAATTTATGGTTTTATTCCTTTA